>NC_134404.1:29331064-30013775 GCF_038048845.1 Mixophyes fleayi | reverse complement strand
TCATCTTTGAATCCAATCCCAAGCTTTCAAGTTTATTTAACAGTCTTTGATGTGGGACAGTGTCAAAAGCCTAACTAACATCTAGATAAGCTACATCTACGGCCCCTTCTTGATCTATTACTTTAGTCACCCAGTCAAAAAAGTCAATAAGATTTGTTTGACATGATCTCCCCGCAGAAAATCCATGCTGTTTGGGATCCTGTAAGTTTCTGGATTGAGATATTCTACAACTCTTTCTATTAAGAGGGTTTCCATCAATTTCCCTACTACTGATGTAAGGCTCACTGGTCTGTAGTTGCCTCTTCCTTGTTTCCACTTTTGTGTAGTGAGACTACATTCGCTCTTTTCCAGTCCTCTGGAATTACTCCTGTAGCTACTGACTTATTGAATAATTCTGTTAATGGTGTTACCAGCACCCCTTTAAGCTCTTTTAGTATCCTTGGATGTATGCTTTATGGCCCCATTGATTTATCCACTTTCAAATTTGAGAGCTCTGTTAGGACCTTTTCCTAGTAAGTGGGTGTAGCCCTGTGAGTATTCTAAAGCTCCTATTGATACTAGCTCTGACTCCTTTAATGTTCCGGCTACAGTTTGTTCTAGCGCTGTTAGTATTCTAATGCTCTCATTGTATATGTTAGTCTAACTTTCCAATATTCATAGCTGCTTAACATGGACACCGCTGGGGATAAAAAGCTGGCTATATTTCCAGTAACAAACAACAGTGTACAAAATCACAAACATTATAAAGTGTTAAGGGTCACATCAATACAGTGTATACAATTATAAGTGAAACAATATACAGACTTTTACTCAAATTCCACGCTACATTTGTTGAATCTGCTCCATACCGCCCTCTTCCCTCCTGACCCTTTCCCCCATGAGCTTCCCATTCACTCACTTATTTCAAACAGACCAAGTTGGAAGAGGATAGTGAAGCGCAGCGACAGACCATTAGATCTAGTGTGAAACCAGCTGCATGAGGCAGATGGAGCGTGAAAGATATATAAAAGTTTTATTTTAGCTTTGGGTGGTTATCTTTGAAAAACTATAAAATAAACATCAGTATAAGACAAGTGTACCTTGCACGGGCAGCCTCGACCGCGAGTTGCAGAATGTTCCCATTGCCGCCAGCAGCGCATTCTGTGATAGCGGCCAGACAGCGCTCCGCGGCCGCACTGTCTCTGCTGGCCTTCACCTGGGACATAGACATTACATAGCGGTGTCAGAGGCCACAGAAATGAGGAGGCTACGGACAGGTGTTTCTAGATTTCCTATACACAACGCTGCATGCACACAAATATAAATATACACACAGGATGACATTATAGCAACAACATGTTTAATACATGTGTCTTGGCAGCGCTTTTAATGCTAGTAAACACCTGTAACTGGTTGTACTGTTTTTGCAAAAGACACGGCTCCCATTAGAATGTATTACATGACTGACAATTAGGAGATGCCCCACGTTGCTAACGTTCCGTGCTCTAGTGAATTGTCATCATGTAGACAAGGGTCCGGCACGCGATGAAGCTAAAGAGACCGGTTGATCTGCAAACAGAATTCCTTTTCATTTCTAATTATGTAGTAAAACATAGGTCATAGTAATAATGTTTTTTTTTTAAACAAGATAAATTTCGGCCATATGACCCATTTTCAAAGTTGTCCTGGATCGGGAGCAAGTTACATTCAATAAAACACGTGAGAATTTAGCTACATAAAACTACTAATAAATCACTTTTGACAATTCAGCAAAGCCAAAAATTTCAAACACGCCAACAACTAACAATGTTTTCCGTATTTTAAAAACAAGAACATTCTTCATAACATACACTCAATCCTAATTCAGACGGGGATAAATTTAGTTGCTTTCCCTAACTCAGGGGAAACAATATTCCTAATATTTGCAGTTTGAGTCTCTAGTGTCATATATACACATTACATATCTGCTTGTGAAAAAATTAAATCTCTGCTTTCCATCCTTAAGAAGATAAGGATAATGTTTACTAACAAAAGTGAATTTCACGTTTCCATCGATCATTACGAACAAATGCGGAATATTGTTTTCAAATGGAAGCGATAAACTTTCCCAGTTTAACTCTGTATATAAAATACAATGATGAGTATTATAGCCACAGTTAAGGACAAATCTTACCCATCGATTATATGATGCGACTACTTAAATGAGTTTGACTTGCAAAATTATACACCATTTTAATATATTCAAATACAGACATTATAAATTGATTAGCAATTAACTTCTGGGTGTGTAAATTTAATATCCTTGATGACCTATGCAGTGCCCCAATCTTATTATTATCTTTTTTTTAATTCTATTATAATTATGAGCTGAAAATTATACAGTGCAATCAATTTCCACCTCTTAATATTTACACTCATCTATGATTGTTAAACGTTTCCCATTCCTCATTATATTTCTCTATCTCGGATCTGCATTTTTGTATTATTTTTTTTTTTTATTAACCTTGAGTTTTTTTTCCTCACATCACTAATTTAGAACTGGAAAATAAATCCTGAATAAAATCAAAATACTTCTGTAACTTAACCATCATTTCCATATATAACAATAAAACAATGATTCTATATTAGAACACGAGGGACACCGCTTTACATACTACATCATACAATCCCCCTGTTGTTATTTATTACTGGCTGCTTTCTGTTATGTGACTCAAATATGGTTTCAAGGAATATATACCAATCCTGAGTGATCAACCAAATCATAGGGATTGGACAGGTCGACAAACACTGAGCCCATGGACTCTCGTTTTATAAATGACGAGTTACAGAGCAAGCTAAATAATCTGCCCTAAATCCATGTTGCTTTTTAAGGAATTTTTAAGATTTTTGAGGACAAGTAGAAAACTGACCGAACATCATTTGTTTCATTAACTTAGAGAGGAAGGAGATATAATGCATAGACAAACCGAGAGGGAGTTTCCTAGTACCCGGAAACCCCCCTCCAAACATGGGGCATTGTATAATTGAGGTGGCTGGACCCTGCCCCTGCTTCATATGGCTCTGCTTGAAAAGGGAGAGCTGCGTACACCTAACAGTAGTGCACGCAGCATTTCCCATGTATATTATAGGGATAGGAAGAGTTGGAGAGCAGCCAAGCACGGTCTAATATTATAACCACGCCCCCATGCATACTGGTCATGCCCATTGGCGGCATGGTGTGGAAACCCCCCATCTACAAATCCTGTGTTTGCCCCTGTAATGGTTTATAAACAGCGGTCTTCATAGGTGGCACTAGTGAGCTGTGGGCCCCAGTGCAGGGAAGCGGGTAGGAGAGAAACGGGACCCACAGCTTGCTAGTTCCTCGTGCAGTGGGCCCCATTATCCCCATGGGCCTCAGTGCATCCCACCTGCTGCACCAATGGTAGTTACGCCACTATGTGTGTATACTGTACAGCCATGAATAGTTGCTACCTTGAATTCTTATTTTTATTTGGCTTCAGAACATCAGTTTTTGTGTGACCAGCACATCATACTTCAGTCCTTACTATTACAATTTGATTACAGCATTTCAAAAGCTTCACATTTGTCAGAGATGGGAAGACATTTTAAGGGCCGGCTGACGTTATATCAAAACATGTTTTCAGAAAGCAACTTCTTGAAGAAATAACTATAATTACACTGTAACTACTTCAAATGTATTTAATAATTAGATACTCGCTGGACATGTTTTTTTTTCAAATCTCTGGTCATAACATTGCAAGTTACTGATTTGTTTTTGCAAGGAGGCAATTTAAAAAGCCCTGTAAAGGAGACATATATTGTATATCCAGGTTTTCTTACCTATGTAAAGCAAATTGGTTTTAGATGTCCTGCCTTTGTAGAACATAGGAATACTGAGCTGGAATATGGGGGAAACCCTGATTTGGGGTAATGCCGGACTGGAGGCAAATATATATTTCCAGGGCTCCATGTGGTGCTATACTGTTACTGTATGGGGAGCATCAGGTTCATTCATCTCACGTCAGGTGCTCCATGTGGTGCTATACTGTTACTGTAAGGGGAGTGTCAGGTTCATTCATCTCACGTCCGGGGCTCCATGTGGTGCTATACTGTTACTGTATGGGGAGCATCAGGTTCATTCATCTCACGTCCGGGGCTCCATGTGGTGCTATACTGTTACTGTATGGGGAGCATCAGGTTCAATCATCTCACGTCAGGGGCTCCATGTGGCGCTATACTGTTACTGTATGGGGAGCATCAAGTTCATTCACCTCACGTCCGGGGCTCCATGTGGTGCTATACTGTTACTGTATGGGGAGCATCAGGTTCATTCATCTCACGTCCGGGGCTCCATGTGGTGCTATACTGTTACTGTATGGGGAGCATCAGGTTCATTCATCTCACGTCCGGGGCTCCATGTGGTGCTATACTGTTACTGTATGGGGAGCATCAGGTTCATTCATCTCACGTCAGGGGCTCCATGTAGCGCTATACTGTTACTGTATGAGGAGTGTCAGGTTCATTCATCTCACGTCAGGGGCTCCATGTGGTGCTATACTGTTACTGTATGGGGAGCATCAGGTTCATTCATCTCACGTCCGGGGCTCCATGTAGCGCTATACTGTTACTGTATGAGGAGCGTCAGGTTCATTCATCTCACGTCAGGGGCTCCATGTGGCGCTATACTGTTACTGTATGGGGAGCATCAGGTTCATTCATCTCACGTCAGGGGCTCCATGCGGCGCTATACTGTTACTGTATGGGGAGCATCAGGTTCATTCATCTCACGTCAGGGGCTCCATGTGGCGCTATACTGTTACTGTATGGGGAGCGTCAGGTTCATTCATCTCACGTCAGGGGCTCCATGTGGTGCTATACTGTTACTGTATGAGGAGCATCAGGTTCATTCATCTCACGTCAGGGGCTCCATGCGGCGCTATACTGTTACTGTATGAGGAGCGTCAGGTTCATTCATCTCACGTCAGGGGCTCCATGTGGCGCTATACTGTTACTGTATGAGGAGCGTCAGGTTCATTCATCTCACGTCAGGGGCTCCATGTGGCGCTATACTGTTACTGTATGGGGAGCATCAGGTTCATTCATCTCACGTCCAGGGCTCCATGTGGCGCTATACTGTTACTGTATGAGGAGCGTCAGGTTCATTCATCTCACGTCCAGGGCTCCATGCGGCGCTATACTGTTACTGTATGGGGAGCGTCAGGTTCATTCATCTCACGTCCGGGGTTCCATGTGGCGCTATACTGTTACTGTATGGGGAGCGTCAGGTTCATTCATATCACGTCAGGGGCTCCATGTGGCGCTATACTGTTACTGTATGGGGAGCATCAGGTTCATTCATCTCACGTCAGGGGCTCCATGTGGCGCTATACTGTTACTGTATGGAAAGCGTCAGGTTCATTCATCTCATGTCAGGGGCTCCATGTGGCGCTATACTGTTACTGTATGAGGAGCGTCAGGTTCATTCATCTCACGTCAGGGGCTCCATGTGGTGCTGTACTGTTACTGTATGGGGAGCATCAGGTTCATTCATCTCACGTCCGGGGCTCCATGTAGCGCTATACTGTTACTGTATGAGGAGCGTCAGGTTCATTCATCTCACGTCAGGGGCTCCATGTGGTGCTATACTGTTACTGTATGGGGAGCATCAGGTTCATTCATCTCACGTCCGGGGCTCCATGTGGCGCTATACTGTTACTGTATGGGGAGCATCAGGTTCATTCATCTCACGTCCGGGGCTCCATGTGGCGCTATACTGTTACTGTATGGGGAGCGTCAGGTTCATTCATCTCACGTCAGGGGCTCCATGTGGCGCTATACTGTTACTGTATGGGGAGCGTCAGGTTCATTCATCTCACGTCAGGGGCTCCATGTGGCGCTATACTGTTACTGTATGGGGAGCGTCAGGTTCATTCATCTCACGTCAGGGGCTCCATGCGGCGCTATACTGTTACTGTATGGGGAGCGTCAGGTTCATTCATCTCACGTCAGGGGCTCCATGTGGCGCTATACTGTTACTGTATGGGGAGCGTCAGGTTCATTCATCTCACGTCCAGGGCTCCATGCGGCGCTATACTGTTACTGTATGGGGAGCGTCAGGTTCATTCATCTCACGTCAGGGGCTCCATGTGGCGCTATACTGTTACTGTATGGGGAGCATCAGGTTCATTCATCTCACGTCCGGGGCTCCATGTGGCGCTATACTGTTACTGTATGGGGAGCGTCAGGTTCATTCATCTCACGCCAGGGGCTCCATGTGGCGCTATACTGTTACTGTATGGGGAGCGTCAGGTTCATTCATCTCACGTCCAGGGCTCCATGTGGCCCTATACTGTTACTGTATGAGGAGCGTCAGGTTCATTCATCTCACGTCAGGGGCTCCATGCGGCGCTATACTGTTACTGTATGAGGAGCGTCAGGTTCATTCATCTCACGTCAGGGGCTCCATCCGGCGCTATACTGTTACTGTATGGGGAGCGTCAGGTTCATTCATCTCACGTCCAGGGTTCCATGTGGCGCTATACTGTTACTGTATGGGGAGCGTCAGGTTCATTCATATCACGTCAGGGGCTCCATGTGGCGCTATACTGTTACTGTATGGGGAGCCTCAGGTTCATTCATCTCACGTCAGGGGCTCCATATGGCGCTATACTGTTACTGTGAGGAGCGTCAGGTTCATTCATCTCACGTCAGGGGCTTCATGTGGCGCTATACTGTTACTGTATGAGGAGCGTCGGGTTCATTCATCTCACGTCAGGGGCTCCATATGGCGCTATACTGTTACTGTATGGGGAGCGTCAGGTTCATTCATCTCACGTCAGGGGCTCCATGTGGCACTATACTGTTACTGTATGGGGAGCATCAGGTTCATTCATCTCACGTCCAGGGCTCCATGTGGCGCTATACTGTTACTGTATGAGGAGCGTCAGGTTCATTCATCTCACGTCCAGGGCTCCATGCGGCGCTATACTGTTACTGTATGTTGAGCGTCAGGTTCATTCATCTCACGTCCGGGGTTCCATGTGGCGCTATACTGTTACTGTATGGGGAGCGTCAGGTTCATTCATATCACGTCAGGGGCTCCATGTGGCGCTATACTGTTACTGTATGGGGAGCGTCAGGTTCATTCATCTCACGTCCGGGGCTCCATGTGGCGCTATACTGTTACTGTATGGGGAGCATCAGGTTCATTCATCTCACGTCCGGGGCTCCATGTGGCGCTATACTGTTACTGTATGGGGAGCGTCAGGTTCATTCATCTCACGTCCGGGGCTCCATGTGGCGCTATACTGTTACTGTATGAGGAGCATCAGGTTCATTCATCTCACGCCCGGGGCTCCATGTGGCGCTATACCGTTACTGTATGGGGAGCATCAGGTTCATTCATCTCACGTCCGGGGCTCCATGTGGCGCTATACTGTTACTGTATGGGGAGCGTCAGGTTCATTCATCTCACGTCAGGGGCTCCATGTGGCGCTATACTGTTACTGTATGGGGAGCGTCAGGTTCATTCATCTCACGTCCAGGGCTCCATGTGGCCCTATACTGTTACTGTATGAGGAGCGTTAGGTTCATTCATCTCACGTCAGGGGCTCCATGCGGCGCTATACTGTTACTGTATGAGGAGCGTCAGGTTCATTCATCTCACGTCAGGGGCTCCATCCGGCGCTATACTGTTACTGTATGGGGAGCGTCAGGTTCATTCATCTCACGTCCAGGGTTCCATGTGGCGCTATACTGTTACTGTATGGGGAGCGTCAGGTTCATTCATATCACGTCAGGGGCTCCATGTGGCGCTATACTGTTACTGTATGGGGAGCCTCAGGTTCATTCATCTCACGTCAGGGGCTCCATATGGCGCTATACTGTTACTGTATGAGGAGCGTCAGGTTCATTCATCTCACGTCAGGGGCTTCATGTGGCGCTATACTGTTACTGTATGAGGAGCGTCGGGTTCATTCATCTCACGTCAGGGGCTCCATATGGCGCTATACTGTTACTGTATGGGGAGCGTCAGGTTCATTCATCTCACGTCAGGGGCTCCATGTGGCACTATACTGTTACTGTATGGGGAGCATCAGGTTCATTCATCTCACGTCCAGGGCTCCATGTGGCGCTATACTGTTACTGTATGAGGAGCGTCAGGTTCATTCATCTCACGTCCAGGGCTCCATGCGGCGCTATACTGTTACTGTATGTTGAGCGTCAGGTTCATTCATCTCACGTCCGGGGCTCCATGTGGCGCTATACTGTTACTGTATGGGGAGCGTCAGGTTCATTCATCTCACGTCAGGGGCTCCATGTGGCGCTATACTGTTACTGTATGGGGAGCATCAGGTTCATTCATCTCACGTCCGAGGTTTCATGTGGCGCTATACTGTTACTGTATGTTGAGCGTCAGGTTCATTCATCTCACGTCCGGGGCTCCATGTGGCGCTATACTGTTACTGTATGGGGAGCGTCAGGTTCATTCATCTCACGTCAGGGGCTCCATGTGGCGCTATACTGTTACTGTATGGGGAGCATCAGGTTCATTCATCTCACGTCCGAGGTTTCATGTGGCGCTATACTGTTACTGTATGGGGAGCGTCAGGTTCATTCATCTCACGTCCGGGGCTCCATGTGGCGCTATACTGTTACTGTATGGGGAGCGTCAGGTTCATTCATCTCACGTCCGAGGTTTCATGTGGCGCTATACTGTTACTGTATGAGGAGCGTCAGGTTCATTCATCTCACGTTCGGGACTCTATGTGGCGCTATAGGAAACTACCGCTATGACACAAAAAGGGCATTTGACTCTCACTCAGCCAATCCCGAAACACTCCTCACTGTCCTCTCTCACGTCATACCTTTTTGAGTTTCTCAATTTGACGGTTTCGGACGGTCGTGTTATCGATGGCAAGAACCTCAACACTCTCTTCCTTCTCCAGCTGGTACTTATTCACCCCGACAATCACCTCGGAACCTGCACAATTCATTCAACATCACTAAATGTTCTTAAAAAGGAATATATAACAAAAATATGTTAGCTAATCAGTATTGCTTGTGCTCGTACGTATCTGCAAAGCTCAAAAGATGTACCTATAACAGTTGCTAAAATTTAAGGGGAAAATGCACATCAATGTATTTATGTATATAAAATTTAACATTCAGAATTTTAACAGTTATGACTCAATACTGCCATCTGCTGTGCAAAACCTATACATACACATAACATTTTCCTTCAATACAGCTGTAGTGTTCTTATTATATGTTTTAGATAAATCATTATTTACCAGTTGTAGAACCATGTAAATTTCAGTTGTTCATGTGAGCAATGTTACTACAAAAATGTGTTATTTTGTTATACTAAAACTTAATAAATCAAAGTGTTGCTTTGTAACATATCCCCATTTCCCCAACCTTCTTTTTTTATTAAGCTAAAAAGTATGAACTAAATTTAATAATAATAATAATAATAATAATAATAATAATAATAATAATAGACTAGTACTATAGTAAAAATTGAAACAACACCTGTTGATGTGATGTCCTGAGCTTTGCTATTAAATGTACAGAAATTCTGTTTTATATGCGGTGTTAGTTTATCCGCTCACACAGCTATATATGTTTCGCATCTCTGTATTGGAACAATTGCTATTATGTCAGTCCTTGCACTAGTAATTGTTTTTACCTATAGTTAAACATTTACCTAACTTGTTACTATATTTTTAACCTGGATAACTAATATATAATTTCATTGATTAGATTAGCAAATGCATGTTAGTATAGCTTATGTCAGTTGTTGTTGTTTTTTTGTTTGTATTATAACATTCTTCCAATAAAAAAACACATTAAAAAATAATTAAAAATACTGAAACAAAACTAGGTGGAATTGAATAAAGTAGTCAGTATAAGTAGACATTGCAGCCGTCAGCAGCTCAGAACAACTTGTTGTACTAGCGGCTATTTTGTAGTAATGACGGCTCTTTGAAATAACACAAATTAGTTCTATTGTATTTCAAGAACCAAACACTAGGGGGCAGATGCAGATTTAGCCACAATTAAGTGGCAAATTATGTTCACAGGAAAAAAAAAATAATACTAAAAAGTTATGCACTAGTAGGAAATGTGCCCAGTTTATCACATACATTTACCTCTAGCGGAATTTAATAGATTTCACAGCATAAACCTAGCAGACCCCACAGCTAAACCATTCACTTCAAAATCGCCTTCTCACAGTTAAAATTATGCCCTCCTCTCCATCTCACATTATTATCATCATCGTCATAGATTTGTAAGCCGTCACAGTGCACCGTACAGTATAAATGTAGGCATGGAAACAAAGTGTATGAAGGACCGTGCTCATTAGAGAGCTTACACTCTAAGTGGAGGAGGGCACAGCTGAGAGAAGAGGAGCGAGTGTGGCTCAGATTGGAGATGGGGACAGTTGTGAGTTTGTATTTGTGTTTGTAGTAAAGATGGGAGTAGGGTAAGCTCTAATAAAGAGATGGGTTTTCAGAGAGCGTCTAAAGATTTGAAGGCTGTGGGAGAGTCTGATCAATCGTGATAAGGACTTCCTTAAGTGGGGAGCAGCACAGGAGAAGTCTTGTAGGCGGGAGTGAGAGGTGGTTACCAGAGACGAGACAAGGCGCAGCTCAGAAGTAGAGCTGAGAAGGTAGGAAGGTTAGTATTTTGATATGAGATTTGAGATGTATGAAGTGATTTGTAGGTAAGGGTGAGTAATTTGAACTGTATTCTGGAGGACAGAGTGGTGCAGCAGACGTGGAGCAGTGAGAGAGGAAGATCAGTTTTGCTGCAGCATTTAAGATGGATCGAAGTGTGGATATATGGGTGAGGGGAATGCCAGATAGCAGGAGGTTGCAGACTAGACAAGATGGGAGATGATGAGAGAATGGATGAGAGTTTTGGTACCATTGTGGGTAAGAAACGAACGCAGTATTTCTAAGGTGGAGGCGACAGGACAGAGACTAGATATGAGGAATAAAGCAGAGTCAAGTGTGACACCAAGGTCTTATGAGACCGAAGATTGTGGTGTTTTTGACAGTGAGGGAGATTTGATGGAAGGTGGTGACTGTAGGAGATCACTTCTGTTTTGGACATATTGAGCTATTTTCCCTGTATTTTAATGCAGCAGCTGTCCCTCTTATTACCTGTACCCCTGATCTCTGGAGACATTTCTTCTAACCCTAGGGGAAGATCTGCTGGACATGATCTACATTTTTTGGTTTCAGTGTTTACAGTTTGTATAGCAATTTTCTCATATTATAGAGGAACATGTAAAATGCTGGCACCATATAAATACAAACTAAGAAGTATACAAATAACAATATAATGTCACTAGTGATGATCTTGAAATGATCCGTTACACTTTTCATTGTTTCAGTAAGTATAGGTCTACTCTCTAATCACCCACTGTCCTACACTGATGAGCTCCGGTCTCATGCTGTGAACATGCAGTTTGTGGAACATTGTCTGAAAGAGCTGCCAGGTAACTGGTGTTCCCTAAAGTGACTCTTCCTACAATGTTTTGCCTTATTTACATACAGTCACTAAGGAACGCACTACAACTCTCTTCATTTTATCATCAATAGAATTATGAACATTACTGCACATGTCAAAAGCACTGCCAACGGATTACAGTGCATTACCAAACTAAGCTTCTATAGACCAATGATTTCAACTGACTAATTTTACCCCATCCACCCTCCCAAAAAAATGCAAAACACTTGCATGGTACTAACATAAAATAACTTTTCAAAGAAGCATTGATTAGATGTTGAAGTTATCTTAAACAAGACAGAAGTCTACAAATTTTTACTTTTTTCAAAAAAAGTACATTTTCATATATATATGAATAAATAAATATTCTTGTAATAGGGCTTTGCCTCCAAGATGGTGCTAAGGAGTCTGCTTGCAGAGTTTACTATTCAGTGCAGTTACCATTATTTGCCCTCTCTTCCCCAATAGTACTTTTATCTCCTCCTAGATCCCTCCTGTCAATCTTATTGCGTTTTTGATAATCTTCCTACAAGAGCTTGCGGTCATGTGTGACATCATTGGGGGTGTAGCGGGGTCTGAAAAGTAACAAAATGTGACAGGGAAGGCAAAGAGGTGGCTGTCACAACCCATGGAGGTGGCTCATAGCCTGCACAGAGGGATAACATATCCGTGTTCAACAAATACAGTCCCAGGTGCTGGGCACAGTTATGTAAATAACTTTTATTCACGGACACATATAAAGCCCCGTGTGTTCACCTGAATCAATCCTGGCCTGTCTGCGGGCTGCACACTCCTCGATCCGAAGCTTTGGGATACCCTCCGTCACAGCTCTGGCCATCCCACCCATCTCTTCCACCTCATTAATCAGCTGCTCAGCAGACGCGGTACAGAATGTCCAAATGTGTCAAGCATAGGAGACAAGAGACAGTGTTAAAATATAGGACTTTACTTCCAGCACATAAAAGAGAACAATCCGCACAACCGAACACCAATGCAGATATTCCAACTACTCCTTATGCTACAGAAAATGTATGTAAACTATAGCTCTGTCTTCCAATAGTATAAATGATAACATGGTTAGATAATTTTTTTTCGTCTTAAAATATCAGGCAATGTTCCAGCCATATTCTGCAAAATCATAGCGAGCAATACATACACTATATGGACAAAAGTATTCGGACGCTTGACCATTACACAAACAGGGACTGTAATGACATTGTATTCAGATACATATACTTTAATATGGAGTTGGTCCCCCTCTTGCAGCGAAAACAGCTTCCACTCTTCTTGGAGGCCTTTCCACAAGATGTTGAAGTGTTTCTGTGGGAATTTGTGCCCATTCATTCTGTAGAGCATTTATGAGGTCAGGAAGTGATGTTGAGAAGGCCTGGCTCGTAATCTCTGTTCCAGTTCATCCCAAAGGTGTTCGATGGGGTTGAGGTCAGGGCTCTGTGCAGGTCAGTCACGTTCTTCCACACTGAACTCATCAAACCATGTCTTTGGAGTCCTTGCTTTGTGCACTGGGGCACAGACATGTTGGAATAGAAAAGGGCCTTCCCCAAACTGTTGTTACAAAGTTGGAAGCATAGCATTGTCCAAAATGACTTGGTATGCTAAAGCATTAAGATTGCCCTTCACTGGAGATAAGGGGCCTAGCCCAAACCATGAAAAACAGCCCCATACCATTATCTCTCCTCCACCAAACTTCACAGTTGGCATAATGCAATCAGACAGGTAACGTTCTCCCGGCATACGCCAAATCCAGACTCGCCCATCTGACTGCCAAACAGAGAAGTGTGATTCATCACTCCACAGAACATGTTCCCACTGCTCCACAGTCTAGTGTCGGTGTACTTTACACCACTCCATCCAACGCTTGGCATTAGTCTTGGTGATGTGAGGCTTGCATGCAGCTGCTCGGCAATGGAAACCCATTCCATTAAGCTCCTGCCGCACAGTTTTTGTGATAACATTACTGCCAGTGGAATTTCTGAACTCTACAGCTATAGAATCAGCAGAGCGTTGGTGACTTTACGCACCATCCACCTTAGCAGTCATTGACCCCGCTCTGTGATTTTACGTGGTCTTCCACTTTGTGACTGAGTTGCTGTTATTTCTAAATGCTTCTACTTTCTAATGATATCACTTACAGTTGACTGTGGAATGCCCAGCAGGGATGAAATTTCACAAACTGTCTTATTGCAAAGGTGGCATCCTATCACAGTACCACGCTTGAAGTCACAGAGCTCTTCAGAACGACCCATTTTGTATCACAAATGTTTGCAAATGAAGACTGCATTGCTAGGTACTTGATTTTATACACCTCTGGCAGCAGGTTGAAACACCTCAATTCAATAATTAACAAGTGTGGCCAAATACTTTTGTCCATATAGTGTACCTTTGGCTGCTTTATACAGTGATTGGCAACATGAGAGAGGTGGAGAGACGCATGTGCACAGAGGAAGGCGGGAGAGCTCAGTGCACTCTCCCCTCCTCCTCCGGGTATGTCACGTGACCTTCCTACACCGTGCAGAGTAGGTCATGTGACGCAGAAGAATAGGATCGGAAGAAGCGGGCTGAATGTGCCCACTGCTGGTTTAATAGAAGTGTGTCCATTTGTCAGCTCACATCTGTGTCCATGTCTTACATGCAACTTCTACCAGCTAAACAAACAACCAATGTGCTTTAGATGCAGGCTTCAGTCATTTTGAGATTAAACCAATGGATTCTCACAGTTACACAAACTTTAAATGAAACACTGTCCTTCCACGTTTATATTGCACTTTGTACTACAATAATCTATATACTAATAGAATAAGATTATAAGAGGTATAGAACTCGCCTTCAGAGCAGATTGATAGACGTCCTCTGTGAGACACTCCATCATGTAGGAACCACCCCAGGGGTCCGCCACTTTGGGTATCCCAGACTCTTCCTGGATTATAATCTGGGTGTTACGGGCTATTCGGGCGCTCTTCACAGTGGGCAGTCCTAAAGCTTCGTCAAATGAGTTTGTGTGCAGTGACTGAGTGCCCCCGAACACAGCGGCCATGGCTTCAATCACTGTGCGGACGACATTGTTATACGGGTCCTGAGAGTAAACAGGAAATAGCTTGTGATCAGGAACACAGAACTTTTATTTTTATTCCTATTAGATGTAAAAGTTTCCCAGAATCCTCCCCCCAGGTCACACTCATGAGATAGGAATCATGTGACTAATATTTAATGGCCATAGTTTCAATCATATTTTTCTTTTGGTACATTTAGAAAATAGAATTAAAGAGGCCTATTGTGGAAATTAAATTATCTTTATTAACGTAGCACACGTTTAACATGCAAGGTACACAACACTCTACAACTTAATTTGATTAATATAAACATCAATGGGAATGAAACACATTTTAACTTTAAAGGGTTATCTTGTTTATCCTCCAATGGGGCCTCTACTGTCTATTCAATTCAGCAGACTCTAGTAATTACTGGGGACCAGCGTCCAGAACCATTCCTAAAACGTCTTGGCCAGTAGACTCTTGAAATATTAGGAGTATAGAACAGAGAAAAAAGAGTGTATAGAGGGGCACTCCGGGGTATGAAGAGTTAAAATTACATTTTATTGGTATTTATTAAAATTGTAGTATCTGGATACAACTAGCGAAAATATTGAAATGCAAGGTGAGGGAAGTGAAAATAAAATTGCAGTTTCTACTGCAAGTCGCTTGTATTCTCACTGAAATTATTAGAATAATAAATATTGATACAACAATATTGGCTGCTGTAGTGATAAATTACTCATGCATCCTTGAGGTCATAACAAGATAAGACCCTAATGGGTAATTAGTACTTCGGATGGTAAAGAGTTTTATTAATACCTTAATTGTTATTGCACATTATCTCTCAGATATTCTCTATAATAAATAACATTGGTTGCAAATAATCGTGCATACCTAATTTTAGTCTATGATCCTATATTATAGAATTGTGCACAGTATAGTACTTCTATGCTGGTAATAGGATCATCTATGATATGGTCAAGGTAGTTACTGCACCGATAGACTAACCGATCTCTATGACCATAGTGGGTTGTCTAAAACAGTCAAAAAATGACTAATAGAGCCGTGATTAGTAAGATCTGATAACGTGTATGGTTGTCACGGCACACTCGGTAGCGGCCGAATAATGACCCGTTGCTGTGACCCGATCTGATTAGAAGGAGTGCACTAGTAAATTAGCTGGTATCTATACTGCCTGAGAATTGTCTAGTGGAGTCAATAATAGAGTCTATGAGAGCCGTGATTAAAATAAATCATCTAGCATATACTATTTTCTCAGCCCATAATAGAACGGTCATGTCTAGACCCATTTTTATGACCCAAACTAGAGTGAGAGAATATGGTGTTGATCTCTTGTTATAAACTAGGTATTATTAAACAGCAGCATGTGAGATACAATGCGAACGCCGATGCGCGTTTCGCTTGTATGCTTTTTCTTTGCCTTGAGCAGGGCCATATCTCCTCCTGTTTCCACCACTTCTAACTCTGCTCTCCAGCTACTTAGCCCTCCTCCTCGAGGGTCCCCTGGGGGGGGTCTCCCTGTCTTCCGCGCCCTCATTCTTGGGCCCCGTCGTTTGCGGATCCTCCCTCCCCCTTCCCCGCCCTCTCTAGCTGTGCATTGAGCTTATTGAGTTACTGTGCTTACTGTTTACTGTACTGTGCTGTCTCCCATTGTATTGTAATTTGTTTGTCCCTGTACAGCGCTACGGACACCTTGTGGCGCCTTTTAAATAAAAATTAATAATAATAATCTAGATCAGAAATAGGGAAATTGTTTGGGGTGCGACAAGCTGCAAACTATGACAGGATGCTGGGAGCCAGAGTGGCCCATCTTGCCTACCAGTGATTAACATGTGAATGGACAGTGACAACAAAACATCCAAGTTACAAATTCTTACTGCATTAACAGAGACCTATGGGAGCCATATACAGAATTCATAAACCAGGAAACCGGACTCACAGTAAGAGGATGTTTAGGCTGTTTCATTGTTCATGGAAGAGAGCAACAATCATGTAACGTTTCTGGATTCTGATGACGAAAGTACTATCAAGATAATCCAAAACGTTTTGCGATTGTTCCTGTTGTAAATGATAATATATAAAGGACTAAGGACACCTGTTGTGAGACTGTGTTTCCTTTATTTATGAATATTTGCACCATAGGGATCGGCAGACCACCGCAAATGAGTAGCTTGAGCGCCAACTGTCTAAAGAGCTGTCTGTTAGTCTGTTAGACTAACCATTGCTGTATCTGTTCCATGCACAGAATACCAGAAATACATTAATGTATATAGCTGGGATTCAAATATGGTCAGAAACTAGAATCTCTCTATTCACTATACAGATATGTATTGCTGGACATTTACATAAAAAAAACTCTAAAAGTCAAAATACTCCAACGCACCATGGAGAACAGAGCTCAGCATCTTACGTTGCGCCCTCACCTGTTCAGTAAGAGACCAGCCGGAGGTCTGGCAATGCGCCCGTAGTAACAAGGACTTCTGATCCTTGGGCTGGAAGTTCTTCTCTATCAGGTGAGCCCACAGCCTTCTGCCGGCTCTCATTTTAGCTATTTCCATGAAAAAATTCATCCCGATGCCCCAAAAGAACGACAACCTTAGGGGGAGGCAAGAACATTCAGCATGAAATCATCAGATGAATGAATCAGAAACTAGATGTCCGGTGCCCTAGTGCAGGACTAGGTCCAACGAGGTTCTAGTACACGGTGCGCCTTACACTTAATCACCTGCTTTGTTTATAGCTTTGCAGTTAGAAAAGTATCAAAGAGTTTTTACATTTACTGAGCTCAAAAACACATTTATCGTTACCTATATAACGGCAATATATCCCCCAGTGTATGTATAATTATACTAGTTACACACTGGCTGAATCTGCCCACAGGTGGACTCATTGGAAGAGAGACAGCTGCCCGTAGCTACTAAACCCATGCTGGCATGGATATAATAATAACTGCTATTGCAGTTACTAATTCGCCCTGTTCCATATAGATCATTAGGATTATGATCTATTAGGAAAAAAATAGGGGAAACCGCTTTAAATCACTTATGACTCCCAAAGGACCCCCTGGGATAAAAAGAAAGGGAAAATAATTGTATATAATATATTTCTCTACATAATAAATACAAGTGATTTGCATAAGTTTGGCCTCGCCCCCGCAGCAAAAATGATGCTCTCGTGTCATTGCGTCACGGGGGTTGAAGACAAAATTGCGCAATTCAATGCGACCAGGGGGAAAGAGTAAAAAGTTGGCAAGTATGGGCTACATCACTTACTATGGGGTCATATGTCTAGGTTCAGCGATACTTACCTGGGTGCAAATTCATCAATGGTCAGACCAGCTTTCAGCCCTGTTCTACAGTACTCCAAGCCATCAGCTACCGTGTAGGCCAGTTCCAACACAGCGTCAGCCCCTGCTTCCTGCATGTGGTACCCGCTGATAGAGATGGAGTTAAATTTTGGCATGTGCTACACAGAAAGTGGAAAATACAAGTGTTTGTATGACTACACCGGAAACAATGTAAACAGAAACTATAGACAGCATCATCATCACCATTTATTTATATAGCGCCACTAATTCTGCAGCGCCGTGAAGAGAAGAGAGAGAGAGAGAGAGAGACTAGGGTCAATTTTGATAGCAGCCAATTAACCTACTAGTATATTTTTGGAGTGTGGGAGGAAACCGGAACTCCTGGAGGAAACCCACGCAAACACGGGGAGAAAATACAAACTCCACACAGATCAGGCCATGGTAGGGAATTGAACTCATGAGCACAGAGCTGTGAGGCAGAAGTGCTAACCACTAAGCCACCCTGCTGTCCACATGGGCCCGATTCATCTTTGAATGAAATGTGAACGCAACTCGCGTTTAAAATAAAACACATGTAACTTAAACGCAGGTATGCCCGTATTCAATTACAAGCAGAACTCAAGATACATTTCCACTTGAAGCTGGGTATAAGTAAAATATCAGACTGCAAAACATCACATTCATCTACAAAATCCTACTATTTATATTCATGATCAGGTGCTGTTTGGGACTGCTGGTCAAAGTTTTCTTACAGCGTCCCCAGTGATTTGGGGATGTCCATATTGATGCTTGACTTTACCCTTAGGAGGTAAAACTGATACCTGGAGTCCTCACCATGATTTCAATTGTGACATTTAGTCCACTTCAACTTCTTATCTACTCCAAGGATCTAGGTCCACAATAGCATTAATAGGGAATCTCACCTGAGATGTGTACTGGAAAATATCAGCAATGATCCGCATGGAAGGATCTGGGGGAAATATATAGGTGTTCCTGACCATAAACTCCTTCAATATATCATTCTGTATAGTACCGGTCAGCTTCTCCTGGGGAACGCCTTGCTCCTGCCCAGTCACAATGAACATGGCCAGGATAGGGATGACGGCACCATTCATGGTCATGGAGACAGACATCTTCTCCAAAGGGATTCCGTCAAACAACATCTTTGTGTCCTCTACTGTGTCAATGGCAACCCCAGCCATGCCGACGTCTCCATGAACTCGAGGGTTGTCCGAGTCATAGCCACGATGAGTAGCCAGGTCGAAAGCAACAGATAATCCCTGCTGACCAGCTGCAAACAAACCAGATTAGTTAGTAACAGACCACAGAAGGTATGGTATGCTGGAGAAGGTCTGGAGTTTGTCGGGTGTATTAAATGACATAAAACTGCTTTCAGGGATTGAGTGAAGAAGACACAATACACGCCTTATTAAAAAAACAAAACAAAAAAAAAACCTCCAGCAATTAATACAATAATACAAGAAGAGGTCTTAGCTGCAAACATTTGCAAATATATTTATAATTCTTATTTTCAAGATACCTCCACCAATGGAATGGTTTCAACCCAAATCAGCGTACCAATATTGCACATACATTTAAATTGAGAGCCAGATTAAAGTTTTAGGGTTCTCTCTCAATTTGGAAAAAATAAATAAAAAATCAATTACCATGTAGGATAGGAGCAATGGCAGTAATCAATGAAATCGGCTTATTGGCTAGACAAGTATTAAAAAATATAATAATTATATATTATAGATGGTAGATGAAGCTCATAAATTGGGTGCAACATTTTTTTTTAACTGGATAACCACAACACATAGAAAGCACTCACCCTTTATGTTGTCTCTGTAGAACTTGTTGCTCTCCTCCACCGTGCTGAAGCCGGCGTACTGTCGGATAGTCCAAGGTCTGTGAGTGTACATGGTGGGGTATGGACCTCGGCTGAACGGTTTCACCCCTGGCAACTCTTCGGGCAGCTCTGTGGTGTCCCTTTTGGTGTAGAGAGGCTTTATCACGATACCCTCTGGCGTGTGCCACCTCAGGCTCTCTGGGTCCTTGCCTTTCAACTGTTTCTTGGCCAGTGCTGCCCATTCTGGATGTAGAGTTTGATGGTGCCGCCTCTGTGCGGAGTTGCACCGGCTGAGCCTGAGGAGGGCTGGCAGCTTGGTGGGACCAGGGTGTTGGCTTCCCAGCAGCAGGTGCTGCACTGTCGCCCTCAGCATGATTTGAGGACGACCAGATGTCCAAACAGTTGGAACTAGCAGTTCAATAGAGAAGGGATTAGAGGATGAGGTTTAAGCCATGTGTTTAGGTACAACATTGTGAACAAAGTGTAAATGACTGATCATTGTCATTATATAAGGAGAAAAAGCAAGTTCTTTAGTATTCATATAAAAAAGTGGCATGGTTGTAGTAGGTCCCAGAAAAGGACCACAGAATGGCTTATTTTTAGCCAGCAATCAAAAGGTACCACATTTTAGACACACTTTTTTTTATTTTTTTTTAAGCAAAAGTACATGTTTTTGCTTCTTAAATGGATCTTAAAAAGATCACTGTGACAAAGATGTCATGGTATTTGAGAAAATACATTGGCCCTTGTAGGATTGCAGGCACTTACCGGCAGTGTATGGCACAAGGTTATCTCATTACAAAGACTTATAGAATAGGAGCAGTTTCTCACAGCAGCAAGTAAGCCAGGCCTGGTTAACCTGTGGCTCTCAAAGGTGTTGTGAAACTACAAGTTGCAGCATAATTTGGTAGAAAATAGCTAGCAATAGCAGGCAGTGCATGCTGGGACTTGTAGTTTCACAACACCTGGAGAGCCACAGGTTGGCCAGGCCTGAACCAAACGATGTGTTTTTTTTAGCATCTTCTGAGTGGAAGCGTTCTCTCGTGAGACAGGGGAGCAGCTTTTCTCCTCTCTCTTCAACATGTCACAATTCAGCTTATATAAATGCTGACTTTTCTGGTATGGCATTCAGTTTTTGTCATGTGACATCACCCTCAACTTGTTGCATTGGTTAACAAATCAATGTTAGCACACCAGATTAGCCCAACACTCTCCATCCAGCTGCTGGGTGAATGCGGCTGAGACACCTCATTCGGAATTCGGATCATCGATCCATATGGAGGACTACACATGCGGCTCATAGTCAATGCTGGCTGAATCGTAATAGCAAGAGTATAGAGCACGTTGGCTTAGTGGTTAGCACTTCTGCCTCACAGCACTGGGGTCATGAGTTCAATTCCCGACCATGGCCTTATCTGTGAGGAGTTTGTATGTTCTCCCAAGTTTATGTGGGTTTCCTCACACACTCCAAAAACATACCAGTAGGTTAATTGGCTATTAAATTGACCCTAATCTTTTGG
This sequence comes from Mixophyes fleayi, assembly GCF_038048845.1. NCBI lineage: Eukaryota > Metazoa > Chordata > Amphibia > Anura > Limnodynastidae > Mixophyes > Mixophyes fleayi. Next base: position 29,992,529 of record NC_134404.1, on the reverse strand, counting down.
TCTGTCTGTATGTTAAGGAATTTAGACTGTAAACTCCAATGGGGCAAGGACTGATGTGAGCGAGTTCTCTGTACAGCGATGCGGAATTAGTGGCGCTATATAAATACCTGATGATGATAGAGAGAGCACATAGTGATCATGGTCTGTTCAGCGTGCATTATTATCACATGCGTGTTGGGAACTGTAAGAGATAAATGTGTAATGTCCTGCAGACTGTAACTTTCCTCTCCCAGACAAACAAGGTCACTTAGGGAACAGCATAGAACAGCTGCCAGCAGACCAGTGTTAGTTAGTACATGGGGAACTGATGTCTGAGCTCTAAGAAAGAAAAAACTGCTATATGTGCTCAATTTAACAATGTTAAACAGCAAAACTGTTGTCATTAAATGAGGTTTATTTCAGAATTGTGTCTTTACTCTCAACTGCAAAATATTGTCATTCAAGCAAAGACATATATGTTTTGTTTGCAGCTCTAGATGTAACCCTATAAAAAGACTTTGCAATTTAGCAGACGCTATAGCTTGCTTATTCTCATAGCCCTGCATACAATTAACTTAACTTTATCCCTGATCCAACGACTGTCATTTGTCCAGCACAGAGCTCTGAGGAACACACAGCATGTGTATTCCTCCATATACATAAGATAAGGTTGCATTCAACATGCAGCTGAATATAGATCAGACTGGATGGACAATGGGTATATCCCACACACTGTGTTTTACTTGTCTTTAAGGAAATGTCCTCCGAGACTTTTATAACCACATTTGCTCCAAGCTAGGCAAGTTTAATTACAAGGTACAGGGTATACTATACATTGGAGAACCAGACACTTTTAGGAGACTGTAGCCATATAGGTCTATCTATGAGACCCAAAAGAGGGACAGCTCAGTGTTCTCCCCAGCACCTATTTCCCCAAGGAGCCCACCAAAGACTTATTATAATAGAATACACCATTGTTTCTCTCATTAGAACAGGCACTATGTGAGCATTACAGCCAGCAGTGCATGTTAGACCACTGACCACCAGTCCTGGCAGGTGTGGGCAAAGACCTCCAACATTTTTCATTATTATTGTAAAGTATTATACTGTTCCCACCCAGCTGCTTCTTAATGCCACCCTGCTGGCAACATTTTCTGGGGAAAACACTGCAGTTTATGAAAAAGAGGAACAGGGATTATTTGGATGCAGAAGTGTCGGTTAGGAAGAAAGGAGGATCACTGTATTTGGGTTTAAAAAAGAGCACAGTCGTGGGTAAAGTATTTAAAAAGTATCATGCAGCAAAGGTAATGCATTAATTGAACATGTTGAAGAATACAATAAGGAATGTACACAAGAGCTTGCAGTCTGTCTGTGTACATTTCATATAGCCACACTCTCACCCAGCAGAAACCTGCATTCACAGTAACATCATTTACAGCACTTCTGCACACATCACCTTGTTTACCAGACGAATGACTGACCAACCAGTATTGAACAGAGCAGGGGGTGTGATCCTGAACTTGAGCTGGACATGTATGAGCTCTGTATTCAGTATGCTGTCTCCCCCAAAATACAACAGTGGGGGCAGCTCTGGGCAGTGACACTGACAATCTCACCTTTGCAGCAGTGTTCTGGTAGCTGTAGAATGTCAGGAACGGCGCTAAAACTACAACTCCCAGCATGCTCCGCTCTGGAGGCTGAAACGTCACTTCCTGTGTTCTCGTCACATTCACCACCCCTAGCAATGAAAGCATTGTTCTTTGGTTCCGGATAACATTCCATCCGCTGTGTTAATTTAGTGCCTAGCGACGCAAATCGACAGATACTCAGGAAGGTAAATGTGTACATCAGGTTTAGGAAACCTGTGACACCCAGCTTCTATAGCTATCAGTCCCAGCATCTACTGACAGGGGATGTTAGAGCATGCTGGGGCTTGTAGTTCTACTACATTTGGAGTGTCACATTCAGACTGTGTATGACACAATGTATGGAATATTTCACCAGATTGAGGAAATTGGAAGGGAAGCTTCAAGCCGCCTATTTCTGAACTTGACGCAGAGGAAATGCACATAGCAGTGCAGCTTTACCAATATTTCACATACATGCGTGCATAATAATTTGATGAGCGTAATTGCTGCAAAATTTGACGAGGCTGAAGTTAGCTTCCTATTCGGACAGCTTCTTATTCACTTCTTATTCATGCTCCAGCTTCTTATTCAGAAAAACTTATTTTTAAAGGATTAAATCAAGTTGTATCACTGATATCAGATTAACACTAAAGGGCATCCCTTATACAAACCATACTTGCCAACTCTCCCGGAAAGTCCGGGAGACTCCCGAAATTTGGGTCAGTCTCCCAGGCTCCCGGGGGAGATGGCAATTCTCCCGCTTCCCGGATTTCACAGAGAATCGCGTCATTTGACGCGATTCTCGGTGAATCACGCCATTTTGGAGGGCGGGACGAGGCCAGTCACGTCATTTTGACCCCACCCCCGTGACGCAAATTACGTTTTCGCGGGGGGCGAGGACAAAATGACGCGAATGGCCTCGTCCCGCCCCCTCCCGCCCTCCAGTCTCGCAAGTTTCCGGGAGTTGGCAACTATGATACAAACTGCAATAGTATTTATTTAGCCTGACCCAACAAGGTTTTGGGCATGAAATCGGGGGGGGGGGGGGGGGGGGGCAAATTGGGCAAATCTCCATATTTTATCATTTTGAATAAGCTGCAATTTTGCAAGGGTTGATGTTTTTATTAAAAATTGCAACTAAAAGTAAATCCAGTATCACTTTGTCCAAGATAAAATAGACTATATACATTATCCAAAGAGTAAAAAGGACCAATATGAACAACAACTTCACACACCCAATTCTACTACAATCCCATCACAAAACAACTAATACACCACTTCACAAATATAAAAAAAGACAAAAAAAAAACACAAAACAAATCAAAAACTTTCCACGAGAGAAACATGCCAACCCTTAGCATAATACTTTTCATTACCACAACCCAGCCACCAATCTATAATACCACCCACACATCCTTTAATGTCAGGTAATGAAAGCAAACTTTAAATGTATGTAAACCTTACTAAAAAAAAAGGTTTCCACAAAATCTATTAGTGATAAAACAGGATAGATAGCCAAGAATGGAGAGACTGCCAGGTGTTAGCTACCACTTAGGGAGGTCTCAGCCCCCGCCAAAGTCTACCCTAGCTCACAGCATCCATCCAGCCCCTCTCCATTTCCTTTATTTTCCAAACCTCGTGCAGAATACTATCCACCACCTCACTACAGGGAAGGATTTTGCCCCTAATGGACACTAAACACCGTGCGCTCCATGTGTAAAACCTAACAACTACGCTAACTAAAAAACGAGTGCTTAAATCAAAATCCCCACACCTTGTGAGCACTCTATACACCCACTCAGGGTAACTAAGCCCCGAAAGACACGGAAGGCCTAAGGCGTGGGACACTCCCTTGTAAACCTCTATATTAAAAGGACACTGAAGCAAGAAGTGGTCCATTGTCTCCACCTTCCCATGACATTCCTCCCGTGGACAACCACAATCATTGACAGCCCTATGCTTCAGATTCCCCTTAACAAAGAGCCTCCCGTGAAATGCAAGCCAAGTGAGATCTCTAAACTTCAGAGGAATCCGCTTGTAATTCACCAAAGACAGACCCTTCAAGCTCATATCACCTGGGCAATCCTTTAGTAACAGGGGAACATCAAAGTGAGTACGCAAAATCCTCCTCTCCAACACCCTTCTAGAGGAGTTTTTTGCCTCGCCCACCTCAATCTGCCATTTCCTTGTCACCTTTAAACCCTGAACCATATAGGCCGGGAGGTATCCATGCTTAACTCGAAGACTCTACGGGACCCCCATCCAACCATGCGTTGAGAAAGGGGTGCACCCAAACACGAAAGCCAGCTACCCACCGAGGGGGAGACTCCAAAAAGAGACTCCCGAGATGAAGCTTCAAAAAGGCAGTACTAAAGAACAGCACTGGGTTTACCATTCCCAGGCCACCTTCATCCTTCGGTTTGTAGGTCACATTTCTCTTGATGAGGTTCAACTTGTTCCCCCATAACAACTGACCTTGACCCTTAATGATTCTGGCAACAGACATATGTAACTGACGTACAAAAAATTGGGATCAAGTAAGTCTTGATCAAATCAATCCGTTCTCTGTAGGGCTGCTTCCACTTCTTCCAGTTATCCACCTTAGTGGCGGCATCTGCCAGTTTCAATTCCCAATTTTGCTGGGCATAATCACCCGAACCAAATAGAATGCTTAAGATTTTAACCTCTTGACTGGCCTGAGGGAGCGCATCCAGAAGGACAAACTGCCGTCCTACCTCCCCTAACCAGAGAACTTCACTCTTTTCTTGGTTTATCTCTGAGCCAAAGCCTCAGAATATTCGCAGATTAGATTTTCAATGCCACGTGCCTCGGCCATGTCTGACATGACTACTGTGACATCATCAGCGTAGGCCACCACTTCAAGGGAACATCCACAGCAAGCTGCACTCCCCTCACTGCACCGTTCTCAATCCTCCTGATAAAAGGATCAATCGCAAATACATAGAGGAGAGGGCTCAAGGGACAACCTTGTCTGACTCCAGATGACACCGCAAAAGTAGGACCCACCCAACCATTTACAAGAGAGAAGCTCTCGGCCTGCCTATAAATGGTACGCAGCCAATCAACCAACCTCACTGGCAGACCATACCTCTCAAGAAGTGCCCATAGATATTCATGATTGACACGATCAAACGCCTTAGATTGATCCAGCGCGAGAAGGTACTTACCCCACTTCTCAACCCTGCACCGCTCCACGACCTCCCGGATGCCAAGGACAGCATGCTGAGAAGTGGAAAGCAACAGGCCTGATACTTCCATAATCCTGTTAAAAATGACCTTTGCCAGAATCTTTCTATCTGAATTGAGAAGAGCGATGGGGCGCCAATTCTCAATCCTGGATGGGTCTTTCCCCTTGGATAGCAAAATAAGGGCGGACTGCCTCATGGAGGGAAGGAGTAACCCTCTACCCAAGCTCTCATTAAAAACCGCCACTAGGTGTGGGGCCAGGAGGTCCACAAAGGCTTTATAAAACTCGGAAGTTAAACCATCCGGGCCTGGGGATTTCTTATTTGATAAACTATCAATCGCCCTCCTGACCTTGTCCACCGTTATCTCAGAATCCAAGGGATCAAGAGAAGCCTGATGGTCACCAAGCCTAGACACGCCCCTCAGAAACCGTTCCATCTTCTCTCTGATAAGTACCTTCCCAGACAAAAGGCCAGAGTAGAAGGAGTGCACGACTTACAAGATTCCCCCTTGGTCTTTCCGGAGGACCCCTCTGTCATTGCGCAGTTCCCTCACCTCCTTCGCATCAACCGAACTCTTACAGTTAAAGTAGGGATCCGGAGAGTGGTACTTACCGCAGTCCCTTTCCAAAACCAAAGAGGCATAACGGTCATACTGGCACTCTTTTATCTGGGATTTTACCCGTGAGATTTCCCCACTATCTCCACCCTCAGAATTTAGGAAATCGAGTTTCCGTCTCAAGGCATGGCAGACGTTCTTTTTTATCCAATTCCTCTGAACCACAAGTTCCCTAAAGAACCTCCGAGTTCTTCCTTTGAATTCCTCCCACCACTCTGGCCTAGCCCAACCTGTGTCTAGAAGTGTTTCTTGGGTTTCAAGAAAGTCCCTAAAGGATTGTCTAACCTCCTCATCTTCCAGAAGGCTGGAGTTCAGACGCCACAGGCCCCTGCCTTTCTGAGGGGTGTCTGAAGTGTTCAAAGACATGCAAAGACAAACGTGATCCGAGAACTCTACCGCCATCAACTTTGGAGTTGATGTGACAGAGCTCCCTTTAACGAAAAACCTATCTATTCTTGACCTACTTCTACCTCTAGAAAAGGTGAACCCCGTGAGGTCTGGAGAGTGACGAATATGCACATCTACCAGCCCAGCCTGACTTACCATATTAACTAAAAAGCCTGCATCATAGCCCAGCGATGTCCACAAGCCTTCCCTATCCTCTAGCCTAACAATGGTGTTAAAATCACCCCCGAAGACAATCTGCCGGCCCGTAAAAAGGTAAGGTTTAATTTTCCTGAAAAGGCATTTCCTGCCCCGTTGGGTCTGTGGACCATAAATATTTATCAACCTCAGGACCTGCCCTCTTAGGGAAACATCTATAACCATACATCTGCCCATGCTTATTTCTATAATCCGCTGAATGGTTACATGCCAGTAAAAAGGACTGCCACTCCACTGTACGGCTCGGCCGCAAGAGACCAATAGGAGGGACCTCGCCTCCACTCCCGTTTGCATTTGTGGAGGTCCGCGAGGCGCCCAATCCTAGTCTCTTGCAAAAACAAAAAATCAACCTCAAGCGTGTTGAAAAAATCAAAGGCCAAATAACGAGCTCGATCAGAACGCACAGATGCCACATTAATGGTGGCAAACTGTATGGGTTGGGGAGCCATCATTAAAGATTATAGGCATGGGCATTGCCTTCATTACCTCTCAGCATTATATTACCTAACACCTATAAGACCTTTGACCCTATCCCCGGATCCTGTACACCATCACTTCTGGCCAGAGAATCTTCTGACCGAACCACACCGTCAATCCCAGAAATTGTCCCCCCGGGGTCCTCCCCTTCTGGATATATTTCCTCTTTGCCCCTTTGCCCTAGTTCTCTGCGCTTTGGGCCTCAGGATCAGCTCTGCACCAGCAGTACACACAATTTCCCCATCCTCTTCATCACTAGACAGGGACAAAAATCTATTGGCCAAAACAACTGGTTCAGGAGAACTTGGACTCGCCCTACCCCCTTTCTACCAGCTTCCACCTTTTTCCATATCCTCCTCCCCACCTTCCTTACTAGTACTAGGCTGAGCTGAGCCCACCTTTGACCTTGGCTTAGGCTGCGGTTTCTCATTCTGTAGCTGAACAGACATCCCATACCTAGGTCTTGGCTGAGGCTTAGATTGGAATAAACCCTGTTTCCTAGGTTTTGCCTTAGGAGGCCTCCTCTCTTCTCTCTCCACCTCCTCAGCCCTTTCCGCTATCTCAGCATCAGATTCCCTATTGTGGTGTGCGCGGGGACAGTTGGTGAAAGAATGTCCCACTTCACCACACAGGTTACATCTGATTACTTTACAACCTTTTGCTGTATGTCCAAGCTCTTGGCAATGCGCACACCTAACAACATCACAATCCCTGCTAAAATGGCGGAAAGAACTGCAGCGATAACATGTCCGGGGCTGGCCCGGATAGAAGCACTGGATTCTGTCCCTGCCTATATAGGCTGCAGATAGAAGGTGTACTGGTCCAGAATCCAGTTGCCTCAGGCTAATAACAGCCATCCAGGCCCCACCCCAGACGTGCCTCTCTGAATCTGGAACCTTAACTAGAGGAGATTCCATTACAGCATACCGTTTTACCCAATAGAAAAAGGTCTTCCACTAATAAGGATTTGTTGCGTACTAATATAGTCATTCTGATGTTATTCTGCTTGGTAATGGCTGAAGCCTCATAATCCACACAAGGGGACACATTCTTGACACTCCCCCACCGTGCCCAGAAATTCTGGAGGCCATAGGGGGTCTCAAAACTTAGGTCATACTCAGCTGTCCCCACTGGGTGAATACAGGCAAAGAGATCCTTGGCCATAGTACCCCTATCCCCTATCTGGTGGGGAACCCTCCCCTTTCTATTTTAGTTGGACTACATTTCTTCTATTTGGTGATCTTCCCAAATTTGGCTGTGCTGGGGCTGAATTTTGCCCCCCAGAATTCTGGCATATGAAATGTATGGCTGCTTTTCCTGACCTCCCCCTCCCCCATCGTTAACCCCTTCACTCCTTATTCCTCCACTCATACTCTTATTCCCCTCCCTAGCCTTTGTTTCCTGCTCATTTTCTAAAGAAAAAAGCCAATAAGTAATTTCAGATTCCTTAACAGAAACACCCATTTCCAACAGGCTATCAGTCACTTTTTTTTATTCTCGTTGGCACATCCCAGTCTGCTTTTAACTTGTTTCTGGCTGCTAGGCAGTCCTTGGTCACCATACGAATTAAATTACTTCTCAAACTGAGGTTAGACAAATTAGCATCATTTGCACCAGGCATGATATCACTTTTTGCAACATTTTCATCTGAAGCAGTCTCCATTTGCACAAGACTGCCTGAGTCCCCTAAGGCTCGCACACCTATGCTTAGTGCATCTGCTTCATCTCTGTCATGTCCAGGAAAGGGGATGCCAGCCTTCTCACATATTTTTGCAACAGCTGCAGGAAAGTCTACCACAGCCAGTGACATTTCTGCAGACACCCCCTGAATCTTCCTGTACTGCGGCTGCAGATCACCCCTTGCAGATTTCTCTGTGGATGTTATCGGCTTGGGAATCCCTTTATTCAGTGCCAGCTGGACTATGAAATTACTGCAGGGATTTTCTCTCTCTCTTCCTCTGCTGGATGTTCTGTGAATCACATGCTGACACACTGCTAGGCTCAGTCCCAGATAGGATGAGGTCACAACCTGGAAGTGCTCTCCCTGCTGCATCCATGTTGCCAGATCCAGTTTTCATGCTGCCAGAATCTTCCACAGCTCCCCCTGACTGCACAACCGTTTGTATACTGTTTTCCAATAAATGAATTTGTTCTAAAGTCACATTGTCTGTATTTTGTACATAGTCTGAATGAACAGGCAAATTAGGTGGAATTTGTGATCTCTGTGTACTCTGAGAGCTTTGCATGCCTGTCACTGATTCTTCCTCTGCACTTGTAGATTCAGCTTCCTCGCATTTATCCAGGCACTTAGTAAACACACTGTTGCTTCTTTATCTTTTTGCACACTCTCCAGTTCTTTTATTTCTTGAGGAAAAAACTGCTCTATTTGAGCTAAATGCTTTGTTTCTTTTCTTTTTAAGCAACAGTATCTGCTCCTTTAACTTCTCCACCTCACTTTTGGCTACTTCTAGTTTACATTTCACTTCTTCCAATTCCATGGTATCACCCCAGTCACCAGAAGCACCATTCTCCTCATTATTTTCACAGTCAGTGTCCATTACAGAGACATTCTCTGCTGAAATTGTGGACTCTGTCGTGTTGTTATCTTTCTCTTTATACTGCACCGTCTCTCCCAGTATTACATCAGTACCTTTAGCCACCGCAAAATCTTCTGGGGCCTTAACCCCCTTTTTCTTTGCTTGCTCGGGCTCGAGTTCTTCCTCCAGGTTTTACCTCCCCAGATTTGGGGGGCTTCTTGCAGCTAAAATTTAAAGGGGCGATGGCTTGTAAAGGCAAACTTGCCTTTACAAGCCATCGCCACTTTAAATTTTAGCTGCAAAGATGCCGATCTCCCGCGAGATGAAAAAAACAGACTTTGATACATTTACCCCATGGTGTTTGAACTATTTTGCCATTCAGAACATAAGAGAAAGCACCATTGACATTTAAATTATTTGGGCAATCATTATTTATTGATTAAGGGGCAAAATTAATTTAATATTAACTTATGGAAAAAAAAAATCATTATATTAAGGGGACAGAATTATTTATTATATTATTCAGGCACTATGTAATGCCAAAATATGCATTACATCCACCATTAACAATCTGTTAATATTATTATATATTCACATTTCCCACATAATATAATGCTATAATAATGTTCCCTTAAAAAATATATAAAAACAAAATTTTCTCATAAGTTAATATTAAATTAATTTTGCCCCTTAATTATTAAATAATGATTGCCCAAATAATTTAAATGTCAATTGTGCTTTCTCTTATGTTCTGAATGGCAAAATAGCTCGACACTCACAACCCACTCTTTCATTTTGACTGTTTGGATGGCTGTTTTGTGGCAGTTTTGAAGTCCCCAGCTTAGTAAATCTGGCTGTTTGTATGGTCATCATTGTTAAAATCGAGATAGCGGTTTGTGAAGTGGTGATTTTGAAAAATGATCCTATGATTTTAAAGATGGAGCAAATTGGAAATCTTTAGACTCTCTCTCTGAGATATGGTTTCTCCCGATCCAATAGTTTTTAATGTACTCCAGTATGTTCTTTTCTTTAGTCTTTACCTATGGTTCAAACACTTAGGTGTCTTACCCCTTTTAAGCATCTATGTTACAATCCTAATAGAAGAGGTATGATTTCTATTCTTTATAACTTCTTGCTGCCATTGCTGAGCCTTTGTTGAAACATGATTGTGATTGTGAGAAAGAATTATTGTCTCCCAGGTCTCGTAGGCTTCTATTTGCACCATTATTAAGGGAAATTCATATACAATGTATACCAGAACCTTGCACATAGATTTCATCCATATCTGGTGGTATTGCCCCAAGATTTCAGCTTTTTGGAAGTAAACTTATGAAATGCTTGAACAGGTATTTGACATTAAATTTTTACGTTCTCCCCGTTCCGCTCTTTTATATCCCCTATCCTTGCCTTAGGAGCACACTCTGGTGAACTCGTCTCTGATATCTTAAACATGTCCCAATCTTCTTTAGCTAATCACTGGAATGATCCATGTCTGCCTCCCTCCAGCAAATTGAGGACAGAATCTGGTTTATATTATCCATGGAAAATATCACTTTACATCTACAAGGCAGATACATTTGATTCCATTTGGGACCCTTGGTTCGTGTTCACCTCACCCATTCCTGTTACCTCATGACTCTCGCTACTTTTTGAAGGATATTCTTATTGGGAGATTTCAATGCACTTTGTGGACCTTTCATATAGTACTATACAAGCTCATTTGGTCTAAGAACTTAGTAGGCTGTATATGTAATTTATTTCAAGTGAATTGCAAGTTCTCCCCCCTCTCTTCTGCCTTTTCTTTTGACCCTTTCCTTTCGTCTAGGTGTGAAAATTATAAAAATAACACACGGATAACGGTTATTCTACTAAATTGTTTTTTTTTTATTGTTGTAATATAGTTAAATTACTTAAATATTTTTATTTTACTTGTTTGTTCTATTTATACAAGTTGTCATTTCATAATTAAACATGTAAAAAAACAAACAAACTCTTAACTAGACTATCTTGCAAGGAAAACATCAGATGAAACAATCATGAAACCCAGTTGTGGTCTCCGGACAAAACATTTTCATATTCCGTGGGGCATCTGAGACAACGTTGTCTCACTCGACTGTAGTACTTCAGTCAAGGGCCAGTTCCGCACAATGACTTGGAATGTACAATCTCCGCTTTTTAGGTCATGTCAAAGCCATATACAGTAGGCTATAATGAAACAGAAATACTCCCAACAATGGAAACATCAATATAGAGAACAAAAAAACCCTGATTACAGACAGTAATAACCTGAAGACATATTAAGCTAGTGGAGATTTTTTCTTAAAGTGCCATAAACTCTTACGTGCCCCATAGCTATTATCTTGAAAACACATGCTTTTATTATTATTTTATCATTGCTAGTAAACCAATGTAAACGTGTATGGGAATAGAATCCATTGATCCCGTACCCACTGTTATTTTCAGTTGTGATCAGGATCATTTGCACTGTGGCGCAGTTTTTCTGGCACTACCTGCGACAATAACTTGCAGTCACCACAAGTGAAAATATTGGGGTGAATGGAATGTTCTCCGTTGACCTTGACAACAAGTGCAATCTCTAGATACAAAACAATGCAATAGACTCAGGTCCTCAAAAAAACTAGTACTGCAGTGTGGATATTAAAACATTTATTAAAAACATATAATATAAAATACACTCATTATGCATATATAGACACCCTACCATCTAGATGAGGAAAAACAATATATATATATATATATATATGTGCACCTATCAAAAAAAATATGTTAAATCCAGTTAAAGTGATCCCTCTCAGGATGGTATTGACAATGTCTATTAATGGAATTGACTCCTTGGGACAGTGCTCACGTTGATAAACTTTATATTTTGCATATAGCAATTCACATGAGGTAGATAGTAATCAAGACTAATACGGTCCAGATGTAACTAGATGGACTTCAGACTGTCCACGAACCATAGTATAGTATACTTTGAATCCTCAGATTCCAAGGCTGAACCTCCCATGTATTATAGATATAGTTCAACATGCAAATATAAATGTAGTTAAGCAGCAATAGAGAATGTAGCAGATGATTCAGTACGGAAATAAAGGCAGTCCACGGGTAGTAATATAGTATATTCTTACCAGATTCCTGGTGTTTAGGATGTATCATCCAATCTGTATTTTGTATTTTACCCGTCAGCATGAACAAGATGGAAACATGCTGCTATAGTTACCCGGAATAAGTATTCCAATCTGTACTTGCTCCTCCGTATACATGTGCTGAATAATGCTGTTCCGGCAGAAACACCTGCCCAGTAGAAATGCCCGTTTACACGTTCCTCTGTTAATCGGATATAAAGATATTTCTAGGAGGCTCCTGTCAGCCGACGTGGAGTTTACGGAGTATATTTGCAGCCTCCTGCACCAGCAGTGATATTCCTGGGTTTCTGGTTTAAGATCCAATATAGAATTGCTAAGAAGAAAATTCCAATCCTGGCCGATAAGAGAGCTATCTGTCCACAAAGTTAGTATATGAGTGCTCTAAAGGGTTTAGACAAAAAAGTCCAGCTTACGCGTTTCGTGGTAGCAAACCACTTCATCAGAGATAGTGTTCATACTGTCTCAAAAGGATCATATGTAGTTCCAAAAGTGTTTAATTGATTAATTAGAAACACACGAACACCTGATAGTAATCAAATTCACAATCAGTCCGCACTGCAGAAAGCAGCTTAATACATAGGGAAAGCACAACTTCACTCGGTGTGTCATCACTAAGTAATAACAAAACGGAACAAGTCTAACTTCATATTAAATACCACTTTACCATCAATTACAGTCAAACACATTGGTAACACATTCACTGTGTGTCACATTATAATATTATTTTAATCCAAAAGGGTCCCAAATATTTTCATAGTACCAATGCATTCAAATTTTGCTGACTATAAAAATAAATATCCAAACACATTAACTTCAAAAAGATGAAGCGATTAGGACTTACGGAAATAGTATGTAATATAATAAATAAATCGTTATCCCATATGAAAGTAACATAGTTCCGAATGTTTTATTACTCCACTAATTATCGTTACTGTTGAAATAGTAACGGACATCCAAATATTTAAAAAGATATCACAAAATAATTACTATAAATAAAAAAAATCTATTAGATAAAAACTACTAGATATTCCATTCATCCTTAGCACTAATGATAAAATTTTATTTTATTTCAATTACTCAGAAGGGTTAAGATTACTAAGTAATCTACATCTATTAGTGGGACCCTTTATTACAGTAAATCTATTAAGACTAGGTATATATTATTGAACTACCCAGCTAGTAGAAACCACTAGAGATAAATCTCTTAATGAATGTAACAATAACCAAGGGTCTCAGCAATCTACATCAAGAATATGCTTAATTAAACATGTATATGAGATGTAACGGAACTTATATGAACCACCTAACCACATATAGCAAAAAACTATCTAAACATATATAGACAAAAAGGGACTGAATACCTATAGCTGATATACTGGTCTAATAGTCTAAACTATTTCGTTTAGTTCAATAGACTCATTTAGACCCATCGGAGAAAGGGTATTTAGGAGGTAGATCCAGTATGCCTCCTGGTTACATAAGGCCCTGAACCTATCTCCCCCTCTTGGGGTGGGTTTAATAAATTGTAGACCCACGATAGATAGACACTCAGGGTTACAATCATGTTGTTCACAGAAATGCCTTGACACACTGTGGGTTTTAAGACCTTTTAGGACATTTCTTCTATGTTCATTAAACCTCATTTTTAGTTTTCTCGTGGTACATCCCACATAATATAAGTTGCAACTGCATCTTAACAAATAAATAACAAAGACTGAGTTACAATTTATGAATCCCCGTATGTCAATTTTCTTTCCATCATCCTTGGATTCTACAAAAGATACTCTGTTACAAATATGCTTACACGTGATGCATCGTGTTCCCCCACATCTAAATGTGCCGTCTGGAGTGGATAGTATCCAGTCCAGAGGAGGCTCATTTGATAATGTAGCTGATTTGAACAATACTAATGAAAATTCCCTTCGAATTCAGACTGAAAAAAGTTCAGGTAGTCCAGTAAGAAATAAGGATCAAGGTGCAAGGCTCGAATGGGCTTTTACGTCTAAATATAATAAAGCTTCTTCGAAAATACAACAAATTATTCTTTCAAACTATCCCATTTTAACACAAGATCCGCTACTGAAATCACTTCTACCCAAAGATCCAATAGTAGTTTTCAAAAAAGCCAGTAATCTGAGGAATATACTGTCGCCCAGTTTTCTGAGACCACAGAATATAAAATTTCAACAACAATTGAAAAAGAAAGTCTCTGTAGCTATATTATCAAATGAGCCTCCTCTGGACTGGATACTATCCACTCCAGATGGCACATTTAGATGTGGGTGAACACGATGCATCACGTGTAAGCATATTTGTAACAGAGTATCTTTTGTAGAATCCAAGGATGATGGAAAGAAAATTGACATACGGGGATTCATAAATTGTAACTCAGTCTTTGTTATTTATTTGTTAAGATGCAGTTGCAACTTATATTATGTGGGATGTACCACGAGAAAACTAAAAATGAGGTTTAATGAACATAGAAGAAATGTCCTAAAAGGTCTTAAAACCCACAGTGTGTCAAGGCATTTCTGTGAACAACATGATTGTAACCCTGAGTGTCTATCTATCGTGGGTCTACAATTTATTAAACCCACCCCAAGAGGGGGAGATAGGTTCAGGGCCTTATGTAACCAGGAGGCATACTGGATCTACCTCCTAAATACCCTTTCTCCGATGGGTCTAAATGAGTCTATTGAACTAAACGAAATAGTTTAGACTATTAGACCAGTATATCAGCTATAGGTATTCAGTCCCTTTTTGTCTATATATGTTTAGATAGTTTTTTGCTATATGTGGTTAGGTGGTTCATATAAGTTCCATTACATCTCATATACATGTTTAATTAAGCATATTCTTGATGTAGATTGCTGAGACCCTTGGTTATTGTTACATTCATTAAGAGATTTATTTCTAGTGGTTTCTACTAGCTGGGTAGTTCAATAATATATACCTAGTCTTAATAGATTTACTGTAATAAAGGGTCCCACTAATAGATGTAGATAACTTAGTAATCTTAACCCTTCTGAGTAATTGAAATAAAATAAAATTTTATCATTAGTGCTAAGGATGAATGGAATATCTAGTAGTTTTTATCTAATAGATTTTTTTTATTTATAGTAATTATTTTGTGATATCTTTTTAAATATTTGGATGTCCGTTACTATTTCAACAGTAACGATAATTAGTGGAGTAATAAAACATTCGGAACTATGTTACTTTCATATGGGATAACGATTTATATATTATATTACATACTATTTCCGTAAGTCCTAATCGCTTCATCTTTTTGAAGTTAATGTGTTTGGATATTTATTTTTATAGTCAGCAAAATTTGAATGCATTGGTACTATGAAAATATTTGGGACCCTTTTGGATTAAAATAATATTATAATGTGACACACAGTGAATGTGTTACCAATGTATTTGACTGTAATTGATGGTAAAGTGGTATTTAATATGAAGTTAGACTTGTTCCGTTTTGTTATTACTTAGTGATGACACACCGAGTGAAGGTGTGCTTTCCCTATGTATTAAGCTGGTTTCTGCAGTGTGGACTGATTGTGAATTTGATTACTATCAGGTGTTCGTGTGTTTCTAATTAATCAATTAAACACTTTTGGAACTACATATGATCCTTTTGAGACAGTATGAACACTATCTCTGATGAAGTGGTTTGCTACCACGAAACGCGTAAGGTAGACTTTTTTGTCTAAACCCTTTAGAGCACTCATATACTAACTTTGTGGACAGATAGCTCTCTTATCGGCCAGGATTGGAATTTTCTTCTTAGCAATTCTATATTGGATCTTAAACCAGAAACCCAGGAATATCACTGCTGGTGCAGGAGGCTGCAAATATACTCCGTAAACTCCACGTCGGCTGACAGGAGCCTCCTAGAAATATCTTTATATCCGATTTACAGAGGAACGTGTAAACGGGCATTTCTACTGGGCAGGTATTTCTGCCGGAACAGCATTATTCAGCACATGTATACGGAGGAGCAAGTACAGATTGGAATACTTATTCCGGGTAACTATAGCAGCATGTTTCCATATTGTTCATGCTGACGGGTAAAATACAAAATACAGATTGGATGATACATCCTAAACACCAGGAATCTGGTAAGAATATACTATATTACTACCCGTGGACTGCCTTTATTTCCGTACTGATTCATCTGCTACATTGTCTCTATTGCTGCTTAACTACATTTATATTTGCATGTTGAACTATATCTATAATACATGGGAGGTTCAGCCTTGGAATTTAAAGATTCAAAGAATGCTATACTATGGTTCGTGGACAGTCTGAAGTCCATCTAGTTACATCTGGACCTTATTAGTCTTGATTACTATCTACCTCACGTGAATTGCTATATGCAAAATAAAAAAGTTTATCAACGTGAGCACTACTATAATTCCGCTACCGCAGCTCTATGAGCAATGTAACTTGTAGAAGAGTGTACTTTTTACTTACCTTTACATTTCTGTTCTTTGGTGTTTATTGAGGGATACAGAGACAACTGGGTGTAGATTTATGAGTTACAGCACTTTAAGAGTAAACCTCACCATCCCATAATCCCTTGCAGCTCATGTACGTCTTCAGTTTACCACTAACAAAGTTCAGACAATCATTAGGCAAGACAGAAGTTAGGGCCCCCTAACAAGCCTTGGAGAAAGGAATTTAGCACTAAGAAGAACATCCTTTTCTCTCCTACCGCCAGTTGGGGTCACAGACACAAGGGTATGTCCCAAAGCCACCCAGAATGGGTGAGAAGTAATTCTTACAGTGAAAAGAGCATGGAGGACCTTGCAGCCAAAGGTAGTATCTACTGAGAAGTGATACTGATAAAACAGAATTTAGATAACAGAGATAGACGATCGCTCGGCTGCCTGGCACAAGTTGCCATGTATTAAACCCACATAAGGACATAATGTCCATATGGAATAAGCCATCCACTCTATAGTGACAGAACTGCCCTACTGCAGTATAAGAGTCATGATCTGGGCCTTCAGAGTCTTCTTACTTCTCATGTATGGGAACTGACTATCTGCGACTCTGTCAGATCCAGACCTAAAGGGAGAAAATTGTGACGTAAATATTCACAATACATACGTCTTACCATTCCTCTAATGTTACAGACTCAACTTATGGGATACTTCATTCTGTTTAATTAATAGTATGTTAGTAGACTTGAAGTATCCTTTTTTAGATGAGAAGTATAATTATTGAATCTTTAACACTCTTTATCAGGTCTTGGTTATGTGTCTTCTGTAACACATATAATGAAGGCCTAATACTATTGTTTATTGTCTCTGGATTACTGACAGTGAATGGACCACTGTATGCTTAAAAGCCGCTAAATGTCAAAAATCTATTGACGAGTGCTGCCTTGTAATTTTGAAACACCCCCAGAAAGACCTAATTTTTTTCCAGGACAGATTTGTGATGCCCAAGGAGGACTATTTGGAGCCTTGTCTGAGCAAAATATGGCTGTGTCTGGGCCGATCAGGGGTGTGGCTAACATTTTGCCGTTATGGTTCTGGTTGGTGCCAAATGTAACATAATTATAACTATACAGGAACATATATATAGGGCTCTGCTCATAAGAGCTTACAATCTATGCTTGATGTGAGATGAAATGTAAGACAAATGGGCTTACTTTGCACCGTGGACCAGCCACGTATATATCCACAGGAATAACCTATCTTAAGTTATACTGTAAGAACCAAACATCCAACTAGTTTCTGCATGAGAAAAGACATTGTGTTGATATATTGCTGTGGTAAGTAATGTAGACATGCTATAAATAACGTAATTTGGGCATATTTTCAAAGTGCCCCACATGCAGAAATTTTAGCTATGTGGTAATTTTATATGAATAATGGAATCTTTAATCTAATGAAAAGGTTTGTTGTAACTCTAGAGGGAATTTATTGGGGTGACAGCGCTGGTCATTGCCACTTATTTATAATATAATCTTTATACAGCAACAAATAAAGTTATATACACATAGTACACAAATATTACATGAATAATAATAGTAAATATTTTGCATTTGGGCTCTTGATTACAGTAAACCCTCTGTATAAAACCTCTCATCTCACTTACATCTTGTATCTGCCATTACTTCTCCCAGGCTCACCTCCTCCTGTCTTGTGAGTGGGTGAGTAAGTGAGTGCTGTCAGCATTGTAATATTAGTGTGAGGTCATATCAGCATTGTGATGTCAGAGTGTTGTCATGACAACATTGTGACATCATCAGATGCCTTACCCAACTCAGGTACAGTCATGGGCAAAAGTTTTGAGAATGGCACAAATATTAATTTTCACAAAGTCTGCTGCCTCCGTTTTTATGATGGCAATTTGCCGGCCCAAAAAAAATCTATTTTGGGCTGGCACGATGCCTTATTTCACTTACTTTGTGGCTGGCCCCTCCTCCGGGACCAGTCACCTTCTTGTTGGACTGCAGATCCGACCGCCCTCCCACTAATGGTTTATCTGGCTATTGCTGTCACATGGGATGCACAGCACGTGATAGGTGCCGCCCCATGTCAGAAGACTGCAGAGTGTGTGGCGCGAATAAAACAAGGTAAGTGTGGGGGTGGTATAGTAATTGTGTGTGTGTATCAGTGTCAGCATATTGTATGTATGTATATATGTGTGTATGTGTATGCCATATAGTATATGTGGCAGCATATTCTATATGTGTGTGTCAGCATATTGTGTGTGTGTGAGGGGCCAGTATATTGTGTGAGTGAGTGAGGGGCCAGTATATTGTGTGTGTGAGTGAGGGGCCAGTATATTGTGTGAGTGAGTGAGGGGCCAGTATATTGTGTGAGTGAGTGAGGGGCCAGTATATTGTGTGTATGAGTGAGGGGCCAGTATATTGTATATGTGTGTGGCAGCATAATATATATATATATATATATGTATATATATATATATATATATATATATATATATATATATATATGAGTATGGGGCCAGTATATTGTGTGTGTGAGTGAGGGGCCAGTATATTGTGTGTGTGAGTGAGGGGCCAGTATATTGTGTGTGTGAGTGAGGGGCCAGTAAATGAATGCAGTGTGAGTGAGGGGCCAGTAAATGAATGCAGTGTGTGTGTGTGGGGGGAAGGGGGGGCAGTAAATGAATGCAGTGTGTGGGGGACAGTAAATGAATGTAGTGTGTGTGTGTGGGGGACAGTAAATGAATGTAGTGTGTGTGTGTGAGGGACAGTAAATGAATGTAGTGTGTGGTTTGGGAGCTATTTATTTGTGGGCTATTTGTGGAAAATGAGGTCTATTTATTAAATGTGATTATGTATTATTTAATGCCTGTGATTGTTGTGGGAAATGGTAATATTTGTTAAATGTAAATACTATTTAAATTATTGCTGGGGCTGTTTGGAGGGAGGGAAATAGGTTTATATATTAAATGTGTTTGCTATCTAATGTCAGGGTTGGTTGGAGCGAAAGAGATCTATTTAGCCAATGTGAATATTATTATTTTAATGCTGTGGCTGCAGGGAGGCCTAATTATAAAACGTGGGTTCTAAAACTAAATTTTATGTACCCATTTTTTCTCCAAATAGGGCCTCCAAGATTCCAGGATCCAGACAACCAGCAAATGAGCTAAAGTAACCTGCAGCCACAAGTGGTGAAAGTGACAAGAACAGGTAGAAGAGAGCAGGAGAGTCTGCCAACTGTCCTGATTCTCGTGGGACAGTTCCGAATTTGGGTGATTGTTTCGCTCAGGACAGTTGGGCGGTATGTACTGCTATGTACTGCTATGTACTGCTCGTGAAGGCAGAATTGTGTGCACCTAACAGTAGTGCACACAGTATTGCCTGTGTATTTGTATAAAATAATAACCATGCTACATCATAGGGGGTTACCCTGTCTAAAGTGCCCAGGCCCACCAGAGCCTTAATCCAGCTAAAAAAAATATATATATGGATTAAGCAATACTAAAATAGCCTCTTTTTATATAGATATATATTGTACCAAAAACCACCCTTTAAGGATGGGCCGCTCCTTATGGGTAAGGGCTATGTACTTGCCCCCCGGGTTAAAGTCTGTCAGCCCTCCACTGCCTCTTTGCCATGACAATGAACTTTATCCTAAAAACAACATTTCCACTGCAATTCAGCCCTGCCACAAAAGGACCAGCTGGCATCAGGTCAATGAGTCTCTCGTTAACACAGGTGAGAGTGTTGACCAGGACAATGCTGGAGATCACTCTGTCATGCTGATTGAGTTAGAATAACAGACTGGAAGCTTTAAAAGGTGGGTGGTGCTTGAAATCATTGTTATTCCTCGGTTAACCATGGTTACCTGCAAGAAAACACGTGCAGTCATCAATTCTTTGCACAAAAAGGGCTTCACAGGCAAGGATATTGCTGCTAGTAAGATTGCACCTAAATCAACCATTTATCGGATCATTATGAACTTCAAGGAGAGAGGATTAATAGTTGTGAAGAAGGCTTCAGGGCTCCCAAGAACGTCCAGCAAATGCCAGGACCATTTCCTAAAGTTGATTCAGCTGCAGGATCGGGACACCACCAGTGCAGAGCTTGCTCAGAAATGGCAGTAGGCAGGTGTGAGTGCATCTGCACGCACAGGGAGGAGAAAACTTTTGGTGGATTGCCTGGTATCAAGAAGGCCAGCAAAGAAGCCATTTCTATCCAGGAAAAACATCAGGGACAGACTGATAATCTGCAAAAGGTACAGGGATTGGACTGTTGAATACTGGGGTAAAGTCATTTTCTCTGATGAATCTCTTTTCAGATTGTTTGGGGCATCTGGAAAAACAATTGTCCGGAGAAGGAAAGGTGAGCGCTGCCATCAGTCCTGTGTCATGCCAACAGTAAATCATCCTGAGACCATTCATGTGTGGGGTTGCTTCTCAAGCAAGGGAGTGGGCTCACTCACAATTTTGCCTAAGAACACAGCCATGAATAAAGAATGGTACCAAAATACAACAAGATCAACTTCTCCCAACCATCCAAGAACAGTTTGGTGACGAACAATGCCTTTTCCAGCATGATGGAGCCCCTTACTATAAGGCAAAATTGATAATCGGGGATCAAAACATCGAAATTTTGGGTCCATGGCCAGGATATTCCCCAGACCTTAATCCCATTGAAAACTTGTGGTCAATCCTCAAGAGGCGGATGGACAAACAAAAACCCACAAATTCTGACAAATTCCAAGCATTGATTAGGCAAGAATGGGCGGCCATCAGTCAGTATGTGGCCCAGAAGTTGATTGACAGCATGCCAGGGCGAATTGCAGAGGTCTTCAAAAAGAAGGATCAACATTGCAAATATTGACTCTTTGCATAAACTTAATGTAATTGTCAATAAAAGCCTTTGACACTTATAAAATTCTTGTAATCTTACTTCAGTATACCACAGTAACATCTGACAAAAAGGACTTAAAACACTGAAGCAGCAAACTTTGTGAAAACTAATACTTGTGTCATTCTCAAAACTTTTGACCATGACTGTACTCACTGCATATTCATTTCCCATCCATACAGATCCAGATGTCTGCTCATACTGCATCTGCTAGGATAAATTAGTATTATATATGAGTGTATATTGCTAATATATTATTACTATTGCATTATATAGTACATCCAGCCTGTGTACATTACAGATACAGAATACTTTCCCTTACATACTCAATATCCTGAATATGATAAATATTGGGAAGATGACACTGATTGTTTGTCCATGGCTGGGAACAAATAAAGTTATATACACATATACAGATATTACATGAACAATAATAGTAAATATCTTACTCCCCTTGGTTATATCCTCCTGTATCTACCACTACCTCTCCTCCCAGGCTGACCTCCTCATATCTTATGACTGAGGGCTGTCATGTAAGTCTTTTAATGTCAGAGTGTTGTCATGTCAGCATTGTAATGTCAGAGTGCTGTCATGTCAGCATTGTGATGTCATAGGTTACAAGCCCTGATGCAAGCTAGAGATACTAGACACAAATAAATATTTCCCAAGGCGCAAATATAATAGTATACACTGTAGTATGTAAATTAATAAAATGTTTATAAATAAACAGGTTAAACTATAATAACAACACATAAAATCAAGGTGATAACCTTAATATTCAAATATGGATCCTGGCCAAATATACTGTTCATTTATAACAGAGCAAATTTCTTAGTGTAGGACACATCCAAAGGGTGGGGTACTAATTACCGGTGCTGATAACACCAAAACGTGACTTCAGCGACATTAAAAAAATACAGACTTACCTCTTTAATACCAAGAGAACTATCCGACTGTGTTCTCAAAGATCCCGATCAGAAGTAATAAAGGCGCTGCATTTTTATGTCATTGAAAATAGCGACTGTCGTATTAGATGTTTTTAAAGTGGCAATTCCGGCTGATGATTCCTAACCCTAACCCACACCCAATCCCTAACCCGATTCCTAACCCTAACCTGATGCCTAACCCTATCCATAACCCAATCCCTAACCCTAACACTATCACTTACCTTACATGACAGCCGGAATTGAAGCTTTAAAAACTTCTAATACGGTGGCCGCCATTTTAAATGACGTGAAAACGCAGTGCCTTTATTACTTGTGATCAGTATCTTTGAGAACACAGCCAGATAGTTCTCTTGTCATTAAAAAGGTAAGTCTGGATTTTTTTTAATGTCGCTGAAGTCACGTTCGGGCATATTTTGTGTATAAAGTCATTGTCGGTGTTATTAGCACCGTTAATATCATCACCACCGGACCCAAAGATGCAGTGATCAGTGTCCTACACTAAGGGCTTGCTCTGTTATAAATGAACACTATAACAGGATCCATTTTTGAATATTAAGGTTATCACTGTTTGACCTTGTTTATATGTGTTGTTATTGTGGTTTTAACCTGTTCATTTATAAAAATGTTATCAATTTACATAACACAGTGTATAGTATACACTGTATACTATTATTTTTGCGCCTTGGGAAATATGTATTTGTTTCTAGTATTTCTGGGAAACTTTCTGGAATTCACTCCCTCCCTATTATTTTCCCTTACGGCAGCAGCATATGTCTTATCCTATATTGAGCTGCTCTGATCATTCTACTACTTGTTTTTTAGAGATACTAGGCACACTAATGACATTGAGAGGACCCACTGATTTATTCTGATTTATTGACAGAGGTCACAAGAGCTAGCAATCTAGTGTGAGAAGCACTGAGCATATACTTGCCTACTTTTCATACTTTGCCTACAGGAGATGATTGATTGCTCTATTTACATAATCATGTGGGTGAGACAAGGTGAAGATGACGCTAATTTTGTCTTCATGGAGAGTCATTTTTTTGTGTATAATTTGCATTTCCGTACTATGCATGCGTCCACATGCAGATTTGGCTGGCATCTGGATATCAAGCAGCTCAGATGCGAGGAACAAGGAGGAAAGCCTACTCTGCAGCAAGATCCCCGGGAGCCAGGTGAGTGACTCTCTCTCTCCTATTAACCCCACCAGAGCTGCCCCTATCCTTGAGTGATAATTAAACTGATTAGATATCACGGAAATACTCCTGGAAGCGACTCAGCATCTGTGCTTTCAATATCTCGTACTGCATTTTTTTATCATTTCTTTTCACTTTCTTTTACATGGAACTCAGTTTATCATGCATGATTGTTACCCACGGATTTTTTTGTGTTTTTGCAACTGATTTAGTTACATGTTAGGGAATTGGATCCCTATTATACACTGGATTGTGACAATCCCCACACGCAGTGCAGTCAAACATCCTTGCCTGCAAAGGGGGAATATACCGTCTATCTCTAAGACTTTTAGTGCCGTTATTACACTGGACCTTTTTGCCTCAAGCAGTTGCACCTTTATGTAAATGGTGATTATCGTTTTAATAACTCTATCTCTGATTGTGCACTGTTTGTTAACATTAGCAAGCATTTGCTCTCTGTCTAAGTACAGTCAGTTTCTATGTGTTTGAATACACCAATTTTTTTACATTATTTTCTTGTTTGCATCTTATGTTTTTTACACATTATCAGGCGCCTGGGAACCCCATAGATTTATCTGTGTTTTTTTGTTATACATGTTATATGTATCTTGAAGGAAAGAAAATCTATATACTACACTCCTGGAAAAAAAAATCGTATTTCATGAAATAAACCATCCTACTAATAAACATCCAAATTTTAATCCTTATCTTGGTTTGTTTTTATTTTGGTTTGTTCTAACAATATCTCAACTAGTGTCCTTTGCATTTTATGTAATATATTATAGAACCCCACTTAATTTGAATGTTTTATCTAATATATTCTTTATCTTCCATTTTTATTTTATATATGCACCTCGTTTATTAGAAAAGAGATGTATACTGTGGTCATATAAAAAGTAAAAAAAAATATCATTGAGAAAATCTAAAAAGAAAAATCTGTACATTGAAAATAGAAATAGTGGGATCTGAATCCCACATTCTCAATTTATAAATTACATAAGAAACCAATTGGTCTCAAAATCATTATTAAGACTCATAGGAACAAGTGGGTCCATCGAATAAATGAATCTCATTTCAGCCTGGGCTATTTCTACATTGTTGTTTATCCCCCAATCTCCTTTTACCATTTCCAAACCACAGAATTTTTTTTACATGTGCTGAAGAGGAATGTAGTTCATATCCTTTTTTATTTATATTTCTAATGTGTTCACTCTATCTTTCCTTCAGTTTTTTGAGGTTCATCATTTATATTGTTTATTACAAATACACTCCACTAAATAAATGCAATTTTTTGAATTGCAGGTTATAACTTCGTTTATCTTGTATATTTGCCCTGTAGTGGAAGACCTAACTTCTACAAATTTTGTAATGTCACCTTTTATATTAATACATACTGTACAAGATCCACTTCCAAAAAAACCTTTAGAGTTGATGGTTTCTTGTTTGAATTTTGAGAGACAACTTTCAGCTAAATGTTTTTTTTTAAAGTGGATGCCTTTCTATAGATGAATAGAGGATTCTTTGTAATTATGTCATGTCACATGGGATCTCTAAGTAGAATAGGCCAATTTTGTTATTAATTTCCTTGCTATCTTTTCTCTTTTTTGTAATCAAAAGATTTTCTCTATCTAAATCTTCTATTTGTTCTATAACCTTGTTTAAACTATCATCTTTGTACCTTTTTTTCTAAAGACTGTTTTTTTTTTTCTATCCTGTGCTTGTTTTAGAAAGATTTCTGTTTCTGTACAATTCTGGTTTATTCTCTGGAATTGGCTGACTGGAATACTTTCCAACCATATAATGTTTGTCGCTCTCAATTGCAATGAAAGAATTCAAATCCGTAGGTTTCCTGTAATTACTGGTCAATAATTGGATTTCTTAAATATAGATCATCAGTTATTAGAAGTGTACCTCCTCTTTCCTTATATGGAAAGTCAATTTTATATTTAGGATATTGGAATTTAGTTTGTTGCAGAAATTGTCCAAAGTTACATCTCCCTGCCATATAAACAAAATGTCTTCAATGTATCTATTACATATAACCAGATTTGTCCGCATAGCATATTTGTTCCAAATATGGGGGTCCTCCCACCACCCAATGAACATATTTGCATATCTAAGGGTCGATCTAGTTCCCATGGCCATACCTTGGTTTTGTAGTTAAAAATTGTCAGCATACCCCAAAAAGTTGTTTTGAGGATAAATTCATTCCCCTGCAAAATACAATCTTTTCAATCTGTTTCCATCTCTGTTTTATCCAAGAAATATTGAATCAACTCTACACCTTTTTCATGATTGATTTTCGTGTAGAATGAGCTGACATCAGCAGTAATAAGTGTGTATGAATTTTGCCATTTTAAACTTTTTAGTTTATTCAATGCATCCATATTATCTGTTAGATATGATCTAATTGATTTCATAAAGGGCTGGAGGTAAGAATCTAAATAATGTGATAAATTTGAAGAGTTCGATTCTGATTCAATACCTGCTACAATTGGTCTTCATGTGGGCAAAAGTGGATCTTTATGAATTTTTGGAAGTGTACAGTACCAGGATAGATGGATTAGATCTTTTTATGTATTCTCTTATCTTTGTTGAAATAGTGCCTTTCTTTTCAAATTTGTCAAGAAAGGAATCTAATTTTCCTGTAATTTTATCAGTAGGGTTCCCCTTAATTTTTTTATTTGAATCTTTTAATTGTCTCATATTTTCTTGATAATATTTTTCTGGGGTAGATTCAATTATCCACATTATTCTTCTGAACAACGCGTCCTGCGTATTATTACCGTTACTAACGCAATGGCTGCGTATTATTACCGTTACTAATAAGACCCCTCTATATCTTATATGACCACACTTTCTGCCCTTTCAGCAGGTTTTATAACTATTTGTTTATTCAATTTTAAGATTTTTCAAAGCCAATCTTTCTGTCTTGCTCAAATTTAACTTATATTTATTTCTTTTTAACTGCATTTTTGGTAGATTTTCTTTTACTGATTTTCAAATGTTTCCACTATCGATCCTTTACAGTGCGATGCCAAAAAAGTTGATTTTCCTCTTTTGGATTTATAAAGATTGTACATTTTTACTCCCTCTTTCTTATTCTCTTTAGATATGGATCTTTCAGTTATGTGTTCTTTACTTTTTCTTTTTTTAGTGAATCTTCCCCCTCCCCCTTTTTCCTCTTTATCTCTTGTTTGTTTTATTTTTTTTTATTCATTTTATTCTCTTATAAACAAAATACTGTTGATTCATTGCTTCATATCTGCCAGGCAGGGCAGATGTCTGTACCGAACTTCAGGCCACTTTCAGTGTGCACACAAAATGTAAGGTCTTCAGTATCACCTTTACGCTGACGACATCTGTGAAGATACCGGGTATATCTGGCCCAGTGCTACCCAGTACCTTCTAGCATTCGTATGGTCACTCAGGCAAAATGCAGTTATAAAAATACAACAGTATATTTTTTGTCATACAAACAACACTAGAATATTATATACACACAGTAAATAAATGCCAGGCAGATTTACCACATCCTCCGTCCCTTACCCCAATAACTTAAGGAGATATAGTCACCTGCTGTCCAGACTTCACAACCCATGGATTTCTCTCAGCTGCATATATAGACTCTACTTAGAGAACGACAACTCAAAAGCTAGATCTTGCACCTTCATGAATGAAATCCCAGAATGCCCTTCCCCCCTGGAGTTGTTCCTTATATATCACAGGTCTAATTTCCACAGTCTTTCCCCTCCCTGGGCAAACCCCTGCGTCTATTCTACTTAACCATTGGTCAGTGCTGGACTGGGGGGGGGGGGGTGGGGAGGTTGGACAGGGGAGTGAAGATGAGCTGTCCTTTCAGAGAACCTCCCCTGTTAGATGGCCTCTCTGGACTAGCCTGGTGAGAACAATGGACACTAATTAGTTTTCCTACTCAGGCACATGGCAGCCTGATCCCTACCCATAATCCCCCTGGCTTCACTTTAAAGACAATGAATAGCAACCTTACTTCAAGTTATCAATATACAATAAACAATATACATATGTACACTGAACTACAATGTCCCCTTAGCCACACGTTATTGGACAGTGCAGTTGTAGTCTGGTGAGCTGGGGAACAAACAGCATGGGCTATAAAAAGTACTATAATCCACATTATGTGAGAAATGAGACATGCTCACAGGGTTATCAAACTCATTTCGTCACAACATCCAACTCTACATCTCCTCGTCCGATCTCTCCCCCTCCCTTCTCTCTCGTGTATCCGACTGCCTCTCGGCCATCTCCTCCTGGATGTCCTCGCGCTTTCTCAAAATTAACATCACTAAAACTGAAATAATTGTCTTTCCTCCCCCCAGGCTCCCCTTCCACCATGACCTCTCGATCACTGTCAACAACACCTCCATTTCCTCTGTCACCCAACTTCGCTGCCTGGGCGTTACCTTCGACTCCTCTCTCTCTCTCCTTTACCCCCCACATTCAATCCCTTGCTCAAGCCTGTTGCTTTCAACTTCGCAACATTGCCCGCATCCGACCTTTCCTCTCTCAGGATGCAACCAAAACCATCATTCACGCTCTCATTATCTCACGCCTCGACTACTGCAACCTCCTTCTCACCGGCCTCCCCCTCTCCCACCTCGCCCCCCTCCGCTCTATTCTGAACACGGCTGCCAGACTCATCTTCCTCTCTCGCCGCTCCTCCTCTGCTTCCCCTCTCTGCCTTGCCCTACACTGGCTCCCCATCCCCTATAGAATCATCTTCAAACTCCTGACCACCACATACAAGGCACTCTCCCAGTCTACTGCCCCCTACATCTCCAACCTCCTCTCCATTTACACTCCTCCCCGCTCCCTGCGCTCGGCCAATGACCGTCGTCTCTCCTCCACTCTAATCACCTCTTCCTATTCCAGAATCGAAGACTTCTCCCGAGCAGCCCCCCTTCACTGGAATGACCTCTCTCGCTCCGTCCGTCTCTCTCCCACTCTAAGCTCCTTCAAACGGGCACTAAAAACCCACCTGTTCCTCAAAGCCTACCATCCTTCCTCCTAACCCGCTCTCCCCTCCCTCCTCCCGTCCCCTCTTCTCTCCTTTACATCATCTGGCCCCCTTTGTACCTGAGTCTTGTTCACCCTCCCTTAGGATGTAAGCTCATTCGAGCAGGGCCCTCTTCCCTCCTGTGTCCTTACCTACTCTTCTGCTCCGTCTTTTCTGCATTAGCCTGCTTGGAGCTTCCGAAGTTTTGGTATTTTTGTTTACTGCTCAGTAATATTTTACCCTGTACTGTCTATTGTTTGTGCATTGTACGGCGCTGCGGAACTTTTGTGGCGCCTAACAAATAAAGGATAATAATAATAATAATAATAAGGTAAATTTCAAAATATCTGTAACGCTCCGGTCCCGGTCTCATTACCTGCATTCCATTGATCTGGAAACTGCCATGTTTCAGCGTCAGACACTCTTCATTCACTCATTCATTCATTCAGCTATTATCAGATCTGCGCAGGTGCAAGTCCATTGCACTTCAGGGCCTCCTCTCTCTTTTCATTGGCTAAGCATTTCTGGAGCACTATTTAAACCTCCTGGATTCACCTGTCTGATGCCTGTTCTTCAAGCTCACTTCCTGCAGCCTGTGGTTCTGGTTCCTGTTCTCCTTGTGGTTTGCGTGTATTCCAGCCTGCTCTCAGTTCGTGGCCTCTGTTGAACCATCGCTGCTCCAGTACCGCTCTTACCATCTCCAGTGTACTTTATCGTGACAGCTCCGGTTCTCTCATCGCTACCACTCAGAACCGCTACTACACCTGTAACTCATCAGCTGTTATTCCGAGTTGCCTCCGCTATTCCAGCCTGCTCTCAGTTCTTGGCCTGTGTTGAACCATCGCTGCTCCAGTACCTCTATTACAATCTCCAGTGTACTTCATCGTGACAACTCCAGTTCTCTCATTGCTACCACTCAGCCGCTACTACGTCTGTGACTCATCAGCTGTTACTACGAGTTACCTCCGCTACTCCAGTCTGTCTTCAGTGTGTGGCCGTGTTGAACTATTGCTGTTCCGTTACTTCCATTGCCATCTCCAGAGTACTTCATCGTGACAACCTCTGTTCTCTCACTGCTGCCTCCCAGAGCCGCTACTACATCTATGACTCATCAGCTGTTGTCCTGAGTTACCTCCGCTTTTTCAGTGTGCTCTCAGCTTATGTCTAGTGTTGAACTTCCGCTGTTCCAGTATCTCTACTATCTACTCCTGAGTACACCATTGTGACAGCTCCTGTTCTCTAATTGTTATTCTGCAGAGCACCTATCCTCCTAGTAACTCATTGGCTGCTGACCATCAGCATATATTATTGTTGTTTCTGTATCTATACCACTTACCTGTGGGTTCCATCGTCTCTACCCGCTTCACCTGGCTCCCCCACTTCGTTCTGATGTTTACTCACTTGCGGGACCGCGACCTGCAGGTTTGGTGCTATTAAGACCATACCTCATTGTGGGGGTTCCTGGTGAAAACCACCCGCCTGTTAGACTACACGCCCGTGGGTTAACCTAAGCATGTTCAGCAGAGCCTAGGGATCTATTTTCAGTAAGCCAATCGTGACAGTATCATTGCTGTCTCTGCCCATCTCTGTAGTTAGATCCCTTTTAATACAAAATAAGCTGTAACCTCCAGCCAGTCCTGCCAATGAAGCCAACCCTGATCTGTACTCTACACCCTTCTTTTAAGCCCCTTGAGGTTCCCATAGTCCATGAGGAGTTGGTTACCTGTAGAGACACCTTCCCCTAGTATCAGGATTCACAAGACACTATCTTTTGAGGAGTGTCAGTATCCCATGACGCTCTGCTTTCTACTACCACTTATCACATAAAGTTCAGGGCTGATCATGTTGATAATGCATTAGTGGCTTTTCCCCCAAACTGATGCAGAGTTGTCTGGTGCTTCTAGAATCTGGCCACTCGTGCCCAAAGTCCTGCAGTCCATACTATTAGTGAAGGGAGATGCACTATGATAAACATTATCTATAATAATATGTGACCATGCTCTTTTAAGTAAAATTACAGTACTGTGAACACTTTGTTTCCCACATAGGAAAATGTAAAAAACTCTAAGGAAGTGTCACTGTCATTCTCCCAACGCAAGAGGGTCCCCAGCGGGCTTACTTTTTATTGTCAATGCTTGGGAGCCTACAAACTTTAGTATTCCACAGGCATCCCTTCTGGTCCAGAATTAGTCTCCACTCCACATAGTGGAGAAAAGGAAAGGAAAATGTACATGGAGCAAGAGAAGAACAGTCCTAAAGAGAAGTTAAGATATAATTGCCATTCAACCTGGGTCTATTGGTAAAAGGAACTCACCATTAGACTTCCTAGAAATGGAGTTTAGATGGAGTCCACTACTGGTGTTGTAAGAAAACAAGAGGCCCATTGTTTCAGAGAGAACGTCTCTTATTTGAAATCAGTTTATACACCATAATAATTCTAAGATTTCTGTACTCACCTAGGAAGAATGTAAACACCAAAAACAAATAATAATCTCATCTGTAACCTAATAATTGTAATCCTTACCATTACAGGGTATACCACTGGCCTCAGTGCTTAATTTGAACCTACCAAAAGCTTTGATTGAAGAGATAATAAAGAATAATAAAAATCTTAAAACTTAATTCTCACGCATTATATTTTGTATAATTTAATATATAAATGAAAAGGGTTGTTTCTAAATTGGTTTATCAGTTGTTTTATTTTCTTCTGCTAACACACTGCTTAGTTTAGCCTCATTTATGGATTAAATAACCATGAGACAGGACCCATTAGGACTGCTTTTATTACAAGGTAAGTTTTGAGACTAGGAAACCTTTTATTATATTGAGTAAAGTCTGGCCAAAAATGTGTTTCTTTGCCAAAGTGCGATGGAAAAGTGCTAAATGTCTTTCATTAACAGTATAAGATGATACACAATCTCTGCCAGGTCAGAGTCCAATTGGTGAGTGAAAATAACTGTGCTCCCTTCAACACAGCAAAGAATATCCCCAATAATACTCCTAATCAAACACTTAGCAAGAAACACCCTCACTGTGCCCAACTGCTCCCCTCAGCCGGTGTAAATTCCTGCTCCTCCGCAATCACTAACAACATGTTCTTCTGCAAACCAATGCACTTTGACAAAATTGCTGCTGCCATTGTAAACTTCGTAAATGGGGCCCTCAGCTTCAAAAGTATGACAAAAATGATTGTATTCTGTGTATTCTATACAGGTAAAAGCTTAGTGTGTCATTAACATATCCACAGCCACTCAAGAAGAGTCAGAAGTAATGGAGAAATATAACATTATGGAATGTGGAGAACGAAAAAGGACAATTCCTAAAGACACGTTTATATGGAGCACAGAGAAGAACAATACTAAAGACAAGTTAAGGGAATCTGTTAATTCCTTTTCATTTATAGAATTGTACTTAAGCACAGAAATTTCCAATGATCGTCCTTAGGTTGGGTATTAATATGGAAGTTCTCTTTTATAGTAATCTACATTTATTTAGACTTTTGCCCATTTGTCCAGCATATTAGTGTCTAAATGAACAAGTTAACAGATATTTAATTCCTTTAACTGTGACCTGAGGATAGAGGAAACAGTATGCTTTGCTGTCCTTTATTATATCCAGTTTGTATTTACTATCTTTGTTACAGACAAGTGAAACGTGGGACAGAGCGAGTTCTGTAGATAATGTTATGTACCTGCAGTAGACAAGATAGAAAAGTGAAGCAAGTTTTTGAACTTGAGGTAAGGTAAATAAGTATTTTAGAAAGTATTGGTATGTTGTCTTATCACTGCTTGTTTGTTTAAAACTTATTGCTAGTCTTTCCTGGGGGAGTTATTGAGGGTTTAATTGAAGACACTGATCACATGTATTTGTTAACCATATATAAACATTGTAAAATGGCTGTGTCGAAGTCAGCAAATTGGATAAAGTCATTTCAATTAATATCGAGCAAACTTGATTGTCTTTGTCTGAAATTATGCGTAGCGCACGCCACGGCGTGGAAGGGCGTATCCAGCCACAACACGTGGCAATAACAGTTATTACACTTTTGTATACATTCGCACAAACACACACACTTGTAAATAGTACACATTAATCGTAGTTGCAACACATAGTTATTTATGTCGAAATATGGTAGTGTTTATGTGTAATATTATAAGTTATATGCATATTAGTGATACATATGGTTCAGGTTAAAGGAAATGTGTCATGTCTGATATTATATTAATCCCCTTTACATCAGCAGCTGTCCGGTGCATTCGGTGAAGAGATCGCACATTGCATACTCTAAATATTGATGTTTGGGAATAAACCTTTAATATAATGCTGACTATAAAATGCTAATAGACTAGTTGTAACTGGAGTCTTGGCGGGAACAAAGGAGCACATCCCCTGGAGAGATGACCCCCACCTTTGGATTCTTTAGTTTGAACTAGCCTATGATCTGCAACCCCCTGGACCTTCCTGAAGTCTGGACCAATAGAAGCAAGCCATACCATCTGCATTGTTTTACTGTATTTCTGTTTGCATATAAGCAGTAGATTTCATCTAGTGTTCAGTCATATAGACCATAGACTTCAGACCTGAATGACTGTTCACTGAATCCAGTGCGCCTGCGATAAGTAACGGCTGTACTTATTATTATTTCGCTTGAATTATTCTGCTACTTTTTGAGAATAAATATTTGTGCGTTGGAAACACAAATCGAGATTCGACAATCGTTATTGGATAGCAACAAAACGTGCATAACAGCTGCAAGCCAAGGGTGGCTGCTTAGCTAGTGTAGATACAAGTGTATTAACATTGAAATAGCATAATTTGGAGTTATACCGGACTTCATTTTAGTTATTAGTTATTATTAGTTGTCAGTCGCTGTCCCTCTTCTGTTTAGGGATGGCCACCTTCTATTCTCTCGGCCGCGCCTGGTTGCCTAGCAAAAAGATGCGGCTTTTCCGGGTATAGCTCCGGCTTCAGAGCGCATGCGCGTCCCATTGCTAGGCAATGGGATGCTACAGGAATCTCCGGTGGCATCCTGTGATGCTGCACTGATGGCGCTAATCATCTGGGGCCTCATACTGTATAAGGATGCCTGGTGCCAGAGTATTGGGTCACCCAGCTCCAGCGTTACTTACTTTGTTCCTATGCTTCTGATTTCCTGTCAATCATCCCGGCTTGTTCCTGACCTGCTTCGGATTATCCTTGGCTCAGATTGTCTCCTAGTGTTTGACCCTGCTGCCTGTGATCATTCTCTATGGATCTACGTTGTGTACCATGCTGATCCCAACCATATTGACCCCGTTTGTCTGAGACCATTCTTCCTGGATCACTCTGGTGTACCATCGTTGTCTGAACGCTACCGAACCGGACTGTCTGACTACCCTTCTACTCTCCGTTTCCTCACTGGTGGCTTAGTTGGAGGACCGTGACATGCATGTCTCCTACAGCGAAATCCAAACCCCCTTGCGGAGCTCCCTGGTGAAGACTGGAGGCGTGTTAGACTCTGCACCTCTCTCTCGTGCAGTGCTAATACCAGCAGGTAGCTACCAGTGTTCTACCCCTGTGACATTAGTTATCTCTATAGAGCAGTGATGGCTAACCTTTTCAGCTTAGTATGTCGAAAATCGGAAAAAAGTGTTGCCGTCCTTGGGTCGTGTGTCACTTCAAGAAATTTTCATAATTTGGTGATATTTACAGCCCTAATAAAGAGAGAGTTATATTTTTAATATATTTGTACTATTTATTAGTTGGAAAAGCAAAAACAAATAATGATTTACCTTAGTGACTTTTCTGTTGCTGAATTGCATTTGATAGATCTTCAATTGCAGGTTTTTATTTTGTGCACTTCAGGGCCAAGCAAGCGCTGCTAACTTCATCTGTCAGTCTGTTTCTTTTATTTGTTTTAATATTATTTAATGCTGAGAATAAAGTCTCACAAAAGTATGTCGAGGGAAAAATTGTGAGCAAAGCCATTCCTAGATTTTTCAGGGTGCTAAAAGTGTCTGGTAATCTGTTCCAAGCACTCCAAATTTCCTGTTCGTAGGGGCAGTCTTCTTCATTCTCCAAACGATTTCTTTCCAGATTCTCAAGTCTGGACCTCAAATCGACAAACACTTGAATCCAGATGTTGGCTTGAAATTCAGCAAGTTGCATCTCCAAATCATCAATTTGCATCCATTCAAAACTATTTAATTCTAAAGTACTGTAGACTACTAAATCCGGATACTTAATTATTTTGATGGTCTGTTCCAGGTTTCGAAATTGATTAAATCTTTCACCAAACTGGTCAAGTAACGAGTTCACAATATGCTGGTACTTCATGTGCATGGGCTCTATTGCATTTTGTACAGTAGTGCTGTTGTTCTCAAAATACTTTTTTACTCGAGGAAAATACTTATAAGTTTTACTTTTTATATCTCGCTTAAAGATTTGAAGTTTAATTTGAAAGGCTTTGATGTATCCAAACATAACATCAATACTTTTGCCAAAACCTTGTAATTGTAAGTTTAGCTCATTCATATGAACAGAGATATCTGTGAAAAACATCAATGAGTTGACCCACTTATGATCATTGAGCTGAGGAAAGTTTGCAAGATCCTTATTCTCCAGAAAAAAATTAATTTCTGAAAAGCACTCCACAAATCGCTCAAGTACTTTTCCTCGGCTTAGCCACCTCACATTATTGAACATCAACAGTCCACTGTAGGTTGAATCAACTTCCTGTAAAAGTGCAGTAAATTCTCGCTTGTGAAGTGGTCGAGCAGCTATGAAATTTACTATTTTTGTTACAACTGACATTAAATCATTTAATTCTGTGAATCCTGCCTTGGCACACAACACCTCCTGATGGATAATACAATGAAAAGGCACAAGTGGACGTCCAATAGCTTCCATAAACAACTTCACAAATCCTACACTTTTTCCCACCATATTGGGTGCCCCATCTGTCGTCACTGAGACAACTTTACACATATCAATGCTTAGGTCACGGAATGTTTGTGTAACAACCTTACATATTTCCTTCCCTGATGTACTTATTGGCACTGATTCTAACTTTATCAACTCTTCCCTCATTGTGAGACCATCTGAATATCTAGCAATAATGGCCAACCGAGCATTTGATGTGACATCAGTAGTTTCATCAAGAGAAATTGAAAAATATTTACAATTATCTAAGTCTCCTTTTAATTGATGCTGTATGTTTGTGTTCAATCTCATTATTCTGTCTTTGATGACATATCTACTGATTGGTAACTCAGAAATTCGCTTTATAATAGCATTTTTATTTGGCATATCGTGAAATAAAATTGGTGCACACCTTAGAAGAGTTTCTTTAATAAATTCTCCTTCACTGAGGGCTTTTCCATGCTGAGCTATGGAGTGAGCAACGCATAAACTTGCTGATGTTAAATTTGTAGAGCCTCTTACAAATTTAAGGAGGGAATTTGATTGGTTCTTATAGAGGTGTAACTGCCTAGAAATGTATTCCTTCCTTTCATCCAGACTTTTTTCCAAGAGCTGGCGATGATTAGTTTCAAAATGTCTATTTATGTTCCACGTTCTGCTTACTACTGTCTCATTACATAGTATGCACAATGATCTGTTTTTTCTGTCTATAATGCCATACATCTCTGTCCATATGTCTTGAAAGGGTCTGCTACTGCTACTACCACTCTCTTTATCATTCAATCTTGCTTTTTTATGTTTTGGTTTCTCCATCTCAGGGCTGCAACAATACATAAATAAAAATCAGGGCATTTTCTATAAAAAGTTAATTCATAAATTAACTTGCATTATTTTGTACCAGGAGTCAGTCCAACAACACTGTTACAGAGGTAATTAAAAACCTATTGACTGCTTTATTACCTCTGTAACGGTGTTGTTGGACAGACTCCTGTACAAAATAATTGAAAGCACTACACTACGTACTCCCTTCTGTAACTAGCAGTAGGCAGGAGCGTACCTGCAGCACTGTTGGCAGAACTCAGCAAGTCTGTGGAGCAGGAACTAGGCAGGGCTTGGAACAGTAGAAGAGGCTCCAGATGGCAGGACAGGGAAACACAGCCTCCAAAGAAGAAGAACCCTGCCAGGATAAAGATAAAAGTCAAGATGATGGCCAAAATAAGGGTTGTTTTTTTGGGTGGTGTTTTAGAAATTGGGGGGGTTGTATGGTGCTCTTTGAGGAAAGTGAGAACACTCTCTCGAAGCAGGAACTGCATGAGGTGCTCTGGAAGCAAGTTATATGGGTTGTATAGGGAGTACGTTAATGCAGATCTTATTTTTATGTAAGACAATTGCACTTACAGGAGAGCCACTTGCAATGCTGCGTATCGCGAGTACAGTGTCTGGTTGTTGCGGTGCTCTCATTGTGCGCTGTTTATGACTAACTGGGGTAATTGTGCAGGGCTGTGAACCTCGCTGGTCTCCCTGGTTCGGTCTTGATGCGCTGCTGTATGACTCACGTTTCAGGGCTGTGGCTCCTTTGCTCCTGTAGGGTCCTTCCTAAGGCAATGACAAACAACAAAACCGCTGTTTATGGCAGTTTAAACTGGTTCTCTGCAGAACTCTTGTGCTAGCGGTGACACCACGCCTCCATGCAACAACCAGGGATTGGAGCAGAGCGCAGCTAATCAAAGGGCATCCTCTGAAACTGGAGGTTTTACCCCACCACCCATTGGCAAATTTTTAATGGGGTGTTTACAAATAGTTGAATTCTGAAGATAGCAAAATAAAGCATAAAAAAATCATTCCTACCACACACTAAGATACTGTACATTAAATCAAACTAAACCCTTCATTAAAATGAGTATTGACACTCCATATTAAAACTGACAATGATATCGCACATTGCTAATGTGTACATTAAAAAAACATTGATAACATGACACAAGTGTGGACATATATATATATATATATATATATATATATCATCATCATCATCATTTATATATATATATATATATATATATATATATATATATTTACACATTATATCATTTGTTTTATACAAAGTTTTGATGTAATTTTTTTGCTTTAACAGTTCCATGCCTGCTTTAATTCCATGCCGGTGTCATGGCAGCAAAGAGTAGCACTACAAAATACTGGCTTTATATATATATATATATATATATATATATATATATATATATTTGTTAGTGGGTTACAGGGTGAAACCAGATACTGGCCACCAGCAATGTTATGTATTAATAGACAAAAGCCTCCATTTCTGGTGAGCCTTGCAGGGTATGCAGAGCTGTCTGATATATATAAATATTGTATTATAGGATAAAAAAAAGTAGAGGATTCCTCTACTTTTTTAATCCTTTAATACAATATTTATATATAATCAGACAGCTCTGCATACCCTGCAGGTCTCACCAGAAATGGAGGCTTTTGTCTATTAATACATAACATTGCTGGTGGCCAGTATCTGAGGCACTGTTACAATTAAATATTATAAATAGGCTTTACAAGCCCTACCGTGCTCCAGGGATGCGCACCATTGAACTAACGCCGGGAGGTATGCAAGGGAGGAGCTGCTGCGACCGCGCATGCGCAGCAGCTCCATTTCGCCGACGGGGAGATGTGCAGCAGTCGCGGCGCTGTGAAAGAAGTGTCCGCGGCTGCTGTATAGAAAAAAATGTTGGGCATGTTTAAAACAGGCAGTTTGACCTGGTGTGTCAGTCAAACTGCCTCCGCGTGTCACTCATGACACGCGTGTCACAGGTTCGCCATCACGGCTATAGAGGGTCAGACTGGGCCGCCGGGAGGCCAGGCTATCCCCCGGTAGGCCCCGACCCTGATCGCTCCCCTCTTCGTTAACTTAAAAAACAAAAAATAGAAAAAAAAATACTCCCGTGGCCGTGGCGCCGGCGCCCCTCCTCTCTGCTCCATCATCATGCCCGACATTCAGTGAGGAACGGGGCAGAGAGGAGCCGGCAAGAAGAGAGAAGACAGAAGAAGAGAAGAAAGAAGCCGATAGAAAAGGTAAGTAAAGGTACAGAAGCAAAGGGGAGTAAAGACAGCATGGGGTGGCCAAAGCAGCATGGCAGAATGTGAAGGGGGGCCGAAGCAGCGAGGCAGAAAGTGAAGGGGGGCCAAAACAGCATGGCATAGGGTGATGAATAGGGGCCAAAGCAGCATGGCATAGGGTGATGAAGGGTGACCCGGAGAAGAGGGGGAGCAAAAGCAGCATGGCACAGGGTGATGAAGGGGGGCCAGAAGAAGGGGGAGCAAAAGCAGCACGGAGGGTGCAGTGTGATCATAAGGAGGTGCAGCATCGTGATGAAGGGGCACAGAAATGTGTGTTTGATGGCATAGCGGGCTTGTGGCAATGTAATCTGTGTGGTAGGTGGTGGCTAACTAATGGGTGCTATTTTGCTTGTGGGTGATGGTGGGGCAATTTAATTTTATAGTGGGGACTAATAATTTAAGATGGGTCGGTTTGGGGGCTATTAATTGAATGTGGGGCTGAGTTTGAGGGGCATGAGGTCTATTTATTAAATGTGATTATGAATTATTTAATGGCAGTAACGGTTGCGGGAAATAGGTATATTTATTATATGTAAATGTATTAATTTATTGCTGGGGCTGTCTGGAGGGAGGGAAATAGGTTTATTTATTAAATGGGAATACTATTACTTTAATGTTGGGGCTGGAGGAGGCCTAAGTATTAATTGTTGGTCCTATTGATTTAACGCCGGGGCTGGTTGGAATTTTCTAAATGTACCCATTTTTTTCCCAAATAGGTCCCCCAACATTCCAGGATCCAGACAAGCCGCAACTAAAGAAATCAGCAGACACAGGTGGTGACAACAACAGGTAGAACAGTCTGTCAAATGTTTTAAGTCTAGTGGGACAATCACGATTTTTGGTGACTGTTCTGCACAATCTAAGGGTCTGATCAAGACTGTGTACTCTTTATACACACACTGCATTCTTTATATACTACGCTATCGTGCTAGCTGTACTTTGTGTGCTGACCACTTCCCCTCTAGTGTCTGGTCTCGCCTCTTTGATGGCTGGCCACACCCCCTCTGATGGTCCCTAGCGTTGCAGTCCCCTGGTGGGCCCTTCATGCCCCAGTCCGACACTGTCTCTGTACCAGGCTATGAGAAGTGACTAATCTCTACATCAACTCTTTCATACACAGATAATTATTCCTACCTTATCTGTACCAGAGTCTGAGCTGAATTAGAAAGTGCATTTTTATTTCTAAATACATGGTATGCTGTCTTTTTACTGCTTGTTTGTTTAAAACTTTTATTGCTGGTCTTTGCTGGTAGAGTTTATTGAAGGTTTGATTGCAGATACTGATCACATGTGTTTGTTAACCATATATAATCATTGT
Organism: Mixophyes fleayi; assembly: GCF_038048845.1. Lineage (NCBI taxonomy): Eukaryota > Metazoa > Chordata > Amphibia > Anura > Limnodynastidae > Mixophyes > Mixophyes fleayi. The sequence goes on along the minus strand of NC_134404.1, from coordinate 29,952,427 downwards.
AGAATGGCTGATTAGCTAGTGTGTAGCTACAAGTGTATTAAGATTTAAATAGCATAATTTGGAGTTATGCCGAAGTTAAACAGGAGGAAACAGGTGAAGAACATTCTACCCATTACCACAGCCACACAAGGACAACAGTCAGCATTCACCTGAAACTCCTTATTCTTCTCCTGATGCTTACATTTTTCCCTGGCTGCAAGCTTCACACCACAAGACTGTTTTTGACTCTTATTTCCTTCTCAGCTCATGAAAGTTAGTTTTATCTGTCAGTTTATTTCCCTGCAACATCCCCTCTGTTTAATCAGCCTGCTGTACTACTTGCTGAGCCACTCCCACCCCCTGCTACAACTGTTTCAGTCTTCTATCTCATCATTGTACTTTCAAGGCTACTCAAGGCTTTGTCTGCCATCACAAGTATGAAGAGTTGAAACTGAGTCTGAACTGACTTTGGCCCACTCTCCTATTTCATGACTCTGCAAGAACTCAGTTACTACATCACCTGTGCCTTATTACTCTCCATTCAAAACTTCTACCTACTCCCCCACATGGCTACCCACATCATTACTTCATACTACATGCCCAAGCCTTTCCCCTCTATTAGCTGTCGCTCCCCCCCTCCACCACATATCACCTTGTCCCCCAGGGCATCCAATCCCATCAACCTTCATTCCATTCTTCCACTCACACACCTTCCCCTGTCCTGCGCACTCTGGAATGCAAGATCTGTCTGCAATAAGCTTACTCCCATTCATGACCTCTTCCTCTCCCAATCCTTTGGTCTCCTGGCCCTTACAGAAACATGTTGCCCCCCCTCTGATACTGCTTTCCCCCTCTGCGCTCACCCGTGGGGTCTCTCCTTCTCCCACACTCCCCGTCCTGGGGACCACCAAGGAGGTGGTGTAGGTGTCCTGCTGTCTCCTGGCTACAACTTCAGTATTATCCCCCTGAACCCTCCCTTTCCTCCTCCTCCTTTGAAGTTAACTCCATCCGCCTCTTCTCCACTCCCCACCTTTGTGTTGCTGTCATTTATCGTCCCCCTGGCCGTTCCTCCCAATTTCTGGATAAGTTTGCTGCCTGGCTTTCCCATTTCCTCTCTTCTGATCTTACCACAATTATTATCGGTGATTTTAGCATCCCTACTGACTCTCCCATTACTACAGCTGCCTCTAAACTCCTAACTCTCACTTCTTCCTATGGCCTCTCCCATTGGACAACTTCCGCCACCCACCGTGATGGTCACTCCTTGGACCTAGTGTTCTCCCATCTCTGTGACATTTCCAACTTCTTCAATTCTGTCTTCCCACTTTCTGACCTCACCCTCCTTTCCTGTAACCTCTCTTTACCTCCTACCCCCCTCTCCCACCCAAAGTCACTCGCATGCAGCGTCCCATCAACAGAATTAACCCCATCTTCTTTGCATCCTCCTGTAAATCCCCCTATGCTCCCATTTCTTCCCTGTCATGTCCCAATGCTGCAGTCTCTCTTCACGACACCACATTCTCTGTTGCCCTTGACACTGCAGCCTCAGCCACACCACTCTATTTTCGCCAATTTAAAACCTAACCCTGGCACCCCCTCTTACTTTTCTACTCCAAACGTGTTCCTGCTCCTCTAAACATTAATGGAGGAAATCCCGTTCTATTGTTGACTTCATCCACTTTAAATTCATCCTTTCCTACTACTATTCTGCCCTCTCTCTTGCTAAACAAACCTATCTCACACCCCTCATCTCCTCCCTGTCTGATAAACCGTGATGCCTCTTCACTACCATTAATTCTTTACTGTGTCCTTCCCCGCCTCCTCCCCCCTCGTCTATCACTGATCTTGATTTTGCCACCTACTTCAAAGACAAGACTGACTCTATCCCCAATGATATCTGCTCTTGATAGACTCACCTCCCCTCACCCGTCCTCTCTATTACTCACCTTTGGCTTATACCCTCCTGTAACTGAGTCTGAGATCCTCACTCTTCTCTCCTCCTCTTCTTCTACAACCTGTCTTCTTGACCCTATTCTCTCCAAGTTCCTCCACTTCCTCTCTCCCAATACCTGCTGTCACCGTTCTCATCCCTTTAACCTCGCTCTCTCTACTGGCATCTTCCCCTTGACCTGCAAGCATGCACTCATCTATCCTATTCTCAAGAAACCCTTCCTTGACCCATCCTCTCTCTCCAACTATTGCCCCGTATCTCTGCTTCCCTTTGCTTCTAAGCGTCTTGAACGAGTTGTCTTCAATCATCTGACTCACTTTCTCTCCCACTCTCTTCTTGACCCTCTTCAGTCATGCTCCCGACCCCTTCACTCAACTGAAACTGCCCTTGCTAAAGTAACAAATGACTCTCAGCTAAGTCCAAAGGTCACTTTTCCCTTCCCGTACTCCTCAACCTCTATGTTGCTTTTGACACAGTCGATCATTCTCTTTTACTCGCCACACTTCACTCCCTGGGTCTTCGCGAACAGCTTTCTCCTGGTTTGCCTCCTATCTGTTTGGCCACTCTTTTAGCATCTCTGCTTCCGACTCTCCTTCCCCCCCTCTTCTTCTCTCTATTAGAGTCCCCCAAGGCGCTGTCCTTGGCCCTCTGCTCTTCTCTCTCTACACCACCTCTCTCTGTGAACTTATGCAATCATTTGGCCTCTAATACCACCTCTATGCTGATGAAACGCAAATATATATTTCCTCCCCTAACCTCTCTTCCGTCTACCTAACCCAAGTATCTAGCTGTTTCTCGGCTGTAAATACCTGGATGTCACAGTGCTTTCTCAAACTCAACATCTCCAAATCCTAGCTCATCTTCTTTCCTCCCACCAATGTTGCTGTCCCTCCCAATATCCCTCTTGGTTGACAAAATAACTCATTCTCCTGTCACCGAAGCCCGCTGTCTTGGAGTCACCCTTGACTCTGCCTCAGCTTTACCCCTTATATCCAGTCCCTCACCAGATCCTGACACTTCTCCACCTTACATCTCTGACCTTGTCTCGAGGTACATACCTACCTGTCCACTCCACTTCGCCTTTGAACTCCACCTCAATTTACCTGTCATTACTTCCTTTCATACTCGCTTCCAAGACTTCTGCCGTGCTGCCACCATTCTTTGGAACTTTCTACCCCACCTCACTCGACTCTCCCCCAACCTTCAGTCCTTCAAGCGCTCACTCAAATCTCACCTTTTCAAGCTCCCCTATCCTACCACCTCCTGACCAGCTTATCCATCACCTCCTCTTCCTTCACCTGCCATGTCCATTTTCTCCTAGCTGGTCCTACAGTCTATCACCACCCCTCTCTCTTTAATGTAAGTTCTCACGGGCAGTGTCCTCTCTACCTATTGTCTAATGTCGGTCCACTGTCTGACTTCCTTGTACATCCTGTCATGTATTTTTCTGCACTCCATGTAAGTCCCCATAGCATTACTCACACTCATCTGTGCTATTTATATGTATTACCTCATCTATTTGTTACTTGCTTCTGTATTCGGTGTTACGGAACCTGTGGCACCTTATAAATAATAATAATAATAATTATTATTAAGAAACATAAAGATAAATAAAAATAATAAAAACAATTCTTTAATGTGAAAAGTTTATCAAAAAGAAATGGCTTAAAACATGGTAAATAGATATAAAGCACTCTTATCCAGGTCAGTATTGGAATCACACACTGCCAAGTAGTGATGTCACTACCATAAACTATAACTTATATTTGAAAAGTAGTGATGTCAATTTTGTCACATAACTCACTGTGAATATGTTCTGTAACATTAGTCTAATTATATATTTCAATAATCTGTTCTTGGTATATCGTTTTAGAATCCAATGTCTTCTTTCCCATGGCTTATTTTCTCTCTCTCTGATTCATGTATTATGTATGTCATACGAAAAGGCAGAGTATAACAGAAATACTGTATTATCTGAGGGACAATCTCTACCTACTATTATTCTCTGTTTGACTGATAGATGTCAGAGTTATTTATGTAAACTTACTTAACCACATTATGAATTGTTAGGCTGGTAGACTGGTAACTACTGTGTGGCAATAGCCTCTTGCACCATCTCGTAAAAATGTACAGTATATAATTGTTATGGGTGGGGCCATTAAGAGAGCAGCAGTTTGAGTATTAACAGACAATAAATATCAGCATGTGATGACAAGATAAGGCTTATATATTCTCCCAGGGATTAAAAGCAATTGATTCTCACCAGGAGGAGAGACCGGACCAGCAAACTGTTTATGCTCCACACTGTACAGTAAGATACTAAAGCTTAAGTCTTTCCATAAAATAGCTGTTTTTATTTCTAGAAAACTACCCTTTCTCTCTCATTCTTTCTTAATTCTCCCTCTTCTGATTTCTATCAATATAATTCAAATTTGTAATCATTAAGTTTAGTGTAGAAAACTCTATCTGTGTTATTATTCAGTTTATGTCTGTTATGTGATATGATTTGTCATCCTCCCTCGTCTCCATCGCACTGCGCTGGACAGCTTGCCTAATTCCATGTTGTGACAGCTTTTCTTGTAGGCAAACATAAGCTTAAGCATTCCATTTGTGTATACTAAAATATAGTATAAGCTTGACATACTCAAATAAGCACTTGTAGCTGGATATATATATAGAATGCTGTAACCTACGATCACTAGTAAATGTCTGCAAACGTCTATACACCTGACTATGATTGCACTGAAATGTGTCTTCATTTTTTGTTCATTTGAAACAACTCCTGATTATTGATTATTATCCTCATTGGTCATTTGATATGTTGAGATGTATTATACTGATTTAAGTTATTAAATATAAAAATATTGTTATTGGTTTTATAGCTTAAAGGAACTGACAAGATGTTTGTTATGAATGTTTTTGTGTGGCTATAATTCATTATCGACCCCAACTGTAAATGAACCGGATATCAAAAGCCACCATGGAGTTCTGTATACTTTTTTGCAGTCTTGTACTAAAGGTACAAGACTGCAGGATTAGGGCTTTTATATAGTTCATGGGATTCTGTGCTGAATTTGAATATCTGTATTTCTGTACAGTGGGTGGTGTTAGTGTTTATAATACACAAGATTTCCCAATAAATATTGAAATGATGACATCAGAACTCAAGGATTATAACTAGTGACATCAGAACACATCGTTGTTGCAGATAATATTAAAAGCTCTTTACAGAATACCAAAGATAAAGTTGCATTGCAGGCTAATAATTCTCAGCTCAGGCATCTGCTGATATAGTGTTATGCATATAATAAGGCACAGATCGAGGCAGCAGCATAGACTGATTTACAGAGAGAAAAACTTTGGAGTAATGCTGAGGGTTCAGATAGAGGAAGAGGTCCAGCTGCGTGCCCTCTCACCGAGAGCACAAGAGAGAGGGGAGAAGGAGAACTCACCCTGGCACTGCTTCTTGTTATCCTCCGACTTCTCTCCAAGATGGCCGCCACTCGCCCAGACTTTTGGCACACTCCCGCCACAGCACACTGGCCGACCAGGTAAGGTTCCCCACAATCACGGGAGGTATAAGGGGGAGAAAAGACTCCCTCTAATGAGCCAGCAGGACAAAGAGGCGCTCCGGTCACAGATCTGCACCCGCACTCCCTCACTCCTCGCAAAGCCGATGCGATGCGTGTACTCCTCGCCGAACAGACAGCCGGTTCCACATTCCAGACACCCTGGGAAGCCTCTTCGCCTGGCAGAGGGCAGATGTCTTGTTTTTTTAAAACTTATATGCATAGGTAAGCGGATTTTGTACGGATGTTACCGGGAGAGCAGACTCTAGACATCCTACACCATGTCCTGTCAAGGCACCCTCCCCCCCCCGCTGTACACAGAACTCATTCACATCATTCCCTGCCCCATTGGAGCTTACAGTCTAAATTCCCTAACATACACACACACACGGACAGACTAGAGTCAATTTGATAGCAGCCAATTAACCTACCAGTGCTGTGAGGCAGAAGTACTAACCACTAAACCACCGTGCTGTTCAATCTTCTGTCCCACAAGCTTTTGCTCTTTCTACTGTCCCGAACTGCCACAAGAAATGTGTGGAAAGAAAAGATGGGCAGCCGCTGACTGGTAGACATTCAATGTTTGACAGTTTGATGTAGCTGTTAGTCACTTGGAACAAAAAAAACCCAAAACTGAATAGCAGTGATTTGTAGCTAATTCCATTTTGCATGGAAATACCTAAGGGTATTATAAACATTTTAAAAAAATATAGGCAGCATGTCCTTTCCTCTAAACCTCAGCCAAACCCAATATTATTCTGAACTATTAACTGAGAGTTTGAAATTATATAAAACATATTTATTTATTGTAGACCTTTACCTATAGAATGAGGATGTTTTTGTACTAAGTGACTTTCCACAGTACATTATAACGTATACTGTACTGTGGTGTGTATACTGTGGTTCAATAAAAAGTGGGCCAAACGGTTTATTCCATCTATAATGCCTGATCATATCATACTAAAACTTTCCCGATATTTGGAGAATTGAACCAACAATATGATTCCAACATATCATAAAAATGTATTCAACGGATAAAAACATATCAGTTTTTAAACTTTATCTGCCAAAATGTAATTTTACGAACAACATTTTTTTTAGATTTTGTAACAAACTACTTTTTACTTGGAAATAGTCTTTAATATTTTTTGTGAAGAAACTCTCAGTAGTATAATTTAATTATTTAATTAAAGAAGATGTTCAAAATGTCCTCCTTCCGTGTGCACGCAACCTGGAGGCGCTGGCGCTATTGGGCAACGGAATTGTCGATAATCCTCTGATCCAGACCTGTCCACACTTCCAATAAACATTGCTTCACATCATTTACATCATGGATTGCTCTCTGGTAGACTCTCTCTTGCATCACGCTCCACACTTTATAATCGATAGGATCAGAGCCGGATTAACAATAGGGCTAAAGGGGCTACAGCCCAGGGGCCTCGGGCAGCTGGGGGGCCCGCCGACATTTATCGGGTCTCTGACTGTCACTTCTTCAAGGAAAATGGTAGGCAGCTAACAGCAAATGTTATGCTGTTAACTGCCTGCTGTCACTGTAGGACTTACCGCTTAATTGCTTCAGGGAGTGAAACAACGGAAGGAGGTAAGTTCACAGGGGCCTCATGGAGGGGCCCTCAGAGTATCCTTAGCCCGGGGGCTTCCCTTCCCTTAATCCGGCCCTGGATAGGATTCAAAACTGGATTGTTCGGAGACCATAATGTTGGAGTAATGAAGTCTGGTGTCTCTCTTATTAGCACTTCAATGGTTTCCCTGGCTCTGTGGGTGGCGCACTGTCCTGTTGAAAAACAAATTAGCCTTCTGGGGCCAGATTTCTGATAGCAGGTAGAAGATGCTGTCACAGCAGAACATTGTGATAATAGGCGCCATTGAATTTTTTTCCAGGATCAATGAAGATCAAATGTGAGCGACCAAGCGTCGAAACCGCAATGGACACTATAACAGCCTTGCTGAAATGGGTATGCGTACGCAACAGTCTGTTTGCAGCAACCTGCCTTTTCTTAGTGCCACACTTGACGTACAGGCGATCATTCTGCATGCTACTTGGTAGTGAACAACTTCTTGCCAGTAAAGAAATTGAAGTCAACCATATGACGAGGATATTTTCTCAACAGTTCTTTTGATCTGTCCAAACGTGACAGTCGATTAGCTTCTGTCAGTTCATGTGCAGGCTTCTTCTCAAGGCACTTGAATTGAAGATCTTTATGAATTATTTGAACAAGACTGGACCGATGAATTCCGATTTCTCTGGATAGTTGACGTATTGCTCTATGAGTATTAGGAGCGTCCTCTTGACTCAGAATAAGATCTCCAACAAGGGCGACATTTTCTTCAGTGCTCAATGACCTTTGTCTGCCACTACCAATGACGCGGTCGACCTACCCTGTTACCCTAATTTTTCTAAGCAATTTATTTAATCCGTTTCTGGTCCAATGGTTTTTTGGAAACTCTCGTAGAAATTGACAGACTCTGTAATACTTGTATTCCCTCAAACCTTTTATCATGTGTAAATCTTCTTTACTAAAAGGCATTTTTATGGTAATTACAACTTTTTTATTTTTGTTTTCTATCATAATATCGTGTGATTTTTTTTTTGTGAAATAAAAACCGTAAGTCATTGTCATGTGCAAACTAATCTTTAGGCATATAAATCTATATTTGTTTGTGAATTAATTCTTAATAATAGCGTGACATGGCTCAGAGGAGCTGTTTAAATCAGTGTGTTTGATTATGCTAAACTCCTCTGTTTTCCTCAGATGGTCCATTTATATCCACAGGGGTCATAAAACCCTAATATTGGTATTCACACAGACCTTAGTTCTTACATCACAGGACGGGGGACTGTGTGTCCTGCAGCTTGGGTTTAAAATTGCACTGTGACTAAATTGTTCTTCACTTTTAGGAGTCACTCTGATATTGAAGAGTGTCCCATTTGCCTGCTTCTCCCAGCACCAGAAATTTGATTATACGTGAGTTATCAATTCTGTGTTTTATCCTTTTTATTTTATAAGAAACAATTGCATTATATTTGTATGTCATTTTACTAACTGTTTTATCTTGAGCATTGTGGATGTAGTTTCCATATTAAATTACACTTAATAAGTGCAAGGGAGAACCGAAGGCTTCCTAAATAAGAGTGTCAGCTCTTCATAAAAAAAAACCTTGGTGGTGGCATAGTCAGTACAGCAGAGCTAGTGTGTGGCATAGATAGGGAAGGATTTAATCATTTTAGACAGACCAGGTGGTTGTTTTTGGTTAACCCTTTGTCACACACATATCACGCAGGCTAAGGTGAGTGCTGTTTGTGACAGTCATTAAAATAAAAAAGTAAGTACGTGGATAATTTTACTTTAAATATATTATTATTAAAGTTTGGCTTACTTTTTATTGAACCACAGTGTATATGTTATACATCTGGTGGATTTTAATATTAAGATCTAACAAGATCTGTTGAATCTAACACTCGTTACCATGTGAACCACTTAGCACTCACATAGAAGAGTAAGCTTGTGTAGGGATAGATGTTAACACCTATAGAATGACATACTAAATACATTCTTGTGTAGTTTAATCTGCATGAGTCTTGCAGCTTCTTCTGTTTCACACTGATGGCCAGAATCATAGCAGGACAGGCGTTAGATATTCATTGACCATGGTTTGTTCTGTACTTTGATATCAATTAATGTATTTCCTTATAAAAGAACTATATTTTGTCTTCCCTCTCTAGATTGTACAGAAGACATGATTACCATTGACCCTGTCACAATTCTTCTGTTTATTGTTATCATCCTATTTTTGGCCAAAGTTTTTAACAACCGGAAACAACACAATAACAACAATTTCCCCCCTGGACCAACTCCTTTACCGATCATTGGAAATATGCACATCATTGACTTGGCAAAACCTCATAATACATTTATAGAGGTAATGCAGTACTTGTACTTAACAGATAAACTAATAAACAAGAGAGTGCTGGTTAAAGTCATACCTATGTACGATTTCTTGCAAACCTTAATCTAAAAAAATATAAAAATCACATAAAACATAACCTATATAATCACGCTAAATGTGGCAGATATGTGATAAAATATAAAAAAAATTGCATTCCAGTATATGCTGACTGGTTTTCTCAAACTCAATAATGTTTATAAAATGCTCATAATGTTCTCCAGTCCTTTGGATATAATAGTCCTTTTAAGAATATTCATCCAATGACCCAAACTTTACGCTCAAAGTCTCAAATTTGTTTCTCCTTAATAGTATCAAGGTGAATTATTGGAACTGGACTTTATGCCAATAAACACATTTACATGCAATTCATGTCTGAATGCAAATGACACTTATGACTGCCTATGGCTTGAGAGGCGGGATGGGAGAAGAAAGGGGCGGACTAACGTAACACATGTAGAGTAATTACATTCCAATACAGATGCAGCTAATTCAAGTCGTGGGTTTCTCGTAAATATGCTTGATTTCAGCGGTATAATTTGCACCTATTACAGAACAAGCGTAAATGACGAATGTTAGTGGTGCATTAAAAAATATACATATGTGTTCAGGGGCGGGCTTGGCAGAGGGGCATTTGTCCCCCGGGCCAGTGCCTATAGTCTCTACTCGGTGGCTGGCCCCTACCCCGGGACCAGCCACCATCTCCCATTGGCCCCAGATCCTTGCGATCCATCCACCCTCCCTCCCTTCCAATGTATACCTGCATGTATTTACTGCATGTTTTTATATATATTTTTATGTACCTTGGGGATGCTCATGGCCATAATCATTGTGCACATTAATAAGTGCTTAATAATCACAATGTAATGGTAAAAATAATAACAAAATAAAAATAAATTCATTTATATCAAGTGTTTGACATAGCGCTTCTATATTCTCTTATTGCAAATACAGAGACCTTTAGTGGTCGGAGGTGCAAATGTCAGGGTAAATCCTTACACAAGAATAGGTAGGAGAGAGCAGGACAGTCTACCAACTGTCCTGAATCTGGTGGGGGCGAATTTGGGTGACTGTCTCGTTTAGTCAGGATTTGGTCTTACTGGAAGGACAGTTGGGAGGTATGTCTTGCCTCACACTGTACTGCTCGTGAAGGCAGAGCTACATGTACCTAACAGTAGTGCACACAGTATTGCCTGTGTATTTTTCTAAAATGATAACCATGTTACATAATAGGGGGCCCCCCTGTCTAAAGTACCCCAGAGCCTTAATCTAGCTATGGTCGAGGATGTCAGATTGACACCTAGTGCTCTGCTCCTCCTCCTAGTAGCACCCCTCATATTATTTGTTTTGGTTTAGCCCTAAAACAAATAATAACCCTATTAGTATATAGTGCAAAGCAAAGAACAAGCCCTTTTGCTGGCAAAAACATCAGGGGGTGTATTTACTAAACTGTGGGTTTGAAAAAGTTGTGATATTACCTATAGCAACCAATCAGATTCTGGGGCCTGATTCATTGAGGATCTTAACTTAAGAAACTTCTTATTTAAGTCTCCTGGACAAAACCATGTTACAATGCAAGGGGTGCAAATTAGTATTCTGTTTTGCACATAAGTTAAATACTGACTGTTTTTTCATGTAGCACACAAATACTTGATAGCTTATTTGTACACTGCAATTTAAAGTTGATATTTGTGTGCTACATGATAAAACAATCAGTATTTAACTTGTGTGCAAAACAGAATACTAATTTGCACCCCCTTGCATTGTAACATGGTTTTGTCCAGGAGACTTAAATAAGAAGTTTCTTAAGTTAAGATCCTTAATGAATCAAGCCCCTAGTTATCATTTATTTAGTACTTTTTACAAGATGACAGCTAGAATCTGATTGGTTGCTATAGGCAACATCTCCACTCTTTCAAACCCGCAATTTAGTAAATATACCCTCAGGTTTTTAAAGCAAAATTGCTTTTTGCATTGTGATAAATCAGCCCCTTTGTTCAGTATTGTAATAAAACTTTATTATATAATCTATTGCTATATGATCTATACCCAATTATAATCAACCAGGTATGTGTAAAAAAAAAAAAAAAGTGTTGTAGGGAGAAGGAACATATAAAATAAAATGCAATATAAAGTGAGGTTTGTTTTTATTGCATTATTTGTTTTCATTATTTAAGATTTATAATTTATAATAATAAAGTATCGCTGGGTTAAGCAACACTAAATTTGCCTCTTTTTCCATTGATAATTATATATTGTACCAAAAACCACACGTTAAGGATGGTCCGCTACTTATGGGCCAGTGCTGTGTGTTGCCCCACGGGCTAAATTCTGCCAGTCAGACCCTGTATGTGTTAAACTGGCTAGAACAGAACATCTATATGCAAGTAAGATAGACTATAAGAACACATTGGATGTATATTATACATTGCAAGCATCTTCATGCATTTAATGTAAAAAAAAAAACCTACAAACTTTTCTTTCAAATACTTTTATAAGTAATTATACTGTTGTCTTTTTATGCATTCAAATGTGAACTTTTACTGTACATACGCATTTGCGTATACTGCAGTCTGTTGTGTGTGTCTATGTACGTCAAGTACTGCGAACTTACTCTCAGATTCAAATCAAAGCGTATCTCGAGATACGCTTGAGTTTCATTACAGTCGTAACTACGCACTAATTCCGTGCAAGTTGCGTTCGGACTTAAATCAGGGCCTTAGTAACTTTAGTTTCAACTCTGTCTGCTCTGATTGGCTACCAGACAGTGACTATTTAGAATTCACTTATGGTCAGGGAGAATTTTAGACAAAATGATACTCTGGGGAGAAATCATGGTGAGCCCTCTATATCGTCAACATGTTGAACTGCAGCTAAATGTAGTTTCACATTGCCCACTACATTATGTAGACCCCACTAAACAAATTAAACATTGCACGGACTCCCATAGATTTTTTTATTTATTTTTTTTACTGCAATTGGAGAGGAGCCACATTATTACATTAAAATGTGATCAGCAGTTACTGCTATGGATCATACCTGCAACTTCCCCATATTGTGTCAGCAAGTCTCAACAAGTACACACAAAATCTAGGAGACAATAAGCATAATTATAAACTATCATATGTTGAGCCAAATCTGGTGCCAAGTATCATATGATGTGCTATACCTGGTGTCAGGTATACAAAGTAAACAAATTTAGCACAAAGTATATCCTGCAGAGCTATGCCTTGTGTCATATACACAACATTCAGCCATACCTTGTGTCAAGTATATTAAATTGAGCCATATCCTGTGCCATGTCTAATATGCCAAACGTTACCTAGTAACAAGTGTGAAATACAGAGCTATGCCTGGTACCAAATTTAATATCCGTATACGATGCCCATTTTATTATGCAGATCTCTTGATTGGTTCACAGTTTTTTTATACAGACCCATTTCTGGTGCCCAATTTAATATAAAGACCCTTCAGTTTAATATGCAGACCCATACCAGTATCCAGTTTTATATGATCCAATAACTAGTTTAAAATGCAGGACATATCTGGTGACAAGTTTAATATGCAAACCATTCTCCAATGGACAGTTTAATATGCAAACCATTCTCCAATGGACAGTTTAATATGCAGACCATCCTCCAATGGACAGTTTGATATGCAGACCATTCTCCAATGGACAGTTTGATATGCAGACCATTCTCCAATGGACAGTTTGATATGCAGACCATTCTCCAATGGACAGTTTGATGTGCACACTCTTAAGTGATGCAAAATAAAAAGCACTTTCTGAACTCAGCTAATTACATGTCCCCAGCCTCAATCTCTGGGTCCCGCTAACACCGATATTAGGTTTTTATGATGTCGGCTGATATCACTGTTTCCTGTGATGTTCCGAACTCTAGTTATCACAGAAACAAAGCACACCCATGATTAACTCTTTGTATGACTGGTGATAGCCAAGAACAGATTCATCCCCAAAAAAATCTCTAAATCTGCATGAAAATAATATTCAAAGGCTACACACAGGTATTAGTGATCCACCCCCATGAGGGGTATGTTTCTTGATGGAAATACAGAAAGTAACAAAACAGAACAACGATTCAGGGGCAGAAGGTTTGGTTGTTTTATTTGATTGTGTCTATAAACATCCCCTTAAAGAGAGGAGTCACTAATAGCTCTGTGCAGCCTTTGAATAATTTCCTGATCTGCACTGTGCCAGCCAAAGTTTAATACAGCACCGGTTGTTATCTGGTCAGAGGGAAGGAGGAGGCAGAAGCAATCACAAGTGGCAAAATGAAAGTAAGGTCATGGGCTTAGATGTAAACTCTCTTAAATGCTGAATCAGCAAGTAAGATTCTTAATACCTGCCTTCCTGTCATCTTCCTCATGGTGCTTCCTGATGCAAGGTACACAGTTCTCCACATAATAGCTACGATATTGTGTGCAAATTACAGTAATATATATATTGATTTATCTAAAAGGTCACAGATCCAAAAAAGTGGATATTTTTATTAGCCGTATGTATTTATTTTCTATAGCTCCAGAATACTCAGCAACACAAGTGTACAAAACACAGCAATAAAACATTATATAAAAGTAGTCAAAACATTGCACCCTCAGCTAGTGCAAAAATATAATATATACATTAATTTCCTTAAATGTTTAGGGTTAAGTTCTTTATTTCACAATCATATATATTTTTTTAATTCCAGAAGCAAGCACTACCCTCTTCTCCCATAGTAATCACAAAATGATGCCTCAGAGTTTGGGTAGGGCTGCATTGGGGAACTCTGTAGCTGCCAAGAGTTGAACTGATACTTCTACTAGTCTAAGAGAGGAAGGAACATAGCAAAATAACTTTTGGTGTACATTCCTTTTTCCACAGCAGTAGGTTCATAAATATTACTGAGGATTAAGATATCACCTACTTTAGAATTTTACATTGACATGTGGGATTTTTACTTGCATACATTCATTTAAATGAGAAGTAAACATTCCCTCTAGAAGAACAGAGGATTATTTCTTAGCATTGCTCAAATTAGCAAATCTCTACTGAACAACAGCAACCAATCAGCAACTATATTTTATCTGTCAAGTATAAGACAATCAAAGTAGATATCTGATTGGGTGCAAAAGTTTGAGTGCAGATTTTAACAGTCGAGCAATGTTAGTAGATATTAAATAGAATTCACAAACAAGTCAGCATGCTATTATATGTATAAACCGACGGTTCCCAAAGTGTGCACCGCGGCTCCCAGGGGTGCCGCGGGCCAGCCATAGAAAAAAGAAAGCAAACAGAAACTTACCAATCCGCGCGGCGCTAGGACCCTGCAGCCTCCTCTCTCCCACAGCTGTCACTGAATATCGACGTCAGTGACAGCTGCGCAAGAGAGGAGGCTGCAGGGTCCTAGCGCTGCGCGGATTGGTAAGTTTCAGTTTGCTTTCTTTTTTTCTATAGCTGGCGCCTGGTGCGGGGCAGAGGAGGGGGACAGAGAGCAGAGGAGGGGGATAAAGAGCAGAGGAGGAGGGCAGATGGCAGAGGAGGAGGGCAGATGGCAGAGGAGGGTGACAGCGTGAGAGAGGGCAGAGGAGGGGGACAGCGTGAGAGAGGGCAGAGGAGGGGACAGAGGGCAGAGAGGGCAGTGTGCCTGGATGCAGAGGGGGCAGTGTGCCTGGATGCAGAGGGGGCAGTGTGCCTGGTTGCAGAGGGGGCAGTGTGCCTGGATGCAGAGGGGGCAAAGTGTCTGGATGCAGAGGGGCATTTTTGCATACAACTAAATAAGTATTTCTGTCGTGACCTAAATACTTATTACAATTTTTTGACCCAACTACTTCTAAAACAGGACTGCTCAGTAATTATTTTGGAGGGGTGCCTTGAAAAAATTTGGAGACTCTAAGGGTGCCGCGAACTGCAAAAGTTTGGGAACCACTGGTATAAACATATGTTTAAATATTTTATTGCATTACCAACTTACAGCTATCCAAGACCTATGGTTTTGTGTGCATGTGTTTAAAATTTTCTTCTTGTTGATACAAAATCAACAACCTTTATTTGGTTCACCAAAACGAATTATATATATATATATATATATATATATATATATATATATATATATATATATATCTATATCTATATATATATATATATATATATATATATATATATATATAGAGAGAGAGAGAGAGAGAGAGAGAGAGAGAGAGATAAAATATATATTTAAACTGTCAATTAATTATCTCAAATCATTCACTAACATTGCCCTAAAATAAAAAAATTAACATTTCACTATGAATAAAGGTTTCTTCATATACTGGTATTAATGAATTGATGCATTGAGATATTAAACATTTTTCATAAAAGATATTTGTATATTTCACTTCACTAAACTCAGCCTATTTATACTGTCAAGACTCTTTTGGCTAGATTTACTAAGCTGCGGGTTTGAAAAAGTGGGGATGTTGCCTATAGCAACCAATCAGATTCTAGCTTTCATTTATTTAGTACCTTCTACAAAATGACAGCTAGAATCTGATTGGTTGCTATAGGCAACATCCCCACTTTTTCAAATCCGCAGCTTAGTTAATCTAGCCCTTTGAGTTTTGTGTAGTCTGGTCTCACCTATTTGAGAACTGTCCAACTGGTATGTAAGGATTGAGGGAATACTGGAAAATAATAAATGAAGCCTCACAAGCTAGATGGATCATTCCACATTGGATGGGGGGAGTCATCAACATTTGTTAGAGAGAAAGCATGGGTGGGCTGATTATGGGAAATGAGAGCCAAGTTCATAGCTTAAATGGATCATAATTGATCTTTTATTGGTTTACTTTTTACTGTTTTATAGTTGTCAAAGAAGTACGGCTCAGTATTCAGCATCCAGTTGGGGTTAGAAAAGATGGTCATCCTGTGTGGTTATGATGCTGTAAAAGATGCTCTAATCAACTATGCTGAGGAATTTTCTGAAAGACCCGATTCACCACTATTTACTGAAACATCACAGGGATATGGTAATTATTTTGATTTAAAAGTCATTAGAAAACATAAAAAGCTCAGTGTTGGATGCATACATTAAATGTGCATCAATTATAAATAAATAAAATTATTCCAGTCCCTGCTCCCATACAGTGCCACTGACATGAAACCAATTATATTATATGTGATAATAGGTACTGACACTATAGGGAAATATGCCTGTAAATATATCTAAACATTTTACAGCTAGAAGTAAATCTGTTGTGTAAAAATTGTCATCATTGCTCTGATCTTTTAACAGCTGTTTTAACAGGGGCAGTGCAAGGAGTCTAAGAGCCCCAATAATCACACACTTGACATTTCTAAAATAAAAATTATAACTCATCTCCTCCTGGCTGGCAGGTAAGGCTGCAGTCTAGGGGTACCGATGTCTGATGCAGAACGCTGTACCACTGGCAAAAGCAGGATTTCGAGAAGGGTTGGGGTGGGGTTTTCCAAATGTTAGATTTTGATACAAAGCAAATAAAAACTTCTGACAGTAAGCCGGCAACAGCCCAACCCCTCTCCCCAAACATTAAACCAATACCACACCCACCACTCTCCCCACACATTACACCAATATCACCTCCACCTTCTCTCCCCACACATTACATCAATACTACCCCACCCTTCTCCCCACACTTTAAACCAATACCACACACCCACCCCCTCTCCCCACACAACAAACCAATACCACACCCACCCCTCTCCCTACACATTACACCAATACCACACCCACCCCTCTCCCTACACATTACACCAATACCACACCCACCCCTCTCCCCACACATTAAACCAATACCACCCCCTCCCCTCTCCCCACACATTAAACCAATACCACCCCCTCTCCTCTCCCCACACATTACACCAATACCACCCCCAACCCTCTCCCCACACATTACACCAATGCCACCTCCACCCCTCTCCCCACACATTACACCAATACCACACACACCCCTCTCCCCACACATTACACCAATACCACACCCACCCCTCTCCCCACACAACACACTAATACCACACCCAACCCTCTCCCCACACATTACACCAATACCACACCCACCCCTCTCCTGACACATTACACCAATGCCATCTCCACCCCTCTCCCCACACATTACACCAATACCACACCCACCCCTCTCCCGACACATTACACCAATGCCATCTCCACCCCTCTCCACACACATGACACCAATATCACACCCACCTCTCTCCCCACACATTACACCAATACCACACCCAGCCCTCTCCCACACATTACGCCAATACCACACCCAGCCCTCTCCCCACACATTACACCAATACCACACCCACCCCTCTCCCCACACAACACACTAATACCACACCCAACCCTCTCCCCACACATTACACCAATACCACACCCACCCCTCTCCTGACACATTACACCAATGCCATCTCCACCCCTCTCCCCACACATTACACCAATACCACACCCACCCCTCTCCCGACACATTACACCAATGCCATCTCCACCCCTCTCCACACACATGACACCAATATCACACCCACCTCTCTCCCCACACATTACACCAATACCACACCCAGTCCTCTCCCACACATTACGCCAATACCACACCCAGCCCTCTCCCCACACATTACACCAATACCACACCCACCGCTCTCCCCACACATTACACCAATACCATCTACACCCCTCTCCCCACACATTACACCAATACCACACCCATCCCGCTACACACACATTACACTAATTCCACCCCACCCCTCTCCCCACACATTACACCAATATCACAACTACCCCTCTCCCCACACATTACACCAATACCACACCCACCCTTCTCCCCACACATTGCACCAATACCATACCCACCCCTCTCCCCACACATTACACCAATACCACACCCACTCCTCTCCCCACACACTACACCAATACCACCCCACCCATCTCCCCACACATTACACCAATACCATCTCCACCCCTCTCCCCACACATTACACCAATACCATACCCATCCCTCTCCCTACACATTACACCACACAGCAGCGGTCCATCTTAAGTAACCCCTAAGTCCTCATACATAACCCCCACCATAATTCACCACCTCATAATAATTATTAACACCCTCATCAATCAATCCCTTCATGTTGTCATTAACCTCTTCAAAATTATTAAATATCTCTTCATCATCAGCTACGGAATCTGCTGGTGCTATATAAATAAATGTTGATGATAATAATGATCATCATGATCATAATAATCTCTTTATCAAAATTAACCTCCCCATCATTAATTAACCCCAAATATTAGAAATTCACTCACTTAGCATTAACTCCCACATCATCCCCTTCATAATTAATGAACCCCTCCTTATAATCATTAAATCCTTTAACCTCATTAAAACCCCTTCAAAATTATTGAAGCCCTGAAGCCCTTTATAATCATTAACTCCCTCATCCCAAAATTAATTAACCCTAACATCATTAAAATATCTTTTATATTCATTAACCTCCTTAATCATTAATCCCCTCACCCTCATTATGCCTAACCCCTTCAACATCAACTTCCGACCAAGTATATTAAATCCTCCCTCTATTCCCACATACCTGTTGCTGATCCATCATTAGTCAGAGGGGAACTGATCACGTCTCAGCAGAAAAGCAGAGTGGAGAGCAGCAGAGCATCAGACAATAGTCAGGCAGGTGGGCAACCCGGTAAGATAAATGAGGGTCAAGAAATAAGTGTCTCAAAATGTTGCTATTGCCTACACACATTCCCTTGAAATAACAGGTCTGAGTCATTAAGGAGAGCAAAACAAAAAAATGCTAGTAAGTTTTCTCCTGGACAAATCATGTTGCAATGCAAGTGGTGCAAATTAGTTTATTATTTTGCACATAAGTTAAATATTGCCTGTTTTTTCATGTAGCAAACAAATACTGATAGCTTTATTTTTACACTGAAATTTAAAGTTGATCTAGGACATGCAACACCCCAACTATAAATCTGTCCCCACATTTTAAATTTCCCTCCCCACCAATGCAACATGGTTTTGCCCAGGTGCAAAGTTACTCCTTCTTTATGCTTTGCCCTCCTTAATCGAGGGGTGGGACCATTAGCGTAATTTTGGCCCTGCAACAAAATTGTCAATTTGTTGTGGGAGGCGGGGCCGAAATTACACAATTCCCCGCAAATTAAGTACTTTTGGCACCTGATGGGCAGGATAAGGGAGACTTGGCTGCCCTCCCAGGAGTCTGGGAGACCTACCCGGAATTTAGTAGTCTTCCGGACATTCCACAAGAGTGGGCAAGTATGATATAGTAGGTTTTAGTTTGCCCGGTCTGTAATTAGAAGTTTGGGGGCTATGCTGCAAAACTTTGATGGGGCCCACAAGGTTTCTAGGACAGGAAACCCGCCTCCTCTACCTCCACTGCTCTCCGCTCTGCACTTCACTTCTGCTCAGTGAGGAAAGGAACATCAGAATTCTCGTCTGAGCAAAGTTTAACTTTGGAGCCTTAGATTGCTGACTCGTGCTGCCTTGCAATATAGGCAGTCACACAGCACAGAATGGGTGAAGATCCCTTCTGACTACAGGAACCACAGAGGGGAACAGGACCTGGTTTTGGGTGGTGGGGAGATTGTGACATTTAATTGTTAGGGACAGCTGTCATTTTGGTGACATTCATATCTTAGCATAAATAGTTTTGCAAATGCAGTAGAAAAAAGTGTAATGCAGTGATCTGTATTCATACTATTCAGGTGTTGCCTTTGCTCATGGTGAGAACTGGAAAGTGATGAGACGATTTGCTCTTTCAACGTTACGAGATTATGGGACGGGGAAGAAAAGCATAAAAAACAAGATGAGTGATGAATGTGAATGTTTAATGCAGACATTTAGATCCTACGAAGGTGAGTGTCTGCTCTTGTATAAGTTTCATATCAAGATAGATAACATGGCTGTATTACACTATTACCATTGTGATAGCATTAATATATATATATATATATATATATATATATATATATATATATATATAGAGAGAGAGAGAGAGAGTTAGAGATATGCATTGCAGGGGCGCACGCAGGAAAAAAAAAACCCCAAAAAAACCAAACCACGAGAGAGCTCACACATGCGCAGCAGCTCCATTTCGGCTGCCTTGTACTATACAGCAGCCGCGGCGCTGTCAAAGAAGCGTCCGCTGCGGTACTGTATACAGCGCCGCAGCTGCTGTATAGTACAGTGCCGCTATGTGGGGCACTTCGTTAGCGGAGGGGAGGGGTCTCTGGAGACCCAGAAACCCCCCCTGAGTGCGCCACTGCACTGACCCCCTGTTGTGGTTTTGGATGTGGTGTTGGTTCTAATACGTCTTCATGTTTTGATTTTGTTACTGGTTTTGGACAGAAATCATGAAAGGTTTTGTTTATGGTTTTGGATCTGGATTTAATTAAAAATTGTGAAAAATAGGTAAAATTATGTGATCTCGAGCTGTTTTTGCTCCTATATTTCTATTTATAACATTAACTTTAATTTCCAGTCCTTTCCGGTGTGTTTTCTAATGATCCCTTCATAATTGAAAAGTCTGCAGTGAGCTGTCTTAATGAAGGAATTTGCCGTCATTGCAATTCAAATAATAATTAACCAGTCTATACGGTTCTCTAACTCACATAGCATTAAACTGCATAGTGTTGATGTCTCATCTTTCATGCACTCAATCCTCCTTTGTATGCTCAGATTCCTATTACCATGTTGATAGCCTCAAGAAATAACCACACAGACACAAGTTTAGATTTGGCAAAAAGTCACAGTTTTATTAAAACATAAGTGAATATATATGACGACGACAAGAGCAGTCAGCTAAAACAAATTGCAAAATCAAACAGTGGAAGGTCAGATTGCCATTGCACCACTGGTTCCAGGATATAATTCTTTACGTTTGGCCGGTGCTAAATCTGGCATCAGAGTGACTACTTCCCTTCTGGACTCGACAATGATGTGCCCACACAAAGCAGGTCAAGGGATCCTCCACACAAAAGGACCAAGGGCCAGATTTACTAAGCTGCGGGTTTGAAAAAGTGGAGATGTTGCCTATGGCAACCAATCAGATTCCTGGGGGGGTAAATGTATCAAGCTGAGAGTTTTCTGGCGGGTTTAAAAAGTGGAGATGTTGCCTATAGCAACCAATCAGATTCTAGCTTTCATTTTGTAGAATGTACTAAATAAATGATAGCTAGAATCTGATTGGTTTTTCAAACCCGCCGGAAAACTCTCAGCTTGATACATTTACCCCTAGATGTCAATTTGTATTAGGTACTAAATAAATGATAACTAGAATTGGTTGCTATAGGCAACATCTCCACTTTTTCAAACCCGCAGCTTAGTAAATCTAGCCCCAAGAGTCAGGTTGTTTCAAAAGGGGCAGTGACCCGCGGGCAATCAGTGGTAGCACCGTATAAATAAGTCACCTGCCAAAAAGCTGTGATCCTTTAGAGGACTCACAGCCCGCCACCAGGTGATCTCACTAAAGACCCTAATCGCTAATAAATTTGTTCTATAAAGATCCATATCCCTCCATCCGTTAGGTGAACCCCAGCTGGCCTAAACAGGTGTTTCTGCTCTACTATTATCAATAGGTGCTCATTGACTATACCCCTCAGTAAAATAATGATCTGCCCTGTGGACCTATTTATCATCAACATCAACATTTATTTATATAGCGCCAGCAGATTCCGTACCGCTTTAAAATTGGGTATTTATATTTCTAAGCAGGGTACGTAAAATGGGGGCAGGTATGGCGAACGTCCACGAGAGTCGGGGATAGAGGTTGGACCAACACAACTTAACTGATAGCCAATGTGTCTGGATGGCATGCAGGTACTCCCTAATGGAGATCAGTAAGTCCAATGACTTGCCCTTCCCTAAGTCATTACTCCCGAGGTGTAAGACCAGTATATCGGGGGAAACCAACCTATCCATTTCAGCTGGCAAGAAGGGAATAAGGGACGACCATCCTAACCCCTCCTCCTCATCCACCTGATGTCTATGGGACATGGAAAAGAGGAGCAATCGTGGGCTAAACGGTGTCTATAGGCCCAATACACATAAGAGTTGCCAATCCAGATCCTCCGGCCGGGGACACCTAGGACAAAGAAAATAATGTCCAATTAGGGGTAAACCATATGCTCTATAACCAGCCACTGCCAGAGCGCTGGGCCAGACAGCAAGAAGCAGACCCTTGCTAGAATAGTGGGCCATGCACACGATAAGCAGACCCCTGCCAGAACAGTGAGTTGCACACTAAATAAGCAGACCCCAGTCAGAACACTGGGTCGCACACCAAATAAGCAGACCCCAGCCAGAACAGTGGGTCACACAATCAGGCAGCAGGTCCCTGCCAGAACAGTGGGCAGCACACTGAATAACCACCCCTGCCAGAGAAGTAGGGCATTGGGGGGCGGGAGGGGGACTGTAACTCATATCAAGGTAAAACAACCCAAAACAACACAGAGACTTGTGTTAATCAGGCATTGATCGAGGGAAAAAATTCCCTTCATGCCCTCGCTAAAATCGACAAGCAACATCGCCCTGGGTTACTGAGGTAGGATCGGCCATAGAGCCAAACGGTGACCAAGAGTTTGAACATCATGTATGTCTTGTAGGTTTCCGACTTTAATCACCCCAGGGACTGAATGGCTGTGATGGAAGCTCCCCTTTCTGCCGGAGCAGTAGCTGCCCCAGTCCTGAAGGAAAGGGTGCCATACAGGGACCCACACATACCAGTTAGCACTTTCATCATAATCAACATTTATTTATAAAGCGCCAGCAAATTCCGTAGCTCTTTACAATTGGGAACAAACATTAATAAGACAATACTGGGTAATACATACAGACAGAGAGGTAAGAGAACCCTGCTCGCAGGCTTACAATCTATAGGACAATGGGAGTTAGAAACACAAGGGCATGTGCTACATAAATTTGCATAATGGACCAGCTAGAATGCAAAGGTAAAAGTATTGAGTGGGCTGTGTGTGTGGCAAGGGTTGTTGTCTTGCGTTAGCAGTGTAGAGGATGGTAATAGGGTAATCTAGGGAAATTAAGATGGTGGTTGAGGAATATCATAACCTTGTCTGAAGAGGTGGGTTTTCAGTGAACGCTTGAAGGTTTGAAGACTAGAGTAAAGTCTTACTGTGCGTGGGAGGGAATTCCACAAAGTGGGTGCAGCCCGCAAAAAGTCCTGTAACCGAAAATGGGAGGATGTGATGAGAGTGGAAGAGAGACGTAGATCTTGTGCAGAACGGAGGTGTCGAGTAGGGAGATAGTTTGAGACAAGTGAGGAAATATATGTCGGTGCAATTTTGTTGATGGCCTTATATGTTAGTAGAAGAATTTTATATTGGATTCATTGAAATACAGACAGCCAATGTATAGACTGACAGAGTGGCTCAGCAGAGGAATAACGGTTTGCAAAGAAAATCAATCTAGCCGCTGCGTGCAAAATAGATTGTAGGGGTTCAAGTCTGACTTTAGGAAGACCAGTAAGGAGGGAATTGCAATAGTCGATGCGGGAAATGATGAGTGCATGAATTAATGTTTTTGCTGTGTCTTATGTCAGATAGGTGCGTATTCTGGAAATGTTCTTTAGGTGTATGTAACATGATTTAGATATAGAGTTGATGTGGGGAATAAACGACAGTTGTGAATCAAGGATTACACTTAGGAAAGGAGCTTGCGGGGTGGGATTTATGGTCATGTTATCAACAGAAATAGAAATGTAAGGCAGGAAGCTTCTGTTTTTGGGTGGGAATATTATTAATTCAGTTTTTGAAAGATTGAGTTTGAGTTGGCGAGAAGACATACAAGATGAAATGGTAGAAAGACAGTCAGTAATGCGAGACAACACAGATGGTGAAAGATCAGGAGAGGATAGATAGATTTGTGTATCATCCTCATAGAGATGATACTGGATCCAGAGAAATTAACACTGAAAGAGCGATTAGATAGGTAGGATGAGAACCAGGATAGGACAGTGCCTTCAAGACCTAGGGATTGTAGCGTTTGTATGAGGAGAGAGTGGTCAACAGTGTCAGATGCAGCAGAGAGATCCAGGAGAATTAGAAGAGAGTAATGACTATTATTTTTGCTGTGATCAAGCCATTGACAACCTTGGTCACCACAGTGGAGTGTGGAGAGCGAAAGCCTGACTGAAGAGGATCTAATAGGTTGTTTGCTGTAAGAAAGTGTGTGAGGCGAGTGTAGACAATTCTCTCGAGAAGCTTGGATTGGCATGGGAGCTGGGAGATGGGGCGGTAATTTACGAGAGAGTTAGGGTCAGAATTTTGTTTTTTTAAAATGGGAGTAATCACTGCATGCTTGAGTAGTGATGGAAAAATACCAGTAGAAAGAGATAGATTACAGATTTTAGTTAGAGGGGGAATGAGCACAGGAGACAGGGACATACCAATTTGTGAGGGAATTGGATCAAGAGGACAGGAGGTAGAGTAGGAAGATGAGAAGAGAGTAGAAACTTCCTCTTCATTTGTGGGATCAAATGAAGAGAGAGTGTCAGAGGGTGCTACAAAGGAATTGATCTGAATGCTTGTCAAGGGAGATGATATCAAATCAATTTTGTCCTTGAAATATGAAGCAAGATCCTGTGTACTGATGGTAGTTGGAGGATTTGGGGCAGGAGGATTCAGAAGAGATTTAAATGTGTTAAAGAGGCGTTTGGGGTTAGAAGCCTGAGCATAGATGAGAGATTGGAAGTAGATTTGTTTAGCAGTTTCCAGAGCATTTCTATAGGAGTGGTAGATATCAGTATATGTGATGAAATCATTAGAGGTCCAAGATTTACGCCTGTGACGTTCTGCTTTATGAGAACGTTTTTGTAGAGTTTGTGTTACTGTAGTGTGCCACGGATGGCAACAAATTCTACGCAAAGTATGTAGTGTCGCTGGACCCACTTGATCCAGGGCAGTTGCTAGAGTTTGATGAAATGGGGTACTGCCCGATCAGGGGAGGAGAATGTAGAAATTGGGGAGAGAAGGTGTTGGAGAGAGGTGGAAAACTGTTGAAAATTAATAAAGTTGAAATTCCTGCGGTTGTGAGGAGGCTTGGAAGGGTTTGACACTAGGGAGAGTAAAGAACTGGTGGTGAGTGAGTAGCTAATAAGGGGATGATCCGAGAGGGGGAAAGGAGTGTTAAGGAAATGAGAAACTGAGCATAGTCTAGAGAAAACAAGATCAAGACAGTGGCCATCCTGATGAGTAGCGGATTCAATCCACTGGGAGAGGTCAAGTGAGGATGTTAGAGAGAGTAGTTTGGAAGCAGCATTGGAACGTGGATTAGAAATACGGATGTCAGTAGATAAGAAGTGAGGGAGCCATGCAGAGAAGTGTTCGAGAAATTGTTCGTGTGGAACAGGGGGAGATAGATGACAGCAACACGCATAGAGAATGGGTTAAAAATCCTAACAGCATGTACTTCAAAAGATGTGAACGTGAGTGATGGGACATTTGGTAGAACTGTGAATGTGCACTGTGGGGAGAGAAGTAGTCCAACCCCCCCCCCCCCCCCTTGTCTGCCTCCCAGTCTGTAGGTGTGGGTGAAATGGAGACCACCATTTGAAAGGGCTGCAGGTGAGGCAGTGTCTGATTGCGTGAGGCATGTTTCTGTTATTGCTAGAAGGTTGAGGTTGTTTGAGAGGAAGAGATCATGAATGGAGGTAAGTTTGTTACAAACAGAACGTGCATTCCAAAGGGCACATTTAAAGGACTTTGGAAGAGAGGGGAGACAGGTGATGCATTGGAGGTTGGCTGAATTTCTGTAGTGGTCAGATATATGCGTGTGGGAGAATTGAGGGGGACCTGGATTAGGTGATATATCACCAGCTAATAGAAGCAGGGAGGAAGAAAGGTAGGAAAGATGATTGTAAGATGTGTGTTTTTTTAGTTTCTGGCGGCAGGGTGCGGCTATTAAAGTTATTGAATTTAAATAGGAAAACAGTTCATGAGTGTTCACTAGAGGTGAGTGAAGAAATGAAGGGGCAATGTGGACAGAGGTGTGTGTTGCAGGATGGGTGAGGGATGAAATAGTCCTTAAGATAAAAGAGAGAAAGAAAAATATTTTGGCAAGCATTGGGAGTTATTAGTCAAATAGCAAAAATGAGGGAATTAAGGAATTACCTAATTGCAATGTCCAGTGTAACCAGATAAGTAGTACAGGGCTAGGCTACAGCAAATGTAGTTTATCCATGGATGTCTGGATAGTATAGAGTAATGATGTGGTAGCCATGTGGGGGAATGGGTGGAAGTGTTGAATGGAGAGTAATAAAGAGCAGGTGATTGAATAGCTGAGTTTTTGCAGAGTCATGAGAGAAGAGAGTGGTTCAAATTCAGTATCATTTCTTCCTACTTGTGATGGCAGACAAAGCAATAAGTAGAACTTTAACATGTGTCATGTATCAACCACATACCACTCTCTTTGGGGCAAACCTCAGCCAATTGTGAACACAGGGTGACTGTGCAGATGGCCGTGTCATGTTGTGCGGGCAAGGTTATCGACTGGCCTTTACCTGATTGATCCATTTGGGCCAGAGCAATTTACAAGCTAGTTGTGCCTAGACAGCAACGTTGCCCTTATAGAATCCCTGGACTGTGCCACCTGCTTACTGACCCTAAACACACCATGGAAAGCAAGTGAAAAGACAGAGCTAAATAGTTTCGTACACGCCGTTCACTATTGCAGTAAATGCACCAATCAATTGCTTCATTCAGTATAACTACAGTTATTAGGTTCCTGCTATCCTCCCTAGCAGGGTGCTTCTTTGCCCCTCCCCTCTGGGCCTTAGTTATCAGGAAGCACTTGATGGGATCCGTACAACATTGGAGCTGAGCCATAAAGGAAATGCCTGTAGAAGCCATAGCTGACTTCATAGCCCCTCCTTGATATCTATAACACATAAAAGCGTGGATTGCATCCGTCTGACCTGATGTACTTGGAGAAAGCGAACTCAAGAAAGGTACCCATTGAGGTCAGGCCGCCTGATATGCCCTTCTGGTAGATGGTGCCAACAATGCCTCTGTGAGACCCACTATGCTGGCTCGACCATCTGCCAAACATAAGAATGACAGGGGATTTGGTTGAGTTGAGCAGAGGGGACAAGTTTCCTAAAGCTCCGCCAAAGTATGAGAGGTCATCCGCCAACACGTTGTCCATGCTGGGGAAGTGACACGCCTGAAAAGTTATATCCTGTGCTAGGCAGCGCAGTAAAAAACGACACAATAGATTAACTGCAGGGGGTGAGGTGGCTCTCAGGCGATTGATCGCCAGCACCACCCCCAGGTTATCGCACCAGAAAACCACTTCCCAGCCTCGCAGGTGGTGTGACCCCAGTATGACAGACATGATTATGTGGAACAATGTCAGGACCAGCAGATTCATTACTAAACTGCAGTATTGCCACGAGGCCCAGCACCATTCCCTTTGAAAGAAAGCCTCAATGCCATTGGCCCCAGAGGCATCGATGTGGAAATCCAAGGATAGGTTAAAGACCCGAGGGATAGGCCATATGCGGATTCTGTTGAAGCTCTGCAAGAATTGCAACCAAATCCGCAGGTCAAGGCTGTCAAGCACAGTTGTGCATGTGGCTGCCGAAAACTGGCTGTGGCAGTGTTTCTGCGCCCTCTACCAAGACCTGCCAAGCTCTTTGGGCACTCCCACGCTGGGTGAGGGTCATGGCAGTTGGCACAGAGGTGTCAGTAATGATAGTACTCCCCACGACCACATGCCGCGTTGTTGTAAGATAAATAATGATTTCTAGTTGGGATGGGAGTGCTACACCTTTGCAATGCTGGAAACCTAGCTCCCCTGGCCATGGGCAGTGCGACCCCGCTCAGGCGCCTCAGTCCCATCCATATCTCCATGTCTTTTAAAGCCAAAGGGAATAAGCATCTGACCACTAACCTTGTGTCTGAAATGCTCATCATAAGTGTTCCAAATTCCAACCCTAAACATTTCGCTAGTCAGGTGGACTATATCAATGTTAATCCAAGGTCTCCAAATAGAAGGCCGCAAAGACGCAATAACTCGTCAAGCAGTTAGGGAAAGACTGATACGCCTTCTCGCCAATCCCCCTTTTTTGCAGGCAACTGCGAGGTCTTTTTTAGCCATGGGCTAACGTCAACGTAGAGACCCTTCCTGATCTTATCCTTTGCGCTACGCCGGATTTCGGACAAGAGCGCCGTATTGGAGCTTTAAACCATCTCACCACCCGACTGCTCAGCCACAGCGTCGGCTACCTTAGGAACCCAGCTACACCCGAAATGAGATTGCAATATTTTCAAAAACTTGTTGTGCGTGCCCTGATCTGCCTCGGAAGAGTCCTCACTAATGGTGGAGATGGGAGGGCTTTGTGCGTGTCATGTATGTAGGCAGCAAATCCTACACAATGCTGTGACTCCACTTAATCATCCCAAATCTTCTCTGGCACCTCTCTTGTGGCATCTACACTGATGTGGCTTACTAATGGTGTAAAAGCCCCAGTAGCTGACATCATACCCCGATTGGGAACTTCACAAAGTTGCAGCCCCTGTGGTACTGAATAAGAGTATATGTTAGAAACAGAAAAGTCCCCTGAGGAAAACAATGTGTCAAATCCAACAGATGCTATCCGTGGATTGATGCCGAGCTTATACACAATCAAAGGAAATATTCCTGCATGCATTATGATCGATAAGAGACCAGAATATATACAACATCTCTTCTGTATCAACTCTGTTCTGCTTTATTGCGTACAAGGTATATACATTTATAGTACGTTTGAGGAACTTGTTCATGTACAAAAACAGTTGATGAATCTCAAGATCAGTTTCCTGATAAGCCTGCGGTTGTATTTACACTTTAGCCTTATGGTGCAATTTTCCAAAAAGCCTTGAGCTAGTAGGTTATTTATAATCAGCTAATTCTGCAGATCTCATTTTTACTTCTGCTTCTAAAATAATCTGCAAACTTCTTACAAATTCTAGAATATATCCCTGAGTATATTAAAATGTGAAGCATTCTTAAGGTACACTACATTCCATATAAAATATATTATCACAAGCAATGTGCAGTGGACCGAATGGGTGATGGGTGAGCCACGGGGAGGGGGACAGGATTGAGCAGGAGACCGAGGGCAGGGGGGACCCTGTGCCAACCCTGTGCAAGGCCTGGGGGGGGGGGAGTGTACCGGGTAGGGGAAGAGCCATGGCCCTGAGGCTGAGGAATTTGAGTATGTGTTTGGGTGGTAATGAGCAGGCGGGGGGTAATGGTCTGCCCACAGTGGTGGAATGTCCAACACCACCTGGAAGTCGGGTGGTGGGTATGGCAGGGACCAGTCGGAGAGGGCGTGTGTGGGATCTAGGATACATAGGGTGGCCGGGGAAAAATGTCCATAAATCAGGGGGAAGTGGCATCTGCCGATGCGGGGGGTACCCCTGTGACTAGAGGAAGCCGGGGGTGGTGGGTGAAAATGACTCTAAGGGAACGGAATGATCGGCTGAGCCCAGGGACCCATGAAGGGATGGAGGCCGACAGGAGGGTTAGAGGGGCTGATGCAATTGACTGTGAGTAGAGCATGGGGGAACCGGGTGGGAGAGGGGCAAACAATAACTTCTACTGGGGCATGTAAGGATGGATCCTGCCCCGTGTCCACAACTCTGGCTTGAGGGAAGGTGGCCTGAGTGCCATTACTTGAAGTGCTGAGGGGGAAAGGATGAATGGCACCACGGGTTGGGGGTTAAGGGAGTAGTGTCAACCTAATATTAAATGCATAGCCCAAAATATGGTGCATGAGGGGAGAGAGGAGAGTGTTTGGGCTGTCCCCAAGTGGGGAAGCATACAAATCAGAAGGTAGGGTGGCATGTTCCACCCCCCTGTGAGAAGGTGTGCCGATGGAGGGTAGCCTACTGGAGTGAGAAGGAGTATGTGAGGTTCCCCCAGACTGATATCTCAGAGGCCAGATGGTGACAGGGGAAGAAGATCCCCTCCCCACCGCTACCTGCCTCTGTGCCTTTGCTCTGGAACAGTGGTCAAGATGCGACCAACGTGCCTTCCATGCATCTAGAGCACAAATTGAGCTCCGGCACCAGGAGAAGGGGCACTACAGCCGGCAAGCCCAGAGGAGCGTCAGCTCCCTGTCCAGCAAAACCCACCACGCCTAAGCCAGGTGAGGCGGCCGTGTCCATTAAGTGGGGGGGGGGGGGGGGAAGCTGAGCGATTGCCCCCTCAGTGAAGAGGAGAGCCATTGGAGGAGAGTGGGCAGGGATAATCAACATACTGAGCCTGAACTCCTAGGTCTGCCTCCAATTTGATGCAGGAAAAAAAGAGACCCAGCATCTACTAGGGGAAAATATATAGGGAAGCCTAGTACCCTCCCTGTGGAACCTATTAGCTGGGAATGCAGGAGACTTAACGCCGAATGGGTAAGTGCATGACATTCTCATAAACACATGACTTAAGTGCGTTTGGCTTATGGTCAAAATTGTCAGCCATCATATCTCCATCTATACATGTATTCTTTGCCAGTGCAAAACTCTGTCCTCTTAATTTCTCAGAATGTGGACTTTCAATTGCATTGTCTTGTCAAAACAGATGTTTTTGGCAACCAAATATGCATCACTGCCAGTGTTACATACTTACTTGTGTGGGAAGGCCAGATATTGACTGAATTGTCTGATTTACATATTTCTTATAGTACACTAATATAAAATATATATATATTTATTATTTATACATTCAATATTTATATGCAGTACAAATTTATATACATGGGTCTTTGGGACCGCCTCCACCTCAAGTCTCAGGCAGTTCCCTTTACTCCGAAGTTGTGCAAGGTGAGGGTTCCAGTCCCAACGCCCCTGCTCTTTTACTGCATTTTCAGGTCATCTTTTGGCCCTGTTCCCTGGAGGCAGAGGCACCTCAGGCTCCAAAGACCACCGGACTTCCGGCACCAGACCAAGGAGACACACCCATTCAGGGTGTCTCGCACCAACCATACTGTGTCAGATACTAAAGACAAAGGCAAAAGTTGAAAAAATATTTAAGTACTATCTATCTCTCATAAATCTGTGGGCCTGATTCATAAAGAAATGTACAGTAAAAAACCCATGTTGAAATGAAGGGTGAGGAAAAATTGAAAATGTGATAATAGATTTATAGCTGGGATAGGGCATGCCCTAGATCAGAGGTGGGCAAACTCAGTCCTCAAGGGCTACCAACAGTTCATGTTTTTAGGATTTCTGTCCGTAGAAACAGCTGGGATAATTACTGACCCAGCCAAATAGATAAACTCAGCTGTGCATGATTAAAGAAATCCTAAAAACATGAACTGGTGGTAGCCTTTGAGGACTGCGTTTGCCCAACACTGTCCTAGATCAACTTTAAATCCCAGTGGAAACATAAAGCTATCAAGTATGTGTGTGCTACATGAAAAAACAGCCAGTATGTAACTTATGTGCGCAATAATAAACTAATTTGTACCCCTTCAATTGTAACATGGTTGGTCCAAGAGAAAATGACTCCTTTTTTGCCTTACCTTCCTTAATGAATCAGGCCCTATATCTCTACTGCTTATAACATAGAAGAGAAATACTTATATTCAATTTGTTGACTGGGTGATCTCCTTTGATTTTTCAAAAATGTGATCCAAACATGTAGAATAAAAACTCTCCTCTCCATGTCTCGCCCCCCAAAAATAGGGATAATAGTGCAAAATTATATTAGCAAATAAAGTTCGAATTCATAAATATCAAAATAAATGTGATGATTTGTAGTCAAAAATGTTCATCCAAGCTGTGGGTTCCCTCTTGTGAGTGAACATTAACTTATGACAGAGACATAGTAGAGAACCAGCTTATAGATCACCTTTCACAGTGAATCTCCCCTTTAGGTCACTTACTAGATATAATCTTGAAACTTTCATATATCTTTATTCTTCCAAAAAATACCTACTGTTTGCCTTGGAATAGAAGCGAGATCATAGATGAAAAATTTAAAGGAAAGATCTAGTGCAATAGGTTTTTAAAATCAGAAAAAAAGATTTTATTAAACACTAAACAAAAATTAATTCCAGAAAAATATTTTAAATAAAACAAATGAAGGGTACAGGTACTCCTCATTTGTTGATTTAATGTTAATCAAGTCCCAGAATATGATGACAGCAAACACGTCACACTTGTATGTTAAATCATGATAGGCTCTCCTACTTACGTGTTTCGACCAAAAGAAGGGGTCTTTATTAAAGTAGGTGCAGGCTCAGTGTGCTAGATACGTATTTATAATGCCAACTTATGGTCACATGATCTAAGGGTCAATTAGGCTGTATAATCAACATGTTAAAATTGATGTAAAATTATAATTATAAATCTATATAAGAATATAAACAGGGTTATTTACCAATGTAGATAGAAAAAAAAAGGAAAGAACGGCGCATAACCCAATACTATACAAAGTCCAACAGAGTCCAACAAAATATCTTCAACACAATGGCCTATTTTCAGGCGGCTGCCAGCTTCCAAAGCCTGAAGGTGTATCCAGAATGAATCTAAAAACAAAAACACAGGGAACAAGGCGCCACAATAGCAGTGCCGTAACTAGGGTGGTGCCGTCGCCCAGGGCGCAAGCCCCAAAGGGGCGCAGCAGCCACCCACTACCTAGCTCTTTTGTAAGTGATAAGAAAAGCCTTTGACTTCCGCAGTGGAACGCATGTGCGTTCCACAGACAGGAAGTTTGGCATTTGGAGCGCAAATACCAAACTTTCTGTTTGTGGAACATGCGTTCCACTGCAGAAGTCAAAGAGGGTGCAGACCTTGGCAATGGCACAGAACCCTGACTTGTTGTAGTGTCTCTGTGTGTGTGCGCTATTTTTTGAAAGGTTGCAGGACATGTGTGCGTTACACAGGTGGAGTATATATGTATAACAGAAGGGTCACTCCTTACCAATGCGCTGACAGGTACTAGACAGCTGGCCAGTATCTTTGCATAGATGTTCCGGTAGAAGGAGCATGCCGCCATGTCTGTATATCTCGGTGGTCTCCTACACGGTCCCTAGGTCCTGGTCACTTTTTAAGTCTCACGCTCTCTTTCTCTCCTGCACTTTTTGCCCTGTCCTGCTCAGTCTCGCCGCTCAGTTACCACCTCAGTCTGACCCTCACTGCCCTTCTTCTTTTCCTGGTTCACACCTTCCTCCTCTGTCAGCTCAGCCTTCTTCTCACCTCCCATTTCTTTGCTACACCTCCTCTTTTGTCACTATAGTTCTTGTACACCTGTCATGCCTTTATGCCGCGTTACTCCATCTTCTGATGTCTCCCCCTCCTTCTATGAGATACCCAGGAAGCGTTGTCTGGTACTTTTACATTTTTGTTTCAGATATGGTTCACTTGGAGCTGATGTACTGCAGTTCAAAGAAACTACTAATTTGTTTTAAAGTAATTTGTTACAGAATATGAATAACTTCAATTTGGTTAGGTTCAGTTTATATGTTAACAACCTCCTTTGGAATTCTCTATGTACCATCTATTTTAGAATTTTTTTATTATAGTTTTGCATTAATAATATTTCTCCCCTCCTTATTGTTTATGTTTTTACGTGCAAATGTTTTATAATATGACCAATGGTCTGCATTTATCTTTATACCTCTTTATTAGTTCACGTGCTATTTTGCAACCTGTTTTTCCTGTCACTGACTCTGCGCCTAACTTCTAGGGATAATTATCATAGTTGGTGTGATTCTTTCAGTAAAGTGCTAGCCACACCCACACATTAGGTTGGCCACACCCACTTGTCAAATGCCACTCCCACATAGATGGGGGGAGCTGGTGTCCTGTCTCGCCCAGGGCACTAAAATGTTTAGTTACGGCACTGCACAATAGTGTAATACTGTTTGTATGACAGTACTAGGACTGACACATATAGTGATTAAAAATTCACACAAAGTTTAAAGGTGTGACTGCTTCACACAGAAGTGCAATTGTGAATAGCTATGGAAAATCGTGAGTAGAGACTTCATGCAATTCCCAGGAACTCCTATAGTGCAAATGCGTACCAAATAATATAACTTTGAAGCTTATCTGTATATAAAATATTAATCTCCCGGAGTCCCTTGATCCTTCCCCGGAGAGTCCTCTTTCTAGGACTGTGCTCTTCAGTGGCACTACTCAAAATTATTTGAAATGTTCCTCCTCAGAGCAAACAGACAGGGTGTGTCTATCTTAGTGCATAAAATTGATGTAAAATTATAATTATAAATCTATATAAGAATATAGACAGGGTTATTTTCAGTTGCAATATATTCAACCTTCTACTATAAAAATAATAGCAGTAGGATTTGTCATGAACACGCTCCCAACTTCCGTGACTTTAGTTGTTTACTGTATGGGGTAACACACAATTCCAGCACTCGGTCTCTCTCTTACCTATTACACAGGTTATAGATCTGCTGATTCACCCCCAAAACAGTGCTCTCACACCTCCACACACTTCAGGATTGCCACCACCTATTGAATAAGGTTAATAGGACCCTGATATACTGTCCCACACTGGTACACAAGGCTTCTGGTTACCCACAGGTTATGAAGGTCCACACCAGCAACCAAAGGGTTAACACCTCCAGACTGTTGCACAAATGTTAACGCAAGCACACATTAGGCTTGTTAGTCAAATGTATTAAAAAATAAATAAATCACACATCGGCATTCAAAGGGTTAACACGGTGGAGCTATATTCTTCATAACAGGCTTATGGATTCAATAGAGTATCAAGGACGCAACGTATTAAATGTATAGATTTAATATACAAAGGTACAGGGCATTCAGATATAAAAACAAATAGATAAGAATTAACATACACATAAAAAATTGCATATGAAAACAAATGGGAAGAAATACAGAGCATAACTCAGGTATAAAAATCGGTATGCTAGGGGCAGACAGAAAAGGTGAATAGTCCTTCAATTAGATTGATCCCTAAGAGCTGACCCCTTGTCCCTTTACAACCCAGGTTTTAAGCAAAATTAAATGGGACGGCATTCACAAGGACAGTGTGAATGCTAATGTGTGGGTATAAATGTTTCCTGGGTGTTACCTAGGGTTTGTTCAAACTATTCCTAACGTTTTGACCTGTCTTAATTTTCCTCAGATATATCCCAAAGACATAACTCCCTCGTCAATAAACCGGTCATAATCTCACGCACATACCATAAATACCAAACATGATGGAATTATAACAATATTACATATCTTGCCCAAAGACATGTGACTACAGCTGTTTCCTGGTACCGCAAGTACCTGTAATTCACAACCCAGGTGTGGTTTTTGCCCCTCAGTATGGAGTGGCACACAGATTTCCCAAAATATGAAATACGAAGGCATTTTCTTTGAAGTTCATATTTCTATATACCTGCATAGATAGCCTTCATGGGTTGGCTTTGTCTACAAGGATCTCACCTAGACACATGGCTTTCCCTATTTTATACCTAGTGGTTATTTTGTTTTTACAATACCTATTGAAAGGACGTCTCCTCTAATTAGGAAGTGGAATACGTGATCAAAGACAATGGATGTCTGTGATCTGCATATCTTAAGCTGATTTCGTCACAAAGGGTCTGCTCAACCTAATTACCTAATTATCTCCTACTGAACTAATTGACCAAATGCTTTAAAAAAGAAACAAAACTTTTATCTGAGGGAAAATCATTTCTATTTATCAATTGAATATTTTATTTGGGGCCCTGACATTTAATATTCTATAAGGCCCTCATTGTGACAGGATTTATAAAAACATAGAGGTCCGATATATAGCAAATATAGATCAAAATAAAACTGCATAAAAAACTATTTCATTATTACAACATAGACCAACAGTGAATATCATTCAATTTCAATTTAATAATAATAATAATAATAATAATAATAATAATAATAATAATAGCCAAAAGTCTATTATTATTATTATATATATGTCCGGATGTACGATCCTTGTGTTTCTCTGTTGGCGTTCCAAGGCTCTTTTTCATATTCCTATATCATTGTTAGGCCTCGTTCTAGTCAGGTATCGGGGCCTAAAGTCCCTTTCTTTATGTTTCAAGCCTCATTCTCATATCGGTATCCAAATACAAAGCCTCCTTTTCAGTCCTGTTTGGAAACTTGGTTTGGACATCTCCTATATTTTATTTATATCTAATATATAAATGCTTAGTGGCATCTGTCTGTCTGTGTGTGTGTGTGTGTGTGTGAAAAAAACAAACCAAGTTGCAGCGCCACCTGCTGGGCGGAGTTATACACTGACCTACTAAATTCTTAGTGTGTGTGGGAAAAAAATTTCAAAAAGGGCTGAAATTTGGTAGGGCTCAAACTCATTTTCGTGAGGTAATTTTACCTCATGAACACACATGTGTAGAGGCGTGCGTTAGTGTGTGTGTGTGGAAAAAACTATTTTCTCAGAAAGGGCTCATCCAATTGACCTGAAATTTAGTATACTGACATTATTTGACAAAAAAATTAGAATAGTCAAGTCAGTTAACTTCCATCATCCCCCCTTCCCCCCGTGGGAGGGGTAGTAAAGGCTAAATTTACGAGTTGAGGGGTCAAACTCATTTTCGTGAGGTAATTTTACCTCATGAACACACATTAAAAAGGCCGCTTGCGTCGGGAAGTAACGCTGTTCCCCTGAGGAGGCCTGGGCTGGGCCCAAATGCATGACAAGAACCTTTTTAACACCTTAAGTAGCTTGATTTGACTAGAATGCATGAGTATCGTGCACGGGTTAACTTGTATATATATATATATATATATATATATATATATATGTATATATATATATATATATATATATATATAAAATAAATGTAGTAAAATAGAAATCAGTGATGGCTGTATTAAACGTGTATTATGACAAGCCTATATTATGTTCTAAGACATAGCCCCTACATAGAACAATCACATACTTAAGTCATAAACTGAGGTTTTAACAACAATGAAATAAGGGTCGTTAGACGTTTATTTGGAAATATAGTAAAGCAGGTAAGTATAAAGTTCTCATAAGTGACCCCTACATAAATCAACCCTACAATTCACAGAAAGATGTGACCAACCTTCGTAAGTATCATTCACATTGTATATTTAAATCAAACCATAGTAATTCTTATTTCATACCTAGAAACCTTGGCAAATTGTAGCTTAAAAGAACATAAAACACATTACTCAATAAAGCATTTTAACTGAAAGTCCTTATTTAGACCATACTTACCAACTTTAGAAAGTTGGTTTCCGGGAGCCTGCCGGGGAAAGTGGGCGTGATGGGGGGCAGGGCTCCAAAATGTGCGTCATTTTGGACCCGTCCCCGTGACGTAATGACGCAAATGCGTCATTTGACAGCAAGGGGCGTGGGCCAAACGCCGCGATTCACTGGGAATCTTAATTCTGCCCATTTCACTAGGAAGTGGGCAGATCCAGGAGATTGCCACACTCTCCCGGGAGTCCGTGAGACTCTCGAAAAACGCGGGAGTCTCCCGGACATTCCGGGAGAGTTGGCAAGTATGATTTAGACCCTGAAATATTTCATTTAAAAATCCATGCCATCTCTTTTTTCATCAACATATTATCTATGTCCCTATGTATCCAACTTTTAAAAATTGTTTCTATACCTATGAAGTTCTTCAGGTCTTTCACAGAGCAATTATGTTTATTCTTAAAATGTACTGAAAATTAATGCAATTCATGAACAATCTTGATATTATGTAAATGTTCATATATTCGTTTTTTAGGGGTTATGTAGTTTTGCCCACATAAAACATACCAAATTTACATTCTGGGAGGTAAATGACATTGGTTGAGTTACAAGAAATAAAATGATTAATTTTATATGATTAATTATTAATTGTGAACTCTTGAACTTTACTGTGATTACTTCTTACCATTTTACAAGCTGGACATGTGCCACATCTATGGAATCCTTTGGTTGTTATTCTTCCTGTGATGGAATTCTCAACAGGGGCACCTCTGACTAGTCTGTCTTTTACATTTTTAGATCGTCCATAGATGAAATGAAAACTGAAAACAAGCTATACAGCACAAAATAGGAAATCTACATAATATCAGTAGATTAAAACAGTAATAAGTGTACAAATGCTAGGAATACGGATACAGCAACAATACTGCTGTGGTAAATAAAGTTCTTTATTTATTATTTATCATCTCAAAATCTTACATATAAAACATAATAAAAAATAAAAAGAATGGAAAAATTGTTGTCTTGTGTACACAAGTCAAGTATGTGACTAAGCTCGCTTATAGATGGACTATGACAAGCTTTGAACGGCCAATATTCTTAAAAAGCACAGTCTATTTTTCATTTGAGTATAGCATACTTCATCTCATCCTTTAGTATGAACTACAATGCTCTTATTATTAATATGTTGCTGATATGAAAAAGGATCCGGATCCTCAAGGTCATTCAAATTGAACAACAATTTCTTTAATAGCAGAGGAAAAAAAACAGTCTCTCAAAAGATTTTAAAGCCGCATAATATATTCAACATGCCTACATGTGTAGACTTTTTCAAAGCCTTGTCTATGAACAAGTGGACGAAACGAGTCAGACAGTTAATCCTTAGGGGGGAATTCAATTGGCCGCGTTACTGAAAAAAGTAATGCGGTTTGCGCACTATTATCGATATTACGGTAATAGTGCACATTATTACCGTTAATACTGTAATTTTAACGCCGGCTTTTTGCTAGCGGCTCCCTGAGCAGTGAGCAGAAATCTGTGTTAAAATGACTGTATTAACAGTAATAGGTTTACGAAGCGTTATTCTGGAGGGAATTGAATTCCCCCTTAGATCGGTATCGCACATGGAGGATCCGCTTAGTGAGCTTAATTTCTCTCTAAACTGCCGCAGAAAGCATTATCCTATACGGAACTTTTGTACTCCATACTTGGGTGCTGTCCGGACAGCAAAAAGGAGCCCACCATCTTATTGGAGGCTGCTGAAACTCAGAGAGCCGATCAAGACCGAAGAATCGTGGAGATTGTAAGTGCTTAATATTTACTTACTCCAGATTAGGCTGGTATCTATTGGATGGTTATCCTAGGCTCATTTTTCTGAATAGAGGCTGCATGTTGAATATATTATGTGGCTTTAAAATCTTTTCAGAGACTGTTTTTTCCTCTGCTATTAGAGAAATTGTTTTCAATTTGAATAACCTTAAGCATCTGGATCACATTTCATATCAGCAAGACATTAATAATAAGAGCATTGTAGTGCATACTAAGTGACAAGATGAAGTATGCTATACTTATATACTAAATATTTGTTTGTGTTATTACTATTGTGTTATTATCTTTGTTTGAACGGAAAAAAAAAATTGTCTATCCACATTAGCTGTATTCAATTCTTATATCCAGTGGTGGAACTACCATTGGTGCAGCAGGTGGGATGCACTAAGGCCCATGGAGAAAATGGGGCCCACTGCACGGGGAAATAACGGGCCCTGGTGCTCTCCTCCCTGCTTCCCCGCAGCGGGGCACAAAGCTCGCTAGTTCCACATCTGCTTGTATCCCATAAAGTATTATTTCCACAAAGAAAGATAATAACACAAAGAAATATTTGGAACTGGCTTTTATTATCGAATTTAATAGCTATCATAAACAGATAGAAAGAATCATAACCAAGCATTGGCAGATTCTCAATAAAGATCAGTTTCTTGCACAAGTAATTCCCTCTAAACCTCATTTCATCTATGGACAATCTAAAAATGTAAACGACAGACTAGTCAGAGTTGCCCTTGTTGAGAATTCCATCATAGGAACAATAACAACCAAAGGATTCCATAGATGTGGCACATGTCTAGCTTGTAAAACGATAAGAAGTAATCACAGTAAATTTCAAGAGTTCATAGTTAATAATCAGTCATATAAAAATTATTATCGAATTCCAGTATACTTATGTGATTGTTCTATGTAGGGGCTATTTATTAGAACATTATATAGATTTGTTCTACTACAAGTTTAATACAAATATCAGTTTCTATTTTTTAAAAATGCAGTTTATGACCTACTCTATTTCTGCTGTTTTACAATATAGATGACAGTTCCTATGGATCTTTATTAAAGCCTCTGATTATACATCATAAATAAACACGAGGCTAAAGTTAGCTTCTTATTCGGTCAGCGTATTATTCACTTCTTATTCATTCTCCAGCTTCTTATTCAGAAAAGCTTATTTTTAAAGGATTAAATCAAATTGGATCACTGATTTTATGTCAGATTAACTTTTGTCCCTTAAACCAAGTGCAATAGTATTTAGC
The DNA here is from genome assembly GCF_038048845.1 of Mixophyes fleayi. Lineage (NCBI taxonomy): Eukaryota > Metazoa > Chordata > Amphibia > Anura > Limnodynastidae > Mixophyes > Mixophyes fleayi. The sequence goes on along the minus strand of NC_134404.1, from coordinate 29,911,640 downwards.
CTGACCCAACAAAGTTTTGTGCATGCAATCAGGGGGCAAAGTGGGCAAAGTCACCATATTTTATCATTTGAATATGTAGCTGCAGTTTTCAAGGGTTAGATGCCATTGGGCCACCAATTTGACACTGGGAATCAATACAGGGTGGTCAGTAACATATAAAACACTTGTCTTTTGCCTGACCCAACACTGTTTTAAGCATGAAATCAGGTTGCAAAATGGGCACAGACAGCATTTTGAATAAGTAGCTGTAGTTTTGCAAGGGTTGATGTTTTTTTAATTAGAAATGTCATCAAAAATAGATCCCAAATCACTTTGTCCAAAATAAAATAGACTATATACAACAATAAGGGGTAAAATGGACCAATTGTAAAGAAACATCACATTATCATAACACCCAATTCTCCTACAATATCTCTACAAAAACTACTGCATCACTTCACAATTGAGAATAATTATATATATCAAAGAAACATGACATCCTCTAACACAATACTCTGCATTTAAACAACCCCGTCACCAATCTATAATACCACCCACACACCCTTCACAGTCAGGAATTGAAAACAAACTTTAAATGTATGTAAACCTTACTAAACAAAAGGGATTTCCACAAAATCTTATAGTGAAAGAACAGGATAGATAGCAAAGAATCGAGAGACTGCCATATGTTAGCTACCACCTAGTGATGTCTCAACCTCCGCCAGAGTCTACCCCAGCTCACAGCATCCATCCGGCCCCTCTCCATTTCACTTATTTTGCAGACCTCGTACAGAATACTATCCACCACCTCATTACAGGGAAGGGTTTTGCCACTAATGGACACTTAACACAGTGCACTGCATGGGCTAGAATCGAGCTTGGTTGCGGTATGAAACCGCCACCCATCGCTGGCGGTTTAGTGGTCCAAACTGCCGCATTTACTATAAGGCATTTTGTGGCTGCAATTTAAAATCAATGGCGATGTATGACGGATTGAAAAAGCTAAGCTGCAAGTGGTTTGTCCAAACTGGTTTGGTTAAAACCGCCATCAAAATAGGACATGATAGTTTTAATACCTGTTTCTGAATGGCTTGATAGCTCAAACATGATGTTTGAACTATTTTGCCATTCAGAACATAAGAGAAAGCACAACTGACATTTAAATTATTTGGACAATCATTATTTATTGATTAAGGGGCAAAATGAATTTAATATTATCTTATGGGGAAAAAAAAAAATTATATTAAGGGGACAAAGTTATTTACTTATATTATTCGGGCACTATGTAATGCCAAAATGTGCAACATAAATAATTAAATCCACCAACATCTGGTAGTCTCTCCTCAATTTTTCGCTATCTATCCTGTTCTTTTACTATTAGATTTTGTGGAAATCCCTTTTTTAGTAAGGTTGATATTTATTTAAAGTTTGATTTCATTTCCTGACTGTAAAGGGTGTGTGGGTGGTAATATAGATTAGTGACTGGGTGTAATGCAGAGAATTGTGTTAGAAGATGTCATGTTTCTTTGATGTACATAATTCGCATTTGTGAAGTGATGCAGTAGTTTTTGTGGAGGGATTGTAGGAGAATTGGGTGTTATAATAAAGTGAAGTTTCGTTCCTATTGGTTCATTTTACTCCTTGATATTGTATATAGTCTATTTCATTTTGGAAAAAGTGATATTTATTATTGTTGCAATTTTTAATTTAAAAAAATCAACCCTTGCAAAACTACAGCTACTTATTAAAAATGAAGTGTCAAAGAGAGGAAAAGTAGGTGACTGAGGGGCACTCAGAGACGATGTATGAATATGTATATGAAATAAATCAATTTTTAATGATATGCCTTAAAAATTATGTATTGACATTTCATCCTAGACCCAAAAGCTAGCGAAATATTTAAAAACAAAAAACAAAACAATAATTGTTAAAATTGCAGATCCACTGCAAACTTAGCTCAGTGGTCATATAATAAATACTAGACTCAATATAGAGAATAACGCTATTGATATAGATGAGTTCATATAGAAATTCCACTATTAAAGAAGAATTCCCTATTAACAATATTGACCTCTGGGTATCTTAAACGATATATAGGATCAAAAGGATGCCATTGTAGATCAAAAGAAGCCCCTTGATAAGGGTTATAGTAGTGACTAACTAATATATCATAGTCAAAATTATTAGGAAATTGAGTAACCTTTCAGAGTAAGCCCCTATTTGTATAGTTGGTTATTAAATGGTAAAGGATAACTTGGGAGAGATGCCTGTGAACCTTTAGAAGCAGTCCCCCTAGTGGTCGCTAGTATAGAGAATCTCAGGTTTGTCCTGTATCTACTAACTCTGATAGTAAGTCTCCTAGAGGTCTGTATATGAGAACAAGGTGTGTTTGTTAAATAGACTCAGGGAACAACGTGAGAACCCTGATGGTAGTAACGCTAAATATCCTACACTATTTCTCCCTAAATGCCCTGTATATTCTAAAACCGCTAATTGGTCAATCAAGGGTAGGAGAGAATAGTGAGAGCGTGAATAGATGATATTACATATTATGAACACTGAGCTAAGAAACGCCAACGCGCGTTTCGCTGAACAGCTTTATCAAGGCTAACCAGAGCCTCTTGTTCGTATGTCTTAAATAGTCTGTCACTCACCAGACTGTGAGTGCTTCTTCCCGTATGTTTAGGAACCGTGGCCGTCCACCATCCTGAGGGTCTGCGCATGCGCAGCCCTTTCAAAACCTTCAGTACCTGTTCCTTTAACTTAATTGGCTGATCAGGCAACACTCCCTATTTAAAGCACCTGCTGTCCATACCTCGTTGCCTGATCTTGGAGTCTCATTCCCCATGAGCCTCTGAAGGTGTTCCTGTGTTTCCTCGTGTATTCAGCTCTGCTGATTCCTGTGGTTTCCAGACCACTTCTACTCCTGTGGTTTCCAGACCACTTCAACTCTCCTGTGTTTCATCGTGACTGTTAGCTGATTCCTATCCGCTGCCTCCGTGCACTACAGTCTTCAGACCACTTCAACTCTGCTGTGTTTCATCGTGACTGTTAGCTGATTCCTATCCGCTGCCTCCGTGCACTACAGTCTTCAGACCACTTCAACTCTGCTGTGTTTCATCGTGACTGTTAGCTGATTCCTATCCGCTGCCTCCGTGCACTACAGTCTTCAGACTACTTCAACTCGGCTGTGTTTCATCGTGACTGTTTGGCTGATTCCTCTCTGCTGCCTCCGTGCGCTTCAGTCTTCAGCTCATCTCAACTCTCCCATGTTTCCTCGAGACTGCTACAACTGATTCCTATCCGCTGCTCTCCGTGCTCAACAGTTCCAGCTCAGCTCTGCTCTCCCGTGTTTCATCGTGGATGCACCTGCTGGTTGCTATCCGCTACCTCCGTGTACCTGCAGAGTCCTGCTGGCTGCTACTCCTCAGTTCTACTCGTGTCCACAGCAGCTGATCCGCTCTCCGTGCTTCTCAGTGTTCCTGCTGGTCTCTACTCGCCAGTCTGCATCGGATCTGCGCCTCACTGCTTTCATCTCGTCTAGACCATCGCTACTCTTCAGGGTCCTCCAGGAGTCCAGTTCTACATACTACTGCTTCCTGAGTATTTGTTCCCCTGCTGGTCTACCTACCTGTGCGCTGCACCTACTTGATTACCGCTTCACCCTCCAGGGACTTTGCATCCTGCCGGCCTCCAGCCGTTCAGGTATCTCTGCACTCCTGTCTGACAGCCTGCTCCTGAACCACGGTATGCATACTTCTCATTGACTGTGCTGGTGTATTGCATATCTTGCTGGACTGAGTTGTTCTCCTCTGGAGTTTACTATCCGCTGAGACTATTGCCATCATTGACTGTGTTATCTTTTGCCCCGATAGTTTCTGTGACTTTGTGTTATTGCAGTGCTGTTCAGTCATTACTATATTGTGCATGTCATTGTGGATCAAGTTCAAGGTGCCCGTGTATCCTCTGTATTGCAGTCTCTCCCCGTGCTCCTCCTCACATATATATTCAGTGGTACAACTTGCTAGAGGCAGACCACTGATCCCTGTTTCCTGTGTCACCTGTTCCAGTATCCTCTCACATAGCAGTGGTACAACTTGCTAACGCAGACCACTGACTCCCCGGATACCTCCATTTGGATTCCATTCCTTCACCCAGACAGCGGTACAACTTGCTAACCGCAGACCGCTGACTCTCATCACCTCCTCGTTTCTGTTGGACATTCCTCCTCACTATAGCAGTGGTACAACTTGCTACCGCAGACCACTGACTACCCTCACGTGTCCTTTGTCCATTCAGTTCCTCGTGTATTACTACATATATATTACCAGCGCTGCTAGTCATAGACTTTCCTGAGCACCTCTATCATCTGCTGTCTCCTGTTCCGTGATCACCCTGCTACCAGAGTACCATATTACCACCTATACTGCTCTGGTAAGCTTATCACCTCGTGATCCCTGGGTAAAGACTCCTAGTGCCCGTGACATAGTCAATCAGATCAGCCCCTGAAATGACGCTTAAAGTTCAGCCAATCACGCCACAGCATGAGTGGCATTGATGGACATGTGCCTTGGCCAATGGAGGGGAATTGGAGCGGTTAGGCTCCGCCCCCAAATCGCCGTGATGCAAGGATAATGAAAAGACTAAGAATAGAAGCAAACAGCTGCAGTTCTTACTGTTATATATGCTGATTTTGTCAGAAACTTTGTCAAATGTGGTCAAAGAATAAATACTATCAGAAAAGAGATTCCATTCATATTATTAATAAGATTAATATCGGTTAGCTGTTCCTATAGATTCATGGATATATAAATGATAACAATAGTAAACCCTTGCATCTTCTATATACTCCATTATATGCAAAAATTATAATTATTAAGAAATCTGATCATGTGGATGATAAAAAGAACATATATATAAAAAATGTTTGTGAATCTATTTTACGGTAAGTATAAATAATATTCGTGTGTCATACTAATAGATCATAATGATCTGATGTTAGAACCATTGAAGAAGGTAGTCAAATATTGAGAATAGAGGGATCAAATATAACCACATGTGAAAGGTAAGTGTTATTAATATGAGGTTGGTATCATATTCTTTGAAGACCTGAAACAGGAAAGATAAAAGGGAAGTGAAAAAAATATGTTATAACAGTGATAGAATTAATTGTGGAAGGTGGGGTGTGACTTTGTATGTGAAAACATAAAGTGATATAAGGGGTATAAACCCGTAAGGATAGTATTGTGATTAAGAAGGACCTATTCCATGGAACGGTATATAAGAGTGTAAATAATAAATCGGATATTATAGAAAGGCAGAGTAGCTATTGTAATCGTTAAGACCATTAGGAACCATACTGCCCATCAAGAAGATAGTTCTAGTTTCTTTCCTCAATAGCTGTGATTGTAGATCACCTCCTCTTAGATTTAGGACAGTTTTCTCCATGGCGAAAGCTTTTATATGTTTGGGATAACAATTGTGACAGTTCATAAAGTGTCTGGCTACAGTAGTTAGTTTTTTAAAATTCTTTTGGTCTCTTAGGGCATTTTTGATATTGCCAATGTGTTCCAAGAGACGTTTTTTAAAAGGGCGACTGGTCATCCCTATATATTTTAGTCCACATGGGCAAATCAAACAGTAGATGACTACCTGAGATTTACAGTTTAGGAATTCAGTAATATGCCAGACCTTACCATATTTGTCTACATACTGTTGTCAGTTTTTTAAAATTCTTTTGGTCTCTTAGGGCATTTTTGATATTGCCAATGTGTTCCAAGAGACGTTTTTTAAAAGGGCAACTGGTCATCCCTATATCCATCTCCAAATTCAAATAAGGATAAGACCTCAGTCAGAATGGTAGGGACTTTTTGTGCAGAATGGCGTGATTTATCAACCATCTTTCAAAAACATTGGCACATCCTACTATCTGACGAGGACCTTAAGAAAGAATTGGATGATAATATTGCTTTTAGTTGGAGAAGATCAACAAACCTAAGAGATAAACTGGTACATAGCCATTTACAATCCCTAAGAAAAGAAGATAATAAACCGAAAGGTTTCTTCAATTGCGGCACATGTAAAGCTTGCCAATTCACCACTCCAACAAAACAGTATGTAGACAAATATGGTAAGGTCTGGCATATTACTGAATTCCTAAACTGTAAATCTCAGGTAGTCATCTACTGTTTGATTTGCCCATGTGGACTAAAATATATAGGGATGACCAGTCGCCCTTTTAAAAAACGTCTCTTGGAACACATTGGCAATATCAAAAATGCCCTAAGAGACCAAAAGAATTTTAAAAAACTAACTACTGTAGCCAGACACTTTATGAACTGTCACAATTGTTATCCCAAACATATAAAAGCTTTCGCCATGGAGAAAACTGTCCTAAATCTAAGAGGAGGTGATCTACAATCACAGCTATTGAGGAAAGAAACTAGAACTATCTTCTTGATGGGCAGTATGGTTCCTAATGGTCTTAACGATTACAATAGCTACTCTGCCTTTCTATAATATCCGATTTATTATTTACACTCTTATATACCGTTCCATGGAATAGGTCCTTCTTAATCACAATACTATCCTTACGGGTTTATACCCCTTATATCACTTTATGTTTTCACATACAAAGTCACACCCCACCTTCCACAATTAATTCTATCACTGTTATAACATATTTTTTTCACTTCCCTTTTATCTTTCCTGTTTCAGGTCTTCAAAGAATATGATACCAACCTCATATTAATAACACTTACCTTTCACATGTGGTTATATTTGATCCCTCTATTCTCAATATTTGACTACCTTCTTCAATGGTTCTAACATCAGATCATTATGATCTATTAGTATGACACACGAATATTATTTATACTTACCGTAAAATAGATTCACAAACATTTTTTATATATATGTTCTTTTTATCATCCACATGATCAGATTTCTTAATAATTATAATTTTTGCATATAATGGAGTATATAGAAGATGCAAGGGTTTACTATTGTTATCATTTATATATCCATGAATCTATAGGAACAGCTAACCGATATTAATCTTATTAATAATATGAATGGAATCTCTTTTCTGATAGTATTTATTCTTTGACCACATTTGACAAAGTTTCTGACAAAATCAGCATATATAACAGTAAGAACTGCAGCTGTTTGCTTCTATTCTTAGTCTTTTCATTATCCTTGCATCACGGCGATTTGGGGGCGGAGCCTAACCGCTCCAATTCCCCTCCATTGGCCAAGGCACATGTCCATCAATGCCACTCATGCTGTGGCGTGATTGGCTGAACTTTAAGCGTCATTTCAGGGGCTGATCTGATTGACTATTTAAGACATACGAACAAGAGGCTCTGGTTAGCCTTGATAAAGCTGTTCAGCGAAACGCGCGTTGGCGTTTCTTAGCTCAGTGTTCATAATATGTAATATCATCTATTCACGCTCTCACTATTCTCTCCTACCCTTGATTGACCAATTAGCGGTTTTAGAATATACAGGGCATTTAGGGAGAAATAGTGTAGGATATTTAGCGTTACTACCATCAGGGTTCTCACGTTGTTCCCTGAGTCTATTTAACAAACACACCTTGTTCTCATATACAGACCTCTAGGAGACTTACTATCAGAGTTAGTAGATACAGGACAAACCTGAGATTCTCTATACTAGCGACCACTAGGGGGACTGCTTCTAAAGGTTCACAGGCATCTCTCCCAAGTTATCCTTTACCATTTAATAACCAACTATACAAATAGGGGCTTACTCTGAAAGGTTACTCAATTTCCTAATAATTTTGACTATGATATATTAGTTAGTCACTACTATAACCCTTATCAAGGGGCTTCTTTTGATCTACAATGGCATCCTTTTGATCCTATATATCGTTTAAGATACCTAGAGGTCAATATTGTTAATAGGGAATTCTTCTTTAATAGTGGAATTTCTATATGAACTCATCTATATCAATAGCGTTATTCTCTATATTGAGTCTAGTATTTATTATATGACCACTGAGCTAAGTTTGCAGTGGATCTGCAATTTTAACAATTATTGTTTTGTTTTTTGTTTTTAAATATTTCGCTAGCTTTTGGGTTTAGGATGAAATGTCAATACATAATTTTTCAAGGCATATCATTAAAAATTGATTTTATTTCATATACATATTCATACATCGTCTCTGAGTGCCCCTCAGTCACCTACTTTTCCTCTCTTTGACACTTCATTATAACTTTGGTGTATAGGGTGCACCGCTCAGGATGTTTTGTACCATAATTCAATCATCCTGATTGATAGGCCATAACAATTAGAGCCTATTATTAGACTTTGTTATGAAACATACCTAGTGCGGATATCTTTTCTTCTCTACAAACTACTTATTAAAAATGCTCAAAATGCTGTCTGTGTCCACTTCTCCACCTGATGTCATGCCCAAAACAGTGTTGGGTCAGGCAAAAGACAAGTGTTTTATATGTAACTGTCCACCCTGTGTTGATTCCCACTTTTAAAGTGCTGGCCCAACAGCATTGAGGTGTGCTTGTGAGCTCCTGACTTCCATACCGCTGTTTGCTGTCTATCCAAATCTGATGGAGTCTCCTGGGGATCCTCTCTGGGAGAGTCTCCTGGCTGTTGGGCCTAGTCCAGGACAACTCACAGAAACACCAGTGAGTACCAGCAGCCAGGGAGTAAGGCCTGGACATGAACATGATTGTGGTTACCCCATCTGGGTTAGGAAAAAGAGAGCTGAATGTGTTTCAAGGACTTTCAAAAAGCCCTCCAAATCTGGGGAGGTAAAACCTGGAGGAAGAACTCAGCCTGTGCAAGAAAAGAAAAAGGGGGTTAAGGCCCCAGAAGATGTTGTGGTGGCTAAAGGTACTGGTGCAATACTGGGGGAGGCGGTGCAGTGTAAAGAGAAGGATAACATCATGACAGAGTCCACAATTTTAGCAGAGGATGCCTCTATAATAGACACTGTGAAAATAATAAAGAGGAGAATGGTGCTTCTGGTGACTGGGGCGATACCATGGAATTGAGGGAAACAAAAGGTAAACTAGAAGTAGCCAAAAGTGAGGTGGAGAAATTAAATGACCAGTACTATTGCTTAAAAAAAAGAAACACAGCATTTAGCTCAAATAGAGCAGTTTTTTCCCCAAGAATAAAAGAACTGGAGAGTGTGCAAAAAGATAAAGAATCAACAGTGCGTTTACAAAGTGCTTGGATAAATGCTGAAGAAGCTGAGTCTACAAGTGCAGAGGAAGAATCAGTGACAAGCATGCAACACTCTCAGAGTACACAAAGATCACACATTCCACCTAATTTGCCTGTTTATTCAGACTATGTACAAAATACAGACAATGTTACTTCTGGCACCATGAAAATGGATGCAGCAGGGAGAGGACTTCCAGGTTGTGATCTCATTATCTCTGGGACTGAGCCTAACAGTGTGTCAGCATGTGATTCACAGAACATCCAGCAGAGGGAGAGAGTGAAAATCCCTGCAGTGTTTTCATTCCAAGAAGTCTCAGAGACTATAGTCCAGCTGCCACTGAATAAATGGATTCCCAGGCTGATGACATCCGCAGAGAAATCTGCAAATGGTGATCTGTAGCCGCAGTACAGAAAGATTCAGGTATCTGCAGAAATGTCACTGGCTGGGGTAGACTTTCCTGCAGCTGTTGGAAAAATATGTGAGAAGGCTGGCATCCCCTTTCCTGGACATGACAAACATGAGGCAGATGCACTATGCATAGGTGTGCGAGCGGCAGGGGCCTCAGGTAGTCTTGTGCAAATGGAGACTGCTTCAGGCGAGAATGTTGCAAAGAGCAATATCATGCGTGGTGCAAGTGATGCTAATTTGTCAAAGCTCAGTTTAAGAAGTAATTTAATTCGTATGGTGACCAAGGACTGCCTTACAGGCAGAGACATGTTAAAAGCAGACTGGGATGTGCCAACGAGAGTAACGAAAGTGACTGATAGCCTATTGGAAATGTGTGTTTCTGTTAAGGAACATGAACTTTCTTATTGGCTTTTTTCTTTAGAAAATGAGTTGGAGCAAGAAAGAAAGTCTAGAGAGGGCAATAGGAGTATGAGTGGAGAAGTAAGGAGTGAAGGGGTTAACGATGGTGGAGGGGGAGGTCAGGAAAAGCAGTAATACATTTTATATGCCAGAATTCTGGGCAGCCGAAAATCAAATAGAAGGATTGTATGCCAACTGAATTGGAAAGGGGAGGGTTCCCCACAAATTGGGGTACTTTTCTGGACCAGGTATTTGGATTGGGATTTGTGGCCAAGGATCTCTTTGCCTGTATTAACCATTGGGGACAGCTGAGTATGATCTAAGTTTTAAGACCCCCCTAAGGCCTATAGAATTTCTGGGCATGGTGGGGGAGTGTCAAGAATGTGTCTCACTGGATGAATTATGAGGTTTCAGCCTTCACCAAGCAGAATGAAATCAGAATGACTATATTGGTACGCAAGGAATCCTTATTAGTGGAAGACCTTTCCCATTGGGTAAAACGGTATTCAGCAATGGAATCCCCTCTAGTTAAGGTTCCAGATTCAGAGAGGCATGTCTGGGGTGGGGCCTGGATGGCTGTTATTAGCCTGAGGCAACTGGATTCTGGACCAGTCCACCTTCCATTTGCAGCCATTTGGTTTATTTCAATCTAAGCCTCAGTCAAGACCAAGGTCTGGGATGTCTGCTCAGCTGCAGAATGAGAAACTGCAGCCTAAGCCAAGGTCAAAGGAGGGTTCAGCCCAGCCTAGTACTAGTAAGGAAGGAGGGGAGGAAGATATGGAAAAAGGTGGAAGCTAGAAGGTGCTAAGAAAGCGGAAAGGGGGCAGGGAGGGTCCGAGTTCTCCTGAACCAGTTGTTCTGGCCAACAGATTTCTTTCCCTGTCAAGTGATGAAGAGTATGAGGAAATTGTGTGTACTGCTGGTGCAGAGATGGTCCTGAGGCCCAAATTGCAGAGGACTAGGGCAAAGGTTAGGGTTAGGCATGCTAATCCCTTTGTTCAAAAGGTGGTGGGTGCTAAGGTCACAGGAACAGGTGGTGTAGAAGGGGGTGAGAATTATGGGGAGATCATCGCTGTGGGTGTAATATTTCCTTATAAGTCTGTAATTCAAGTAGGTGGGGTGCCTACTAAGGTTTCTGAGGATACTGACACTATCACTGAGATAGTTTGTGGTTCAGGTGGAGGGAATCGGGGGATAAGGAGGAGGATAGGAGGGAGGGAGTTTGGATAGAACCGGGGGAGGAGGAAATATATCCAGAAGGGGAGGGCCCGGAGGGGACAATTCCAGGGATTGATGCTGTGGTTTGGTCAGAAGACTATGGCCATAAGTGTACAGAATTCGGGAATAGGCTCAAAGGTGCAAGGTAATATAATGCTGAGAGGAAATGAAGGCAATGTCCATGCCTATTATCTTTAATGATGGGTCCCCAACACATTTGGTTTGCCACCATTAATGTGGCATCTGTGCGTTTCGATCAAGCTCGCTATTTGGCCCTTGATTTTTTTCAACATGCTTAAGGTTGATTTTTTGTTTTTGCAAGAGACTATGGTTGGGTGCCTCGTGGACCTTCACAAATGCAAACGGGAGTGGAGGCGAGGTCTTTCCTATTGGGCTCTTGCGGCCGAGCTGTACTGTGGAGTGACAGTCCTTTTTACTGGCATGATAACCATTCAGTGGATTATAGAAAGCATGGGCAGATGTACGGTTATGGAAGTTCCCTAATGGGGCAGGTCCTAAGGTTGATAAATATCTATGGTCCACAGACCCAACAGGGCAGGAAATGCCTTTTCAGAGAAATTAAACCTTAGCTTTCTACGGGTCGGCAGATTGTCTTCGGGGGTGATTTTAACACCATTGTTAGGCCAGTGGATAGGGAAGGCTTGTGGACATTGCTGGGCTATGATGCAGGTTTTTTAGTCAGTTTGGTAAGTCAGGCTGCGCTGGTAGATTTGCATATTCATCACTCCCTAGAACTCACGGGGTTCACCTTTTTTAGAGGTAGAAGTAGGTCAAGAATAGATAGTTTTTTTTGTTAAAGGGAGCTCTGTCACATCAACTCCAAAGCTGATGGCGGTAGAGTTCTCGGATCACGATTGTCTTTGCGTGTCTTTGGACACTTCAGACACCTCTCAGAATGGCAGAGGCCTGTGGTGTCTGAACTCCAGCCTTCTGGATGATGAGGAAGTTAGACAATCATTTAGGGACTTCCTTGAAACCCAAGAAACACTTTTGGACGCAGTTTGGGCTAGGCCAGAGTGGTGGGAGGAATTCAAAAGAAGGTTTTTTAGGGAACTGGTAGTTCAGAGGAATTGGATTAAAGAGAACATCTGCCATGCCTTGAGACGGAAACTCGATTTCCTCTTTTCTGACGGTGGAGATAGTGGGGAAATCTCCCGGGTAAAATCCCAGATAAAAGAGTGCCAGTATGACCAATATGCCTCTTTGGTTTTGGAAAGGGACTGCGGTAAGTAACACTCTCCGGATCCCTCCTTTAACTGTAAGAGTTTGGTTGATACAAAGGAGGTGAGGGAACTGCGCGATGACAGAGGGGTCCTCCGGAAAGACCAAGGAGGCATCTTGTCAGTTGTGCACTCCTTCTACTCTGGCCTTTTGTGTGGGAAGGTACTTATCAGAGAGAAGATGGAACGGTTTCTGAGGGGGGTGTCTGGACTTGGTGGCCATCAGGCTTCTCTTGATCCCTTGGATTCTGACGGTGGACGAGGTCAGGACGGTGATTGATAGTTTATCAAATAAGAAATCCCCAGGCCCGTATGGTTTAACCTCAGAGTTTTACAAAGCCTTTGTGGACCTCCTGGCCCTGCACCTATTGGCGGTTTTAACAAAAGCTTGGGTAGAGGGTTATTTCCTCACTCCATGAGGCTGTCCGTACTTATTTTGCTAGCCAAGGGGAAAGACCCATCCAGGATTGAGAATTGGCGCCCCATTGCTCTTCTCAATTCAGATAGAAAGATTCTGGCAAAGGTCATTTTTAACAGGATTATGGAAGTTTCAGGCCTGTTGCTTTCCCCTTCTCAACACTGTACGGTAAAGGGTTGAAGCATCTTTGATGCTGTCCTTGGCATCCGGGAGGCCATTGAGCAGTGCAGGACTGGGAAGTGGGGTAAGTACTTTCTGGCACTACATCAATCTAAGGCATTTAATAGTATCAATCATGAATATCTGTGGTCACTTCTTGAGAGGTATGGTCTGCCAGTGAGGGTGGTTGATTGGCTATGTACCATTTATAGGCAGGCTAAGAACTTCCCTCTTGTAAATGTTTGGGTGGGTCCTACTTTTGCGGTGTCATCTGGAGTCAGACAAGGTTGTTCCTTGAGCCCTCTCCTCTATGTATTTGCGATTGATCCTTTAATCAGGAGGATTGAGAATGGTGCAGTGAGGGGAGTGCAGCTGGCTGTATATGTTCCCTCGAAGGTAACGGCCTACACTGGTGATGTCACAGTCGTCTTGTCAGACATGGCCAAGGCGCATGGCATCGAAAATCTGATCTGTGAATATTCTGAGGCTTCGGCCTCAGAGATAAACCAAGAAAAGAGTGAAGTTCTCTGGTTAGGGGAGGAAGGGGAGGAAAGACGGCAGTTTGTCCTTCCGGATGCACTCCCTCAGGTCAGTCGAGAGGTTAAAATCTTAGGCATTCGATTTGGATCGGGTGATTATGCCCAGCGACATTGAGAATTGAAACTGGCAGATGCCGCCTCTAAGGTATATAACTGGAAGAAGTGGAAGCTGCCCTAGAGAGAACATATTGATTTCATCAAGATCCCAATTTTTTTTTACGTCAGTTATATATGTCTGTTGCCAGAATCATTAAATGTCAAGGTCAGTTCCTTGTTCTTTTAGTTGTTATTGGGGAACAAGTTGAACTTCATCACGAGGAGTGTGACCTACAAACTGAAGGATGAAGGTGGCCTAGGAATGGTAAGCCCAGTGCTGTTCTTTAGTACTGCCTTCATCTCGGGAGTCTCATTTTGGAGTCTCCCCCTCGGTGGGTAGCTGGCTTTCGTGTTTGGGTGAACCCCTTTCTCAACGCATGGTTGGATGAGGGTTTTGTAAAAAATCTTTGAGTTAAGCATGGATACTTCCCGGCCTTTGTGTTTCAGGTTTTAAAGATGACAAGGAAATGGCAGATCGAGGTGGGCGAGGCAAAAAACTCCTCTAGGAGGGTGTTGGAGAGGAGGATTTTGAGTACTCACTTTGATGTGCCCCTGTTGCTAAAGGATTGCCCAGGTCATATGTGCTAGAAGGGTCTGTCTTTGGTGAATTCAAAGCGGATTCCTCCGAAGTTTAGAGATCTCACTTGGCTTGCATTTCACGGGATGCTATTTGTTAAGGGGAACCTGAAGCATAGGAGTGTCGATGATCGTGGTTGTCCATGGGAGGAATGTCACGGGGAGGTGGAGACAAAGGACGGCTTCTTGTTTCAGTGCCCTTTTAATATAGAGGTTTACAAGGGAGTGTCCCACGCCTTAGGCCTTCCGTGTCTTTTGGGGCTTAGTTACCCTGAGTGGGTGTATGGAGTGCTCAAAAGGTGTGGGGATTTTGATTTAAGCACTCGTTTTTTTTAGCTAGCGCAGTTGTTCTGTTTTACATGTGGAGCGCACAGTGTTTAGTGTCCATTAGGGTAAAAATCCTTCCCTGTAGTGAGGTGGTCGATAGTATTCTGCACGAGGTTTGGAAAATAAGGTAAATGAAGAGGGGCCGGATGGATGCTGTGAGCTGGCGTAGACTCTGGCAGAGTTTGAGACCTCCCTAGGTGGTAGCTAACATCTGGCAGTCTCTCGATTCTTCGCTATCTATCCTGTTCTTTCACTATTAGATAAAACCACTATTTGTGGAAATCTGCTTTTTTATAGTAAGATTTACATACATTTAAAGTTTGCTTTCATTTCCTGACAGTAAAGGATGTTTGGGTGGTATTATAGATTGGTTGCAGGGTTGTGGTAACGCAGAGTATTGTGCTAGGGGTAGTCATGTTTCTTTAGTGAACATAGTTTTATTTTTTTATTTGTGAAGTGGTGTATTAGTTGTTTTGTGGTGGGATTGTAGTAGAATTGGGTGTGTTTTGTTCATATTGGTCCTTTTTACAATTTGACAATGTATATAGTCTATTTTGTAGTCTATTATATCTTGGACAAAGTGATATTGGATTTATTTTTGTTGCAATTTTTAATAAAAACATCAACCTTTGCAAAACTGCAGCTACTTATTCAAAATAATGAAAATGCTGTCTGTGCCCTTTTTGCCACCTTATTGCATGCCAAAAACAGTGTTGGGCCAGGCAAAAGACAGGTGTTTTATATGTAACTAACCACCCTGTGTTGATTCTCACTGTCAAATTGGTGGCCCAATTGCAAAACTGCAGCTACTTTATCAAAATGATAAAATATGGTGACTTTGCCCAAAACCTAGTTGGGTCAGGCTAAATACTATTGCAGTTGGTTTAAGGGACACTCTTTAGTGTTAATCTGATGTGAAATCAGTGATCCAACTTGATTTAATCCTTTAAAATTACGCTTTTCTGAATAAGAAGCTGGGCATGAATAAGAAGTGAATAAGAAGCTAACTTCAGCCTCGTAAATAAACATGGAACTCATATCCAGGAGATGTCCAAACCAAATCTCCAAAACGGGATTGAACACGAGGCTTTGTATTTGGATATCGATATGAGCATGAGGCTTGAAACATAAAACAGGGACTCACCTGACTAGAACGAGGCCTAATAATGATATAGGATTATGAAAAAGAGTCTTGGAACACCAACAGAGGAACACAAGGATCGTACATCCGGACATATATTTAACAATAACGGACTTTTGGCAATTATTATTATTATGAAATTAAAATTGGATGAAATTCACTGTAGGTCTTTTTTTTTAATAATGAAATTGTTTTTTAGGCAGTTTTATTTAGATTTACTGTATATTTGTTATATATTTAACCTCTATGTTTTTATGAGTCCTATTGTTATTTTTATAGTAGAAGGTTGAATATATTGCAACTGGTAAATACTCCTGTTTATATTCTTATATAGATTTATAAATATAATTTTACATCAATTTTAACATGCTGATTATACAGCCTAATTGACCCTTAGATCATGTGACCTGTATTTGGCATTATAAATATGTACCTATTACACTGAGCCTGCATTTACCTTAAAAAAGACCCCTTCTTTAGGACGAAACGCATCTGAGGTTGCAAGCTGAGTGTGGCAGGAGAATCTACCGTAACATACAGATGTGAAGTGTTTGCTGCCATCATATCCCGGGACTTGATTACCATCTTTATAGTACGCTTGCTTTTGGCATCTATCTGGTAGGAGGACCTGTAGCCCTCATTTGTTTTATTTAGAACATTTTTGTCTAGTGTTTAATAATATCTTTGTTACTAATTTTAAAAACCTATAGCACTAGGGGCCTGATTCATTAAGGATCTTAATTTAAGAAACTTCTTATTTAAGTCTCCTGGACAAAACCATGTTACAATGCAAGTTAGTTTTCTGTTTTGCACATAAGTTAAATACTGACTGTTTTTTCATGTAGCACACAAATACTTGATAGCTTATTTGTACACTGAAATTTAAAGTTGATATTTGTGTGCTACATGAAAAACTGGACGTAGATATACAGGGTAACTGGACGTAGATATACATGGTAAGTGGATGTAGATATATATAGTAAATGGATGTAGATATACATGGTAACTGGACGTAGATATACAGGGTTGTAAAAATAGGTTGGCTCCCAGGCACAAAAATGTGTGAATGTAGCAGGAGAAATATTGATGTAGCTGGATATGCATTAAGTGGCTAAATGCCAATATTTATTCTAACCACAAGTGATATCTGCACAATAATAATGTCCCACTGCACTGGATCTCAATAAAACAAAACAAAAAATCAGTCCAAAATTTAATGAAAGTGAATACAAAAAACTTATGCAAACGGAGTTGCAGAATGTAAACCAGACAAACTGAAAATTCCAAATCAATGCAGTCACCGCTCAGCAACAAGATCAATGGTGAATAACATCAATGATGACTTGGTCAATGATTATCGTTATAGTAGGATATTGTCCAAGCAGCATAAACTAAGTTCCAATAAAGTCTAGTCTGAATCCATTCAGAGTGTGTAGAAAATGCTGGAGAAGGGAAATACGCTCCAATAAGAGTGGGAATAATAAAGATAAAATCGAGAAGGGAGAACTAACCTCAATGCCGGAAATTCTTCCCAGAAAAAGTCCTGGTCCGGCAGTGAGCGGTCCACGTGTATGCACACAACCGCCCCCAGGTTCTGTCTCAGCGGGGAGGGAGGTCCTGTCCAGCCGTCCCAACGTCCTGGCAGATGTGTAGTTCGCGTCTGCAACGAGATGCAGTGTGTTGTGCGCATGCGCAGAGGCGCAATGAGATGCGATAAATAGAGATGTGTAGATTAGAGCTGATAAGCTAGCAATCAGTATCAATGACCCTACGCGTTTCGCCCTCATGGGCTTTGTCAGGGATGAATTGATAGGTAAAAAGTGAATACTCTCAGTCCTTCTTTTTAATGGAGGCGGCCATAGAATCCTTGCTTCTGGATTAGTTCCTATGAAGGATTGATATTTTGAGGGATTAGAGTAGGCGGGTCTATATGGTGCACACTGATGTGAAAACTGTCTTCCCATTAAGAATAACTGAATGAAGTTCAAATGGTGACAGCGACCTGGCTGGATGCTAAGCAACAGAGCAACGGCAGAAACACACGGCAGTTCATAGCACATCTAGGAAACATTGCCACACAGCAGTGGTAGAAAAAAAAGTGGTGCAAGATGGAATTGTCCTTGGGCCCTTCTACCCACCCTTATTTAAGATATTGAAAAGGACATGTACAGTTTAACAAAGCAAGTGCTCCAGTGACAAGGAGTGCCACTTTTATGGCTGCAGTGCTTGGTTTGTTAGGGCCCCCACAAAACAAGCTAATATTGGGCTTAGGGCACCTAAGCAAACAGTGCTGTTAATGAACTCTACTGTGGAAAGTCATGCACCAGTGGAAGCAGTTATCGACAGTGATAAGAAGAAGACCATTGTCATGCCTGGGCATAAGACCAAAAAATCTACCTCTTATGTGTGGAATTATTTTAACCCAAATCCTGTCAACAGTTTTATAGCTATTTGTAGCATTGTAAAGCCACAGTCAGTAGAGGTAGGGACCTTAACCATCTAGGAACCACGCCATTTGAAGCAAGTTCATGGAAAGCACTTGGGAAAATCAGAAACATATGCTCAAGAAATAGCAACAAGCATCAGCTACCTCCCTTCTCTCAGCTAGATCCCAGCACCTGCAATCTTCACCCCCAACACCTTCATCATCAATATTCTCACAAGTGATCAGAGTTAGTCCTGCATCCAAGTTGCTAATGCAAGATGACTTCTCCCCTATCCAGGACTCCTCAGAAGAATCCTTGAGTGTTAGGCCCACTGCTGCTGTTCCTGCTGCTGGGGGTGGATCTTCAAACCAGAAGCAGATCGAGAAGAAGACTACTAGTAGTTTACAACAATTGACTATTAAACAATCCTTTGCAAGAGGAAGCAAATATATATATATAATTATGCAAGTTAACCCGTGCATGATACTCATGCATTCTAGTCAAATCAAGCTACTTAAGGTGTTAAAAAGGTTCTTGTCATGCATTTGGGCCATAGCCCAGGCCTCAACCACCAACCACTCCCCACTGTCACTTCTCCTTCAAGAAATATATATATATTATTTTTAAATCTTTATAAACACTTTTAACAATTAACAAATTAATTTAAAAAATTAAAAACATCTTAGTATACCAAATTTCAGCCCTTTCTGAATTTTTTTTTCCACACACACTAAGAATTTAGTAGGTCAGTGTATAACTCCGCCCAGCAGGTGGTGCTGATCTTGGTTTTATTTTTTCCACACACAGACAGACTAACACACGCCACTATACATTTATATTATATATATATATATATATATGTGGCCTACTCAGAATATTGTACTTCAGTTGTACTTGTTCTCAGAGCTGTACCTAGAAACTAGTGCTTGGGGCAAGAAGAACAATGGATGCCCGCCATCCCTCAACTTCAACTGTAATCCAATTAATCTTAAATATTCATGTCCATGTGCCCCCCTTCAGTTTTGCGCTCTGGGCAATTGTCCTTCTCAACAGCCATAGTTGTGGCCCTGCTTGCTCTATCCTGATCTCTAAATCTCAGTGGGAAACGAGTGCAACATTTGAGGAACTCAAAATTCCAAGTTGTTTTACTGAACATGCAAAGTTAAAGAAGGCTAAAATTTGCTCTTGAATGTTGAACAGCAGAAGTAAACCTGCAGCTACAAAAATATGGCTGTCGGCACATGAAGTTTCAAGTATCCGAAGATATGTGCAACTGCAAATAAAGTGTAAATATGCAACCACATCACGATAAGCTCTGAGTGTATCTTGATGTGCCTTGAAAAAAGATACAGCAGTCATCATCATAAACTTGATGGTGATAACTGCCTTACATATACTGATGGAGGTAGGCTAATGGTATGCGAGAGCTAGTGGGGCTATTAATGTAACGTGGGTTCTATATTAAATGTGTATGCTATTAATTTAATGCTAGGGCTGTTTGTGTGGAAAATTTTGTTAAATGTTAATGCTATTGATTTAATGTCAGGACTGAATGAGGGGAAATAATCATATCATCAGCACTTATTTCTATAGCGCCACCAAGTCCGCAGTGCTGTACAGAGTATAATTTTAATTCACATCCATCCCTGCCCCTTTGGAGCTGGCAGTCTAAATTCTGTAACATATACACACACACAGACTAGAGGGAAATTTGTCAGCAGCCAATTAACCGGAGCACCCAGAGAAAACACACGCAAGCATGAGGAGAACATATAAACTCTACAAAGATAAGGTTAATTATTTAATATGAATGCTATTTAATAATGGTTGGGTGTGTGTTTGTTTAATAAACATAAATGCTATAAATTTAATCTTTCAGTCCGGGTTATGGGATGGAGGTGGCGATGGCTTGTAAAAGCAAATGCCTTTACAAGCCATCGCCGCTTTAAATTATCCCTGCAAAGTCGCCGATTGCCGGCGACTTGCAGAAATCGGAGCTTCATACATTTACCCCCTAGAATGTTCCTTCATTACCTGGCTTTTCTGGAAGTGAATAACACTTTCTATTGTTCAGCATTCAGATAAACAGCAACTGATATTAAGACACCACCAGCAGCAATAGGTAGTGAAAGCTGCAAGAACAGGTTGGAGAGAGCAATTTCATTAGGCCAGTGTTATTTTGCTGTACATTTTCTGATAATTAAAGCTCATTTATGGTTTAAAAGACTGAGTTCACTGGGTTATTAATATATTATCGATAATTGTATAATGACGCTTTTGTGCACTTAAACACTATACCACTGACCAAAGACTTCTACCTTTTGATCTATTCCTCTCACAACATTTTTAACTTTAACTGATCTATTGCTAATTAAACTAAAATGAAAAAACAAAATGATTAGTTGTGCTGAGCTATAGCAGACTTAGGTGCAGGGCTTAATCTGGGTATATTGGGATCAGTGTAATGTCTGGTTAAGGTAAATTTGATGGATGGAGTGTGGATGAAATAGAAGTTGTATGAAGAAATATGAATCATTTTATATGAATGTCATGGACACTGAAGTCTCTGATGACTGGTGATGTCGACGTTATTTAAAATAAGGATCTTTCACAGCTGATTATACAAACATTGACACCGCTCATGTATTATAATGATACATTATATTCTTATTTGTACATTTTTACATTTTCTTACTATTAATATTGTCAGTTTTCATTGTAAAAATCTATCTTTATTTTATTTTCAGGGAAACCCTTTGATAATATGACCATCATTAGCGCTGCTGTAGCCAATATAATAGTGTCCATACTACTCGGTCATAGATATGAATATGATGATCCAACCATACGGAGGCTCATAAAATTAATTAACGAAAATGTCAGACTCCTGGAAAGCCCTATGGTCAGGGTAAGTATTCTCACTCTGCCAGATGGATTTTAAAGTATTTTTGTTAAATCCATATTTCTCCAATGGACAATATATCATCCATAAATATTTTGATTCATATTCTGCTGCTTTATAGCTGAAAAACATTTGAACTTATCAGTATTTCTGCTACACTGCTGGTTAATTGTTTGCAGAGTGCAGCAACATTGTCGCAACTAAGTAATAAAAAGCAGAAGTTCTGACAAGTTTTATTGTAATGAATAAGTAAGGGAGGAGTGAGAGCTCAGTCATCTGTGTTTTAAGGTTTAACTAATTGATGCCAGCTAACAAGTAAATATTATTATTATTGCTATTATTATTAATAATTTTTATTTGTAAGGCACCACACGGTGTCCGCAGCACCATACAGGAACAAACAGTACTACAGTACAAGGTAAACATCATGGTACAATAAACAAGTAGCACTATTACTCAGGTAGCTCAGCGCACAGCTAATAATAAAGGGTGGGAGAAAGTCAGCACAGCAGGGAACCTGTGCCCAAGAGTGTGGGCGCAGTTAACAGGTTAATAGCTACTGACAAGGTGCATAGAAAAGCAGGGGTAGAGTTGGTGTGCTCAAGAAGGAGGTGGGCAGAGAAGCTGTGGAGCAGAGTTAAAAGTAGTGGAAACAGGAGGAGAGAGGATCCTGTTCAGAGGAGCTTACAATCTAAGGAAAGGGCAGACAGACAGAGGACACGAGGAAAGTGAGATGGGAATGGGGTCAAAGGGAGCGAGAAGGAGGAAGGGGATGAGAGGTAGAGGAAGCTGACAGGTGGGTAGTTGGGCTGATAACTGAAAGGCTTTTAAGAAGAGGTGGGTTTTTAATCCTCATTTGAAACTTCTTAGAGTGGGGGAGGTTCTGATTGCATGAGGGAAATTGTTCTAGTGGAGGAGTGCAGCATGGGAGAAGTCTTGAATACGTGAGCGAGATGAGCTAATCAGAGGGGAGGAGAGGCAATGATCATTGGCCAATCACAGAGGGCAAGAAGGAAAGTGAACAGAGAGGAGGTTGTAGATGTAACGAGCAGTGGAGTTGGCAATGACCTTGTAAGTGAGGGTGAGGAGCTTGAAAATGATTCTGCAGGGAAAGGGGAGCCAGTGAAGGGCATGGTAGAGCAAGGAGACAGATGCGGAGTGGCGAGAAAGGAAAGTAGGTCCAGCAGCGGCATTGAGTATAGAACGAAGAGGAGCGAGATGAAAGTGGGGGAGGCCAATGAGGAGAAGGTTGTAATAGCCTAACCAATAGATGATCAGGGAGTGGATGATGGATTTGGTGGCATCCTGTGAGAGGAAGGGCCAAGTGCGAGCAATGTTGCGTAACTGGAAGTGGCAAGATTTGACAAGAGAATGAATGTGGGAGCCAAATGAATGAGACAGAAGTTAAGGATGACACCCAGGCAGCGAAGTTCGGGAACAGATGAGATAGTGGAGTTGTCAACAGTGATGGAAAGGGAGGAGTGGGAGGAGGATCTAGATAGAGGGAAGACAATAAGTTTGGTTTTTAGCTATGTTAAGTTTTAGAAATCTGGAGGATAGCCAGGAGGAGATAGCAGAGAGGCATGTGGACACCCTATAGAGAAGGAATGGGGAAAGGTCAGGAGTTGAGAGTTAGAGTTGGGTGTCGTCGGCATAAAGGTGTTACTAGAGGCGGAAGGAGCTAATGAGTTCACCAGGAGGAGGTGTATAGTGAAAAGAGTAAAGGACCAAGAACAGAGCCCTGTGGGACCCCAACTGGAAGGGAGGAAGGGGTGGAGAGGGAAGCAGAGGTGGAAACAGAGAAAGAGCGTTTGGCAAGGTAGGAGGTAATCCAGGATAGGACGGTGCCGGAGAGACCAATGGACTGGAGGGTTTGAAGCAGGAGGGGGTGAACAACAGTATTGAATGCTGCTGAAAGGTCCAGAAGGATAAGAAGGGAGTAATGGCCCCTAGCTTTAACTGCGAGGAGTCATTGGTGACTTTAGCCAGGGCAGTTTCAGTGGAGTGGAGGGGACGGAGGCCAAATTGGAGAGGATCAAAGAGGGAATGTTCAGAAAGGTAGTGGTGAGACGGTTGCAGAGAAGCCTCAAGTATTTTGGAGCCAAAGGGGAGGAGAGAAACGGGGCGGTAGTTGGGGAGTGAAGTGGGGTCAAGAGTAGGTTTTTTTTTATGATGGGCGAGATGAGAGCATTTTTAAAGGAAGAGGGGAAGATGCCAGAGGAGAGGGACAGCTTAAAGAGGTGAGCGAGGTGGGAGCTGGCGGTGAGGGGAGAGGGAGCGAAAGAGGTGAGAGGGGATAGGATCCATGGGGCAGGTTGTGGGGGGAGTGGATGAAATGAGAGAGTGGACTTCATCACCCATGGTGAGGTGGAAGAAATGTAGGAATTGGTGGCTGGGGGTAAGGAGGGATGAGTGGATGGTGTGATGGGGGAGTGAGCAGAGAAAGAGATTTCAAGCCTGATGGCCTCAATTTTAGAGGAGAAAAAGTAGGCAAAGTCAGTGGCAGTGAAGGAGGATGGAAGGGGAGGAGGGGGGGCATAGGAGACTGTTGAAGGTGGCAAAGAGGCAGCGGGGATTAGATGTCTGAGAAGAGATGAGAGATTTAAAGAAAGTTTGCTTAGCAAGGGAGAGGGCAGAACTGTAAGAAGAGAGGATGAACTTAAAGTGAAGGAAATCAGCCAGGGAGCGAGATTTTCTCTAGTGTCGTTCAGCGGTACGAACACATTTTTTTAGGAAGCAGGTAAATTTTGAGTGCCACGGTTGGGGTTTGGAGCAGTCGAAGGTGGACGGAAGAGGCAGGGGCAACAGCATCAAGAACAGAGGTGAGGGCTTGGTAGTAGAGAGAGGCCGCTTGGTTGGGGCAGACCATGGTGGATGGGTTTCGAGAGAAGACGGCAAAATCGCAGGATCAAGAGCGTTGAGGTTGCATCTAGTCAGCGTAGATTTGGGAATGGGGGGTGCAAGAGACAATGAGAGGAGATGGTGAATGAGATAATGGGAAGGAAGAGATGGAGAAGTCAGAAAGACTACATTAGTTGGAGTAGACAAGGTTAAGGGAATGACCAAGGCAGTTAGTAGGGGAAGAGGACCATTGCGAGAGGTCATGGGAGGAAGAAAGTGCTAGCAGCTTAATGGCAGCAGGGTCGGTGGGGTTGTTGATGGGGATGTTGAAGTTGTCTAAGATGATGGAGGGTTCATCAGAGGAGAGGTGGTGGGGAAGCCAGGCAGCAAAATTGTCGAGGAATTGGGAGATGGGTCCAGAGACACGGAGATGGATAGGGTAGAAAAGACGGATAGAATAGACTTCCAAAGAGGAAAAAGAAAGTTTGGGTTACAAATAGGCTACAAATAAGTTGAATATTTAGTTATTCTTCAGCATAAGGGAAGGTAATAAAAATGGTAGTCAGCATATAGATGCTGACTACCCCAACAAGACTTACCCCGACATCAGGCCTCCGAAGGGCTCCTTTCCGACCATCACCAGTGACGAGACTTCAAACCGACTTCAGCCAATTACGATCAAGTAAGAAGCCGGCTCCACTTGATTACATCATTCCCCATGCCGACGGGATGATCGCTGTTGTTAAGAGGGTAATGTAAGTATACACCCATGTACAATGTAGAAACCTTTGTAAACTACATTGTACATGAGTGCATGAGTGCATACTTACATTAGCAATCATCCCGTCGCATGGTGAAAGACGTCATCAAGTGGAGCCGGCTTTTTACTTGATCGTGATTGGCTGATGTCGGTTTGAAGAGGAGTCGTCATCGGTGATGGTCGGGAAGGGGCCCTTCGGAGTCCTCAGGTCGGGCTAAGTCTTGTCAAGGTACTGGGCATCGATATGCCGTACCCCACCCAATAAAATAAATGTCATCTTATTATCAATTGGGAGATATTATTAAAGACTTTTAAGTTTTAAGTTATATGCCTTGGAGATGTCAGGTCCATTTCTCAAGCAATGTAAATGTCTAGAAATCCACTATCCCAGACAGGTGACACTTGCTGAGGTCTTGGACATTGACATCTGTGAGGGTAATATTATGCTTGAAATAATATTCAATCTGTCCCTAAATTTACCATACCTGTATCCCATACCATTTTAATAATCAGCTTAATATGTAATTATTATCTACATTACCAGGAGAAGTGGGTACATAAGCTGTGTTAATTTCCTGTTTAAAACAGAGTCATGCAGTAATTCTAAAAAAAATTGTTTTCAGATCCAGTGCTCAGAGACCACTAACCGCATGGGCAGCACGGTGGCTTAGTGCCAACGGGCTGCCTCACAGCACTGGAGTCATGAGTTCACGACCATGGCCTTATCTGTGAGAAGTTTGTATGTTCTCCCCGTTTTTGCGTGGGTGTGCTTCGGTTTACTCCCACACTTCAAAGTACACTATATAAATAAATGGTGGTGATGATGATGTTCTCAGAATATCCCTGCTTGTAGACAGCTAGTGGTGCATACTAATGGAGCCTGATTGTTTCAGACAGTGAATGATTCCAGCACTTGTCTGATTCATGTAAATGCAGCAGAGAGAGACACTTACGACCCAACCACTTACATAATTTTTGTATGTGAATGGGGTGCGGTCAGAATCCATCCGCATGATCTTTGTGCATGGCAGCAGGTATCAAGTCCCATTAAAACATCTAAAATGGTCAAGCTCCATCTGTTATTTATGTCTATCATGCTAGGCAAAATGTTAGTACAATAATAATAATAATAATAATAATATATCAGTGTTTGAAGACACCTGTGTTATTTAATGGTCAGGATGAACTTGTATATTTTAAGGAATGTGTATAATAGAAATATATACTTTCAGAGGTGTCTGAAAGCCAGGGCTGGAAATCATGGCTTAGTTCCCAGCATATATGACTTTTTTTAGACTATGGCAACATCCACTGAAGAGAGCTTAAATATTTAAATCCTGTATAAATATATATATATTAAATGGTTACCTCTGATGAAACAGCCCCCTAAGAGGCAGAGAAACGCATCAGGTGACGTTAATGTGTGCGAGTTTTCAAACTACTCTTGGCTCTCTTGAACTCTCCTGAATACCATCTATCTGGAATTGTTCCATATTTGGAATTCCAACCTCCATCTGGGGATGCTACTTCAGGATATAAGGTACAGCGTGATTATAATTATTCTACAATCAAGTTCACCTGCTTTCCAAATGGCTTCATTGGTTGCCTAAAACAGATTGGATGAAGAGTACCTAATTGCTTATGAAGTTTTACTCTGTTTTGCCGTGTATCCATATGAACGGTAACTGATATAAAGGGGTTCCCCCTAAAGGAGCTTAGGTATAAAGATTTTTTTGGACCTTTTTAAGGAGGCATGTAGTAGGAACTCAACAATCTCAATATTTGTAACATTGAATGAGTTCATTTTCAATATTGGGACTAAATTTTAAAAGTCCGAGAGTCTCTATATAATACATGATCTATGAGCCATAAAATTGGAGGACCAGTCAACATCCTTTTGGGTTCTGACCCTTTCAACCTATCACACATAGCATATTGTTCTTATTATATGTGTATTTCACTATTTTAATATGATATAATAAATATTATATTAAGATACTACTTCTACCAGCGCTCATCTGTTTGTTAGAATGTATATGAAATATTTAAATACAAATCACTGCATTTCATTTGTCACCATTTCGTATTTCACATAAAACTCTATATTTAAACTGATTGTGTTTTATTTTATTTTCATTTTAAGCTGTACAATAGTTATCCCTCGGTGATAGGCTGGCTGCCTGGGAGTCACAGAAAAATTTTAAAAAACAGAAACGAGTTGCAGAAATTTATAAGAGCAACATTTACAAAACAGAAGAAAGAACTGGACATAAATGATCAGAGGAATCTTATTGAGTCATTCCTTGCCAAGCAACAAGAGGTATGTATTGAATTTAAGTGCATGTATATACATGTATGTTATGTCCATAAAAACACATGTACCCATGTAAGGATAGAATTCAGTAAAATCAGTGAGGCAATCAAGTATTAGTTTTTTTTTTGTTTGTTTATTAACTCTTGTGAGGTTGTTTTGTTGTTTTCCCTATAGACATAATCATAATACTCATTTTATTTATTATTGAATTATTATTTAACGATGGTTAGAGCTGCAGCAATAACAGACAAATCATTCTCATGTGCTGTGGCGTTTGTGTTGGACCAGGAACACTGAGAGTCCAATTCTCCTGGTGTAGTGAACAACATTTTGAGGTCAAATGCAGAATGAGGCGAATATTTTGTTAAATAATTTGTTTTCAATTTTGCTGTTAGTAAGGCACTTGGGGTCTGGTGCAGAGTTGCCCTGAAATCATAAGCATGTTTGCATTAATAAAAAAAAAAACAGTTGTGATCATATGCCAAGAGGCAAGTATCTTAAGATGTGTACTGGTCTGCAACAGTCATATTATTATTATTATTTTGTATTAGGTGTGTTGGCAGAGATGAGGTTGAAGATGTAGCAGAGAGGATTGGCACCTGCCCCTGACCACCTACAAATAATACAACATTATCAGGCCCATATACATCTTTGTCCCAGTCTGTGTAATTCCACATACATTGTACATGGCTTATGGTCAAACAAACCTGCCTGCCAATCCAGGCACAAACAGATTTAGGTGGTAAAATCATGCAAATCTGCATGTGCCTACTTCTGAGCATGTGCAGAGTGATTTCATGTAATATGCAAATTGGTACGGTACATCAGCACCTTAATGACAAGGCTTTTAATTATCAGAAATATATTCAATGTGGCTGTGTAAGAGGCTGGACGGTTTAAGACTTGGTCTGAACGTGCAGTATGGCGTGCATTTGTAGTGGATATGTCTGGATAGCTATATTTCACATGATATGAGACAGGACTAATGTCTTGTCAGAGTTCCCCTAAGGGATTTGCATTACACAGATGCCTGCCCCATGACAGTGCCAGGCATGGACATTTAAGAAACAAGTATATTGCTCAGTGCCTTAAATTGATAAGTCCCTGTTACTGCTGGCTGATGCGGAGCTATCAGTGCTAAGCTAGACAAGACGGCAGACATAACGAGCCTCACTCTTCCACTCCAACGAGGGATAAAGCACTAGGTTTAGGTAGGTAAAATACACTCATCTGAGGTACCGGTTTACATAACTGGAGTCTGTAAGGGTGTAAGCCTTGGCTCATTAAACCCTCCCCATCCTCTAGACACTTCTTTTACAAAGAACATGGTCTGACGTTGCTAACGTTTTCTGATGTTGTACAGCAAACATGTGCATGAGGTAGGAATTTGTTGGACCTGTTTGCGGTGCATGGCCTGTGTTTGTGAACCCATGAGCCGGTCTGTTAGACTACTGTCCAATTGTCACACAATTGCATCATGCTACAACATTGTCTGACATAAGTCAGTTGCACATGTAGAGAGGTCCAGAGGATATCTTTGGTGGCACATCCAACCTCTCTGTTACAATAACTATTCAAAACAATCTTGGGCCAAAAAAACCGTCTAACTCTAAAAGCTTTCACTTTGTAACATAAGTGACCCTGGACATTTTTTTTTATGAATTCCCATGCTTGAAAGAACACTACTTTTTATTTTTTATTTTCCCTTTTTTTTCTAATAAATACTAAGAGATGCATTTTTTAAATCAAGTATTTTTATTGGTATTTTAAAGCATCACAAGTGCAGCCCAAACACAGGTTGTGCAAAAAAAAAAAAAGGAACAGATGAAAAATCAGAGTAATTAAATTAACACACCAAACATCGCACCACTGTCCAAATAGACATGTTGTTTACAAAAAAGGAAAGTCTGTCAATACATGTGCAGAAATACGGAAGCATCCATAACAGTGATGGGATTGAGAACATTATAATAAATGTCATGGGTGCTCGCCGACTCCGTCATCTACACTCAACCTGCTCATGGAGGCCAAAGCATAAGGAGGGTCAAACCACCTACCTTAGATACTTTACAATTTCGTTAGGGCGAGTAAACAAATCTTTCATGGCCTATCATGGTATTGACCAATGAAATCCAGTTATGAATCGCCGGACTATGCAGACCTTAGCCATCATAAATAAATATAGTATGTATGGTTGTGTAACTTTATTCGTCATATGCTTTAGGTGTAACCCAAAAAGGCAAGTGGCTGGTGACTGTAAGAAAATTAAAATACCTGTTTTTATAAACAGCGAGTGACTTTAAGCCAGAAGGCATGGATTGTGGGGCATTCCCAAAGGAAGTGCCAAAGGGTCCCAGATTCAGTCCTTTTTGGGCAACTAGTAGTATGAACGGAACCAAATTTCACTAAGCATAGAGAAGTTTACTCTCTGTGTAAAATATACACTTGAATCTGCTGAAGCCTTAAGGAGGCAGTAGAGCTACTAAGAGTGATACCCCTGTCCTTCTCATTAATAGGACCCAAATCTGTTTCCCATTGTATTCTTAAATGCAGAAGATCATTGGCAGTAGATTCACACAGAAGGTAGAAGTAGACATAGAAGATTAGCCCGTTATATCTAAGAAGTTGAATCAGCTTTTTAAAGGGGTCTCCAGAAAGGTTGACATTCCCTTGTCAAATTGTGACATAGTTGCAGATATGAGAAAAACATTTACAGGGGAATATTAAAAGTCCACTCGCAGTTGCTCAAAGGATTTAAAGACATAATTTCTAATCATAAAAACATACAAATCTATGATAATAATAATAATAATAATAATAATAATATGCGTAAAGTTGACCTACAGCTGTCACCCCATGTAAGGACCAAAGAGAATTACACTCCACTGAAAACAATTCTTTAAGCATAGGTAGTACCCCATAAAGGAGTGCATGGATATATTTCACTATTTCTTGGTAGTTGTCCATATTTTCACATTTTGTAGCAAAAATAGAGATGCACAATTAGTAATTTTAAAATAAAAAGGAAAAAGGAGCGCTTGGTAAAACACTTAATTGATATTTATTAAAAAAGTACACACATTAATAAGTGTAAAGTGAATATGGCCATATACACCCTCAGGTCAGATAATAATAAATAAAACAATAATGTAAGATCAAATATCATGTATCTCCCTAAAGGAGAATATAGAGCTTACAGTAGCGCTAAACAGATGACAAGGCTTTTTCAAAAGTTAATCTCTGGTAGTGAATAAAGTCAAAGATGTGACAATACATATAAATGGTTGCAAGATATTAGATTGAATCAATCTGCGGTACTTCCAACACGTGGAGAGGGGAGATATTGGTGAATTCCCCCTCGTAGTGAATCCGATATACTGTTGCCAGTTGCCAATGATATAATGAGCACAGCTACGTGTACATAAAATGCTGTCAGTAAAATGTTCAGCGCAGTTTGATGTGCGGAAAATACTGAATAATTCCAAGTGCAGATAACCAAATATAAATTCCAGTGCTGTAAAGTACCTTATAACGGTGTCCAGTCTAGTCTTAATATCCAGCTTCTGGAGTCGACAGAGGTAAAGAACTGATTTGGATTTGCGCCAAGTCCGTAGTCCTCAAAACTGTAAGCGCTAGTGTAGAATCTTAACACAGATGCCAAATGGATTAAAGTATAAGCTCATATGGAACAGCTTGACGCATTTCTCGGCACAAGTGCCATTTTCTCAGAAGCAAGTCCAAACTCGAGTTAGTATTTATTACATCAGGCCGATATCGGATCATCCAGTTAGCCCATTCATTCTTAAGCTATCATGTGACCTTCAGAGCCTGCAGGTGAAATCGTTAGGCTTATTTATGGACATCCGACATTTTATTAAATAATGGTCTCTGTTCGCAGATGGTATCCATAGTCCAGTATAGTATAGGCAGCAAGCCATTATTAGAATGAATATTCAAGTAAACAACAAATATATACATATAATGCAACATATAATATTTCCTCTAGAAATTTTTCTAGAACCATAATAAAGAAAAATTGATTCAAACTCCCTGTAACTATCATTAAAATGATCCTTATCATAATAAGCAATGTAAATAATAATAATATATATAAACAAAATCACTTAGACTAAAATTATATTCAATAAACATAAAATATTTTAATATAACGTGGGCTCTCCAAACTCGGGAGTCTTAAAAGGTCTCCCATCCTAACATAGACCCAATAGAGCCTTGCTTAACTTCCTGAGTCAGACTGTTCAATATCAGTATAGCTAAACACAAATGTAATGAAAGCATATAAAAAAAACATAAATATCTATTCAGCTGATAACTTCAAACCGACAGAGAACATAGAGGAGATCATATAATCTACTGTCTTATTAAATGGCAGCATAGATAAGTTAAATAAAATTCAATATGGCTCAGGCTCTCAAATCTTGGGATACTGACAAGACCTCCCATCCTGGTGTTAACCCAGGGGAGTCCTACTTAGCTACCAAAATCAGACTGTTTATTTAAATCATATTCAGTACTCAACTGTGAATCTAAAAATATGTGATGATTAAATGATCTGCTGCATGTAAACCAATAATAGAATAGTACTCAGAGAAAATTAATCAATAGAAACATACTAATATACAAGTAGAGTATCTTAAACCAGTATAAGGGTTTGCACATATAAAAATATACGAATGACAATCGCCATAAACATATTTCAAGATATATAATTGAAGGGTTATTTAGAAGTTAGTAGGTTATATACAATCATTTAAACCACATGGTGATAAAGACTTTAACCTAAAGATCCAGTAAGCTTCTCTTCTACATAATAGATTAAATCTGTCACCTCCTCTATTTGTAATATCAATTTGTTCAATAGCTCTAACCAATAGGCCTCTTAAATTAGTACCTTGACACAAATTCACATGTGCTGATAGAGTATGAGTTCTTACATTCTTCAATATATTCCAGCGGTGTTCTAAGAAACGCACGGCTAGGAACCTTATAGTGCGGCCAACATATTGCATTCCGCACTTGCAATTAATCATATAGATTACATATGTTGATTGCCAGTCTAAAGTCTTCTCAATCGAAAATCTTTCACCTGAGATAAAGGATTTGAATTCTGTAGTTTTATGGTCTGCATATCTACATGAAATACATCTTAATTTGCCGCATCTAAAATAACCCTTACTTCTACTCAGCAATCTCTCAGCATGAGAAACCTTAACAGGAAAAGATAACACATTATTGCTTTTATAATAACTGGGCGCTGTTAGAAGCCTTGGAGGCCACGGGCACTGCCACGACTCTTCTCTGGCCCCGCCTGGCTTCCCGGTCGTCAAGGAGATGGCTACTTCTTGCAGTTGGTCCGACTGTTGCCAGGGCAACAGCTGGACGCCTAAACAACAGTGCTTCCGCCCTGGCTATTCGGCGCTGCCGGGTGCGCCTCTGCAAGCCTGCGGGTTAATTAAGTTTGGCACTATTAGTTGGTCTCCTCCTGATTGTTATTAACAGGGCAAGCCCTGATTGGCCAGTGTTAGTATTTAAGGCAGGGAGGGAATCTTCGGGATGGATTAAAGCGGATCCAATCTGTCCCCAGCCCAAGTCCTGGCTGGTCAAAGATGGTCCAGGAATTATCCCAGCGTCAGTCCGCTCAAGAGGAAATCTCTATAATACCAAAATCCATTTTCTGGAAAAGTTGGAGTTGTCATATATCCAAGACGACGCGAGTCGTCTTTATCAAGAGTCTTGATAAAGACGACTCGCGTCAAAAGTCTTGATAAAGTTCCGTGCTGGAACAAAACGCTTGAGGAGTATGCAGGTTCATTGATCATGACCTAAGTGTAAGTACTGATGTGCTTTGTACTAGTACAATAAAGTTTTATGATATTAATTTCATGCTCTGGCCTCCTTTTGGGTTTGCCTTACGGACCAGAGCAATTTCATTAGGGAGTGATATTCCGTCTGGCGGCACATATTAGGCGGTATATTTTTTCCTTTGGGGACATTATCCATTATTGCACAGCGTCGTCTTGGATATATGACAGCTCCAACGATTCCAGAAAACATATTTCGGTATTATACTACTGCCGGAAAACCAGTTTCAAGATGTTACGATATATATGAGTGACTTATA
Organism: Mixophyes fleayi; assembly: GCF_038048845.1. Taxonomy (NCBI): domain Eukaryota; kingdom Metazoa; phylum Chordata; class Amphibia; order Anura; family Limnodynastidae; genus Mixophyes; species Mixophyes fleayi. The sequence continues at coordinate 29,878,540 of NC_134404.1, read as the reverse complement.
CCGGAAAGGATATTGAGCTCAACAATAACCATTTTAGAGGAGTATATGTGTGAATATGCATATTTACAAAGTCTCTCCAACATTTTTGTGAATGCTATTTACAATGGCTTTTATCATTTTCATGTGTTGATGTAAATAGAGCATATTATTACTCATACACCTTACATCGTGTGCACCATTGCATACATTTTTATCATATTTTATTTTTATTATCTATTATTATTATTATTATTTTTTATGGTTGTTTATGTGTTGCTCTTCATGGTCTGGCACTGAGCGCTGTAGGATTGAATTGTTCATATGCAGTATTGAGATTTTGGGAGAGTTTCCCCAAATGCTGCTCGTGACAGGTTGATTGTGATTATTGGATTAGAGCACTTATCCCTGTACTCATCTGCGGGCTTTGAAGCAAGCCCGGCTCTCTGCAGAGGAGTACTGTGCTGAATTCTGTTGGTGGTCGACTGACAGCGAATGGAATGACCCAGCGTTATGCAGACAGTTTCGCTTAGGGCTGTCAGAGCAGATCAAGGTCTCTCTGGTGTAGTACCCTTCTCCAACCTCTCTGGAGACCCTCATGCAGCTCGCCATCAAGATTGACAGGAGAATCACGGAGAGGAAGGCGGAAAAAGAGACACTTTCTCTTCCTTCTGCTTGTATTCCCATCTCTGCAGACATTGAGGAGCCCATGCAGCTAGGGGCATACCGTCTCTCTTCTGAGGAAAAGGACAGAAGACGGTCACAAGGCCTCTGCCTTTACTATGGCACCAAAGGTCACTTCTCCCTCTCTTGCCCCAACAAACCGGGAAAAGAGCATGCCTAGGGAATGAAGGGAAGGTTCACCTAAGTATTCAAATTATTTCCCCAAAAAATGCTGTTTTGGTTCCCACGCAGGTCACCTTTGGTGCCTGTTCCGTGGCCCTCTCGGCCTTCATTGACAGTGGAGCTGCTGGCAACTGCCTAGATATCGGGTTCGCCCGCTCTAATGGGATTCCTACAGTACAGCTCAAATCCGCAATTACAGTTTGTGGCTTAGATGGTAGTCCATTACCTGGCGCAAGATTATTTGGGAGACCCCCTTGCTGCAAATAAACGTGGGAGTTCTTCATTCCGAGTCCCTGACATTCTTTCTCATAGACTGTCCATCTGTTCCCTTGATTCTGGGCCATCCCTGGCTTTCCTTTCATAACCCTGTTGTGGATTGGATTGAAGGAGAAATTATTCAGTGGAGCCCTTATTGTTCACAGCCCTGCTTGACCTTACCCCTCCGGATTCTGCAATCAGTTACTGATCAGCTTCCCTCTCAATATCATGAGTTCTGGGATGTGTTCTCTAAAAAAAGCTGCTGACTCTCTACCACCTCATCGTGACTTCGACTGTGCCATTGAGCTAATTCCTGGTTCCAGACTACCTAAGGGGTGCTTGTATTCTCTGTCCAGTCCTGAGACCAAGGCCATGCAGACTTATATTGAGGAAAATCTTGAAAAAGGGTTCATCAGGCCATCTAAATCTCTGGTAGGAGCCAGATGCTTCTTCGTGTCAAAAAAAGATGGTGGATTGAGGCCCTGTATTGACTACAGAGGATTAAACCAAATCACAGTCAAGAACCCCTAACTTCTTCTTCTCATCTCTGTACTATTCGATCAGCTAAGGGGTGCTACTGTCTTCGCCAAAATCGTTCTTCGTGGAGCGTACAACCTCATTTGCATCAATGAGGGAATGAATGGAAGACGGCATTCAACACACACTGTGGTCAATACGAATATCTGGTCATGCCGTTTGGTCTTAGCAATGCACCTGCAGTATTTCAAGACCTACTTAATGAAGTTCTCCGTGAATTTCTCGACCACTTTGTGGTTGTTTACATGGATGACATCCTGATTTACTCTCAGTCGCTGTCTGTGCATCGGGGTCATGTCAAACAGGTTCTCCAGAAACTTCGGGAACATCATCTCTTTGCCAAGTTGGAAAATGTGAGTTTGAGGTTTTATCATTTTGTTGTAGTTTCAATTAATGATCTAAAAGGCTAGATCTATCGAGCCTTGAGACCTCTTCATATGCCTTATTTAAAATATGACAGGGATAACCCAACAAATGATTTGCAGAGTTTGGCCGAATGTATTTCGAATTCCTCTTTTCTAGAACAATGCCTCCTTATATGGAGGAATTGGCCCTTAGGTATGTTGACCTTCCACGACCTATAGTGGCTGCTATTTAAGTGTAAAAGACTGCAAGTATCCACATCTTTGGATTCATTTTCAATGACCACTAGCTTTTGATGAATTTTTAAGGTGATATCTAGATAGTTGATACTGGAACAGTGACTGCTGGTGAACCTTAAACCAAATTGGTTGGAATTCAGATGGGCAGCAAACCCATAAATAGGCTGCGGGTCCCCGTCCCAGACAAACAGAAACTTATCAATATAACGACCATAGAGGACCAGGTTTGCCCCAAAAGCAGAATCCCACACATACTGCTCTTCAAAGAGACCAATGTAGAGATTCGTATAACTCGGGGTGAACCTGGTCCCCATGGCCGTACCCAACACTTGCAGATAGAAAACAGAATCAAATACAAAATAATTATAAAGACTAAATTTGATCGATGATAGCAAAAATTTGCAGAGTAATGATCAAGTTGTTCCTGATATCAAGATAAAACATTACTGCATCTAGGAATAGATGGTGTGGAATATTAGAATAGAATGCCACCACATCACAAGTGAGAAAGTGATAGGATGACTTCCAAGACAGACCATGTACCATCTTGAGAAAACTTGTGGTGTCTTTGATATGGGATCTCAATGTTGAGACAATCGGTTGGAGATAAGAATCCACCAAAAAGGACAGATTGCAGGTCAGAGACCCAATGCAAAGATTATAGGTCTGCCGGGTGGCTTAAAATCAGTGTTATGTATCTTGGGCAGATGGTAATAGGTGGGAACCACAAGAAATTGGTTATATAGAAATCCAAAGACTTCTTTTGAAATGGCACCCTCCAAGAGCGCATCATCTAGTAGACATCTTAATTGTGGTTGATATGTCAAAGTAGGGTCACTGCCTAACTTCATATAAAATTGAGTGTCCTTCAATTGTCTCATGGCTTCATTAAAATAATCAGATCTATCTTGGACCACTAGACCCCCCTTTATCAGCTGGTTTTATTATAATGGTAACATCAGCAATCAAATTAGTAAGAGCCTTCCTTTCGGGGGGTGTTAGGTTGTCTCTTATGCGCTCCTACATTGATCTTTCACACAGCTCCCTAAAGTCCTCCATAGTTTTCCTATAGAAGCTCTTTATCAGGGGTCCCTTTTTTTATTTTTTCTTAAACTTCCCCATTTATTAATCTTATTATCATTTTCATGAAAACTTTCCATTGATTCAAAGGACTTCAATGATTTCTGAATTTTATCAATCTCAAGTTGTATAGATTCCACCTTAGTGTCCATATATTTAGTCCAAAGAGAAAGGGGAAAAGGTTGATGACCTAAATAAGCACTCCAGGTACATGTAAATAATAGGTTAATACATATTGTTTTTATTGGAATGCACTAAAAATGATACGTATAGGTATACCACACAAGTAAAGAAGCAAAATATAAAAAAAAATTAAGTGTTGAAAAGCATAGAATTAAAAATGGATTGACCCTGAGGTAGAGCCGATCAAAATCTGTATAACACTTCCAAAGGGAAGGTAACCGATAGAGATCTCTTGTGGGAATATGCACAACACAGGTTAGTCCATATATATCAGATGGAATGGTAAGAATCGTGCACATTCTGCATGGTGACAATGTATCACTTATATGGCACTTAGTATTTGTGTTGTGTTTAATATGAACTGTAGATGGCAGTATTGCCTAATTTATTCCCCCACAGTGTTGATCCAATAAAGAGTCTTCCTTCAGAGTACCGTATATATCTTAATACATGATAGAGATTCATAAACCACGAGTCCTGTATGATGTATCAGGAAATTACCAGGTATATAATTGTTTTTGTTCTCATATATACGCGCCTGTTTGGGCTAATGAGTTATAGCTCTAGATATTCTGCCATAGTACATTTTGGGTAAAAATTCCTAAGACTTTCAAATAGTCTTTCCTTAATAGTCATGTACACTAATGGTTAATATGGCATTCAGGGTATTAGATGTTACTAAGAAACTTGTATACAGCAATTGATCTCTTGGATAGTATTAGTCTCCTTACAATAGCGCTGGATCGCTAGTGATATATCCCCATATAGTCTTCCAATAGGATATTATGATGGGATAACAGGTATAATAGCGCTAATATATATTATTAGAAAGAATCTCATTATCAGTTTGTTTAGTTTACATTAGCGGCAAAACGGCGCGACCAGCCCTGCCCACTTCCGGGTCTGACGTCACTCAACGTGACGTCGCCCATGTATCCCAGGAATCCAGTGAGGGTGAATAATAACCTGTATACACCACGTGATAGAGATTTTTCACTCCCCTGTAGGGTGTGCACTTACAAGATTCCACCTTTAAGCCACACAAATCAATAGGTAGACATGGATATCTTCCTCAAATCTCATCCTCTCATTAGATCTCCTCAGAGTTGATGCTCGGAAGAAAGGATGAAGGCAATGATAATAGTGCATTATCTTCCATAAAACAAATTTATTAAACACCATTTGTTTTATGGAAGATAATGCACTATTATCATTGCCTTCATCCTTTCTTCCGAGCATCAACTCTGAGGAGATCTAATGAGAGGATGAGATTTGAGGAAGATATCCATGTCTACCTATCACTGGATTCCTGGGATACCCCATAATTTAGAGCATAATCATATGATACATGTTACGCTATGATATGCTTTTTTTCTTTTCTTTATATATATGACCACACTTATGGAGAGGAGATATCAGAAATTTCAAAATCCATCTTTTTTGTGATTAACGTTTGGAACATGTGGAGGACATAAATCAAGTTTGAAAGAGGACATATACATCTTATTAGTCCTTTGTATTAATTCCCTGTGTAGGTTGTGAAAGTCAGGATCAGAAAACCAGAATTTGAGGTGGGCCAGCTGAGAAACATAATATTAAATTCTCAAGTTGGAGAGAGTGAGACAACCCGTGGATCTGGATCTGTATAGGGCTTAATTTGAGCTCAGCTCTATTCCACACCCCAGACCAGGGAAGTGAGGTATTGTTCTATTCTACAGAATACAGAGAGTGGGACAAAAATCAGGGATTGTTGAATCAAATAAACTTTTGTTGTTGCACCATCTGATAGAATAAATTGATTCTACCAGACACAGAGAGTGATACCTTCTGCCATGTATGTATCAGCTCATTACACTTATTATATTCTCATACATTTCATTTTACCTTTATGCATATCTAGGTTAACTATAGTTACCATTCACTCTGACTGTACAGTAATAAACAATACTAGGTAATACAGAAAAAGAGGTAAGATGGCCCTTCTCGCAAGCTTACAATCTATAGGGAAATGGGATTTGGATACATGAGGTTAAGTGCTACATATTGCATTTCGGTCACAAATTTAATGGGATTAGTATGACATAATATCCAGTCACATAGCAATGTTGGTCAGGGGGTCAGAAGGTTGTTTTTCTGTGTGAATTGTGCAAATGGTGGTAATAGGGTAACCTAGTGAGGTTAAGAGGGTGGTTGAGTAATATTATATGCTTGCCTGAAGAGGTGAGTTTTCAGAGAAGGCTTGAAGGTTTATAGACCAGAGGAAAGTCTTATTGTGCAAGGGAGGGAATTTGATTGAGTGGGTGCAGCTCGAATAAAGTCCTGTAAACGGGAATGGGAGCATGTAATGAGAGTGCATGAGAGAGGTAGATCTTGTGCAGAATGGAGATGTCGACTTGGGAGATATTTTGAGACAAGTGAGGAGATATATGTTGGTGCAGTTTTGTTGATGGCCTTGTAGGATAGTAGAAGTATTTTATATTGGATACGGTAATAATCAAGCAACCAATGTAGAGACTGACAGAGTGGTTTAGCCAAAGAAGAACAATTTGCAAGGAAAATCAATCCAGTCGCTGCTTGAAAAGTAGATTGTAGGGGTGAGAGTCTGTTTCGAGGAAGACCAGTAAGAAGGGAATTGGAATAATCAATGCAGGAGGTAAGTGCATGAATTAGGTTTTTGCAGTGTCTTATGTAAGATATCTGAGTTTTCTGGAAATGTTTTTTAAGTGTATGCAATATGATCTAAATATAGAGTTGATGTGGGGAACAAAGGAAAGTTCTGATTTAAGGATTACACCTAGGCAGCGAGCTTGTGGGGTGGGATTTAAGGTCATGTTGTCAACAGAAATAGAAATGTCAGGTAGGCAAATTTTGTTGGTGGGTGGAAATATTATTAATTATGTTTTTGAAAGGTTGAGATTGAGTTGGCAAGAGGACATCCATTATGAAATGGCAGAAAGACAGTCAATAATGAAGGACAACACAGATGGCGAGAGATTAAGAGAGCATAGATAAATTTGTGTATATTGAAATCCTAGAGAAGTGGTATAGATATAGAACAGCAGAGGACCTAGTACTGAGCCTTGTGATACTCCAACTGATAAAGGAAACAGAGATGGATCCAGAGAAATTAACACTGAAAGAGTGATTAGAAAGGTAGGATGAGAACTAGGATAGGACAGTGTCTTGAAGACATTAGGATTGCAGCGTTTGTATGAGAAGGAAGTGGTCAACAGTGTCAATGCAGCAGGGATATCCAGAGCCAGAAGAGAATAATAGCCTTTAGTTTTAGCAGTGATCAAATTAGTGACAACCTTAGTTAATGCAGTATCTGTGGAGTGTCGAGAACGAAAGCCTGACTAAAGAGGATCCAATAGGTTGTTTGAGGAAAGGTAGCGTGTGAATCGAGTGTAGGCAAGTCTCTCTAGAAGCTTGGAGGGGCATGGGAGCTAAGAGAAGGGTCGATAATTTGAGAAGGAGTTTGGGTCAGAATTATGTTTTTTTTGAATAGGAGTAATCACTGTATGCTTGTATAATGACGGGAAGATACCAGTAGAGAGAGAGAGATACAGATCTTAGTTAGAGGTGGAATGGGCACAGGAGACAGGGATCTACTGATTTTTGCGGGTATAGGGTCAAGAGTACAGAAGGTAGAGTAGGTAGATAAGAAGAGAGTAGATACTTCATCTCCATTTGTGGGATTAATTGAACTGATTGCTTGTCGAGGAAGATACCATTTCTAGTCTGATCCTATCAATCTTGTCCTTGAAGTCGGAGGGTTTGGGGTGGGAGGGTTGTCAAGATATTTAAATGTGTTAAAAAGGCATTTACGATTAGAAGCCTGAGCAAAGATGAGCGATTGTAAGTATGTTATCAGATAAAAACAATAACATATCATCGGCATAAAGGGCCCACTTGTCCTCCCTATGCACTGTTGTAAGACCCTTTATAGACCGGTCATTCCTAATCGGACAGCCGAGGGGCTCTATTGCAAATGCAGACAAAGTGATTCACGTGGACACCTATGCCTGGTGCCTCTACCTAGCTGAAACGGGTGTGAGATATAACCATTTACGCCAACTTGTGCTACATAATGTGAATAGATATGCTTAACCCCAGTGTCGGACTGGGGCATGAAGGGCCCATCGGGGGACTGCAACGCTAGGGGCCCACCAGAGGGGGTGTGGCCAGCCATCATAGAGGCAAGACCAGACACTAGAGGGGGAGTGGTCAACCCACGAAGGACAGCTAGCACCATAGTGTAGTATATAAAGAATGTAGTGTGCTCATCCTTCTCTTTTAAAATGACAGGTTGACTGCGCACTTAGTTACTAACCTGCTCATGCTCCTCTGGGCGGTTGGATATCCGGAACTCCTACTCTCATCTGCCCTGCTCAAAGTGAAAAACACACTACCGCGCAGGTTCAGAGAGCCCAGACGCGGCTCTCTGCACCTGTGTGGTAGTGTGTTTAACGGGAGTGTTTGGCAAAAATGGGGGGGGGGGGTGGGGAGGAGTTGCGCTCTACCCCTACTGTTGCAAGAGCAGCATTAACAGAGGTTATCCCTCTCTACGAACTAATAATATACTGAAAGTTAAGCGCTCATTGATTTATGTATTATTCCAAGTGTAATGCTAATAATAAAATTTGTATTCTTTTATCTTGAATACAATTCGTATTTTTCTATATCTTGTATTAGGCTGTGAGCAAGAGGCTCGGTTCAATTAGTGGGATAACATTTAATGTTAGTTTTATCGCAATTTATTGAATCCTGGTTAAAATACATAAAAATACATTAATATAGACAAATAAAATACTCCAATTTAACCACAGTATTTATATTATGAGGCATTGATTTCTATATACATACATATGGTATGGCATCAATTGAACATACATAAAAAATCAGACAAACCTAGCTATATAGACCTGGACTAGTCTAGCTACTGGGAGGCAAATGGCAGTGGGTATAAATGCTGCATTGATCCAGATATAACACAGTCACTGATATCTCAATAAAATAATGTTCATAGCATACAAGTCCAGTAGATGGGAATTGGTATTTCTTTAAGTCTCTGCTAGTGCAATATAAATATTCAGATCACTGTCCACATATATCACATGGTTATTGCTGCGATGCTTTCAAATTTAACTTTGTTTACTTACAGTTTCAATGTATATAGAGATGGTGGCCGGGTACCCAGTGTGCTGAAATCAGAGGATGTTTCTCGTGGTCCGTGCTTGTTACTGTTGGAGAGGAAGGTGCCTGCGTTCCACTGTGGAACGCATCTGTCCCTTCCTGTTCTCGCGTATGTCCAAAAGATGAATTGTATTCAAGTCGGGAGTCAGCTGTTTTCTTAGCTCCTCCCTAACAATGGAGGGGGCGTGGCTATAATGTGGTGGGGCCTACCGGTGGATAGTCCTGCTGCCCTGCAGGCCAGTCCGAGCCTGCTTAACCCATTTAACATATGAGGATCCCATGCCAATCTGGATCAGCACCTCCCACAGATAAGTCCATGCAACAGAATCAAATGCTTTAGCAGCATCCAATGAGACCACAACTTCTGCCACAATGTGTGAGGGTCTAACCTGTAGAAGGGTAAATAAGCGTCTAGGATTTAAGGAAATTAACTTTTTGGGCATGAACCCCGTTTGATCTGTATGGACAAGGTCTAACAGGTTGGCGAGGATCTTCACAGCTGCTGATAGCAGAGATAGAAGTCTATAAGAATTGGGATATAAAGGTTCCTTACCCGACTTTAGTGTAACTACTATCAGCGCCTCTGACATAGATAGAGGGAGCCAGATTTATATAGTTCGTTAAAAGTGTCCAACAGTTTAGGAACATAAAATGCTCTATGATGTTTATATAGCTCTATTGGTATGCTGTCTACACAGGTGTTTTAGCATTTGAAAAGGACAATTATAGCTGTATCCACCTCCTCAAGAGTATACAGGGAATCTAAAAATTCTTAACTATCTAACGAAAGTATGGTGAGAGAAACATTATCTAAATATGCTTGCAATGTAGTCACATCATATTACACCTGAGACGCATAAATGTCAGTAAAGTAAGCATGAAAAATTGCAACTATGTCAGACATCAAAAACTGTTCTACCTCTCCTCTATCCAATATTACCAAAACAGCTGTGTTGCCTTCTCCGATCATGCCATATAAGCTAATTAGCTACTGTTCCTATCTCCCTGTGCATAACGAGCATGCTTAGAAAAGAGCAGTTTTATCTTAGACTTGTCAAGGACCTAATCAGCCCACACTTTTTGAGCTAGTTGCCCGGCATCAGGGCGGGTACCAATATACTCCAGTTCAAGAACTCTTCACTTCTGTTCCAACTCTTGTTCCCTATGCCTGGAGGATTTCTTGATGTCTGCCACCCTAGTGTTCAGAGTGCTTCAGAGGTAGGCCTTAAAAGCACCCCATACCACTGGGGTAGGGCCTACTGTGTGTTAGTAGCAAAGAACTCTTCCCTCAGGGCAATCAGGACCAACAATGTGCCCGTTAAGGATGGCCAGAAAGGATTCAATTTCCAGAAGTACTGACCACTGTTAATATTAAAATCTATGGATAACAAGAGGGGAGAGGAGTCAGAAATTCCCTAGCTCTATATTCTATTTTCTGCACAGCAGGTACTAAAGAAAGAGAGAGAAGCTCCAGGTCAATTCTAGAAAATGCATTGCAAGAGGTGGAAAAACAGGAAAATTGGATAGTCATTGTGCTGCAAATGCTAATCGTCAAAGAGCCTGACTTCCTCAATCAGGGCAGTGAAGGCTGCGGCAGTCTGAGTAGAAAAATATGTTCTCTCCAGCTATCAACACTTTTGTTCATAATTAAAATCCCCTATGCAGAAGATAATTGGCAGGTCAGGGATTAGGGACATAAATTCATCACATTTCTTAAGGACCTCACCATTCTATGGCAAAGATTAAGCACCGGGGACCAATAAATAGTGGCATTAATAAATATATAGCGACCCCCAGAGTTAGTTTGGATTTTGTCTAAAACAAAAGGGAGCCGTTTATAAATAAGCACAGAGGTGCCATACGACTTGGCAGTATGAGTCATATCACTCAGAAACAGGAGAGGTGGCAGGTTTCAGTGCGGAAACAGAAATTGCAATAATAGGGCTGTAAGTGTTCTTAAAAGTCTCCAGTGACATTCTACTGTGCCATAGGTCATACACAAACGGGAGGGGTGGCATTGTTCTTGTCACTCTCCAGTCTCAGTCATGATGATACTAATCCCTCTACTTTATGTGCTAAAGCCTATGTTCAAGTGTATAGTGGTTTTAATTTAGGGAAACAAAAATGCACAGAAAAAGCTTGTACCTTCTTAAAGAAAAAAACACCTCTCTAATAAAGGTGAAAGTTTACAGTAGAAAAACTTAAAATTGCCAACATGTTATTGTACCCAAACTATTACTAAGCATACCAGCATCAGCTAGCTCACTTCTCTCAGCAAGATCTCAGCACCTGCAATCTATACTGTTATCATATTAACCCTCATCAGTGTGTACATCATCCTGAAACAATACTAATTCATCCCCGCTGGAATCCACCATCACAGAAGTCTGTGTACTTTGATGTAAGGGGTAAATGTAACAAGCTGAGAGTTTTCCGGCTAGTTTGAAAAGTGGAGATGTTGCCTATAGCAACCAATCAGATTCTAGCTGTCATTTTGTAGAATGTATTAAATAAATGATAACTAGAATCTGATTGTTTTTTCAAACCTGCCGGAAAACTCTCAGCTTGATACATTTACCCCCAAATGTCAAAATGATATGCAGACTCATCTGCATCACCACTGGATGTCTTGGGAAAGCTAAGGTTTTTCCTAGCAGCAATTTCCAGAGAAACTGAAGGAGGAAACATCAATGTGTCATGTACCACTTGAGCTGTCAGCTTGTTGACCAGGAGCTCATTGCATCGCTTGAGATCTAGGTCAGTTGGAAAGAAAGAGAAGACATAGCTCTTAAACCTAGGATCAAGCACAGTTGCCAAAATGTAATGATCCGATTTCAAGATGTTGATAACTCTTCAATTCTGGTGAAGCGAATAAAGTACTTAATCTAAAAGTCCAACATAATTAGCGAAATTGTTTTGTTTCATTTCCTCCTTCAATTTCTCTTGCTGCTTCTCAAAAAGTCTAATTAGGGGAATCATTTGACTCTAGCTAACAGTGTCCGCACTCTCTTCACAGGTGACTACTTCGAGTGGTTTCAGCACCTTGCACAACACAGAAAGTATTCTCCACTGTGCTGAACTTAAGTACATTCCCCCTAAATTCTATTCTTCTTGCAGCTGCTGCATTCTCCTACATGCTGTTGCAGAATCCCGAAAATTATCCTAAATATTTTGGGACACAGACAGCATTGCCTGCTTGTCATTGTCATTTTTTAAAAAGTTCTGTACCACCAAGTTGATTGTGTGAGCAAAACAGGGAATGTGATAGAATTCCCCCCGCTGTAATGATCTAACAATATTAAGGGGTGCACACAGGCGGAATTTCTGGGTCTCCAGAAAACCATCCCCTCCGCTAAAGAGGTGCCCCCACATAGCGGCTCTGTACTATGCAGCCGCGGACGCTTCTTTGACAGCGCCACGGCTGCTGTATAGTACAGTGCAGCTGAAATCAGCAGCTCTCTCTCTAATTATTTTTTTTTTGGGTGGGGGGGAACCCCCCTTAAAAATCCTACGATATTGGTGGCGTTATCAGAAATAACATCCTCAGGAGAGTCTAAGCAGGATCAGCCATGTTGCAATGACATCCCTTAGTTTTTCAAACAGGTTGTCAGCGGTATTACCTCTGACCTGCGCCTTGTCTCGTCTCTGATAACCACCTCTTGCTCCCACCTTCAAGACTTCTCCCGTGCTGCTCCCCACTTATGGAATTCCCTACCACGCCCAATCAGACTTTCCTACAGCCTTCAAATCTTTAGATGCTCTCTGAAAACCCATCTCTTTTTTAGAGGTGACATTATCCTCGATAACACTATTCACACTAATGCACCCTCACAACTATCAGCTGTGCCCTCTTCCCTTTAGAATGTAAGCTCTCTAATGAGCAGGATCCGCCATATCCTTTGTTTTCATGTCTCCATTCATTTTGTCTGCCTTGTCTGTTCTTGTTTTACATATGTCCTGTTTTATGTATGCCCTTGTCATCCCTACTGTACGGCGCTGTGGAGCACTGTGGTGCCTTACAAATCTGCGATAATAATAATAATTATAATAATAATATGCCTCTTAGTGAAGCAGATGATACACAGAGCTGCCTGCCTCTGAAAAATGTGACGTTCTTGGGTACATGCTTCTGCTGTCCCTGCTGGTGAAGGCGAATGACCAACCCAGTGGGCTGTCACAATCATATAATCTTTAGTTTGCCTAATTCCATCTTGTACCACTTTTCTTTCTGCCACCGCTGTGTGTAAATGTTTCCTAGATGTGCTAGGAACTGCTGTGTGTTTGTGTCATTGCTCTGTCGCTTAGCATCCAGCCAGGTCACTGCAGTCTTTGTTTGAAAGTGTATGAAAATTATATTGTGACCTGTGAGGTGGTCAAAATTGACTGTACATGACTTGAAATTTGTTTTATTGAGGTTAATGATAATGTAGGAGGAAAAATGCAAAATTATGTGAGTTTAGCAAAAACAATAAGAATTTTAGAAAAAAATAGGTATCCAAAAACAAAACATAACGCTAATCCAGATCCAAAACCAAAACCAAACCAGAACACAGGGTTCAGTGAACATCTCTAGTATTTAGTGTCGAACTCAGTAAATTGGATAAAGTCATTTCAATTAAAGTCTAGCAAACTTGGTTGTCTTTGTCTGAAAAGATGCGTACGGTACGCTACGACGTACAAGGGCACGCTACTGCGTGAAAGGGCGTACGCATCCACTACACGTGGCAGCAACAGTAATCGGTCTTTTACCATACATTCGCACAAACACGCATACTTATAAAATAGCACACATTAATGGTAGTTGCAACACATAGTCAGTCATATCGAAATATAGTAGTATTTATATGTTATATCAGAGTTACATGCATATTAGTGAAATACACGGAACAGGTTGAAGGAATAACATCATGAGTGGTATCATAATGAACCTTGTCACATATCCTACTGTTTGGTTCACTCTGCGAGGGAATCGCAGAGTGCATACGCAAGTTATGAATGATAGGGAATTATGAACTACTTAAGACTAAGGAATCTTGGCGGGAAGAGCAGAGCATACCCCCTGCAGAGATGACCCCCTCCTTTGGATTCCTTTGTCTGAACTGGCCAATGATGATGACCCCTTGGACCTTCCTGAGACCTGGACCAATAGATGCATGCTATTCCATCTTCATTGTATTACTGTATGTGATTGTGTATATAAGCAGCAGCTTGTGATCCAGAGTGCAGACATCTTGTCCCCAGACTTCAGGATTGAATGACTGCACTGGATCCAGAGCGCCTGCGATAAGTAACGGCTGTATTTACTATTAATTCACCTGAGCATATATATATTCTATTATTTGCGAATAAATCTCTGTGCTTTGGAAACACAACTCGAGGTTCGACAATCGTTATTGGTTAGCGACAATACGCACATAACATTAGGATGGAGAGCTTGCAAGTGTGCTTGTTACTCCATGCTTAACCAGACCACACCCCTACAAAGAGATGCATTTATAAAAAATGTTCCTGTTACAAAACTAAATTTCTGTGATGATGCTAACATAGGAACATAAAATCTGCAGTTAGGAACCATTTGATATATCTGGTTTGCCTATTTTTATACCTGATAACCCCACACCTAATTTTCTCTTTAGTCTTTTTCACATTTATTTATAATTATCAGTTATTTATTTAGAATAGTCCCACACATGTTTAAAATGTCCTAATGTATTATCCTCTACCACCTCTATCCGGAATTTCACCTATCCACTTTCCATTTGGTGAAGTAATTTTTCTCAAATTTCCCAAAGACCAATTACCCCTCCGTTTTAGTGCATGTCCTCTTGCTCCATCACTTCCCTCCTATATCTTGTAAAAACCCTTGGTATACATTAAAGCTTCTATCATATCCCCCTTTTTCCTTGTCTGCCTCAAGCTAAATGTGTTTATATTCTTTCTGGCCATGAACCATTTTAGTTGCCCTTCTTTGCACAATATTTAATTTATAGCTGTCCTTCTGGAGATATGGCCTCCAGAACAGAACGCAGTATTCTAGTTGTTTTCTCACCAATAACCTTTAATAGTGGCATCACTCTCTCTTTCTGCTGTCTTTCCCCTCCCAATGAAACCTAGCTTCCAAGTGCTTTGTTATATTTTTGCTTACTTTTAAGTCTTTTGACATGTTAACTCTTATATCCCTTTTCTTTCCAGTAATTGATATTTTAGTGCTATCAAAATTATATTGCGCCTTTGAGTTCAAAACAGTTAAAAAACTGTTTGCATTTTTTCACTTTTAGAAAGTTCGCTTGCAGAGTTTAGCATTCAGTACATTTACCATTATTTGCTTTTTCTATAATCACTTTATCTCCTCCCAGAGCTTTTAGGTGCAGTTATCCTGTCACTATAGATAGGTGGCATAGTCTGGTAGCAAGTAAAGTATGCCATCATTGGTGGTGGAATATGATTTCATTGGGAGCTTGTCCTATAAGGCTGAATTCATGATTGGAAACATGCAAAGAGGTGGCTGTCATAACCTTGAGTTTGCTATTAGCTTGAAGAGAAGGATAGCACAAGACTGTCTAGCATAAACAATTCCCTGTGCTTGTGAAAATCAAGAAAGTAATCCTTTTTATGTTACAATCCGCTTACCGTATTTTTCGCTCCATAAGACGCACCTGACCATAAGACGCACCTAGTTAAATCGTGGTATAAACAAAAAGTCTTAGCTGTTTTTCCACCGGGCTTACACTGTCCCATTGGGGCTATTTAACTAAGACTCCTAATTATCAGTGACCTCCAGCCACATAGTACAAACTGATGCTGAAAATACAAAATGACCAGAATGATGTCCGTTGCCAGTGTGGTCTAATGATACTTAAGTGATGGTCCACACAGAACTCGTGTCCTGTTATACCAAATAATCCAACCGCTATAACGTGTTGCTGTAGAAAAAATCCATCCAGATCACACTAGAGGATAATAAGTAATCAAGTAGGTAGTTCTGTTATCAGTGCTATTATCAGATATGGAACGAGGTGGATATAGTGATACTTGCTGTTTGCTCTCAGTCTCTTCCAGCCACGCGGCAGTTCCGGGGGTGTGCCTGCGTCAGTCCGTGTACAGGTCAGCTGACCGGCAGGCTGAGTGTTAGAGTGGGGATTCCCGGCGTTCGTGTCGGGTCACAGATGACGTGTAGTGGGTGTATCCCAACGAGTTTCATCCCATTCGGGACTTTTTCAAGGGTAGCGTCTTGCCAGCAGTATTTGCTCCATAAGACGCACACATTTTTCCCCCCACTTTTTTGGGGGGAAAAAGTGCGTCTTATGGAGCGAAAAATACGGTAATTATTGCTCGTTTGCAGAGATGTGTTAGAGAGATATTCTGTCACTTAGAAGAATAATCTGACTTGTAAAATGACTGTTACACAATTAATTGGTCTGATATGCTGTGTGGACTTGACTTGCATTGGTTACAAGGACTTTAACTTTTATATTATGCAGGGAAAGCCAGAATCTGCTTTGTATTACCATGATAACAACCTAACTGAACTGGTCGTCAATCTGTTTGTTGCTGGAATGGAAACGACCACAACTACTCTACGATGGGGCCTCCTGCTAATGATGAAATACCCTGAAATCCAAAGTAAGACATGAGTCATGATATAAATGTCTTGTCATAGATTAGACATGTCAGGCCTGATTAATCTTGTAATGCAATATGAATGCGATTTGCGTTTTTTAAAAATTAGACCGATATAGCACGCACATATGCCCGTATTCATATATAAGCGGATCTCATGAAATGTTTCTATTTGAAGACATGTATAAGCATGCTCTGGCTAAACAGTGTTGTCATAAGCAGACTGCAGAATACGCACAATGCATAAGTGCAATATAAGTCCCATCAAAATTAAATTGTTCAACATCTCTTAATACTATAATTATTAATGAAAGCACATTTAAAACATAATGCATATATCAGGATGTTATTAATGCCTAGTGTATTTAAAATGCATTTTTAAAGTTTCTCTTACTTTCAAATACATGTTCTGGCATGTGTACACATCTGTCATTACTACCAAATCGGCACTTACACCTGCCATGTAGCTGGTGCTAGTGATATGGCTAAAAAAAACACGTAAATAAGAGATGCCCAGAGTTTGAATCGGATGACTGTTGGGTGCACTCGAGCTCAGTATGCCCTCACTGTACATTGCCTATGCCCGTCCGCCCCTTCCCTCCCCCCGTTTAATCATAGGATGTCGAAAAGTGTAATTTGCATTTGGACTTGAATTGCTTGCAATTGCGTTTACCGGCATAAAGCCTGTTTCTGAGCATGCGCAGAACAATTTTTACTCAAGATACGGCACGCAATGGGACTTATGTCTGAAGATGAATGTGGCCTGCCTTGTCTATAGTAGCATTGTCCTAGTCAGTTTCATGTACTGTGATGTATCTGTCTATGAATGATCAAGTTATGGTGTCATTGTCCTTATGGTGTCATTGTCCTTATGTGTTAGCATTAAAGAGACATCTTTTTATCTTACAGGAAAAGTACAAAATGAAATTGAAAGAGTGATTGGATCAGCTCAGCCACAAACAGAGCATAGAAAAGAGATGCCGTACACCGACGCCGTCATTCATGAAATTCAGCGATTTGGTGATATTGTCCCTAGTAATGTCCCACATGCCACTTCTCAAGATGTCACATTCAGAGGATATTTTATTCCAAAAGTGAGTGTCATAAAATACTTCTTGCTATGTGTCTTCCTTACTGTACATTAGTGACATACTTTTAGGAACCTGGGCTCTGATGTTGTCGACCTCTGGTGTCACCTCTCCCCATCTGTAGAAGAGCCTGGCTTCGACAATTCTTCTTGCATTGACTACAGGGGCATAATCCTCCCCCATTTAGTCTTGGCCCTGTAATTATTATACACAACATCTATGCAAAATACATACAGGCTGTTAGTGACTTGTGGGGTTGTTCAGTGAGGATTGTGTGCACTGTATTACATGATCAGCATCTATGAGGGACAACTTTATGATCAGCAGCTAGAAGGGCAATTTTGTACCATGGCAACACCATGTTGCACTGCATGAGGGTAGAAAATTAAAAATGTGAAGACAGATTTAGGGGGGAATTCAATTCCCCCCAGATTAGCACTGCGATAACTCTATTACTTTTATTACGGTAATTCAACCCGGCTTTCTGCTCACGGCTCAGGGAGCTGTAATTCCTGTGACCACAGATTAAACCAATCTAATCCGATATCCGGCTGTTAATGCAATCATTGAGATTATATGGATTTGAGAATTCTACATACAGATGACACTGAATTGCTTAATTAGTGGTTGTGGAAATGCGTGCAGTAACTCAGCTTGTAACATAATCTGTTTGACAGTAATAAGGAGACATTGTACTAAGGAGTCATTGTATGTATTGTTGTTCTCAATATGATGATAGGATGCTAGTATTAATAGACCATGATGATACAGTTCGAACCACGTAGGTGCATATGACTAGGTGGCCCATTTGTTGACGAAGCAGGAATGATGTGATGTGATTTTGGGAGAGCAGGACAAGAGTCTGATGTTCATCAATGGTAAATATTATGGTGGTGCTGGTGTGAGAGAACTGAGGGTCAACAGTATGGAATGGCTAGCCTAATATGGACTTGATGTCGAAATCGATGTCTAATCCCCTGGGAGTGTGTGTCTTTAGGTTGTAGATCCAACCGGGCTCCTCCCTGTTGATTTGCTTAATGAAATCCCTTCCTCTCCAGTTTCTTCCCACCTGTTTTATGGCTAGGAACTTGAGGCTCTCGGGGTTACAGTTGTGCTTTTTTTGAAAATGGTCTGAAACACTGTGTTAGTGAATAACCCTTTTTAATGTTTCAAATGGGTTAATTTATTCGGACTCTTAGTCTCCTAACTGTCCGTCCTACATATTGCATTTGACATGCACATTCTAGTATGCAGATTACGTTGGTACTTGTGCAGCTCAGGAATTGTTTTACGGGAAACTGTTTGGTTGTAATGTGAGTTTAAAAGCTAGTGATGGGCTTGGTGGATTTGATTTTCATGTTCTTACAGCCCAGGCAGTGGCCACAGTGGTAGAATCCACTGGGCTTGGAGGAGGTATCAGTAAGTATTTTTTTTATGGATTGTGTCAGAGGGATATGGTTGCGTACAAGAGTTCTGCTTAGGCTAGGTGCTTTTTTTGAAAATTTTACACCATATCCTGCGGTGGTAGGATATGGTGTAAAATGGGATCCTTCAGGAGTATTTTCCAATGTTTCCTAAATACTTGCGTGATTTTGCTGGCTGATATGGAGTATTTAGTGATAAAGTGTATCTCGTTGGCGGAGTTTGAGATTACTTTCTTATCTTTAAATGTGAGTAAGTCATTCCTGTCGAGCTCCCTGACTTGGGTTAATGCTTGCTCAACCTTATCTTTATTGTCTGCTTTATCCATGAACTGAGATTGAAGTGCCCTTGCTTGTGTATCATAATCCTGAATATGCGTGCAGTTTCTGCGTATTCGGGTGAATTGACCCCGAGGGACGTTGGCTAGCCAATTCGGGTGATGATGACTAGAGGCTAAAATGTAGCTGTTAATGTTCACTTTCTTGTGGATGGTTCTGGTGATTAAGGAGTTAAGTATGGAGATCTCTAGATCTAAGGACTCTATCTGCTGTTTACCGGTTTGCGATGTAACTTTGATATTCCTGTTGTTGTCAGCTATATAGTCCAGGAATGTGGTGAGAGAATTGAGGTCCCTTTCCAAATGAAGAGGACATCATCAATGTACCTCCTCCATAGCACTAGGTTCGCACCGAGGTCCTCCCTGCTCCAAATGTAATCCTCCTCCCACTTTGCCATGAAGAGGTTGGCATAACTCGGTGCGAACCTCGTGCTCATAGCGGTCCCTCTGTGCTGCAGATAATGGTTGTTATCAAACCAGGTGTAGTTGTGTGTGAGTATGAATTCAATGCCTTTAAGTATAAAGTCTATTTGGTCATGGTGTAGTGTACCTTCTGTCTGTAAGAAACTTTCCCTGTATATTATTGGACAACACTGGACAACACATTATCCGTATTGTAGCCAATCAGATTAAGGTATGCTCCCAACCAATCATTAGCTTTCCCGGTCTTTATATAAATCAGCCCATTCAGTACCCATCTACGCTTTGAGAATGTCCCCTGTTGGACGAAACACATTGGAGATTATCACGAGATTACCATTTAAACCGCACTGCTGTTCCAAAGCTGTCATTCATTCCTTGGAATGTAAGTGTAAATCTGTTAATTACTAATAAGGCTTCTTGCCAGAAATTCACTATCTAGCTCTACTTTTCTCCGAGTTTTGCCAGCCGTGCATGCGCAGTCTTCGTTACGGTGCTACACCCGAAAGACCACAACCTCTTCAACAGAGTCTGATAGCCAGGAGCTCCTACCAAACAGCGCTTTACAGATAGCACTCTACGAGCTCACCCAAGTATAGCTCACATCGTCCAAGATTCAGCATCAGGTGCCCTCCACATCACCTTAAGAGTCTCAAAGCCCTGAACACCCAATGAACAGCGCTTTGGAGATGACACTCAACTGAACGCACCCCAGCACAGCTTACATCCTCCAAGAATCAACATCAGGCGCCATCCACACCGCCTTAAGGTACTTGCACACCCCCCGCACACGGCAGTATCACCCGGATACCATCTGGTCAATGCACACATCTCCCTGAGGCAATCTGAGGAACATTGATAATATATATATCCTAGTTGCATTGCAGATGGAGCCTAAAAACATTGGACATTAGCACTGTTCCCTGTTTACACCATCTGTCATTTGTTCCTCCGATACAACACACTTCATTGGATATGTCCATTGTTCATATCTACCTATCAGCCATACAAAACCCTTATCACTTTTCATTAGAGATGGGCGGGTCCGGTTCTCCGAGAACCGAACCCACCCGAACTTTGGGTATCCGAGTACCGAGCTGAGCAGCTCGGTACTCTCCCGCCCATTCCGAATCCAAATCGAGGCCGAACGTCATTGTGACGTCGTCGGATCTCGGGACTCGGTTCTCGCGATACTTCAACTTTATAAATACACGCCTCCACAGCAATCCATCGCCATTTGACAGAGGGAGAGAGCAGGGTGTAGTCATAGGCTAATTAGAGCAGGGACAGAGAATACAATATTGTTCTTGCAATTGCTCTAACCAAAATCGCTAGTGCAGAGAGGAGGATAGAGGTTTATTATTTTTTCTTCATATTTGGCACTCCCCAGCGCTTTTGGGGTGTCCCCCATAATTGTGCATTAATATTTCTGGCTGTCAAAAGTCATATCTGTCAGCAGTATCTACTAAATAATTTGTAGCACTCCTCAGTGCTTTTGGGGTGTCCTCCCTAATTGTGCATTAATATTTCTGGCTGTCAAAAGTCATATCTGTCAGCAGTATCTACTAAATAATTTTTAGCACTCCTCAGTGTTTTTGGGGTGTCCTCCCTAATTGTGCATTAATATTTCTGGCTGTCAAAAGTCATATCTGTCAGCAGTATCTACTAAATAATTTTTAGCACTCCTCAGTGTTTTTGGGGTGTCCTCCCTAATTGTGCATTAATATTTCTGGCTGTCAAAAGTCATAACTGTCAGCAGAATCTACTATATAATTTTTAGCACTCCTCAGTGTTTTTGGGGTGTCCTCCCTAATTGTGCATTAATATTTCTGGCTGTCAAAAGTCATATCTGTCAGCAGTATCTACTAAATAATTTTTAGCACTCCTCAGTGTTTTTGGGGTGTCCTCCCTAATTGTGCATTAATATTTCTGGCTGTCAAAAGTCATAACTGTCAGCAGAATCTACTAAATAATTTTTAGCACTCCTCAGTGTTTTTGGGGTGTCCTCCCTAATTGTGCATTAATATTTCTGGCTGTCAAAAGTCATATCTGTCAGCAGTATCTACTAAATAATTTTTAGCACTCCTCAGTGTTTTTGGGGTGTCCTCCCTAATTGTGCATTAATATTTCTGGCTGTCAAAAGTCATAACTGTCAGCAGTATCTACTAAATAATTTTTAGCACTCCTCAGTGTTTTTGGGGTGTCCTCCCTAATTGTGCATTAATATTTCTGGCTGTCAAAAGTCATATCTGTCAGCAGTATCTACTAAATAATTTTTAGCACTCCTCAGTGTTTTTGGGGTGTCCTCCCTAATTGTGCATTAATATTTCTGGCTGTCAAAAGTCATATCTGTCAGCAGTATCTACTAAATAATTTTTAGCACTCCCCAGTGGTTTGCGCTCAGAATGGATTCAAAGCAGTCCACATATGATCTAAATGAGCAACCAGGTTCTGTCACCAGTCGTGATGTTAGTGTTCCCAGTACGTCATCTGGCCAAGGCGATGTCAAACAACAGAGTGTTTTCAAATTAGTGCAAAAACCAAAAACCAAAAAAAATTTTACTGTATTGAAGCGAAAAAGAAGTGTAACTGAGCAAAAGTTAAGTGACGATAAAAAAAAAATTGCAAGCATGCCATTCTACACACGCAGTGGCAAAGAGAGAATGAGGCCTTCACCTTTGGCTATTAGTGGCAGATCCCAAAAAGTTACCCAGCCTACAATTGGTGCACAACTACTGTTACGCGTCAAAGCCGAGCTGCAAGATAACAGTGAGGCATTACAGGAGAATATTTGCTCTGATTCACAAATGACAACAATCCCTGTGGAGAGTCCATCCAACAGTGGGATGTCTAATCGTGAGCATTCTGCTGATGTGTGCCTTAATAGCCCGAGTGTAGCCGGTGATACCCAAATTGAGGATGCCACTTTGGAATTAGAAGAGGATGAGGGGGAGATTTGTGTAGGCGACGAGGGCGCTAATGATGATGTTGATGATTATGATGCAGCCAGATACCAAATTGCCTTTCTCAATTTCTATTTATATTCTAGATTATATAACGGCTGAATAGTTTTCTATTTCACTCCTAGTGGAGAGAGGATCTGATGCAGACAGATACCAAACTGCCTTTGTCCATTTCAATTTATATTGTACAGTATATAACGGCTGAATTTATTAGTATTTTATACAAGTGGAGGGTGGCCTAGAGAGACAAAAACCAAACTGGCTTTCTCCATGTCAATTAATATTGTACAGTCTATAACGGCTGGATTTTTTGGTATTTTATACAAGTGGAGGGGGGCCTAGAGAGACAGAAACCAAACTGGCTTTCTCCATGTCAATTAATATTGTACAGTCTATAATGGCTGAATTTTTTGTTTTTTTAAAAAAGTGGAGGGGGGCCTATAGAGACAGAAAGCAAACTGTCTTTTTCCATTTCTTTCCATATTTAACTATAAGTGTAGGGTGTAATATACATTCAAAGACGATGGCTGCATTGCCAATATGCATAGATGGAGAGGAAGACAATCTGTTTTGTGTGTAGAATAAACGAAGGCCTACCAACGAAGAATTAAACAGTTTTTTTGGATGATTTATTACCTCAACAATTAGATTACTTATCTCTAAAACAGTTGGAGCACTAAATTGGGTTATTTTAGGCACAAAAACATGTATTTTCCAACAAAATAGCAAAACAAAACCAAACAAAACCAAAACCAAAACACGCAATGGCGGTTTTGCAAAACCAAAACCAAAACCAAAACACGACGGTAATCCAGATCCAAAACCGAATCCAAAACCAAAACACGGGGGTCAGTGACCATCTCTACTTTTCATTCTCTTTCCTCCTGCACTTGAGCGCTTTGTGCACCATTTCTTTTACTCGCTCTGATGCTTGTCCAGCGTCAGAGCAACTTGTGTGTATCCTGACTCCTGGCTCGTGCAGTACCTGTCCTCTGTTCTTCGTGCTCCAATTCTGCTTGTCTTACCATCCCGGGTCTCCTGCTCCTGTGTACCATACCCCTGTCCTGACTATGTTATTGCCGGCTGATTCAGCTCTACTTATCAGACCCGGCGTGTTACTGTGTCCGAGGACATCTCCCGCATTTACCTTCTAGCCTGTATTCCTCACCTGCCAACCTCCCTCAGTGGTCTTCAGTCATCTCTTCTGCAGTGCTACCTCTAGAGGCAAACCAGTGTACCGCGTCCTGCGAGCCCTCAGCAGCTAAGCCCATCCCACTTTGCGGGGGTTCTTGGTGTACACCAGGGGGTTCGTTAGACTCCGCACCACTGGCCAGCCAGCGCAAATCTAGTTTAGCACAAGGATTCCATCATTTCCGTCATACGCAATGCGGAAGTCAGCTGCCCCCGGTCTACCTAATTCTCTGCTCCGCAGGTGTCTGTTGACCACCACTGATCTAAGAAGTACACATTTAATACATAAGGCTGCAAAATAACATAAATAAAATATTTCTAATCTGTGTGTTCTGATGTCACAGCTCCATCATTATGAAGATGGTTTTCATATGTTTACTCAGGTTGCTTAACTCAGCAATTTTAATCTGAAATCTATTAACAGTAGTCTTTTTGTCATTTTCATGATAAACCTGTGCAGAAAATGTTTGTCAAAGTAAGCATCACTATCTTAAAAAACAATCTGTGTTTACCTACACTGTTATATTTCCCCCAGGGAACCGTTGTTATCCCAGTACTGTCCTCTGCACTGAGAGATAAAGCCTACTTTGAGAAACCAGAACAGTTTTATCCAGAGCATTTTCTTGACTCAGAAGGACATTTCAAGAAGAATGAAGCGTTCATACCTTTCTCATTAGGTAATTTTCATTATGATCACCTTTTTCTGATGCTGTCACTCAAGAACAATATTTACTTCGTATCTAAAGCATGAAAGTAGAATAGTATTATATTTTAATTTTAGCATCAGCATATGCATTTAAGGTGAACAATATGTGTAAATATATGTGTGTGTGTGTGTGTGTATATATATATATATATATATATATATACACTGTATATTACATGTCAATTCTTCCATGTGTACTCGGGGACATTACTATAAATCAGTGAAACCAACGTGCACTCCTTTAAATTAATGAAATATGTGTACGAGTGAATACAATTATTAGAGAAAGTGCTGCCACGACATGTTAAGACCAGAATGAAGAATGGAGACTCATGAAGGTTTTAACTGCGACATCCTGAGTACATTTGAGTTACAGAGGCTAGGGTCTTACCTACATAAGATGTCTTGACTTTGACAAGTGAGCTTAACCCAATATAGCTTTATTGTGCGCAAAGATTCCTACGTATGTATATGCTGAAACATAATGATTTATATATTGTTTATTTTAGCACACCAGACTATCTATAAACTGAATAAGGCTCCTTTCCACTGCACAATAAACCTCTTCTTTAACATGTTAAAATTTTTACTGTATTTATGAAATGCATTCATGAAAGACACGGACACAGATATAAATTTGTCAAATAAGGACACAGTTTTAATTAAAATTTAAATTGTGGTGGAGAAAGCAAAATGTGATTGCATCTAAGCAGATTAAAACTAAACAACGAGTGGATGGCCAAATGGCCCAGAATCCACTAAACCAAGGATATTATCCCTTAATGAATGACAGGAACTTAATCTGGCATGAAAGAAACTACACCCCCTCTAGACACACAATGATGTGCCCACCCAAAACAGGTCAAGGGGTACCCACACACAAAGGACTAAGAGCCACTTTTACTTTGAAGTGGCCATTGACCAATCAATGGAAGCGCATTGTATTAGCCACTGACCACAAGACTTTCCTGCCAATACTGTGGTCCTCTAATGGAGACACAGCCTGCCTTCAAATGACCTAACAAAACCCTCTACTTTAAATCTGTTCTATGTTCTATGAGCAGCCACAAACCCTTGTCCGTAAGATTCCCCCAATCTACTCTGAACAAGTGAGCCTGTTCTACCACAATCAAGGGATGTTCAATTACCATGCCCCTAAGAGTCCTAATGACATTGCCAGTAGCCCTATTAAGCTTTTTTAGCAGACTTCTCATAATGGGGAGAGGAATATTACCCCTTCATCAGATCCTGGGAATGACATCTGACTAGCACAATTTAACTGATGGCCATCTAGTCTGCAGCAACCGAAAAGCCTCCCTGATATTACTCAGAAAGTCTAAAGATTCTCCTTTACCCAGATCATTCCCTCCTCAATGAACTACAAGTATGTTGGGACGGCCCTGCTCTTCAACTGCTGAGATCACGAAGGCAATAAAACCAGACCAGCATAAACCCTTCTTACCTAACCAATGAATCTCAACAGGGCAGGGAAAGGAGGACAACTCATGGTCCATAATATGTCTGGACGCTAGAACACAAACAAAATGTCCTACAACCTAGATTTGGATCTTTGTCTCGGGTAAACCTGCAAACAAAATATTCCTATGTCAAATCTTCTTCTAATCACAATTAACTGGGAATAACCATCACACACTAAAGCCAGAAGAAAAAAGGGGTTGAGGGGGATAAGTGGTAACCCATATGAACGTAAAAAACCCAACCTGGAGGTACGTAACTAATCAGGTCCGGGAACAAACAGTAAAATTCCCTTCATGACCTCACTAAAAGTGACAAGCAGCAAAGCCCTGGGTTACCAAGGGTAAAGCAGAGTACCGCCCTACCTAGGGGGCCTGATATATCTCTTTTTTTACATCAGTCTTCCATCTCCCTAAGTTCTTAGTCGCCTTGATTGAAGACCAGTCCAAGGTCGAAGCTGTAGTCACCTCAGTCCTACAGGAATGGGTCCCGTAATGTTTTGGATTTAGATTGACAAATTCTATGGAACGTTAATCTTTCACAAAACTGAAACTTAGTGAAATGTGAACCATCCCCATGTATCAACCAAGCTTATTCCCCTTGTGTCATGCTCAGGTGGCTGTACAGTCTTTCTTGACTCCAAAATCAGGCAGTCTCCCGGAAACACCTCCTGAGCCGGTGGAACCTGTGAAGCTACATAAGGATAAATGTTTCCATAAGACATGTTGTGAACTAACAGGCTTGGACGAACAGACTGCTGGAAAAGAGCATTCTGGCGGAGTCTGTGCGCATGGGAGCCTAGCACAAAATAGTGGAAGGGGGGGGGGGGGGGGGGGTCCAAGCACTTACCTGAGGCAAGTATGAGGGTGTAGGGGAGTATGGGGCTGTGCCATATGCTCCAGCTGAATACAAGAGGCAGAGGGGGTAAGAGAAAGATAGAGACAGAGAAGGCAAAAGGAAGTAAAAGGGGTATGAGAGACGGAGGTAAAACAGAAAAGAAGTTAGGAAAGGAGAGAAGGAGTAACAGGTAAAAAGAATTGAATAAAACACAAAGAAATGCAATTTAATTAGGAGAACTTTCAAATACCTTGTTTTACTTATAAGTGGCTGGTTTATAGTACAAATAAGGTAGATCTGGCTGAATAGTAATATACTACTATTAATCGATAATAACAAGAATAATAATATTAATATAGTTTTTTGTGTTCAGTAGACATTAAGGTCATCCTAATAAATGTATTTCATGGAAAAAAATATATTAATATATAACTGTTTTTTCATTAATGCTTATATTGTTAACAGGTAACATTAATTCACCAGGTTTTGTTTCTTGAGTTCTTTTGCAAATGTATATTCCAGAAAGGCATTCGACTTATCCTGCAATGTCTTGTGTAGTAGAACAGAGCAGACCTACACCCGAAATCATCAGCGCACGTATCTTCAGACCCGTTCCATGTTGAATTCGGAAGTACGCAGAGGCAATTTACGTGCGCTTTTAAACAAAAGCAGGCTCATCATCTTCATCAGCTATTTTGTATAGCGCTACTAATTCTGCAGCGCTGTACAGAGAACTCACTCACATCAGTCCCTGTCCCATTGGAGCTTACAGTCTAAATTCCCTAACAGACACAGACAGACAGGGACTAGGGTCAATTTGATAGAAGCCAATTCACCTACTGGTATGTTTTTTGGAATGTGGGAGGAAACCGGAGCACCCGGAGGTAACCCACGCAAACACAGGGAGAACATACAAACTCCACACAGATAAGGCCATGGTCGGGAATCAAACTCATGACCCCAGTGCTGTGAGGCAGAAGTGCTAACCACTAAGCCACTTTGCTGCCACTGTGCGCTTAGAATGCGTGCCTTAATGAATCAGGATCCCTGTTTTTTGAACGCTTAATAAAGATATCCCTGAATGCCCCTGACAAATATTGATTTCACTGAAAAAACACTTTAGATATTTAAAGAAGGAAATATATAAGTTTTTTTGAGTGCGCGGCTCACTGACACTCAAATGCAAACACCTTTTTAAACGTTTAATAAAGGTTTCACTGAATGCCCCTGACAAATATTGGTATCACTATAAAGCACTTTAGATTGTTGAGCCTATATATATATATATATATATATATATATATATATATATATATATATATATAGTTACACTATTAAATGTGCCTTTATAATCTGTTTTTGGATCTAAACATTATAGTATGCAGCCTAATAATGCACACATTACATGTAGTTATTAGTTTGTTTTGATTTTTCTAATAACTTCTTATAAAACATTCAACATTATTGATTATGTATTGAATGTTGCTTTTATTCACATATGTTAACACACATATGCCACAGCTGGTTTCATTGTTTTCTATTTATGTTTTAACTAGGTAAAAGAAGTTGTGCTGGAGAGAACCTAGCCAAAGCAGAGCTGTTTGTGTTCTTCACAACCCTGCTACAGAACTTCACATTCCAGGCTCCACCTGGAGCCAAACTGGACCTCACCCCTGTATCTGGGTTCACTAATGCACCATTACATCATGAAATTTGCGCCATACCTCGCATCTAGACATGTTTTCAGCCAGTTATTTCATTAGAAATGTAAGATAAGATTATTGTTTTGAATTGTATCAACAAATATTTGTTATAGAAATTTGAAAGGCAAGATATTCATTAATCATCGCATTAAAAAAATGAATGACTCGCAACATTTTATTAAAAAAAAAGATAGGCGAGGACTAATGCCAGTCTGCTGGTGGTCAGGAACATTATTTGATCCTTATACCATTGAACGATGTCAGCCTCTTTTAATGTTAATGCATATTTATCCTTTTATTAATAAGTAGATTGTTAGTACAGTATGATTTTACACTACAAGACATCTCACGTTCTCCTTTTTCTATTGTTTTAATGTTTAACAAGCTGAGTTACAGAGATATATATATGTAGATCAACTCTGACAGTACACTGAAATTACTTAACTATATGCCCTGCTCTGGTACACTTTAAATGTACAGTGTTAAATTTATGTTTACTAGCTACCAATTAAATTGTGTAACAGGTTTAACAATCAACTACCCAGCATTAAAGGGAGAGCACCTAGTGACCGCCATACAATACAGAGAGCATCCTAGTGACCCCATACAATACAGATACCATCTTTGTGACCCCATATAATACTTGATCATTTTTGTGATTGCCTCACAATACCACCCCCCTCATCATGAATTAACCCCTCTTCAATTGTTTACTCCAACCTCATCATAAAACCTCTTTCATCATTTACCCCCTTTATAATCATTAGCTCCCTTATCCAGTTTAATTATTAAACCCCACATCATAAATTAATTTAATTCATATTCATTAAACGTCCTTATTACCTCCACAGTCTCATCAAAAGACTGTATATGTGTATGCCCAGACTGTCTGTTCTTATATATATATATATGTGTGTGCCCAGAGTGTCTGTCCCTATATGTGACAAAGTCACTGAATTAATGCTAATCACAGAGGTATTTTCCACAGGTCTCCTGCCTTGTATATGCTAGCAGCAGGGAGATTGTTTAGTTCTGTGGGGAAAAGTTTCCCAGAGTATGTTTCACAGCAGACTAATTAAAAGTTGCACCTGTGTGGGACCTGTAAAGTGTTGCAGCAGTGATCACTCTGTCTCTCAGACCTGGGAGGAGGCTAGGTGCCTCCCAAGAGAACATGCTAAGGGTGAGCAAATAACCTTTATTTGGCATTTGAGTCTGGGACACAAGGTCTCAGACTTGAGATCGGGCCTGTAAAGAATGTTTTTTTTAAATTGAGTAAATTTTATTCTAGAGTGTAGAACAAAGACATAGTATAATGAAATAAAACAAATTAAACAAAAAGCAAAACAAAACAAAATAAAGCCATACAGCACAAATAGTTATATGATTAAGTAAGTTTGATTCAAGCAGAACAGATGGATACATGGATGTATGTAATTAAACATATATATATTGATAAAATATATATCGATAGAGGATACTTTACAAATTTATCATCAGCTCCCATTATGAAGGAACGGCTAGAACTAATTTAGAGTTTTATAGAGCGGGTATTCAATAGCTATAGTCATGTTGCATAGACTAATGAGAGAGGAAGGGTGAAAGGATAACTTTATGCCTATTCATATTTTGTTAAGGGAATGTATTAAAAAGATGTGTGTAATGTGTGTGTAATTAAACGTAAATATAAATATATATACATATATATTAAAACTTGACTTCAGCTCCCACTATGATGGAGCGGTTAGAACTGGATTAGATTTTAATAAAGTGGGTGTTTGGGAGCTACAGCCATAATACAGCTCTCTCTTTTTTTTTTTTCCCTTCTCTCTGTTAGAGCTAGTGGGTGTGGTTTAATTGCATAGTTGATACAGCTGGTTAGTGCAAGCTCTATTTAACAGGAGGTAGCAAGCGATTTCATTGAGCTTGTGATTTCACTGCTTTTTTGATTTCAAGTGCTGTTTTTGTTTAAAGTGTGGAGTTGGTTCCAGTAAGGAGTTGAATCCAGGAAGGGGTTTAATCTGGTAAGTGGCTAGGAAAGGCTAGTACTAAAGTTCACTGTAGGCTATAAGAAGTTAGGTTAGCCATAATAAGATGAGTAGTAGCAGGCTTGATGATCTCACTCAATGCATATCTTGTCATATGTATGCACACTTAGAGCAAGTGCTCCAAGGTTTATACCTCTGTGAGAAATGTGAGCAATTGGTCTCTTTGGAAGCCCAGGTAACTGATCTAAAGCAGACCATTGCAACATTGAGAGACATTGCCAACCTGGAGCAGAGTTTACAGCTCACCGTTGATGCTTTAGCTGAGCAGGGTGGAGCAGAGATAGAGGAGGATGCACAGGTAGGCAGCTGGGTAACAGTTACTATGGGTAGCAGAGGGAGGAAGAGGCAGGCCAGTTCTGAGCTAGGCAATCCCAGCAGATTTGCCAGATTGGATGAAGATACTGTGGAAGGCAGTTCAGAATTGGTAGAGTTGGATGACACTGCTTCCTCTAGCAACCAGGGGAATGGTCTCTCCAGCACAGAGGGGACCAAAGTTACTCAGGGACCCAGGCAGATTGTGGTGGTAGGGGATTTAATTATTAGGAAGGTAGATAGGGCAATCTGTTACCGGGACCGTGCATGCCGAACAGTGTGTTGTCTCCCGGGTGCTCAGGCTCGGCATATTGCGGATCGGGTGGACAGATTGTTGGGAGGGGCTGGGAATGACCCAGCAGTTTTGGTGCATGTTGGCACCAATGACCGAGTTAGAGGAAGAAGGGGTGTCCTAAAGAATGATTTCAGGGACATAGGTCGCAAACTTAAGGCAAGGACATCCAAGGTAGTATTTTCGGAAATACTACCTGTGCCACGCGCTAGTCCAGGGAGGCAGCGGGAGATTAGGGAGGTTAATGCGTGGCTAAAAGATTGGTGTAAGAAGGAGGGTTTTGGATTCTTAGAGCACTGGGCTGATTTCTCGGTCAGTTGCCATCTTTATTGTCGTGATGGATTGCACCTGAATGAGGAGGGGGCTGCAGTGCTAGGGGAGAGGATGGTTAGAAGGTTGGAGGAGATTTTAAACTAGGCTCCGGGGTGGGAGGGGCAAGCAAGTATTTATGGGATAGACATTGAGAGTAGTAAGGAGGAATTTAACAAGAGTAAAGGGGGTGGAGAGGGGGGAAAGGGAAGCATAGCCGATAAGGAGCGGCCCTTTTTAAAGCAAAAAGAAATACCTAAGAGAGACAATAGACTTAAGTGTATGCTTGCAAATGCAAGAAGCCTGACAGGTAAAATGGGGGAGTTAGAACTAGTAGCAATGAATGAGCAGTATGATATTATAGGTATTACTGAGACCTGGTGGGATGATACACATGACTGGGCAGTCAACTTGGAAGGCTATTCTCTCTTCAGGAGGGATAGGGTAAATAAAAGGGGAGGAGGAGTATGTCTTTATATTAAGCCAGAATTAAAACCAAGTATTCAGGAAGTTATATACGAGAATATTGGTGATAATATAGAGGCATTGTGGGTGGAAATATCCAGCGGAGGAAAAAGTTCAGAGAAGTTTCTGATAGGGATATGATATAAACCGCCAGATATTAGTACGATTGAGGAAGCCCAACTTCTACAGCAAATTGAAAAGGCTACACAACTAGGTCAAATTTTAATTATGGGGGATTTTAATTATCCGGACATTGATTGGAGTACTGAGACCTGCGGTACAGCTAGGGGAAATAGGTTTCTGAGCACGCTAAAAGACCATTACATGTCCCAATTAGTTGAGGAACCAACTAGGAACCGGACTATACTAGACCTAGTAATAACAAACAATGTAGACGTAATATCAAATATTCAAGTAAAGGAGCACTTGGGAAACAGTGATCATAATATGGTCTCATTTGAAATTAGTTTCCAGAAACAACAGTATAAGGGATCAACTAGGACTTTAAACTTTAAAAAGGCAAATTTTAATATGCTAAAGGAGTCTATAAAGAGCATAGACTGGGACAAAGCCTTGGAAGGAAAAAATACGGAAGAAATGTGGGCTGTCTTTAAAATGTTGTTGGAAACATACACGGATAAGTTCATTCCTATGGGAAATAAATGTAAAAGAATTAAGTCTAAACCAATGTGGCTAAATAAAAAGGTAAGGGAAGAAATGCAAAGGAAGAAGCGTGCATTTAAATTGTTTAAGTCTGAAGGGTCAGAGGAGTCCTTCCATAGGTACAAGGAATGTAATAAAACATGCAAAAAGGAAATTAGATTGGCTAAATTAGAAAATGAAAGGCACGTTGCAAAAGAAAGTAAGACAAACCCCAAAAAGTTTTTTAAGTATATAAATGGCAAAGGGATTAAAAAAGATAATATAGGACCCCTAAGAAGTGAGGTGGGTGAATTGATAAATGATACTAAGGAAAAAGCAGAGATATTAAACACATTTTTTTCTTCAGTATTTACCAGAGAGGAACAAATGGCAGGAGTAATACATAAAAATGGAAATGAAACCATGCCATTAATTAATACTTGGTTGTCAGAGGAAGAAGTCCAAAGGCGACTGAAGAATATTAAGATAAATAAAGCTCCAGGTCCAGATGGCATACACCCAAGGGTCCTTATGGAGTTAAACTCGGAAATAGCTAGACCGCTATTCTTAATTTTCAGAGATTCAATCTCATCAGGCTCAGTACCAAGGGATTGGCGAATAGCAGATGTGGTGCCGTTGTTTAAAAAGGGGACAAGATCACAACCAGAGAATTATAGACCTGTAAGCCTGACATCAATAGTGGGGAAACTACTGGAAGGTATTTTAAGGGACAGTATTCAGGATTACTTGGTACGCAATAAAATTATTAGTGGGAATCAACATGGATTTGTGAGGGATAGGTCATGTCAAACTAATCTAATTAGTTTCTACGAGGAAGTTAGTGGGAACTTAGACCAGGGCAGGACAGTAGATGTGGTCTACTTAGATTTTGCAAAGGCCTTTGATACAGTGCCACACAAGAGGTTGGTTTACAAAATAAGGGAACTGGGTCTAGAAATCAAAATTTGTACTTGGATCGAAAACTGGTTAGAGAATAGGGGACAGAGAGTTGTGATAAATGGAACATTTTCTAATTGGTCAAAAGTCTTAAGTGGAGTACCTCAAGGTTCCGTGCTGGGACCACTCCTTTTTAATATATTTATTAATGACCTTGGTGATGGTTTAGAGAGTAAAGTTTCTATTTTTGCAGATGACACTAAACTCTGTAAGGTAATAAAATCAGAGCAAGATGTAGCTTCTCTACAGAGGGACTTAAATAAACTGGAGGATTGGGCGGCTAAATGGAATATGAGGTTTAACACAGATAAATGTAAGGTTATGCATTCAGGGATCAAAAATAAGAACGCAATCTATAAATTAAATGGAATTAATTTGGGAGAATCTATAATGGAAAAGGATTTGGGAGTGCTCGTAGACAGTAGACTTAGCAATAGTGCTCAATGTCAAGCAGCAGCTGCAAGGGCAAAAAAAGTATTGGCATGCATAAAAAGGGGCATAGATGCAAGGGAAGACAGTGTAATTTTGCCACTGTATAAATCGTTGGTAAGACCTCATCTTGAATATGCAGTACAGTTCTAAGCACCACTCTATAAAAAAGATAATTTGGAACTAGAAAGGGTTCAGAGAAGGGCGACAAAATTGATAAAGGGTATGGAGTCATTAAGTTATGAGGAAAGGTTAGCCAGTTTAGGCATGTTTACTTTAGAAAAGAGGCGTCTAAGGGGAGATATGATTACTATGTACAAATACATTAGGGGTCAATACGGAGAGCTTTCATGGGAACTTTTTACCCCAAGGACCATACACAGGACACATGCTCATCCCCTAAGGTTAGAGGAGAGGAAATTTCACAACCAGCAAAGGAAGGGGTTCTTTACAGTAAGGGCAGTCAAGATATGGAATTCATTGCCAGGGAAGGTTGTGATGGCAGATTCAATAGATATGTTTAAGAAAGGGTTAGACAAATTTTTAGCGGAAAGGTGTATCCAGGGATACGACCGTTAATTTAAAATAAACGATAGTAGTGGATATAGGGTAAAAATTGGATTGCAATATTGAGTCTGGGGGGATTTTCAAAATTGAAACAGATGGGCGGTTGCCTACTCTGGATTAATTTCAAATATAAGTGCAGGATCGCAGGAGATCCAAAATAGGTTAAACTTGATGGACTGGTGTCTTTTTTCCACCTCATCAACTATGTTACTATAAAAAATAATGCACAGAGTAAAGAGGAGGAGGATGACAAGTAAAAGAAATTGAGCTTAAATAAGGTCTAGTTCAGGCCTGTGTAGTGTGAATTTTGAGGAATACCACGGACACCATATGTTTTCATATTTGTGTACGACATGTTTTTCCGTATGCAAATACCATTCATGGCGTCATTAAACAGAGCTTTCCATTTCTGTAAATCAGTGGCATCCGTTGCCATCCACATGCGGGCTACAATAACTTTGGCTAGTGTTGAGAGGGTAAAGATATATTGACAACGAGTTTCAGAGAAACTATCATTCAAGGAAATACAAAAAAAACAAATCTTTGGTGTAAGAGCAGGAACCCCATGCACTGTATTACAGAAGCACCTGGAATGGTAAAAAAAAAAAAGGCCCCGCTCGCTCACCAAGAAAACCAACTAAAGTGCTATCCTCTGTGGCATATAACCAGTCTTGTAAATTAGATAATTGAGCTGCCATATAATAAAATTTAAGATTGGGTAATGCCAGGCCACTTTCTTCTTTAGATGTACAAAGAGTATTCAAATTAATTCTGTGCCGCTTATTATCACTCCAGATGACTGAGGAGAATAAAGAATTAATGAATTGAAATATACGATTTGGGATATATATTGGTGAGTGACATTACCAATACACTGGGGCAGACATGGGTAATAGTTATATGGGTTGCCTGGCTAGGGAGGAGGGATTACATAGAGTTGTCATGACTATCTTTGATCACAATCATGTAAAACATTTTACGGGAAAGGGTATTGCTAACACCTTTCTAAATTACTATAGTGCGCTTTATGAATCCAAGGTAACTTATAGAGAGATGCAACTTAATACATATCTGAGCACCATCCACCTCCCTAAGCTATCTAATGAGGCTGTTGCCCTCCTGGATGCCCCCCTCACAGTAGAAGATATGGAGTTGGCAATCACCTCCTTTCCCAATCATATGGCCCCGGGAGTGGATGGCATTCCGATTGAACTGTATAAAAAATGTAAAAGCTTTTTTTGTCACTCAACTTCTAACTCTCTACTGGAATCTAATACCATTTCCTCTTCAATGTCTGAAGCATTAATTGTAGTTTTACCATAACCTGGCAAGGACCTCCTATATCCTGATTCCTATTGCCCAATCTCATTGTTGGGGTCAGATGTTAAGATACTCACTAAAATTCTGGCCATCCGGCTTAATACAGTCATAAGTCAGATCATTCTTCCAGACCAGACGGGTTTCATGCCGGGCAGATCCGCTGCCACTAACCTGCGTCGCTTGTATATGCACTTGCAGGTGGCTCATGTCTCCGAATTGGGGGCTGTGGTGGTGTCTCTAGATGTCGTCAAGGCTTTCGACTCAGTAGAATGGATTTATCTCCTGGAGGTGCTGAGGAGGTTTGGTTTTGGACCTACATTTATTCAATGAATCCAAATGCTGTATCTCAATCCAACAGCGCAAGTGTGGGTTGGTGGATACACTTCGGTCCCATTTAGTCTTGAAAGGGGTACCCGTCAAGGGTGCCCAGTCTCTCCTGCATTATTCACAATAGCAATTGAATCACTGGCCTGCTTGGTTTGAGCTCATCCTGGTATACATGGCCCTCCAAGTGGTCCAGCCACGGATACCATTGCTTTATATGTAGATGACATGCTATTGTTTCTGTCAGATACTGTCACGAGCCGCGGCGGCACTCACAGCCGCCGCGGCTCGCTTCCTGTGCCATCTGGTGTCCCGGCCGTCACCTTGACGACCGGGACGTCATTTCCAGTTCCTGCCCTGCCGTTGCCAAGGCAACGGCCGGACGCTTCTCCTCTGGCGCTGTGTCCCGGCGTTACTGGTAGCCGGGCGCACGCGCGCAAAATAACACAGACTGTGGGCTGATTAATTTAATTAATACTAGGGGCTGTGTGAGACTCAGAGCTAGGCTCTGATTGGTGGCCTTTGGTATTTAGGGCAGTGAGGTCTGCAGCCTCACTGCCAGTTATAGAGTCCTGTCCTCAGTTCTGCTGCCTGCTTGTTCTCCCTGTGTTTGGTGATTATTACCTTTGATTGACTTCCCGTGTATGACCTTCGCTTGTTCTTGGACCACTGAACCTACGCTTCTGACCCTGACTATTTGCCCGAATAAACCAGATTTTGCTCCTCTGCTAGTGCTCCTGACCTTTCGCTTGTCCTTGGATTTCGAACCTGTGCTTGTGACCTCTGACCTTGGTTTTCCGGCCCGCTTCTGTTCGCCAATCATTCCGCTAATGGGTTCTCCTTAAGTCAGTATACGTTACTCGACTATCTGTTGGCCCACGGCCAAGTCTGTCCCCACCACTAGGGGCTCCAGCGAACACCGCGCCTTCGGAGTAGACCCCGAGTTTCATTGTACTGGCTTGGGAGTTACTAACAGATACAAGTGAATCTCTGGATAATTTATCAACAGTTGTAGATAACTTTGGCCATTATTCTGGTTTAAAAGTAAATTCGGATAAGTTCTGCATATTCCCAATTCATGGTGTCCTCCCATCTGTGCTTCCACCTGGTATCTCTCTTGAATGGACTCTGCGTTTTAAGTACCTCAGTATCTGGATGACCCCTAACTTAAAAGATTATATTAAATTAAATATAATCACATGTCTCCCACTTGGAAGCGGCTCCTGTTGACTGTAACAGGGAGAATCAATCTATTTGAAATGATTATGCAACCCAAATATCTTAATGCTTTACAACATTCACCTGTAAGGAATGTTTACTTAGTGATGGACAGGCAAGGATTTTTGTTTATGTATTGTTTATTTGCACAAGCTTAATAAAACTAGCAGAGGTCAGTTGTACCAGAAATAACGCATTTTTGTGGGCTATTGCTGCTGTTCAAAGCCAACTTCCCCAGCTGATGGTACCTGTTCACCTGATTATGTCACAATGTGTATGCCTAGAGTGTCTCTCCCTATATGTGTGTGTGCCCAGAGTGTCTGTCCCTGTATGTGTGTGTGCCCAGAGTGTCTGTCCCTGTATGAGAGTGCACAGAGTGTCTGCTCCTGTATGTGTGTGCCCAGAGTGTCTGTCCATGTATGTGTGTGCCCAGAGTGTCTGTCCTATATATGTGTATGCCCAGAGTGTCTGTCCCTGTATGTGTGCACCCAGAGTGTCTCTCCCTGTATATGTGTGTTCCCAGAGTGTCTCTCTATGTGTGTGCCCAGAGTGTCTGTCCCTGTATGTGTGTGTGCCCAGAGTGTCTGTCCCTGTATGTGTGTGTGTGCCCAAAGTGTCTCTCCCTGTATGTGTGTTTACCCAGAGTGTCTGTCCTATATATGTGTATGCCCAGAGTGTCTGTCCCTGTATGTGTGTTTGCCCAGAGTGTCTGTCCTATATATGTGTATGCCCAGAGTGTCTGTTCCTGTATGTGTGTGCCCAGAGTGTCTGTCCCTGTATGTGTGTGTGCCCAGTTTCTTTGCCGGTATGTGTGTGCCCACTTTATGTCTTGGTCTAAATAAAGTTTTGTGCTTGAATCTTGGGTGCCTCCCACTCCACACAAAGTCCCGCACCAAACGTTGGATGCCCTGAAACCAGGAGTCGGGGATTAAAATAGGTAACGTCTGTATGAGGTAGAGAAGTCGAGGTAGGACATTCATTTTTATAATGTTAACCCTACCTATGCATGTGAAATTCTTGCTCTGCCACTCTCTCAAAAAAGGTGGGTTTTTATAGCCCGTTTGAAACTGGACAGATTAGGGCAAGTTCTGATGGAGGGAGGGAGCTTGTTCCAGTGGAGGGGGGCAGCGTGGGCGAAGTCTTGGATACGCGCATGGGAGGAGGTGATAAGGGGGGAAGAGAGGCGACGGTTATTGGCAGATCGGAGGGGACGGGATGGAGCATGAATAGAGAGGAGGGTGGAGATGTAGGGTGCAGTGGAGTTGGCGAGGGCCTTGTATGTAAGAGTGAGGAGCTTGAAGAGGATTCTGTAGGGGAAGGGGAGCCAGTGATGGGATTGGTAGAAGGGGGAGACAGTCGAGGAGCGGCGAGAAAGGAAAATTAGCCTATTGGACCTGATTGGAACTGTTCACCTGATTATGTCACAATGAGTATGTCTAGAGTGTCTCTCCCTATATGTGTGTGTGCCCAGAGTGTCTGTCCCTGTATGTATGTGTGTTTGTGTGTGTGCGCAGAGTGTCTACTCCTTTATGTGTGCCCAGAGTGTCTGTCTGTGTATGTATGTGCGCAGAGAGTATCTGTCCCTGTGTGTGTGTGTGTGTGTGTGTGCCCAGAGTGTCTGTCCCTGTATGTGTGTGCGCAGAGAGTATCTGTCACTATGTGTTTGTGCGCCCAGAGTGTCTGTCCCTGTATGTGTGCCCAAAGTGTCTGCCCCTGTATGTGTGTGCCCAGACTGTCTGTCTGTGTATGTATGTGCGCAGAGAGTATCTTTCCCTGTATGTGTGTGTGTGCCCAGAGTGTCTGTCCCTGTATGTGCGTGCCCAGAGTGTCTCTCCCTGTATGTGTGTTTGCCCAGAGTGTCTGTCCTATATATGTGTATGCCCAGAGTGTCTGTCCCTGTATGTGTGTGCCCAGAGTGTCTGTCCCTGTATGTGTGTGCCCAGTGTCTTTGCCAGTATGTGTATGCCCACATTATGTGTGCATAGTGTCTGTACCAGTATATGCATCACCAGTTTTTGTACTAGTGCATGTGTGCCCAGTGTCTGTACCTGAGTATATGTGCCTAGTGTGTGTAGCTGTAGTTTCTGAAAAATTATTTACCATAAAATGCCCAGGGACAGCACAGTGTGGCCTCAGTGCATGGAAAGTATCTGGATCCTGGAATGTTGGGGGTCCCATTTTGAAAAAAAAATATGGATGCATGAAATGTAGTAAACTCCAACCAGTCCTGGCGTTAAATCAGTAGCACCCACATTTAATAATTAGGCTCCCCTCAAGCCCTAAATTTAATATAATAGTATTCACATTTGATAAATAGATCTATTTCCCTCCAACATTAAATTAATAGTATTCCTATTTAATAAATAAACCTATGTCCCTCCCTCCAAACAGTCCAAGCAGTAAATGAATAGCATTTATATTTAATAAAAAA
This sequence comes from Mixophyes fleayi, assembly GCF_038048845.1. Taxonomy (NCBI): domain Eukaryota; kingdom Metazoa; phylum Chordata; class Amphibia; order Anura; family Limnodynastidae; genus Mixophyes; species Mixophyes fleayi. The sequence continues at coordinate 29,838,788 of NC_134404.1, read as the reverse complement.
GAAGTTAAATTTAAAAGAAGTTGTGTTGGAGAGAACCTAGCCAAAGCAGCGCTGTTTGTGTTCTTCACGACCCTGCTACAGAACTTGACATTCCAGGCTCCACCTGGAGCCAAACTGGACCTCACCCCTGTATCTGGGTTCACTAATGCACCATTACATCTTGAAAATTGCGCCATACCTCGCATCTAGACATGTTTTCAGCCAGTTATTTTATTAGAAATGTAAGATAAGATTATTGTTTTGAATTGTATCAACAAAAATTTGTTATAGAAATTTGAAAGGCAAGATATTCATTAATCATCGCATTAAAAAAAATGAATGACTCGCAACATTTCATTAAAAAAAAAGATAGGCGAGGACTAATGCCAGTCTGCTGGTGGTCAGGAACATTATTTGATCCTTATACCATTGAACGATGTCAGCCTCTTTTAATGTTAATGCATATTTATCCTTTTATTAATAAGTAGATTGTTAGTACAGTATGATTTTACACTACAAGACATCTCACTTTCTCCTTTTTGTATTGTTTTAATGTTTAACAAGCTGAGTTACAGAGATATATATATGTAGATCAAATCTGACAGTACACTGAAATTACTTAACTATATGTCCTGCTCTGGTACACTTTAAATGTACAATGTTAAATTTATGTTTACTAGCTACCAATTAAATTGTGTAACAGGTTTAACAATCAACTACCCAGCATTGAAGTGAGAGCACCTAGTGACCGCCATACAATACAGAGAGCATCCTAGTGACCCCATACAATACAGATACCATCTTTGTGACCCCATATAATACTTGATCATTTTTGTGATTGCCTCACAATACCACCCCCCTCATCATGAATTAACCCCTCTTCAATTGTTTACTCCAACCTCATTATAAAACCTCTTTCATCAGTTACCCCCTTTATAATCATTAGCTTCCTTATCCAGTTTAATTATTAAACCCCACATCATAAATTAATTTAATTCATATTCCTTAAACGTCCTCATTACCTCCACAGTCTCATCAAAAGACTGTATATGTGTATGCCCAGACTGTCTGTTCTTTTTTATATATATATATATATATATATATATATATATATATATATATATATATGTGTGCCCAGAGTGTCTGTCCCTACATGTGACAAAGTCACTGAATTAATGCTAATCACAGAGGTATTTAACACAGGTCTCCTGCCTTGTATATGCTAGCAGCAGGGAGATTGTTTAGTTCTGTGGGGAAAAGTTTCCCAGAGTATGTTTCACAGCAGACTAATTAAAAGTTGCACCTGTGTGGGACCTGTAAAGTGTTGCAGCAGTGATCACTCTGTCTCTCAGACCTGGGAGGAGGCTAGGTGCCTCCTGAGAGAACCTGATAAGGGTGAGCAAATAACCTTTATTTGGCATTTGAGGTTGGGACACAAGGTCTCAGACTTGAGAGCGGGCCTGTAAAGAATGTTTTTTTTAAATCGAGTAAATTTTATTCTAGGGTGTAGACCAAAGACAAAGTATAATAAAATAAAACAAATTAAACAGAAAGCAAAACAAAACAAAATAAAGCCATATAGCACAATTAGTTATATGATGTAAGTAAGTTTGATTCAAGCAGAACAGATGGATACATGGATGTATGTAATTAAACATATATATATTGATAAAATATATATAGATAGAGGATACTTTACAAATTTATCATCAGCTACCATTATGAAGGAACATCTAGAACTAATTTAGAGTTTTATAGAGCGGGTATTCAATAGCTATAGTCATGTTGCATAGACTAATGAGAGAGGAAGGGTGAAAGGATAACTTTACGCCTATCCATATTTTGTAGCCAAGTCCCAATGGGAAAGAATTAAAAGATGTGTGTAATTAAACGTAAATATAAATATATATACATATATATTAAAACTTGCCTTCAGCTCCCACTATGATGGAGCGGTTAGAACTTGATTAGATTTTAATAAAGTGGGTGTTCGGGAGCTACAGCCATAATGCACAGAGTAAAGAGGAGGAGGATGACAAGTAAAAGAAATTGAGCTTAAATAAGGTCTAGTTCAGGCCTGTGTAGTGTGAATTTTGAAGAATACCAGGGAGACCATATGTTTTCATATTTGTGTATGACATGTCTTTCCGTATGCAAATACAATTCATGGTGTCATTAACCAGAGCTTTCCATTTCTGTAAATCAGGGGCATCCGTTGCCATCCACATGCGGGCTACAATAACTTTGGCTAGTGTTGAGAGGGTAAAGATATATTGACAACGAGTTTCAGAAGAACTATCATTCAAGGAAATACCAAATAAACAAATCTTTGGTGTAAGAGCAGGAACCCCATGCACCGTATTACAGAAGCACCTGGAGTGGTAAACAAAATGGCCCCGCTCGCTCACCAAGAAAACCAACTAAAGTGCTATCTTCTGTGGCATATAACCCGTCTTGTAAATTAGATAATTGAGCTGCCATATAATAAAATCTAAGATTGGGTAACGCCAGGCCACTTTCTTCTTTAGATGTACAAAGAGTATTCAAATTAATTCTGTGCCGCTTATTATCACTCCAGATGACTGAGGAGAGTAAATAATTAATGAATTAAAATATACAATTTGGGATATATATTGGTGAGTGACATTACCAATACACTGGGGCAGACATGGGTAATAGTTTTATGGGTTGCCTGGCTAGGGAGGAGGGTTTACATAGAGTTGTCATGACTATCTTTGATCACAATCATGTAAAACATTTTACGGTAACGGGTATTGCTAACACCTTTCTAAATTACTATAGTGCGCTTTATGAATCCAAGGTAACTTATAGAGAGGTGCAACTTAATACATATCTGAACACCATCCACCTTCCTAAGCTATCTAATGAGGCTGTTGCCCTCCTGGATGCCCCCCTCACAGCAGAAGATATGGAGTTGGCAATCACCTCCTTTCCCAATCATATGGCCCCGGGAGTGGATGGCATTCCGATTGAACTGTATAAAAAATGTAAAAGCTTTTTTTGTCCCTCAACTTCTAACTCTCTACTGGAATCTAATACCATTTCCTCTTCAATGTCTGAAGCATTAATTGTAGTTTTAATTGTAGTTTTACCATAACCTGGCAAGGACCTCCTATATCCTGATTCCTATTGCCCAATCTCATTGTTGGGGTCAGATGTTAAGATACTCACTAAAATTCTGGCCATCCGGCTTAATACGGGCATAAGTCAGATCATTCTTCCAGACCAGACGGGTTTCATGCCGGGCAGTTCCGCTGCCACTAACCTGCATCGCTTCTATATGCACTTGCAGTTGGCTCATGTCTCCGAATTTGGGGCTGTGGGGGTGTCTCTAGATGTCGTCAAGGCTTTTGACTCAGTAGAATGGATTTATCGCCTGGAGGTGCTGAGGAGGTTTGGTTTTGGACCTACGTTTATTCAATGAATCTAAATGCTGTATCTCAATACAACAGCGCAAGTGTGCGTTGGTGGATACACTTCGGTCCCATTTAGTCTTGAAAGGGGTACCCGTCAAGGGTGCCCACTCTCTCCTGCATTATTCACAATAGCAATTGAATCACTGGCCTGCTTGGTTTGAGCTCATCCTGGTATACATGGCCCTCCAAGTGGTCCAGCCACGGATACCATTGCTTTATATGTAGATGACATGCTATTGTTTCTGTCAGATACAAGTGAATCTCTGGATAATTTATCAACAGTTGTAGATAACTTTGGCCATTATTCTGGTTTAAAAGTAAATTGGGATAAGTTCTGAATATTCCCAGTTCATGGTGTCCTCCCATCTATGCTTCCACCTGGTATCTCTCTTGAATGGACTCTGCGTTTCAAGTATCTCGGTATCTGGATGACCCCTAACTCAAAATATTATATTAAATTAAATATAATCACATGTCTCCCACTTGGAAGCGGCTCCTTTTGACTGTAACAGGGAAAATCAATCTATTTTAAATGATTATGCAACCCAAATATCTTTATGCTTTACAACACTCACCTGTAAGGAATGTTTACTTAGTGATGGACAGGCAAGGATTTTTGTTTACGTATTGTTTATTTGCACAAACTTAATAAAACTAGCAGAGGTCAGTTGTACCAGAAAGCCTGCATTTTTGTGATTTATTGCTGCTGTTCAAAGCCATCTACCCCAGCTGATTATTATTATTATTATTATTATTATTATTAATTTTTATTTATAGGGCGCCACTAGGTGTCCGTGGCGCCGTACAGGGACAAACAAAATTACAATACAAGGTGAGACAGCACAGTACAGTAAACAATAATCACAGTAACTCAATGAGCTCAATGCTAGGGTAGGGGAAGGGGAGAGTCCGCATACGACGGAGCCCAGGAGGGAGGGCACGGGTGACAGGGAAATTCCCAGAGGGAGAGAACAGAGCGAGAGGGGACGGGGGGGGGGGGAAGAGGGTCCTCGAGGAGGAGGGCTGATAGCTGGAGAGCAGAGTTGAAAGTGGAGACAGGAGGAGAGATGACCCTGCTCAAAGGAGCATACAATCTAAGGGGCGTGGTAGACAGACAGAGAGACACGGGGGAGGGAGGGAGAGAAGGAGGAACGGAGGATAACTATGAGGGAAGAGGAGGGAGGGTGAAGAGGCAGAAGAAAAGGTAGGAAGTTAAGTGGGAGACTGAAAGGCTTTAAGAATAAGGGGGGTTTTTTTTGTTTTTTTTAAATAAGTTTTTATTGAGGTTTTTAGCAACAAACACAGGTTACATATATGTAATTTCAACAGTATTCGCTTTGGATGGCGAGTGATAAAGAGATTATAACATCATAACAACATAGTACAAAGCCAAAGGTGGCTAAATGTGTCAGAGAGTGCGAACATACCCATCTACGAAAGGTGGGTATAGCTGACCTGATATATAAAACATAAAGACAGACAGGGGGGGGATATAACAAAGAAACATAAGGAAAGAATGGGGGATGGCATGAAGTAAGTCATCATAATAATAAAAGGCCTACAGCATATACAGAGGAAATATAGAACATAGCCTAATCCAACCATTACAGACGGCTGGTTCACCCCTGTAACCTAAAGATACATGTTTCAGACGGATGAACCCAAAGCCGCAAACTCTGGCGAATCTATAAAGTCCAACCAAGGTCTCCATATAGTATAATATGTTACAAAAGAGTCCCTATCTGACAAATATAATTCTTCCATGGACCTGTAATATTCTAATCTCCTGATCCAATCCCGAACATTTGGTGGCGTGGTTGATTTCCATCTCACAAGTATGACTGCCTTGGCGGCTGATATCACAAATTTTAACAGAGATTTTTTAAAGCAGGAAATAGTCATATCTACTTTATTGAGGAGCCAGTACACCGGGGTATCGGGAATAGCCTGGCCAAGCATCTTCCGTGTGATGTCTATAACCTGCGACCAAAAGGGTTGTAGTACGGGGCAATCCCACCAGATATGTAATAAAGATCCTGATCCTGAACTACATCTCCAGCAGGCACTAGACAGTCCGCGAAACATTTTTGCAAGATGTTACGGGCATCTGTACCACCTGGTAAGAACCTTAAAGTGGGTCTCTAATATTGAGACGTTAGGTGAGCAAGCATGGATTGCCTGGGCAGCGTGGGCGAAGTCTTGGATACGCGCATGGGAGGAGGTGATAAGGGGGGAAGAGAGGCGACGGTTATTGGCAGATCGAAGGGGACGGGATGGAGCATGAATAGAGAGGAGGGTGGAGATGTAGGGTGCAGTGGAGTTGGCGAGGGCCTTGTATGTAAGAGTGAGGAGCTTGTAGAGGATTCTGTAGGGGAAGGGGAGCCAGTGATGGGATTGGTAGAGGGGGGAGACAGTCGAGGAGCGGCGAGAAAGGAAGATTAGCCTATTGGACCTGATTGGACCTGTTCACCTGATTAGGTCACAATGAGTATGTCTAGAGTGTCTCTCCCTATATGTGTGTGTGCCCAGAGTGTCTGTCCCTGTATGTATGTGTGTTTGTGTGTGTGCGCAGAGTGTCTACCCCTTTATGTGTGTGCCCAGAGTGTCTGTCTGTGTATGTATGTGCGCAGAGAATATCTGTCCCTGTGTGTGTGTGTGTGCCCAGAGTGTCTGTCCCTGTATGTGTGTGTGTGTCCAAAGTGTCTGTCCCTGTATGTGCATGCCCAGAGTGTCTCTCCCTGTATGTGTGTTTGCCCAGAGTGTCTGTCCTATATATGTGTATGCCCAGAGTGTCTGTCCCTGTATGTGTGTGCCCAGAGTGTCTGTCCCTGTATGTGTGTGCCCAGTGTCTTTGCCAGTATATGTATGCCCACTTTATGTGTGCATAGTGTCTGTACCAGTATATGCATCACCAGTTTTTGTACTAGTGCATGTGTGCCCAGTGTCTGTACCTGAGTATATGTGCCTGGTGTGTGTAGCTGTAGTTTCTGAAAAATTATTTACCATAAAATGCCCAGGGACAGCACAGTGTGGCCTCAGTGCATAGAAAGTATCTGGATCCTGGAATGTTGGGGGTCCCATTTTGAAAAAAAAATGGATGCATGAAATGTAGTAAACTCCAACCAGTTCTGGCGTTAAATCAATAGCACCCACATTTAATAATTAGGCTCCCCTCAAGCCCTAAATTTGATATAATAGTATTCACATTTGATAAATAGATCTATTTACCTCCAACATTAAATTAATAGTATTCCTATTTAATAAATAAACAAACCTATTTCCCTCCCTCCAAACAGTCCAAGCAGTAAATGAATAGCAATTATATTTAATAAATATAACCATTTCCAACAACCTTCCTGCCATTAAATCATTCATACTCACATTTAATAAATAACTCTCCTCCCAAAACTCAGCCCTACAGTAAATTAATAGCCTTAAACCTCCCAAGCATTAAATTAAAGGTCCCGTCACCTCACCTTAATTTTATCGACCCCACTATTAAATTAAATAACCCCACCATCAAACCACAAATAAATTAATAGCACCCACCATTAGATAATTTTCTCCCACCCACAGTACACCAATAAATTAACAGTCTACCTCCTGCCCAATTTACAATAGAGACCCCCCACCTCTGCAAAATATTAATAGCATTTAAGTTTAATAATTATATCCATTTCCCACAACCATCCCATCATTAAATAATTCATATTTATATTTAATAAGTAGACCTCCTTCCCAAACTCAGTCCCACATTCAATTAATAGCCCCCAAACCACCCCAACATTAAATTAAAGGTCCCATCACTCCATCATAATTTAATAGGCCTCACTATTAAATTAAATAGCCCCACCAATAAATTAAATTGTCCCTCCATCACCACACAAATATAATAGTACCCATTAAATAAATAACCCCCACCTAAACTTCACCATTAAATGAATAGCCTATTTCAAATTCACACTAAAACACCACCACTCCCTTCCTTTGTATCACACATTATATAAAGACCCCCCTTCTCTCACACATTATAGCAACATACCCTCCTCATACTTTATAGTAACATACACCTCCCCTCACACATTATAACAGCCTTCAAGTCCCTCTCACACATTATAGCAGCATACCCATTTCCTTCCCTCACACTATAGCAGCATACATCCCCCTCCCTTTCCTCACACATTATAGCAGCACACACCCCCTCCCTTCCGTCACACATTATAGCAGCATACAAGCCCCTCTCACACATTATAGCAGCATACCCACCTCCCTTACCTCACACATTATACCAGCATACACCCCCCTTCGAGGGTCTGATAATACAGTTGTCAATTTTGAAAGGCTCATTCAGTGAAACCTATATTTAAAAAAGGGTGTTTGTGTGTAAGATGTTTTACAAAAATTTTCAATGAAATAAAGAATAATTCTCTTTCGTTAATAGAGTCAAGAAGTATTTGCACTTCGAATTTTTGATGAGCACATTCCTCATAATACACTGTTTTTCCACTTTTGCTCTAGGAAAGCAGTTGCTTGTTTGTGGCAAAATCTCTAGCCACTAGAACTGCCTCCAAGAACCGACTTTGAGCACTACAAAGCTAATCCACATTATACAACTGACTCTATTCATCTCACCAGAGCCCACTCTGCCTTTATGGGGTATTTAATCGGAGCCCCACCACCCGTTACATCTGTGACCTATCTGCCACCTTGTCACGAGCCGCGGCTCCACTGCTGCCGCTGCGGCTCGCTCCTGTCTGCCGGAACTTCACTTCCACCCACACGTCCCGGCTGTTTCCAGGGCAACAGCCGGGACGCTTCTATCTTTCACTGCCGCAGTCCAGCTAATCTGACAGCTGGGCGGGTACACAATGGGAACTAGTCCATTAGCAGCCTGCTGGGCTGATTTATGCGTGTGTGGGGGCTGTATTCTGATTGGGTCATCTGTGTATAAAAAATGCAGGGAGGGCTTAGCCTCCCTGACGGTTATAGTTTACAGTTTCTGTTTCTCGACCAGCTCCTGTGCTCTGCATCTACTATTATTGGATTACCCGTGTTTGACCCTTAGCTTTGTTTTTCTGGACTTCGATTCTTTGCCTGTTGCCCTGACCTCTGCTATGTTTCTGGACTCTCCTTGTTTGCTGCCAGCCCTGACATCTCGCCAGTTCCTGACCACGGTACCTGCTTCAGACCTGAGACCTTGGCCTGTTTCCTTACTACTCTTCTTCCGGCTCTCGCTACTCAGCGCTACAGTACATTTCATAAACTTGCACTGCTCTGAGTATAATACCTGGGGGCATCTGAGTACCTGTGAGTGCGTCAAGCTCTACGGGAAAGGCAGTGTCAGAATCACTAGGTGGAATAGATGATACCTGCCAGCAGTTGGTGCTACTGAGTACTGAGGCGCTGAGTCTAACACGCCCCTGGTTTTCACCAGGAACCCCCGCAAGGAGGTATGGACTTCGCTGCAAGGGAATGCGGCCCTCAGTATCAGACAGCTGGTGAGGTAACAATTGAGGCAGCGGTGAGAGCCCACCAGGAGACAGGTGGAAGAGTAGTCAGCAAGCCGGGTCAAAACCAGATGAATGGATATAGCCAAATCAGAAGCAGGAGAATGGTCAGGAAGCCGGGTCAATACCAAATATCACTCTAAGCCAGAATCAGGAACCAAAGGAGAAGTCAGGAACAAGCCGGGGTCAGAATCCAAATAAAAGCAACACAGGAACAAACGCTGGAGCAAGGCTGAAAACCAAATACTCTGGCACTAGACATGTGTCAGAGGCTGCTTTATATATCCTAAGGTGCCTCCTGATTGGGTTAGGGAGATTTTGGCTCTAACACATGCTGGCTGCAGACAGGTGAGCAGAGATAGCGTCCCGTTTTTAGGCAACAGGACGTGGTGGCTGAGAAGGTGCAGGCGTCCGTCTCCAGCACCAAGAGACGGCGCCTTACAGGCGGCTGCTATAGGTGAAGACCTCTCCATCTTGTTCTACAAGTTTATGATAGTACTGAGAGCCGTAACACACCTCGCCAGAGTGCGTTCACAGCCATATTGGAGCCTGCTACGCTCCTTATAGCCATCATTGGCCATGGCCTTATGCTTAGTGGCTTAGAGCTCCACTTCTATTCTTTCCATATCTCTTCAAAAATCTTTGCAACAAAAATATTTTTAGAAGTAATATTTCATATGAGCAGCTTTGAATATTGTAATTAAAGCAGTATAACAATTCATTGCATTTTAAAAAAAAGTGCAGTTTCTCACCTGTAGAGGTCATCAGAATACCAAATGTTTCACTAGCAAGATAGACATGTATATATATATATATATATATATATATATATATATATATATATATATATATATATATGCTAGAAATTCAAGTAAAATAGTGATATCAGGACTATAGAATCAGTTTCCTTTGATATTTTGCTAAGTATAATTTGATGTTTTAATGATTGTTAAGCATTCAATTCATCAGCATACTTTGATTGAAATCTCGTAAGATTGCGGCATTTTGCAACAATCTAGTTTGTCATGTGATTTATCTGTTCTATTTAATAAACATGTTCACAAAATATTATGATCTGTCCGGAAGATGGCGCAGAATACCAGTGCCGGTCGGCTGGACAGCAAGACATTGGTATAATGAGAGTTTGAAACAAGAGGTAAGGAGGACTTTTTGGACTGCACTTTATGTATAAGTTCAGGGGCAAACGTAGGATTTGTAGAGAGGGGTTTCCACACCACGCCACCAGTGTGTGACCAGCATACATGGGGGCATGGTTATAATATTAGACAGTGCTTGGCTGCTCTCCAACTCTTCCAATCCATATAATATACATGGGTAATGCTGCATGCACTACTGTTGGGTGCACGCAGCTCTCCCTTTTCAAGCCAAGCCGTATAGAGCGGGGGCAGGGTCCACCCACCTCAATTATACAGTGCCCCAGGCTTTGGATGGGAGTTTCCAGGCACTAGGAAACCTCCCCTCGGTTTGCCTATGAAGTTTACTAAGAACCCATCTTCATAGAGATGTGGGATAGAGACAGCAAATGATGATATTACATGTCTAAAAGTCATTTGTACTTTATTATGAATACTATGAGGATTGAGCATTTTTTGCATACCAGTCCTTTGCTTTTTTCAATTTTTCAGATTTGTTTTTTATTGATATCCCCTCCAAATTCTGGGCCTGATTAATCAAGGAACGCAAAGTGAACACAATTTGCATTTTTTTTAAAATCAAACTAGAATTGCACACACATGCGCCCATAAGTACAAGAGAATCTCAAGAAGCTTTTCCATTGGAACCTGGGTTTAAGTACATTCTGGTTTTTCGGTACTTGTTGTATGCAGAGAGACAGAACACACATTTGCATATGTGCAATGTAAAACACTTCACTCAGATGAAGATGAATCAGGTCCTCTACATATTTTTTTTATATTTTAATATTTTCACCCTGATGAATCGAATGCTGAATAATAACAGAATTGACACAATGTGTATCTCACGTGTCTTTTATTGTGCTGTAGATTACATTACTCTTGTCTTGCACAAATTGTTTTTTTTTTTTTCAGAACAAAAACAAGTATTGTTTCCATTATTGAATGAACTGCATGATTATTGTAGCAATAAGCACAAATTATAGATTCACTAACTACAGTCGGGTACATATGTATAACAATTTCAATACATAAACACACATTTATACATTTACTGTGGATGATAGGACCTTACATAAATTTCAGCATCCAACTAGTCCCTTCCACTCATTTAATGACAGTCCAATATAAAAGTGAGAACTGTCATTAAATGAGTGGAAGGGACTAGTTGGACGCTGAAATTTATGCAAGGTCCTATCATCCTGTTATCACAGTTGTCGGGTAAACTGTGGTGTTGAAGCGATTTATAGGGTTTTCCTTGGCAATTTGTCTCTTATCAGCAGTAGCAATTTGGATTATTGTACATAAATTGTACAGTCCCACAAAAGAGCTTATAATTAATCCTTATTTCTCTCCCCAACTATTATCTATCTAACTACTAGCTAACTAATACAATGTCCAATCCCCAAAAGCAATAAGTGAATGATGATTACTTATCCCTTTTTCTAGAGAACTCCTTTCCTCATGAGATCTCACGATCTTTCCCTTCTCCTGTTTTAAACATATTTATATTGTTCATGTGTTGAGAGGAAATACACCTGTTTTTTTGGGGTACTTTTTTGCCCTCATATTGAATAATGGCTACTTGATTCAGCTTCTCAAGAGAGAAATAATCAACACAATTAATATGTACAGAGAATTGCTTTGATTTACATTGGCTACATTGAAAAACAATGGCAGACTTGCAAAGAAAAATAATTGGCGTGTGACTTGCATATTTCCATCTGTTGCAATTTTGTCGAGATATTATGCTTTCAAGAGGTCTCCAAGTTTTTAAATACCCAACCTCTGGTTTTAAAAACTATTTCTACCAAAATTGGTGGGAACAGATCCTCAATAAATATTCTATAGATCTAACGTTACTGACTATAGAAATGACTAAATTCAAATTAAGTCATTTATTAGAAAAAATCAAGGAAATGGAAACCAAATATAGCGACACATCTGATTCTACTACTATTAAACAAGAAGTGATGTTACAAAATACACTGTACTCAAATAAAAGAAAGAAGTGATTGAGACATGGCCGGGGTGGTCAAATCACAAATGATGGCTTGCAAATTGACAGTGTTTCCTACAGCATCACAGCAACGGGTGTCCCACAGCAAAGCAAATTCATCACAAATAAAATCCAAGGTAGACCAGACACACACGATCCAAAGTGCAAACAAAGACCTAACACACCAGCCCAAGGAAGAAGATCAGGTAGTAGTTAATCTTTCAAATTATCCATTAGCTAATGCACAATTGTCTCTTCTAAAGAAATGATGGGTACCTACAGTAAGGTCCTTTGTACCTACAGTAAAGAATGTCACCTAAACAATTAGAAAAAAAATCAGTTTATTATTGTCTTAAAAAAGATCCTACAATAGATTATAAAAAGATCATTGATCATTTTTGTCAGATGTGCTTTGTATGAATTCCTCTCCAAAACTGAATTATACCTTTTATCAGTTTCCTTTCAGCGAGTTGCTGTTTCTTTGTAATTTATCAAAAATACACAAATGTATGGTAGCACTGTATCAGCATTTGCATCATTACTAGAACCTATAGCACAATATGTAGATCAGTTTTTACTAGGGGTGTGCACCGGCCACTTTTAGTGTTTTGGGTTTTGGGTTCTGATTAGCTTGAGGTTTTGGGTTCTGATTTGTTTTGCCAAAACACCTGACGAAAGGTTTTGGTTCTGATTTAGGGTTTTGGGTTCTGATTTATTTTTTAAAAAGCATAAAAAGTGCTAAAATCCAGTTTTTTTGTTTTTTTTTTCACTCCTACGCTATTATTAACCTCAATAACATTCAATAACAATCATTTCCACTAATTTCCAGTCTATTTAGAACACCTCACACCTCACAATATTGTTTTTAGTCCAAAACGTTGCACCGAGGTAGCTTTCTGGACTGCGTAGTGGAGTGGGCCCGGTACCCAATTTGGTACCGGGGCCACAATACCTCCTCCAACCATGGTACAGAGCATTCATCATTGAGATCCCATCAAGTATGTAAAAGACAGACAGGGTCGAAGTGTTATTTGTTGACTTTGTGAACAAAAAAACTGTCCTTGTTGCAAATCTTCGTGCAATGAAGAGTGACTTTTTCATTTAAAGGCTCAAGCTTTCAAGTGTAGTGTTTATAAGTTATAAACACTACAGTAGTTCTAGCATGTCAATACCTCTTGTTTTCGACGACCATGGTACAGAGCATTCATCATTGAGATCCCATCAAGTATGTCAAAGACAGTCAGGGTCGAAGTGTTATTTGTTGACTTTTGGAACAAAAAAACTGTCCCTGTTGCAAATCTTCGTGCAATGAAGAGTGACTTTTTCATTTAAAGGCTCAAGCTTTCAAGTGTAGTGTTTATAAGTTATATTATACTTTTGGTTTAATTTGTTTAATTTGTTTTAATTTTGTTTTACTTTGTGCTCATGGCAAATGACCGTTGAACGGTCACATAATGCCAAAAAAAGAGTTTCAAGATGGAATTGTCCTTGGGCCCTCCCACCCACCCTGATGTTGTTGAAATAGGACATGCACACTTTAACAAACCAATCATTTCAGCGACAGGGCCTACCAAACAACTGGGGCTGAAATGATTGGTTTGTTTGGGCTCCCACGCCAAAAAAGCTATTCATCTCTCCCTGTACAAACTAAACAGGCTCTACTGAGGCAAGATGTTGTCCTCATCCTCATCGTCTGATTCCTCTCCCCCTTCAGTGTGTACTTCCTCATCCTCACACATTATCAATTCATCCCCGCTGGACTCCACAACCACAGGTCCCTCTGTAGTATCTGGAGGCCAGTGCTGTACTTAATTGAGGAATTGATAATTCATTTTTATGAACATCATTTTTTCAACGTTCTGCGGAAGCAACCTCCGCTCACTGACCAGGTTCCCCGCTGCACTAAAAACTATTTCCGAGTACACACTGGAGGGGGGACAACTCAGGTAAAATAGAGCCAGTTTGTACAGGGGCTTCCAAACTGCCTTTTTTTCCTGCCAGTAACAATATGGACTGTCTGACATGTCTATTTGGATGGTGTCAGAAAAATAATCCTCCACCATTTTTTCTATTGTGACAGCATCCAATGCAGCGACAGTAGACATGTCTGCAATGGTTGGCAGGTCCTTCAGTCCGGACCAGATGTTGTCTGCATCCCCGCTAGCGGGTCTTTTAGGAACACTGAGTTTTTTCCTCGCTGCCACAGGTGTGGAAGAATATGAAAGTGGAGCTGTTGGCATGTCACGGTCCTCTTCAGAGGACAATTTCCTGACCAGCAGGTCTTTGCACCTCTGTAGACTTGTGTCCGCCGGAAACAGAGACACAACATATGCTTTAAACCGAGGAATGAGCACGGTGGCCAGAATGTATTCCTCTGACTTTAAAAGAGTGACCACCCTCGTATCCTGGCAAAGCGTACGAAGGGCTTCATCCACAAGAGCTACATGCTTGGTGGAATCGCAATGGTTTACCAGCTCCTCGCTCACTTTCTCCAGCTGCTTCTGCAACAGCCTGATCAGGGGAATCACCTGACTCAAGCTGGCAGTGTCGGAACTGACTTCTCGTGTGGCAAGTTCAAACGGCTGCAGAACCTTGCACAACACGGAAATCAGTCTCCACTGCGCTTGACTCAGGCGCATCCCCACTCCTTTTCCTATGTCGTAGGTGGCTGTGTAGGCTTGAATGGCCTTTTGCTGCTCCTCCATCTTCTGCAGCATATAGAGGGTGGAGTTCCAGCGCATCACAACCTCTTGTTTGAGGTGATGGCAGGGCAGGTTCAGACTTTTTTGATGTTGCTCGAGTCTGCGGTAGGCACTGGCAGAATGCCGAAAGTGTCCAGCAATTTTGCGGGCCACCGCAAGCATCTCCTGCACACCCCTGTCACTCTTGAGGTAATGCTGCACCACCAAATTAACGGTGTGGGCAAAACATGGGACGTGCTGGAAATTGCTCATATGTAATGCCCGCACAATGTTACTGGCGTTGTCTGACACCACAAATCCCCTGGAGAGTCTAAGTGGGGTAAGCCACTCCGAGATTATTTTCCTCAGTTTTTCTAAGAGGTTGTCAGCGTTGTGCCTCTTACTAAAACCTGTGATACACAACGTTGCCTGCCTTGGCACGAGCAGCCGTTGTAGAGATGCTGCTACTGATGCAGCTGCTGCTGTTGCTGCGGAAGGCGATGCATCTACCCAGTGGGCTGTCACAGTCATATAGTCCTTTGTTTGTCCTGAACAACTTGTCCACACGTCCGTGGTTAAGTGGACAGTGGGTACAACCGCATTTTTCAGAGCACTGAGGACACTTGTTCTTACTTTTCTGTACATCTTTGGTATCGCCTGCCTAGTGAAGTGGAATCTCGACGGATTTGGTACCGGGGACACAATACCTCCATCAACCATCTAAATCCCACTCCACTGATGGCGGACACCGGACGCACATCTAACACCAACATTGCTGTTATTGACGCAGTTATCCGCTTTGCCATAGGATGACTACTGTCGTACTTGGTGCTCATGGCAAACGACTGTTGGACGGTCAATTGTTTGGTGAAAGACGTAGCAGTCTTACGACTTCCCCTCTGGGAAGATGACCGACTACCAACAGCAACAGTAGCAGTGGCAGTAGTAGGCGTATAGCTGCAGGATTCCTCGGATGAATTCCTTATTGAAGAGGACTCTGTCTGGCTGGTGACATGGCCTGCAGGACTAAATCTGATGGAGATCGTGGAGGAAGTAGACGAGGAGGGTGTTGGTGGTATGTATCCAACAGGACCAAGGGATTTAGGTGTCCCTGGACTGCTGATGGTCCTAGCCACAGGTCCTAAACTAAACACTGAATTATGAAGGTTCTTCAGGTGACGTATAAGTGAGGATGTCCCTAGGTGGCCAAGATCCTTACCCCTGCTTATTTGAGCTTTACATAAGCTACATATGGCCAAACATTTGTTGTCCGGATTCGGATAAAAATAACTCCAGACAGAAGAGGTGGATTTTTTGGTCTTCTGACCAGGCATGACGATGGGCTTTTTCATCCCATGGACAACAACTGTTTTCCCCCCTGGTGGCTCATTTATGATAACCACATCAGCATCCTCCTCGTCAAGTTCCTCCTCAGCGCCAGCTACATCAATATCCTCCTCCCGGTGTACAACATTCACACCTTCATTAGCCAAATTTGTAACTGGACTGTGGGTGATCCTTCCAGCATATGCAGAGGGCGTGCTGCAAATGGTGGAAGGAGCCACCTCTTTCCGTACAGAGATGGGAAGGTCAGGCTTCGCAACCACCAACACCCTTGGACTCGCCTTGGGGATTTGTGATGTCATCTGTTTAGAAGGCAGAGTTGTTTGCTGTGTTATTGATGACAGCTTAAGTTTCTTAAATTTTTTATAGGGGGGGGGAGGAGGAGGAGGGCTTGGATCCTTGGGTGAAGCTGAACCACTAGTCCTGAACACGGGCCAGGGCCTAAGCCGTTCCTTGCCACTACGTGTCGTAAATGGCATATTGGCAAGTTTTCGTTGCTCCTCAGATGTTTTTAATTTTCTTTTTTTGGTAAATTTAGTCAACTTTGGGTTTTTGGATTTTATATGCCCTGTACTAGGAGATTGGGCATCGGCCTTGGCAGATGACGTTGATGGCATTTCATCATCTATGTCATGACTAGTGGCAGCAGCTTCAGCATTAGGAGGAAGTAGGTCTTGCTCTTTCCCTACTTTATCCTCCACATTTTTGTACTCCATTATATGCAGCACTAATGAGTGTACCCCTAAACCCCACACACACTTTGGAAATGCTTAAAAATTGAACGTAGTAAATGTAATATAGATTGCAGTACCTATTCTCTGGAACTGCTTAAAGAATGAACGTAGTAAATGTAATATAGATTGCCATACCTATTCTCTGGAACTGCTTAAAGAATGAACGTAGTAAATGTAATATAGATTGCAGTACCTATTCTCTTGCACTGCTTAAAAATTGAACGTAGTAAATGTAATATAGATTGCAGTACCTATTCTCTGGAACTGCTTAAAGAATGAACGTAGTAAATGTAATATAGATTGCAGTACCTATTCTCTGGAACTGCTTAAAGAATGAACTTAGTAAATGTAATATAGATTGCAGTTCCTATTTTTTGGACTGCTGAAACAGTGAACGTAGAAATATAGATTGCAGTTCCTATTTTTTGGACTGCTGAAACAGTGAACGTAGTAATATAGATTGCAGTTCCTATTTTTTGGACTGCAGAAACAGTGAATGTAGGTATTGCAGTACTAATATTTCAGGACTGCAATAATATATTGCTCTAGAATTTTTTTATACTTTTTAAATTATTTTTTAATATGTTTTTTACTTTTTTTTGTATCATTTTTTATTTTTTTTTGGAGTTTTTAATAATTAAACAATTACTATAGACTTAGCACAAAAATGCACAGGACTAAAGCACCACTGGACTCAGCAGGACAGACACTGGCCAAAGCACCACTGGACTCAGCAGGACAGAGCACAGGACAAAAGGACCACTGGACTCAGCAAGGACAGAACACTGGACACAAGCATAAAGCACCACTGGACTCAGCAAGGACAGAGCACTGGACACAAGCATAAAGCACAACTGGACTGATCACGCAGGAGTACCACTACCCTACAACCTCCCTCTACCCTGATCACAGCCCAAATGAAAATGGCGGCCGCTAGCGGGGAATTTATGCAATCCGAGTCTCGCGAGATCCGACGCAAGACTTGGACGTCAGAGCCTCAGTTTCATTTTTTTTGGCGCCGCAAATACCCGAACAGTGCTCGAATCCCGTTGGATCTGCACTGTTCGGGTGGGCTCGGATTAGCGGAATCCGAGCCCGCTCATCCTTATTTTAAATCATACCAAATGCAGACGGTTCATTGATCATTATTATTTATTCTGACTTAACATGATCGCTCTTAAGATTAAAAATGTATTTACATTTTTTGTAAAGACAGGAAATATAAAACATGATTACTGAATTAATGTAAAAGGCAGCCCATTGTTCACTTAACGCTCAGAGAGGTGGGTGTACTCATGTTTTATTTTGGTGTGTGATTTAAGGTATATATATCTAGGGACAAACCTTATTTTTCTTATCATTCTTCATGCAAGTCAGGGACTGGAACCAGTTGGATCCTTTAGGTTGAGCTCTTTCCATGACTAGAAAGTAAGGGGGAACTGCAGCAGAACTCAAAAAATGCTGAGGAAATAGTTCTCTTTCAGATCATGGTTAAATTGGAGGAAAAAGACACTGTTCTCTAATAAACACTAAATCCAGGACTGGCATAGCAGGAGTCAATGGCTCTGGAGCAGGAACCAGTAAACTGCTATTCCAGATCACACGGGTGTAAGCTCAGAGGTGAGGTGAACCAGCTGTTTGGGATTCTGGTTAACCGCAAACTTCCAAATGAAGGTGTAGGGAAGTAAGAGGAAGACTCACATATAACAGAGGTTTTGTAGTCAGAATCGGGAGCCAGGTCAGCTGCTAGGTAAGTCAAGATACAGCAGCCAGTATATAGCACTGGACACCGAGATCCTGATTTGTCTGGATGTAGATGGTGGAAAATCTGAATATAATAGAGAGGGTGGATATGAAAAACTCTTGGGAACATACTGTTTTCCATGCTGTAGCCTTTCCACCAAATGACATACTGTGGTTCCCTGAGTTAAAAATGGTGACTATCTGATATTCCTGTTTTACATTCACAAGAATGGGTCAGGGATGGAGCTGGGGCCAATGAAACTTGAGGTCCAGACAAAAAGGTTTCAGGAGAGATATGTATCCCTTAATTTCAGTCAACTAAACTAGGCCTTCGCTTCCAATCCCATTTAAGGCAGCCCAATACCTCTCATCTCGTCTTCCTGGAGGTTGATGCATCCTGTATTGGGATAGGTACAGTTCTCTATCAGCAAGCTCCCTATGGGAATCTCTCCTGTAAATTTCAACCAGCTGAAAAAAACTATTGCTCTGAGGATAAGACGCTCCTTGTCAATAACTTTTAATACAGATCACAAGATCATCCTCTATCTGCAATCTGATAAACATCTGAATCCCAGACAAGTGAGATGTTTTCTTGCAATTTAATTTCCACTTACACGGTTCTCAACTTGAAATTGTGTCCAATCAAGGTTCCCATTTTGTGTCTAAACAACTTGTCCAAAGCTTATTATCCGCAGTCCAAAGGCTTCTCCATATTATAAAGCTGCTTCTGATAAGAAAAGACTTATAAACCCTGAATTGAACTCCAGGGGGTAAATTTTATCAAGATGTGAGTTTTTGTCAGGTTTGGAAAGTGGAGATGTTGCCTAGATTAACCATTCAGATTCTAGTTATCATTTATTCAGTACATTCTACAAAATGATAGCTAGAATCTGATTGGTTGCTATAGGCAGCAGCTCCACTTTTCAAATCTGATGGAAACTCGCAGCCTGATAAATTTAACTCCTAGTCAGAATGTATGGTTTTGTACCCAGAATCTCCTCCTGGCTCCCTAGTATGAAATGTACTCCTCATTTTAGTGGACCATTCAAGCTTCTAGAAGTGGTTAAGCCGGTGGCCTTTAGGCCAGAACTGCCCTGTTCTTTATGTATTCCATACATGCCATCAGGCCCAACTAATGCAATCTGATGGACCAATTTAAACATCATTCTGTGCACTTTCCAGTGCCAGATTATTAGTTCTCCTTACTCCAGCCTTTGTATTTTCTCCCACCTCTTAACATGCTATGTCTCACTGCGTTCCTGACCTTGGCTTGTTGGATCCTGCTACTGTCTCCTGATTTGGTACCTCATTTGTGTCTCATATGTTGCAGACCCCAGCTCGTTTGACTCCTTTTCTGACTGCTGACTTGGAACTTCACCATGACTTCCAGTGTATCTGACTTCTGTGTCGCTGACCCTCCTGCAGCTTGCTGGTTCAGCATCTTGCTATTCTTTGTTACCAGCTAGCCACACTAAGAGGTAGTGCAGAGGTCCACAAGCAGCGGATGTCCCTGCAGCAAAGCCTAAACCTCCTTTCGGGTGAATGCAGGGGGTCATTTAGATTAGGGAATCCTCTACCCTCAGACCCTAAACATGACAAATTATAAAGAATACAATAACATTATCTACTGTAAACCTATGTAATTCATGTTTTCTTGGTATTAGGATGGATATCTGTTTTTAATAGTCAAAATAAGAGTTCAAATTATCATATGATTGCGTGGAGTTTGGCAAAAGTCCATAAAAATATAGTAGTATTGTTTAAAAAAAAAAGAAATACATCAACAACTAATGGTATGATGTTTTGCAGCTTTCCCAGAAGTATGGCTCAATGTTCACTATACAAATAGGAGAAGAGAAAATGGTCGTCCTGACCGGATATGAGACAGTGAAAGATGCTCTTGTAAACCATGCAGATTAATTTTCTGGAAGAGCAAAAGTGCCATTATTCCATGATATAGTTAAAGGACATGGTAATAGTTATTATATAAATTATATAATTGTCACTGTTATCAGTTATTATTATTATTATTGTTATTATCATGATTGTTGTAATATCAGTAGAAGTACTAGTAGTTTTTGTTTGCTTATTCACTAATATATATATATATATTTATATGATATTGCATATTACTCTCTAAGTACAGATTTCACTGAAATACAATATTTTAATTGTTGATCATATGCTAATTTTTATCTCCTTCTCCCATAAAAATAGTTTACCAATTTAGGACAGCCTCCCTCTTCAAGTAAGTTCTACCTCCACCTCCCCATGGGAGGAGAAAACTGTGTGTCCATTCTCTGAGTCTCACACCATTACTTTCATATAGTTGCCAACTCCTGAAATTTGGATTGCTCAGGGTGTCAAACTCCAGAAGTCAGTAAAAGCAGCATCTAATGGCATGTTCATGGTACCTCTCTTCCAGAGCTCAGTGAATAGTAGGGACCAGCATTTATATAGAGTAAAATGTGGAGGGGCCCAGGAGAACTATCACCAAAGTGCTAACTGGGGAGGGGATGTATATAATGATTCCACATAATAATGTTTTACATAAAGAAGATCATATATGTTAAGATATTTGCAATTTAATATTTACTAAAAGATGTATATGCAAAGAAAAAGAGGCACCCTAAAAATATTCTATTTATTTTTTTTAGTGCCTACTACACACACTAGATTTTTCAGTAACAAATGTATCAAAGGTCAGTGACTGCTTTGATTAAAGTTTTACAGCTTGTTCAAATTTATTTTCTCAGCTGTATAGTTTCTTCTCTAGTCACCTTTGTCATCAAGGCATGAAGTCAAAGTCATCTTCTGAGAAGATGTACATAATCAGGAGTAATAGTGAGGGAAACCGTGGATTCATCGTGTAGCTTAGTAACGGGGCACACATGTGCAAGAACCGAGGCCAGAGAAGATAGCTGCGTCCTGTTGCTGGGCAAAACACACATTTCTTGGGCACATATTAGTTTTATTATGAATAAAAAAATAAAATAAAAAAAAAAATATATATATATATATATATATATATATATATATATATATATAAATTATTGCTCATCTAATTTCTTCTTAAGTTATTTAACATGTTTTTCTTTGCATTTCCAGGCAAGCCATTTGACAATAATATGATTATAAATGCTGCTGTTGCCAATATAATTGTTTCCATATTACTCAGTCATCGATTTGAATGAGGATCCAAAACTTTTGAGGCTTTTGAATATTGTCAATGAAAATGTCAGATTAGTTGGTAGTCCGATGGCCATGGTAAGCAATTGATTTTCGTATTGTCAATTATCAGCCATGTTGATAATTGGGGGATGAATTTACCCACAAACTTTCTTGAGTTTTGCCTGGTGCGTACAATTAAATATATTCACTACAAAATACTACTTAAAACTTGATCCTTTTTTTGGAAGAATGTGTAAAGTTTTAATTATGTTTAGTGGTGTTTGCATCCTTCTCTGTTGCTGTCTTTAAGTGAATTGTAATTTTATGATTTTCCTTTAAAAGAGATGTCCTTTGCAAAATGCAGTACTCACCCATCTCACCTGTAGAATGACCCCTCCCACATGGCCACCTTCTTCTGTAAGAGGAAGACTCAGTAATCCTTAAAGGATGACCCAAAGTTCAGAGTTGGCTGCAACTGTGCATTCTGCCGGGACCACTCCTCCAAGTTTTTTCTCTTCATTTCATTAACATAATTACATCATTTCAAAGTCTTGGATCCAATAGTTTTAGTATGTTTTCATTGCAAATGGGCCCTATCGAAATGGACTCGCTGAATTCCATATGTTGGTTTGTCTAGACTGGCACTCACATTTCTAACAGTTAGGCAGATAGATTGGAGCAGCACAAATAAAAAATAATCTACATTAATACTCTTTGTATTCCATCTACTCTACAGGTGCTGACAGTCCAATGAGTAAGGACAATTTCTGTCTTCAGGAGTCTCATCAATGACCGAGCATTTTTAATGTGATAACTCACAGTGATCTGCTATAGGGTGAACTGTGTCTGAAATTACTACTGTTCCCTTCTTTTTGCGCTTAAATTTGCGGGACAGCTTTTCAAATAAGTTATAAAGGTTTGACACTATATATAAGATCTCCGGCGCTAATAGGTAGCACAAAAAAAATTCAAAATGAACATGAACATCAATTGCAGCAAATCAATAGAGGGGGTGCAATCCTCTAATAAACAAACATATCAACAAAAAAGCAGATTGCGCATAAGATGTTCCATTGAAAACACTGATACATGAAAGTAAACAAACAAATTAGCT
This sequence comes from Mixophyes fleayi, assembly GCF_038048845.1. Lineage (NCBI taxonomy): Eukaryota > Metazoa > Chordata > Amphibia > Anura > Limnodynastidae > Mixophyes > Mixophyes fleayi. The sequence continues at coordinate 29,815,925 of NC_134404.1, read as the reverse complement.
CAATGGGTAAATATATATATGTTTACTCCAACAGTAGATGAATACACAATATATAAAAAATATAATAAAGTTATAACAACAAATAGATTCCCAAATAATTCATGTATCTATAGCTAATATGAATCTATATTGGGGATGTAAAAAATATCACAAAAAGCCAGAGGTTAATGTGTAACGGATTGTCCACATGACCATAAGAGTGAGAGCTCTGTATGCCGATATGAATGAAGCAACTTGATTGCGCTCAATACTGGCTGTGAAATGAGATAACAAGTTCCCACAAGTTAAGCGGTATGTTCAAATATAAAGCTCCGTAGTAAGTAACTGAAATACATTAGTAGTGGAGCAGTCCGCTGTTGGTGATGTTCATTATGCCAATATATGAGTCAGGCTAGCATATAAATGAAACATCCAGATCTTACCCGTGAGGGGAAATATAGATCCAAGTTCCCGTCCCGCCACACAAGCGGTTCAGATGAATGGAGACTCCACGATGTGTCTTCTGTGGTGCGCACCACCTAAATCCGTCCGGATTGAAACACAGTTGATTGTGGATATATTCCTCTTAAGGACACAATATACGTAAGAGCCTCTGGAGACAGTGTCCTTAAGAGGAATATATCCACAATCAACTGTGTTTCAATCCGGACGGATTTAGGTGGTGCGCACCACAGAAGACACATCGTGGAGTCTCCATTCATCTGAACCGCTTGTGTGGCGGGACGGGAACTTGGATCTATATTTCCCCTCACGGGTAAGATCTGGATGTTTCATTTATATGCTAGCCTGACTCATATATTGGCATAATGAACATCACCAACAGCGGACTGCTCCACTACTAATGTATTTCAGTTACTTACTACGGAGCTTTATATTTGAACATACCGCTTAACTTGTGGGAACTTGTTATCTCATTTCACAGCCAGTATTGAGCGCAATCAAGTTGCTTCATTCATATCGGCATACAGAGCTCTCACTCTTATGGTCATGTGGACAATCCGTTACACATTAACCTCTGGCTTTTTGTGATATTTTTTACATCCCCAATATAGATTCATATTAGCTATAGATACATGAATTATTTGGGAATCTATTTGTTGTTATAACTTTATTATATTTTTTATATATTGTGTATTCATCTACTGTTGGAGTAAACATATATATATTTACCTATTGAGCTAATTTGTTTGTTTACTTTCATGTATCAGTGTTTTCAATGGAACATCTTATGCGCAATCTGCTTTTTTGTTGATAAAGGTTTGACACCCCAAGAGGTTTCTAAACTAAGTTTATTTAAATAACAAGTGCTTCCTGAGCCTGCATTCGCTGTTGTATATCTATATATAAATATATCTTCTTTCTCTGTAAGCTGTACAACGCGTTTCCATCTGCGATGCGCTGGTTTTCTGGAACTTACAAAACTGTGGCTAACAATATAGAAGAATTGCACAGATTTATTAGAGAGACCTTCACTACTCATAAGAGACAATTGGATGTTAATGACCAAAGGAATCTTATCGACACATTCCTGGTGAAACAACAAGAGGTATTATAATTATTATTCACTTATTTTTTTTTATTATTTTTGAAATATGCCTCACTTTCATCCATATTATGGACTCCCAACACAACATTTACACTGAGAAGTCTATGCATTTATAATATCCGGTACCAGCCAATATTCATTGCTGCAAATCGCAACGATGCATATTTAGGTACCGCTGCAATGCACCATGCCGGGGCTACTGTGGGAGCCCTGGCAAAGTGACCCATGTGGTGTGATTCATTTTTCCTATTTACTGACAGCCTAGCGCTGCCGGTGAAAGGGGAAAGTGCAATGTGCATGCGCACAGCACTAACACTGTAACAGATTCTGCAAAGCCAGAGAGGCCTAAGCAGAATCCCATAGAAAAAGAAGCTCATTGCATCTCTTGAGATCTGGGTCAGTTGGAAAGAAAAAGAGAAGCCATAGCTCTTACACCTAGGATCAAGCAAAGTTGTCAAAATGTAGTGAACCCATTTCAAGATGTTGATAGCTCTTGGATCCTGGTGAAGCGAATAAAGTATTTCATCTACAAGTCCGACATACTTAGAATTGCTTTGTTTCATCTCCTCCGTCAACTTATCGAGCTGGTTTTCAAAAAGTCTAATTAGGGGAATCACTTGACTCAAGCTAACAGCGTCTGAACTTACTTTACAGGTGGTTTCAGCACCTTGCGTAACACGGAAAGTATTCTCCACTGCGCTGGACTAAAATACATTCGCCCTCAAACTATATTCTTCTTGCAGCTGCTGCAATCTCCTACATGCTGTTGCAGAATGCCGAAAATGACCCGAAATATTTTGGGTCATAGACAGCATCTCCTGCATGTTACTGTCATTTTTAAAAAAGCTCTGCACCACCAAGTTGATGGTTTGAGCAAAAACAGGGAACGTAATGGAATTATGCCCACTGTGATGCTTTACAATTTTGGTGGCCTTTTCAGAAATCACATATTCTGAGGAGAGTCCAAGAGGGATAAGCCATGTTTCAATGACATCCCTTAGTTTTTCAAACAGGTTGTCATCAGTATGCCTCTTAATGAAGCCGGTGATACACAGAGTAGCCTGCCTCTGAAAGATCTGGCGTTGTTTGTTAAATGTTGCTGCTGTTCCTGCTGCTGAAGGCGATTCACCAACCCAGTGAGCTGTCAGTCATATAATCTTTACTTTCCCCAGTTCCGCTTGTCCACATATCTGTGGTTAAGTGTACAGTGGCATGGCATTTTTTAGCACAATAATTTTCTTTTTTGTAACCTCCTGGTACAGGTGAGGAATTACATGTCTAGCAAAATGGTGTCGAGATGGAATTTGATAACATGGACACAGGTCCTCAATAAACTGTCTAACACCTGCTGCATTAATGGTGGATACTGGATGCACATCTATTACTAGCATAGTTGCCATGGCGCCTGTGAACCACTGTGCGACTAGGTGACAGCTGTTATACTTGCTTCCTCTTGCAAGGATTGTTGTTTGACAGTCAATTGTTGTTTTAAACTACTAGTAGTCTTCTTCTTGGTCTGCTTCTGGGATGAAGATCCACACCCAGCAGCAAGAGGAGCAGCAGCGGGTCTAATGCTCAAGGATTCTTCTGAGAAATCCTGGATGGGGGGGGGGAAGTCATCTAGCCTTAGCATCTTGGATGCAGGACTAACTCCAATCACTAGTAAGGTTATTGATGATGAAGGTGTTGGCAGTGTAGATTGCAGGTGCCAGGATCTAGTTAAGTGAAGGGAGATAGCTAATGCTGGACTTGTTGTTATTTTTTTTTAGCATAAAGTTTCTGATTTTCCAAAAAGCTTGCCATGAACTCGCTTCAAATGGCATAACATGGATGAGGTTCCTATACGGTCAAGGTATCCACCTCTATTGACTGTGGTTTTACAAACGCTACAAATGGCTAGAGATCTGTTGTCAGGATTTGGGTAATTATAATTCCAAACATAAGAGGTTGATTTTTTGGTCTTATGCCCAGGCATGACAATGGCCTTCTTATTACTGCAAGAACTGCTTCCACTGGTGCATGACTTGCCACTGTAGAGTTTATTGACAGCAATGTTGGGCTTAAGGCAGCTAAGCTATTGGTAGCTTGTTTTGTGGGTGCCCAAACCAAGCACTTCAGCCACAAGAGTGACACTATTTGTTGCTGAAGTGCTTGGTTTGTTAAACTGTACATGTCCTTTTTAACATATTGGTGGGAGTGTGGGCCCAAGGACAATTCCATCTTGCTCTGATTTACACTTTGGCCTTTTTCTATTGTGTAACATTCGACAATTGAGGTGTCAACAGTAATATTAGGTCGCCAATTCACATGGTGGGCAATATTATTAGATAGGCGCTTCAAATGTGGACAGTATTATTATAGGGCTAGGGATATGGTTAAGGACATGTCTAGGAGAGGTCTAGGGATAGGTCTAGTGATAAGGACAGGTCTAGGTATAGAATTGTGGATAATAATGTCTACATTTGAATTGTCAACCTAATAAATACTGTCTACATTTCAAGTGTTGTCTTAACAATACTGTCCATGTCATTATATTGTCGACTTTATAGCCTTGTCTAGTCTGCTGCCCATTAATCATCTTATGTCAATCCAACATAAAGGTGGGTGGAAGGGCCGAATGATAATTCCATCTTGCACCACTTTTCATTTCTGGCACTGCTGTGTGGCAATGTTTCCTAGATGTGCTATGAACCGCCGTGTGTTTATGCCGTTGCTCTGCCGATTAATATCCAGCCAGCTCGCTGCAGTCTTATAGTTCATTTACAGCACTGTTAGCTTAGCTGCCTTAAGCCCACTGGTAGCTTGTTTTGTGGGGGCCCAAACAAGCCAAGCACTTTAGCCACAAAAGTGGCACTCCTTGTCGCTGAAGTGCTTGGTTTGTTAAATTGTACCTGCTACCCCTTCTGTTTCTGTGTGAGTTTTTTTAAAACCTTTTCAACATATGGGTGGATAGAAGGGCCCAAGGACAATTCCATCTTGCACCCCTTTTATTTTCTGCCACGGCTGTGTGGTAATGTTTCCTAGATGTGCTATGAACTGCCGTGTTCGCCGTTGCTCTGTCGCTTAGTATCAAGCCATCTCGCTGTAGTCATTGGCTGAAAGTGGATGGAAACAATATTGTGACCTGTAAGGTGATCAAAATCAACTGGAAATGGCTGGAATTTAGTGTTATTGAGGTTAATAATAATGTAGGAACAAATAAAGAGCCAAATTACATAATTTTAGTATATTTTAGCAATATTTAAAAAAAAATACAGATCCAAAACCAAAACCAAAACATGGGGTCAGTGAACAGCTCTGATTTTATTTATAAGAAAAAAACATACTTATTTTAGGTGAGCAATCAGAAATTTAATTTAATTTTATTAAAACTGGTGCACAGGAAAAAGTTGGTGTTTTCCAGAGAAGCCAATCACATTCTGTCACTTTTCTATTGCAATTTCAAAGTGATAGTAAACATCTTATTAGTTGCTATGTGCAATACAATTTTCTTTTTTTAATACCTTAAATTATTATATTTGCTAAATGCTTGAATTATTTTAAAACAGAACTGTCCATATGTTTGGTTAATTATACCCTCCACTTGATAATAAGCAGCAATTCAATGTATTATCATTACCTTTTCTGCTATCTTTTGTGGAAAAGATAACACTTACCAAAGTAGATTCTAACTTATCGACTTATCAGCTGACATCTATCAGTTTAGTTTGAGGTCCCTATATTTCTTTCTTTTTTTTTAACAATTGAACAGTGCAGGCAGCCATTCCAATTTTAAGGCGAAGTGCACACATGTGATTTTAAACTGCTGCGGTAGACCTGTGCACCAGTAGATAGAGATATAACTAAGGAGCTGTATCTCATGCAGATCAATTATACCTAGTTCAGTTGCATCTGACTTATTTATACCAGAAGAGAGGAATCAACCAGCATTGGCAGATATAAACTACCAGGGCACACCTAGTCTAATTGTTTGACTCTGCTACCACTATGTTTCATCTTTCTGTAACACAGATTAACCTTCATGTTGTGCAGTTTGTGAGTTTAAGCATTGTTTTTCAACAACAGGGCAGCAGAATAAGGAATAAAACATTTTGCAAGTCATCTTAGTGTCAACTGGGGATTGCAAATTGAAATAAAAAATAAATAAGTGGACAGTGACAGTTTTATCAGTGGTAGCATGCCATGGAAAAACGCACAATTTTAGACAGAATGAGTGGCTTCAAACATTAAGGGGCAGATTCAATTTTCCGCAAGGTGCCCCAGGTCCCAGACATGGCTTTGCTGTCCGACTGCGCATATTGTCGGCTAATGTGGTACAGAAATCTCCGCTCATTTTCCCTCCTATCTTAATGGGACGCAAAGGAAAATGAACAGATATTTTACTAAAAACTCAGATGCGATGTGTCTCCAAGGACTGTTCCGGAGACGCATCGCGTCACCTTGCGGCCAATTGAATTGCCCCTTAAGAGTTATAGTATAGGAACTGTGGGTGTAATTCCACTTTTTGTCAAACTCTCCATCAGACATTTTGTATATACAGATATAGCACAAATGGAGCACATTTCTTTTTTACATATTGTGTGATCAAGTGCTGCTGCTTCCAGCGCTGGATAGGATGCATTAGGTGGGATCATATTAACCCCCTCCACTCTATAATAAGACTATGGACTTGCATTGCGTGCCGTAAAGGGGGAACGCCGTAATTGACAAACCTATGTGTTTTATCATGCCCTTTGGATAAAATAAAAGTTCTCAATCTGTACTTATAATATACACACAAATAGGGTGCATATGACTCAGGATCCTAGTATAGTGTATAATACATAAACAATTTGAATATACATTGATACCTAGAACACGTAGTCACCACATGGCAACGCAGCACTATGATTATTGCATACTCTGCAGTAATATATATGCTTTAAATATATTTTAATGGTTTTCCTGCTACTATTTTAATTAAACTTCCTAAGCACTGATTTCATTTCTTTCCCTGTTGCTGTTTTTACAATGCATGCCTTACACATTTCAGGAAAAGCCTGGTCCCGAACTCTATTTCACCAATGAGAATCTAACAGAGCTGGTAACAGACCTCTTTTCAGCTGGCATGGAGACCACCTCCACCACTCTGAGATTGGGTCTTCTGTTTATGATGAAATACCCGGAAATCCAAAGTAAGAGATCATCTTGTATGTACTATTTATTCTAAATCATATCACTTGTCATATTGTGACAGGAAATCTATATATAACACGATGCACATATCAATGAAGTGATACTTTTTGCAGGTAAGTTAAGTTGTCAGCAATAATCAGCAATCTGAAAGTGTGAGGACTCAAGGTGTTTTTAGTGCTTATGAACTCTTATTTTGGAAACAGGAAAAATCCAAAGTGAGATTGAAAATGTTATTGGTTCATCTGAGCCTCAAGTAAGTCACCATAAAGAAATGCCCTATACTGACGCTGTTATTCACGAGATTCAAAGATTTGGAAATATAGTTCCGAATAGCCTCCCGCATGCTACTACGCAAGATGTCACATTCAGAGGCTATTTTCTACCAAAGGTAAGAAACACATTTTATCTTGTTTCCTATCATTGGTGGTATTAATTTCTTCACGGCTGTTTGACAATTTATATTACAATTATAACAATTATTTATACAATTATTAACAATTACTATTAATTCATACAGCGTAATGGACAACGTCTAAAAATCATTTCCAGGCATATTTTGCTGCTGAGTCTGTGCTCCAGTCCCCATCATTATATCACAGCGTATTTAGTGAATTTGGTTATAATGTCATTTTTTTGCAGGGGGTTTGCATTGTAAATATGCTTGTTGAATACATGTTAAACTTTACAGCCCAGCAAATAAGAACAGTTTGATAGAGTTAAATCTACAAAATCTACAAAATAATAGAATTGTACTTTTTTGTGCTGTTGGTCAGATGGCAAGTATTGAAAGACAGAGGCATTTCGTGGAATAAGAATATCCTGGGACGCATCTTTAAAACCTGAGATCTATATTATTGTCCCAGCCATCAATAAAAGAAAAAAAAATATATGATACGGTTTAAAAGGCATAAACATATCCATTAGAAATGAGTAATAAACAACTCAGTGCTTCTCTATAAGAATGAATAGTATAAGGCTGGGTACACACTACAGGGTTTTCAGTCAATTATCGGGCCAATCACATGATAAATGACCGTTTGGCCCGATATCACATTAGTGTGTATGCTCCAACCATGAAGAGATCGTTCCAAAGCACATCGTATCGTTTCATATTATTTTTAAACTGAACTAAAAATCTCATTCAACGATGGAACAATGTCGTTCCAATTCTGCAGTGTGTGTGCACTCAGGACCGGCAGTGTCCATAGTTCTCTATGGAGTGTGCAGAGTCACAATCTTTTCAGCCGATGATTATGACAGATGAAGAGCACAGATCTGAAGGTAAATCTTCTAAAACGTATAGTAGTGTGTATACATGAATTGACATGCTGATCGGGACCTTTTTCTTTTCAGTGGTTGGTAAAATTGTTAACACTATCGCATCAAGAGAAAATTTTCTGTACTATGTACCCAGCCTAAATACAATTAGATATCTCTGTATTCTCAAACTCAATGGTTCAAAGTCCACCTTTTCAACTCAGTAGATTAGACAGCTGTCTGACTGTTTAGGGCCAGATTCCTGAAAGTTGTAAAAGAATAACAAATACTTGCATAATGTAATATAAGATACTAACAAAACTGTCCATGAATAGTTTTTTCATTGCTGAGATTTCATTTTCCTTTGCACTTGTTTATATATTGTTTTACTAAAAATTCTTACCTAGTTGAAAATGTTACAATGGGCTGGCAAGAGGGTGAGCATTCAGGATCAAAACAAACAAAGAAGGAAGTAATAAAATAAGATGCACACAATGTCGGTGACAGTAGGTATCTGTGAATGAGTCGAAAATAGTGAAGTAGAAAACTGCATTATGCAGTCAAGTAAGAAGTAATATTGAATGTTTCACTGGAAAAACGCTTTGAAGGGAGGTTCAATGATCTCTGTAATACATTTCAAAAGTTGATCATCCATCAGGCGCAGACAGCTTATTCTTAAGCACTGTGGGGCTGGTGCAGATTGAGTACTACGGCAGTTTGCAATTGCAAACATATGGACACTTGGGGAAAGAAAACCCCCATATATGCCTAAGAAATCTAAATAATTTGCAGGTCGTAACGTCAGGGGCATGTCCAAATAGCGAAGGAGGATGAGGACGGTCTCCGGCACTAGCAAACCGTTTATGATTGTACCGCTGATGCTGATTGATGCTGTGATACAAGATGACTACGTGCCCTTATCACCTAATAATACATTAAAATATTTCCCCTGTAAAGGAATTATTCATCTGCTCTCACAAACTAGAAATATAGCATGGACCAGGGTTTCCCAAACCCAGTCCTCAGGGCTCCCTAACAGTGTAGGTTTTCCATATCTCCTTGCTGGAGCACAGGTGTATTCATTACTGACTGACACATTGTAACAGATCCACAGGTGGTCCTAATTATGTCACATGTGATCCAGAAAACCAGAAGTGCTGGTATGGCACCATGCATACCACCGTGTACATCCCCACCTTCACCACTGAGTAGAGACATAAAAATACAATATTGCTAACAATAACACTGAAAGATACAGACTTACAATAGAAGTGTCACTTATGCAAATGTTTATAACTTTTTAGGGGACACACATAATCCCACTGCTGACATCAGTGCTGTATGACAAGGATCACTTTGAAAAACCAGAAGAGTTTTACCCGGAACATTTTCTGGATGCCAGCGGCAATTTTGTGAAGAATGAAGCATTCATCCCTTTCTTAGCTGGTGAGTTAGACGTGATAGATTGCCTTAATGTAACTATATAACGGACTGAACCTATAATGTATGCAGTACAGTACATTGTATATAGCCAAATATCAACAATGACTTAACTTACCTTATTCAAGGAAAGACAAAAGATCAGGGGATAAATGTATGGAGCTGCAATTTTTTTCAACTATTTAAAATCACTGCAAATTGCGAGAGATCATCAGTGATTTTATGTGCAAAGTCCCCATATGTATTAACCTGAAATTTTGACATTCCAAAATCCAATCTCTGGTGATTTGTGTTGATTTCAAAACACCTATATCGCCCATGTTTTAGTCAAACTCCAAGGAGATTAAACACAAACCTGCCAGAGTTTCAACAGAAACTGATTCTCGCCCAAGATTGAACATAAAAATAAGCATGTTGTTTGAGCTATCTGGCCAATGATGACATAATAGGAGACACAATACAAGTTTTAAAAATGAGGACTATCATGATTTACGTTTTAGAAGGGTAAAAATTATTATTAATCATCTTACAGGGGACAAATTATTTTATGAATAAATTAGTGGGCCAAATTTCATTAATGATTAAATGTAACAGGATTTTTAATTTTATTTTATTATATTACAGTGGCTTACTATTTCATTACCAGTGGTTCAATAATTATATTTTTATGATATGGCAACACTTAATATTTCCATATGGGGACACCATTTAAAGTACATAGTCGTGGCACTACAAGTGGCAGCACGCACTTGTGCTCATGTGCGATTTGTAGTGATTTTGTAAATGACGAATTTAAACTAAACACTTTACTTGCGTTATTCAATCAACTCGCGCCTTAATATATTGGACAATTTAAACTCGCCAGAGAAAATCGCTGAAAATCCAAAATTCTCACCTTGATACATTTACCCCCAGAAGTACAAATGACAATTTCCATAATTTGGAGTGGTCTTCGTTTTTGAAAACACTGAAGTAGTAAAATCAGTGCTGGAGATATTGCATGAGTAAAGACCGCTTTCATAAACAAGTTGTGATAGTTCTCAAGGAATGTGGACCATTGCAAAACTACAGGTGAGCTTGAAAGCTGATCAGCTGATTTGTTTTGGCACTGTCAGGATGAGAGCATAAATCTGATATGATGAAATAGAATATTAAATGTCAGGGCCTAAATAAAATATTGCATTGATACAGAGAAGTGAACCTGATTTTCCCCTCAGATAAATGTTTGTTTCCTTTTTAAAACATTTGGTCAATTAGCCCAGTAGGAGGTAATTAGCTTAAGCAGACCCTTTTCAGGAGACTAGTTTAAGTTATGCAGATCCTAGACATTCATTGTTTGATCATGTATTCCACTTTCTAATTGACTTCCTTTCAAGAGGTATTGTAAACACAAAAGAACCACTAGATGTAAATTAGAGAGCCATATGCTAGGTGAGAATTTTGCAGACAAAATAGCATTTGAAGGCTTCCTATACAGGTATATAGAATTAGGAACTTCAAAGAAGATGTCTTCAAATTTCATATTTTGGGAAATTTATGCCCACTCCATACTGAGGAGCAGAAATCAGACCAGGGTTGTGAATTACAGGTACTAGTGGTATTAGGGAAATGCTATAATCACATGTTTTTGGGAAATGTATGTCACATTGACGCAATGACACAGAGCAATGGCACTGACACTGCAGACTGCCAAGAACACTGCCACCTCTCCTGTTTCTGTATGATCAATGGCACAGAGCAATGTCACTGGAGACTGATAAGAAGAACACTGCCTTCCCTCCTGTTTCAGTGTGAACTATGACACAGCGCAATGTCACTGAAGACTGCCAAGAACACTGCCACCAATCCTCTTTCTGTTTTAGCTGTGACGCTGGCCAAATGCACTGGAGACTGTCAAGAATGCTGCTACCCCTTCTGTGTCTGTCTGTGGAATGGCGCCGGATCTCTATGGAGGGATGGTACATATAGAATCCAAAACTTGCGAGATCAGACAACGCAAAAATTCCATTTTGCCATGTTTTCAGTTCCAGGGGTGTGTGAAAGTACCAAGCCGGATCGGCTCAGTATTCGGATCTGCGATGATAGGGTGGGCTCGGTTTTCAAAAAACCGAGCCTGAGTATGTCAATTAATTATAGGGTTAATAACAATTTATTTAATTTATTATTTTAATAAGGAGCCATTATAAATGCCAATAAAGAGTTATTTTATAACGGGACAAAATAAATGTATCATGTTGTAACAGGGCAATAAGAATTTATTTATGACATAGGCAATATTTAATTCATGATGGTTCATTTATAGTACAGACTTCTGCTCTGAGAGGCCAGATAGCTCAAACCCCATGCTGTCTTTCCTGATCATGGTCATATGATTGTACTTTGCAATATCACCAGATATGTCCAAAAGAAATATTGGCACCGTTAAAGGTCATGCTGACCATCCAATAGAACATGTTATTTTAATGATAGCGTGCCAGCAGTGATGTAAGCTGGGTAGGTGTGTTTCAAAGTAAGAAGGAGTTTCATAAGTATAAGTTAATCAAATATAGGGTGTCAATTGGCATTTGAGACTCTGGGCGTATGTCTGCTTCGTCCAGTATAGCTGTATCTATGTATTATACCTTTTTAATAAATTATAGAAATATTATATTTTGGAAACCTGCTCATCTAATTTTTTATTTAAAGAGACGGAAAGTAAATTTCTGATACAGTGGCTATAAAACAAACTTCTTAAAGCAAAGATATTATCTCACACAATTACCTTTTTGCTACCTTCCACACAATATCACTTAACAATCATTACTTACAATTTCACTTCCTCACAAATAATGTAAATTTGTATTCTAACATCTACGAACCAGAGACAACTAGTTCACTTTCTATACAAATACAGCACTGTTTTAGTACAAAGTAACAAGGTAGGTGTGTACACAAACTCTAGTACAGGCACAATTAAACTCCTAAAGTATGTATTAACTTCAAACACCAAAACTGCCATACCTCTTCCAAGTCAGTATATTTCCCATCTAAGTAACAAGTACATAATTAACACCAGTCATTCTTCTAACTTCCAATACAAAGTACACTTACACTCTCCATACAATCTGCACACCAAAGACAATTCCATTCAAACTCTACATATACTGACCACACTTGACCATTTCCAATGTATTTACAGTGGTAAAATTTCACAGGCATTCTACAACTCCTTTTGTTAATAAACTTAACTAACATTGTACAACTCCTATTGCTATTGTCGAAGTCAGCTAATTGGGTAAAGTAATTTCAATTAATATCTAGCAACTTGATTGTTTTTGTCCGAAATTATGCCTATAGCACGCTACGGCGTGGAGGAGGGTATTCAGCCGCAACACGTGGCAACAACAATTTTACACACATTTACACACATTCACACGAACTGGCACATTTGTAAGTAGCTCATATTAAATGTAGTTGCAACACATAGTTATTTATGTCAAAATGTAGCAATGTTTAGGGTTTATATTATAAGTTATATACATGTTAGTGAAATCTAAGGTACAGGTTACAGGAAACATATCATGTCTGATATCATTCTAATCCCCAATTTATTCGCAGATGTCCGGTTCTATCGGCAAACAGAACGCACATTGCATATGGTAGTTATAGATTGTAGGGAAAAAATTATTAGAATAATATTGTCTGTGTAATGTAAATAGACTAGTTTAAACTGGATTCTTGGTGGGAAAATTGGAATGAATCTCCAGGAGAGCTGACCCCCACCCATGGATATGAGCTGACCCCCACCCATGGATATTTTCGTTTGAACTGGCCAATGACCTGCTTTACACTGGACCCTCCTGAAGCCTAAACCTATGGAAGCAAGCCACATCATCTGTATTGTTTCACTGTATTCACTGACTGTATATAAGCGGGAGCTCTGGACCCAGTGGTCAGTCTACTTGACCACAGCCTTCAGACTTGAATGACTGTATACTGGATTCAGAGCGCCTACGATAAGTAACAGCTGTACTTATTTTATTCTCACTTGTTGCTCTGCTACTTTTTGCTAATAAATCGAATTGTGCTTTGGAACCACATCACTGGAAGTGGACAATCGTTATTGGACAGCAATTAGACGCTCATAACACTATACAGTCATGGCCAAATGTTTTGAGAATGACACAAGTATTGGTTTTCACAAAGTTTGCGGCCTCTGTTTCTATGATGGCAATTTGCATGTACTCCAGAATTTCATGAAGAGTGATCAGATGAGTTGCAACTAATTTCAAGTCCTTCTTTGCTATGACAATGAACTTTATCCCAAAACAACATTTTCACTGCCAAAAAAGGACCAGCTGACATCAGGTCACTGATTCTGTCATTAATATAGGTGAGAGTGTTGATGAGGACAAGGCTGGAGATCACTGTGTGATGCTGATTGAGTTAGAATAACAGACTGAAAGCTTTAAAAGGAGGGTGGTGGTTGAAATGATTGTTCTTCCTCTGTTAGCCATGGTTAACTGCAAGAAAACACGTGCAGTCATCATTGCTTTGCAAACAAAGTGCTTCATAGGCAAGGATATTGCTGCTAGTAAGATTGCACCTAAATCAACCATTTATCAAATCATCAAACACTTCAAGGAGAGAGGTTCAATAGTTGTGAAGAAGACTTTAGGGTGCCCAAAAACGTTCAGCAAGCTCCAGGACCATCTCCTAAAGTTGATTCAGCTGCGGGCACCACCAGTGCAGAACTTGCTCAGGAATGGCAGCAGGCTTGTGTGAGTGCATCTGCACGCACAGCGAAGCGAAGACTTTTGGAGGATGACCTGGTGTCAAGAAGAGCAGTAAAGAAGCCATTTCTCTCCAGGAAAAACATCAGGGACAGACTGATATTCTGCATAAGGTACAGGGATTCGACTGCTGAGGACTGGGGTAAAGTAATTTTCTCTGATGAATCCCCTTTCAGATTGTTTGGGGCTTCTGGAAAAATGCTTTTCCAAAGAAGGAAAGGTGAGCGCTACCATAAGTCCTGTGTGATGCCAACAGTAAAGGATCCTGAGACCATTCATGTGTGGGTTTGCTTCTCAGCCAAGGGAGTGGGCTCACTCCTAATTTTGCTGAAGAACACAGCCATGAATAAAGAATGGTACCAAGACATCCTCCAAGAGAAACTTTTCCCAACCATCCAAGAATAGTTTGGTGAAGAGCAATGCCTTTTCCAGCATGATGGAGCACTTTGTCATAAGGCAAAAGTGATAACTAGGTGGCTCGGGGATCAAAACATCAAAAGTTTGGGTCTATGGGCAGGAAAGCCCACCAGATCTTAATCCCATTGAGAACTTGTGGTCAATCCTCAAGAGACAGGAGAACCAACAAATAATTAGGCAAGAATGGGCGGCCATCAGTCAGTATGTGGCCCAGAAGTTGATTGACAGCATGCCAGGGCAATTTTCAGAGGTCTTCAAAAAGAAGGGTCAACTCTGCAAATATTGACTCTTTGCATAAACTTAATGTACTTGTCAATAAAAGCCTTTGACACTTATGACATGCTTGTTTTTTTACTTCAGTATACCATAGCAACATCTGACAAAAAGGTCTAAAAACAGCGAGTATTGAACAAAACAGAATACTAATTTGCACCCCTTGCATTGTAACATGGTTTTGTCCAGGAGACTGAAATAAGAAGTTTCTCAAATTTAGATCCTTAATGAATCAGGCCCTATGGTACTAAGCACTGAACATATATCACCATTATATAATCCCTCATGATCACATATTACCACAGCCCAGATGGGCTCATATAATGCTTCTCTTCTCCTGTGTAAGAAAAATCAGTTTCTTGTGGAATGAAAGGGTTTTGGTCCTGAAGAACGTGGGTCGATGCTGCTGATATTCACACTCTCATACTTTTGAAGAAGCGTGCATGCCTGTCCTTTTGAAACCTCCTCTAGTTGCCGCTATACCTTTGACTGCAAGATGGTGCCAGTTTTTGAAGTCTCTAGTCTGGTAAGCTGACTTGGCTCCTGTGCATCCCTGGTACATCTTTTGTTCCAGTGTGTTTCCGGTATAGTTTCTGTTCCACTGTGTTGATAATAATTCCATCTGTTCCAAAGTATTATTGGTATCTGCAGCCATCTGCTGCATTCCTGGTATCTGCAGCTATCTGCTGTATTCCTTATTTCTGAAGTTAAAGGCTGTATTTCTGATATCCACAGTCATCCGCCATTTTCCAGGTATCTTCAATAATCTGCAGTTTTCCTGGCATCTTAAAAAACTAGCTGTTTCTTTTCCAGTAAGTCCGCCTATATTCATGCCAGACGCGATTACTTGACATTCATGTCTGGCACCTGTATAGAGGGCCAAAACCTGCGTTGGGATATCGACAAAGCCTATAACTCCTTGCGGGTCCCTGGTGAATACCTACCCTGCTTTAGACTCTGTACCTCAATTATAGATAGTGTCAAATCAGACTGGCCATTCAAATCCAGAGCTCCTGTGATTCCCTGACACCCTGATATGCACTGGGTGGACCGTCAAATAACATTGTTGAAAAACTAAGGTATTTTGCGGTATACCTTGGGTGCACTTCATAAATGACCTCCCCAGTTATCACCAGTCTCATACATAGGGCAAAAGTTAACTGTTTTGCAGAGAGCTGAAACAATATTGCTATAATGTCAAAAACTCACAGTTCTCATGGCTGACTACGAAATTCGTTTGCAGCAAAGAACAGAAATATGCAGTTATCAGAGTATTATCTTTTCAAACCGGCTAATGCATTCCAGCTGAAAACTCTACCCCACAAGTAGATAAGTTGGGAAAATATGCAAACATTAAAGTTGTTTCTATCAGAAAAACTGTAATACAGATTTTCATAATTTGCAAATCATGTTGCTATCAATTTTAGTGATAAGAGTTTTCAAAAAGAATTTGATTTGGAGGTTGATTTTAAAGTGGATCTGTTCTGCACTTTGAAAACTCTAAGATTAGCAATATAATCTAAATAAAAGCAATGGGACATATTTAAGAAAGAGTACAGAAACTGAGTGTAATCCCAACCGTATTTAAATCAGTGTGGCTCTTGAGATGTATTTTAATTTAAATCTGGGTGTAAGTATGCTCTGTCTAAATGTTATGTTGAGTGTCTTACTAGATATCAACAGAGTGCAGGATACGCACATGCATATGTGCAATATAAAATCACATCACAACGCATGCAAACAAAAGTATTTCACAAAATAAATGAACTACTCATAATACTGTTGTTTGCAGTATGATGTTTACATTTTTTTAAATATTAAATACATAAATCAAGATGTTCTTAATGCCTACTGTACATACAATGTGTTTTTATAGTATCTCTAAATTGCATACATATGTTCTTTGCTATCTAGTGGGACGCATACGTGTACTTTTTAAAACAAAGACTGTGCTGTGACAGTCATCACTACCAGTCAGCTCTTACACCTGCCCTGTAGCTGGTGAAAATGATATGGCTAAAACAATTGTACTGTCACGGCTAAGGATATTATTGGATCCCCAACCTCTACATAGGTGGTAAAGCAAAGGGTGGTGGAGACAGAACACGGTGGGATAAGTTCAGATGAGAGTCACAATGAAGAAATACACAGACGATGGAGTAGTGTTGCAACTTTGGTATATTGTTCAATGGTGCAACAGCAGTAATAAGTATTGTACAACTCAGCTATGCTGAATACACAGAAACTCATAAATAAAATAATCACAGCAGTACTTCAGGTGGTAACCATAGGCCACAGCATGCAAACAAATAATACAGTTCAACGCTGGGATGATGATGATCCAGAACACTTAACACCTTGTAACACCAATATCAATAGAGAAGAATCACTGACACAGCTTGAAAGTCCGATGAAGATAGTATAGAGACTTGGCTGATCCAGATGGAATGTGATTCACTCAAGCAGGTAGTTACAGGTAATATAATGGTTCTTTATCAGCGGAACAACAGATGTATATAGTCCAAGTACTAGAGACATGCAAGGAATGTTGCTAGAAGTACAGCGTGACAATAGGAACTCAATACACGGAGAAACATAGGTTCATCACTTGATAGAATAGCAGCTGATATCGCACAGAACTTGATTAACAGAGCAGCTCCTAGCTCGGCAATAATACTTAATAATAGTCCAGCAATACTAACAGCAGAATGACAATAATAGCCGTGCCGGACCAGAACCACAGATCACCACAACTTGATTGTAGTTCAATAAGAATTACAGACTGCCGAGCAGAGAGGTAATAGAGCCAATCAGTATGCACAGATTGTAATAGGCAACTCACGGAACAGTTCAATGTGAAGATAAAGTTCAAGTAATGATTGCAGCTAGAAATGAACCATGAACTGGTATTCAGCGGAGCCAGATAGATATCAGCGATGACAGGCGATCTCGGCAACCGATAACATCCAGAAGACACTCAGAGGATAAGGTATACAGCCAGAACCCACGGCAGGGTATGTAACATGAAGATCAGGCAATGAGTCCCTGATCACAAGAGGTTGAAATAGTCTTCAGTAACCAATAAGCTTCAGAAGGAGGTTCCAATTAGGTAAATAGAAAACAGCCATGAACAGGTAGAGACTCTGAAACAGGAGACAAGCACCAGCATAGCTCCTTAAAGGGCAAGTCACACAGCAGCACCTAGTTATGGGAGCGGTCTGTGACATGTTTAACCTGCAAACAAGGGAATTAAATCGGCTGCATCTGTGTACAAACTCTCCACAAAAATGAAATACAGTTAAAATAAATTCAGTACTCTGTTAAATAAATTAAATTTGTGTAATCTACTGTCTGAATTATTATTATGTGAAATAGAGATGCTATGTCTTAAATCTATTAGGGAACTTGAAGTCTAAATCATAAAGCTTTTTAATATTATTTTATTTGAAAAATAAAAAAGGAGAATAAAAAACCCTTAACACATTTACAAAAATATTTATTAAATATAAATTTGTAATCTTTATGGAGAATGTTATGATCTCTGCCCTTGTTAGGCAATCGATAATTAATCAAGATAGATCTAGATTCATTTTTAAACTGGGGCAAAATATGAGCTATGGCAACATTGGTCAAAGCAGCTTAATCCAACTAGGGTTGAGAGGGATTTCTAACTTCCAGTATCAGAACCCAGAGATGCAGGTGGCTGATCAAAATCACCCAGAATATGCAATTTCTTAGCATAACATTTCCTATTGTATAATGGTCAAGGATGTGCACCAGTTTATTAAATAAATTAGAATAGATCTTGTAGAAAGACATTTAAAACGAACATAAAACAATCTATAAGAACTGGACTCAATTCTACTTTGGCTGCTTCTTCGGCTTCACCCTAGACTTGTTACATGCTGCCCAGGTGTTATTTGGAGCTCCACAAATAGTGTAGAAACCTAAACCTCATCCTAAGCAGTTGTCTTCACTTAGGTTTGGCCCTGATGACCTCAGCAATGACACACTCCCTTCCGTTAGGGGCTTCACTGCTTCTGTCATGACAATCACCTAAAGCAGTAGCAATTCTGAAGAAAGCAGAAACCTATGTAGCTATAAAAGACCTGTTGTCACCATTTCCAAGTTACATCTGATTGATCCTCTACAGATGTTGATGATGGGTGGAATTGCCCAAGCACTATGATACTGCACAGCTTGCCCTCTTTGAGTCCTTTAGTCCTCCATGGAACCTCCACTTGAATGTTTGAAATATTTTCAAGCCAGAAATAATCATAGGATGGACTCTTAATCTGCTGAAATTGAAGCTGATGACACAGACATTGGAATTTAGACAAAAATGATTTCATCAAATTGACATGTTTGCAGCAAAATTAATTGGCGTCACATATAACACAACTGTGTGTTTCTTTGCATTACATTAATCAATATTCTATAATAGTTCAACTAGTAGTCTTATTTACATGAAAAGCTTTTTTGCTCTCTAATTACTTTTCTGAGTATCATATATTATAGATATCATGTTGCTGCTGTTCTAACTATGCACTAGAGGTATTATTTCATTACTAAAGTTAAGCAGGCTGTTTGGAAAATACTAAAAGAGTAAAAGGCACCTTATAAATGTAAAAGAATAATATTAGTATTGGTACCTATGGTATATACCCTTTTCAGGCAATATTTATTCAGGGCTTTACTCCCTTGCATGGTAGAAAACAGGTAGAACTTCTAAAGATGGCACAAGCCCATCTCACATATCAGAAAAAAAGCATAGATATTGTAAGTGACTTACATTGCTTTGAAAAAAATAAATAATTTCCTAATAATGCCCCTTGTTAAAGTAATAATTTAATTTCTTTAGCTAAATAAACTTTAAGAATAAAATTATATCATTGTTTATTTACAAAAGAAAAGCTTGTGCTGTGATAATATCACTCTCAAATTTTCAGTTTCTGAAAATTCTGGTCTTTGACAACAGACAAATACTTTTAGTACCAGCAAAAATAGGTTGTATTACAATTTACAAATGTCATATTACAATTGGCTGAGAAGGTATATAGGCGTATCTTGATCCTTTTAGCTCTCCGGCATGCAATGGAGATTTTGAAGAAATTCTTGCAGCTCTTTGTTCAACATCTCTGATTAGAAAAATCTGTGCTTTGAATAACTCCTTCATTCCTGTTCATATCCCTCTCATCAGCTCACACGCAAGGATCCAATTGACATAATAATACCACATCAAATATTAATGATATACTAAAATAAGATAAAACAATGTAAATATTTTCATATTAATAAATTGTCTTCATCTAAAATAAAATATCTTTGACAGTCCCTCATTTGATAGTTCTCTAAACTATCACACAATATTATGATTACGAGGTTTAATTTGTTCATACAGTTCTATAATTTCTTCCCCTGTATTATTCACTTTCTTAATTTCTCTACTCAATGTTTTCTTACAAAATTTGAAAAGTACTGGTATACATTTTAATACAAAATAGATAACTAACAATATTCCTAATATAAAAAGAAGAAATCTTCCTAATGAATGCATCCACGATTGAGACCATGTACCAAAACCTGAAAAATTATTATTATATATTGTTTTTAATCTAACTGCAGATAATGTCATGTTATATATATCTTTGCAAAATCTCTCTTTACTTTTATTAATACATCCATATAATTATCTTCTCTAGATTATGTTTCATAACATAATTCTATTTAATTCTATCTTGTATGTGTCATTATTGTTTGTGCTATTAGTTATGAGTAGAATGAATGATGAAGACAGTTCTGATTCTCTATTTTTACGACTCTATGCCCCCATTTCCTCAAAACCACTACCTGATCTTACCATCAGGTCCTCATAACCAAATGTCCATAAAAAAAATAATATGAGGTATACCAGTAAAAATAAATCATGCCTATAGCGGTGACAACAATAGTAATAAGGATATTTTCCTTTGACTTCTGGGTCAGATTCTTCTTCCTGAACCACATCTTTATCCAAGAAATGAAACAAAATTGTTATATATGGTTCCAAAACTTTATTAGTCTCTGCGTCTCTTCAGGTAACTGTCGGATCAACTGCCTTCTTGCAGTGGGATATGTCCATCCAAGTATCTTGTTTCAGCAACTTTCAATGCTGTGGTTATTCCCATCGTTCTGTCAAATAACTAGAACAATAAAAAATTCTGACCATAACATTTTCCTGGTTGTATATACTGACAGTTCTCAATAGGCATTTGTAGTACAATCAGTTTCAAAGTATCTTGTTGCTTTTGAAACTACATACTCATCTCATTCAGGTACTTCAAAGTTACATCTTTAATGCATTTTAAAAGTCTCTTATGGGCTGATAATAATATTGGGTTGTCTTCTGAACAAAATCTAATATGGTGAAAAAAAATTTGAATGGAAATCTGGGAGTGGTTCTGATACTATAGAATATTAGAGATAAAACCTCTACTCAAATCATCCCTGTATTCTTCATCACTTTACTCAGTGTATTTTATATACCATTAAATCGTTTTAGTTACTTTTTTTTATTCTTTAGTAAAAATACATTTAAAAGAAAACAAACTTACACATTGAAATGTGTATCTCTGTCATTCTCAATCATTGGTGATATACCATATCTATACACATATCCATATACCAATTTCTTTGCTGTAAATACTGCAGTGCAACTTGCAGTGGAATTACACTTCTATCCCACTTATTAAACATATCTACAAACATTAGTATATAATGTAGATTACAATTATTTTTTTTTCATTTGGATGAAGTCAATTTTATATTACCTGGAATAAGTCTCTGCAGGAGGGATATGTGATGGTTCTACAGATATGGCTTTACCTGGATTCTTCCCTCAGGCAAATAAAGCATGAACCAGCCTTTTTACCTGCATGAGAAGAGAAGCCAGGTGCACACCAGTAGGCCCCAAGTCCACACATACCATACTTATCTAAATGAGTCAGACCATAGGCTGCTTCTGCCAGTGCTGGTAGGTAAGCCTTTGGGGCCACTGATCTATCTTTACCATCTTTCCATGTACCATTGGTATCTTGTACACATCCCTTCAACTTCCAGAGGGCCAATTCCTGTGAATAACAAAACTTTTACATTCTGGCAGCAAAGACTTGTCATGTTTGTGCAAAATTCATCAAGAGCAAAACAGGATCCGGAATGAAAAGAAATAATTTCTGACTAAGTACTAGATATTTTACTTTATCTATGAATAATGCTACAGTTGCAACTACTTTTAAACAGATTGACAATGAATGAGCATCTATGTCTAAATTCATCACTATAATATACAATAGGTCTTTGATAGTTTCCATGTAAACTCCACATACACACCCCTAGAAAGATGTGCACTTGTGATTTATTTAGCGACTAGTGCATATGCAGCACTCTTTCTGAGGAAAGATGTGTCAGTCCTTGGGTCCAGCAATAACCAAAATACTTAACCTGAACTGGCAAAATTGCAGTTTATTTCTGGAAACCATGTAGCCATGTTAATATAGGAATATTAACAGCTAACAATAGTGTCTACAAAGACTGTAAAAAACAAAAAACAAAAGTAAGTTATTAACATATAAGATAAATACAAAATCACAGTGTGATATAAAAGTCTCAGGAGAATCAGACAATAAAATTAATAGTTCACATAGATTGTAAGCTTGCGAGCAGGGCCTTCTCACCTCTTTGTCTGTTTTACCCAGTTTGTTTATTAGTTTACTATGTTTGTCCCCAATTGTAAAGTGCTATGGAATATGTTGGCGCTATTTAAATAAATGATGATGATAATAGTTCAACATCTAAACTTCTCTGCTTTTTATCAGAAATCTACACATGTATTTTTTTGTTCTCTTCAAAACCCATGGCCCCCCTTCTCTTGTGCTGGACACAAAGGAAACTTTCCACTAGGAGTGAAAGGTGTGGGGGATGGGTCTGGGTCTCTGTCCTAACAAAAAAAAACAATGATAGAAATAATTCTTGTCAACATGTAAAATAGTTACCAGACATTTTTAAGTGTGGTTCACAATCACATTGAATAATTTTAAATCATTGGACTATTAATTCTCTTTGTCTAAAAGAGTTTAATTGAAGAGTCAATGATGTATATTTCAAATCTTCCTTTTTCTTACTAATAATATATCACAATTAATGATCAACTCTTATTCCTACACTCTAGGGTTGCAATTTGAAGAATGCTTCTCAAAGTTTCTGCTAACACTTCAGGTCCAAATTTTAACAACCATTTATCTATGCTCTGCTATGTCCACATATACAAATATATATACATGCATATACCCATCTAATGTGACATTTTAGCCACATCTAATGCATAATAATCCTTAAAAGATTTACTATTATTTAGCTTAATCATGAAAAGTTTATATTAATCAACTCACAGGAGAAAATACATAATTAGCAACACAATTATGTTAAATATTAGTAATTTTAGTATGATCAAAAATGTCATTCATGCACAGCATTTAGAATTATCACAAAATTAAACAATGTCTCTCAGGCAATAACATTTCCAAAACCCATAATAAATTTGTGACGACCTAACAAATATGGCTTTTTGTATTTTTTTTTTTCTAAAGTTACAGTTAACTATTTCTGATGTACTAAAGCAGCCCCTGCGCCATCTATTGGTTACTGCTGGTATTGCAGCCACTCCCTATTAAATTATTTTTTATTGGGATAATTCTCCACTATTTTATTGTATAACTGTTTCAGAATCACCTATATCAGATTCAGGTGACCGTAAAACACTTTTTTTTTATCAGTTCTTAGCCCATTCTCTCTGTCAAACAATACTTCAATATGTCAATAACTTTGCTGATTTTTTTCAATTTCTTAATTTCTCTTTGCACATTATCCAAAATATTTTATCAAAGGACCCTGCACTTGGAAACTGCTTATCACAATGATTAGTCATATTCATACAGCCTTACACAAATCACTCAAAAAACAATTTTTTTTTAGTTTGTAACCCACAGTTCTACAAACATATAACTTCTTTTTCTATCTAAACCTATGGACAATCTATTTCTCATACTTCATTGAGGATTTATCCCCCGCAGTACATAAATTGCTCATTATATTTTATATTCATCTTTATTTTATTTTAGGAACTGGACTCTGCAGTACGCAAGTCCAAATTTCTCACATTGAATGCGTCCAGCAGTGTGCGATCAATCGATAGTGACCCCGCAGTTGCACTATACAGGAAGTCCATTAAGCCTCACGTCATGCCTCAATCTCAGCACAGTTTTCAGTGACTACGTAGATTTATTAACTCCTTATTTTATCTCTTAACTTCTCAACACTCATTAACACACACTGATACTCAGATAAGCAGTTCACAAAGCAGCCTCCCCTGAACTCAGGCAAATATTTTTATATTGCCTACATTCCAATAACAGAAATACATATGATGTACTGTTTAGCAAAGTAGCAGACAGAAAAATGTAACACTTTAAACTCCTACTTTTAAATTCTAAAACTGTTACTATAAACAAAAATAATAACCTAAAAGTTGTCATTTCTGCAACACAAATTTCATTGGAAAAAAACCACAAGATAACCAGTTTGCAATCCATGGTGTACATCTCTCTCTATTTCAAAAGCATCGGCAATAACTTACCTTCCTTTATAAAAGAGAAAATCGTCGACCATACATTTCAAAATAAGAAATCCAAATGTCCCTTTTCCAAATCGAATCATTTTTGAGAAATCTCAGCAGTGCCTCCAATTTTGTTAAAGTAATAATTTAATTTCTTCAGAAAAATACACTTTAAGAATAAAATTATATCATTGTTTATTTACAAAAGAAAAGCATGCGCTGTGATAATACCACTCTCAAATTTTCAATCTCTGAAAATTCTGGTCTTTGACACCAGACAATTACTTTTAGTACCAGCAAAAATAGGTTGTACTACAATTTACAAATGTCATATTACAATTGGCTGAGAAGGTATATAGGCGTATCTTGATCCTTTTAGCTCTCCATCATGCAATGGAGATTTTGAAGAAATTCTTGGAACTCTTTGTCCAACATCTCTGATTAGAAACATCTGTTCTTTGAATAACTCCATCATTTCTGTTCATATCCCTCTCATCAGCTCACACGCAAGGATCCAATTGACATAATAATACCACATCAAATATTAATTATATACTAAAATAAGATAAAACAATGTAAATATTTTCATATTAATAAATTGCCTTCATCCAAAATAAAATATCTTTGACACCCCATAAGCTGTTAGGAAATCACACTAGTAATAATGTTGAATTAATAAACAATATGGATTTTATTGAAGAAATCACCAGCAGACAGGATAAACAAAGTCTCCAAAGTAAAGTATGATACATTAGCCACAAAGCTATGCAGGAATCATGCAGTACTATGACAGTTTGAGGAACTGCAAAGTATGAACAAGGACACTGAAGATATTCTGGTGCAAGTTTACACAGTCTGATGCAATGCAAAATAGTAAATAATAGTTCTTGTAAAGCTGGTGCAAATATCCACAGAGTCCATTAATCACTGTGAAGCCCTACAGGAAAGCAGAGGATAGCTACCATAGTCCGTGTCTGTCCTTGATACAGATCAGAAGACTGGAGCCAAGAGACAAACAGAAGCAGAGCGAGGAAGTAGCAAACTTGTATGAAGCCAGCAAATATCAGGAGTTCAAAATGAGTAGAGCCAAAACCAGCAAAACTGTATGATGCAGGCCGGAAGTCAGGTTAAAAATGAAATACTGAAGCAGGTCAGGAACAAACAGGATAAGATGCCAGAGCCAAGAAGCATGCATGTCAAATGAGTGCATGACAAGTGAGGTTTTAAATAGTGATCAAATCCACTCACGGGGGAAATCACAACTGCACTGCAGCTCAGATCTGATTGAAAGCAGAAGCAATTCTTCAGAGGGAGACACACTTATGTAGCAGAAATACATAGCAGATGTGAGTGCGCACAGGATGCAAGGCAGATTAGCCCTAACATAAACCTAGATTTAAAAATATTTAAAAAAATTTTCAGTGCAGGTTGCAATCCTATTTTATGTACGGGGCACGGCACAAATCATGTGGCTCTTAGGAGACCATGTGATCCCAATGACAGGTGTTATGTCCAGTTCAGCCCCTGGAGGAGCCTGGAATGTAAACTTCTGAAGAAGCCTTGTGAAGAACATGAAAAGCTCCATCTTGGCCAACGTCTCACCAGCACAACTTCTCTTACCTAGGACAAAGAGATGTGGAAGAGCCTTTAATATTATTATCTTCCAAATACTTTAAGAAATTCAGTGAAGTACATTACTTTTGAGTTTTTCAACATTATTAATCCACTCATTACCTCTCATTACATTTGTGTATATTGTGGTGATGCATTACATATGTAAATATATAATATATATCATAGTTGCCTACTCTCCCGGAATGTCTGGGAGACTCCCGAAATTTTAGGAGTTCTCCCTGACTCCCGAGAGAGCAGGCAAAAATCCCGGATCCAGATTTCTGCGTTGTTGAAGATGGGGGGGGGGGCTTAACCCCATAATTAGAACCTGAAGGAGGAGATTAAACAAAGCAATTCCGCAAAGTATGTCGGAATTGTAGAACAAGTACTTTATTCTTTTCGCCAGGATCCAAGAGTTATCAAAATCTTGAAATTGGATCACTACATTTTAGCGACTGTGCTTGATCCTCATTTTAAGAGCTATGTCATCTCTTTGTTTCCAACTGACCCAGATCTGAAGAGATGCAAGTTGCTCCTGGTGAGCAAGATGACAGCTCAAGTGTTACGTATCAGGATGGTGTCTCCTCCTTCAGTTTCTCACTCAAATGCTGCTAGGAAAAAACTTAGCTTTCACAAGAGACCCAGGGATGAAGCAGATGGCTCTGCACCAAAATGTGACATCTGGTCTGGTCTAAATGAATTGACCAAAAAACCTGACACCTCTGCCGTAACTACATATGATCTTACTATCAGCATCCAAATGATGAAAAGACTATTTTCACAATAGCATAGAATTAGACCCATCAGACAGTCCCTTTACATACTGGGAGGAAAAAAAGGGAATTTGGAGACCCATGTACCAACTCAATTTGCACTGCCTAA
Source organism: Mixophyes fleayi (assembly GCF_038048845.1). Classification (NCBI taxonomy): domain Eukaryota; kingdom Metazoa; phylum Chordata; class Amphibia; order Anura; family Limnodynastidae; genus Mixophyes; species Mixophyes fleayi. The sequence continues at coordinate 29,788,900 of NC_134404.1, read as the reverse complement.
GCTGCCCACCCTCCAGTGTGTACTCGGAAAGAGTTTTTAGCACAGTCGGAAACCTTGTCAGCGATTGGCGTAGGAGGCTACTTCCTCAAAATGTGAAAAAGATGATGTTCATAAAAATAAACTTCAAGTTTCATGAGGAAGGCCTTTCACACCAATACTATCAAAATACTGAGACTTCTATAATGGTGGATTCCAGTGGTGATGAATTCATAATGTGTGAGGAGGATGTACACACTGATGAGGGTGAGGATGAGGATGATGACAACAACATCTTGACACAGTAGAGTTAATAAACAGCAATGTTACCTTAGGTGGCTTAAGGCCATAGTTACCTTGTTTTGTGGGGACCCAAACAAACCAAGCACTTCAGCCACAAGGAGTGGCACTTTTGTGGCAGAAGTGCTTGGTTTGTTAAGTGTGCAAAAGTGTATGAAAATAATTATGTGACCTGTGAGGTGGTCAAAATTGACTGCAAATTACTTGAAATTAGTGTTATTGAGGTTAATAATAATGTAGGTACAAAAAAAAGAACAAAATTATGTGATTTTAGCATATTTTAGTAATTTTTCTAAAAAAATACAGATCCAAAACCAAAACACACAGGGGTGGTTTTGCCAAAACAAAACCAAAACACAAGGCTAATCCAAATCCAAAACCAAAACCCAAACACGGGGGTCAGTGAGCATCTCTAGTAATTACCATAGAAGGCAAATGTATAAAGACGCTACCAGATTCTGGTAGCATAGTGACACTTGTAAAAAGCTGAGTTGGGGAGCCCCTTAAAACATCAAAGGAAAACCGTTGGGTTAACATGTATACATGGGGATACTCAGTATTATGCTACCGCTGAAGTGAATATAGTAACACAGTGTGGTTCTGTGGTGTTCACTTTTGGATTAGTCCTTGTTTGGAGTTTAAAGCAATACTGGGACAAGATTTTTCCCACTTCTGGCAGCTGTGGGAAACCCAGTTGGTTAAACAAGCAAATAGCCCAGGTGGTGGTGGGAGTGTTACCAAAATCTTGAATGGTCCCTTTCTCAAATATATTTGGGGATTCAGAAAGTAACGAGGACAGCAGTGGAGAGCAGGGTAATGTACCTGATACTGAAGGAAGAAAATGTTGTTGAACCAGTTGACTTTATGCCTGAACTTGAATTGAGAAAATATATGTTTGGTATCAGAGCAGTTAAAGGACCCCACTCTGTTAAAGGCTAGAGAAAATATAAAAGTGGTTGATGGGAAACCCCCTAGAGCTCGATAGTAGGTTGACGTACCCTCACATTGCAATACATCAAGGGTTTTTGTATCAAATGTCCAAAAAGGAAGAGGATATTGTGCAACAGCTAATAGTTCCTAGAGCATATAGAAGAACTGTGCTAAACCTGGCTCATGGTCACATAAATGCAGAGCATCTAGGGGTAGAAAAAAACCTCAGAAAGAATATTGCAGCATTGTTTTCTGACCAGGGGTCCATAAAGATGTGTCTGACTACTGCGCATCCTGCCCTGAGTATCAATACCATGTTCCTAGGCCACACTTTAAAAGTCTGCATTGTCCCTTTACCCGTTATTGAGGTACCATTTTGAAAGGATAGTTTTGGAGTTGGTAGGTATTTTGTTCTGTTTACAAGCTGGTGAATAAAACTTGCTGAGGCTATTGAACCTGTATCACTGGATTTGTGTAATTTATCTGGCTGAAATGCAACAATCCACCTTAGAGGACAGCAACCCCTACACGAACATGTGACAACATATTTGTGTGTGTATATTGTAAGACCGGGGCATGAAGGGCCCAGAGGGGAAATGCAATGGTAGAGGCCCACCAGATGAGGTGTGGCCAGCCACTGGAGAGACAAAACCAAACAAGTAGAAGGGATGTGGTAAGCCCACAAAGGACAGCTAGTACCATAGTGTAGTATATAAAGAATGAAGTGTGTATATAAAGAGTAGACAGTCTAGAAATTGGTGGTGTTTAAAACAAATCAGCTGATCAGCTCTCGAGTTGACCTCTCGGTTTGCAATGGTCCATGGTCCTTGAGGACTATAGCAATTTGTTTATGAAAGCGGTCTTTACTCATGCAATACCTCCCGTACTGTTCTCCCTGATTTTTCTTCTCCAGTGTTCTCAAACATGATGACCACCATGACCCTCCAAATTATGGAAATTGCTGTTGTCATTTGTACTACCCATCTTTTGTCTTTCCCTGAATAAGGTAAGTTAAGAGGTAAGTTCATGACTTTGTCTCTGCTTCTGTATGGTTTGTAATTGTTGATATTAGGCTGTATACAATGGACTGCTGAACTTAAATACTTAAATAATAGTTTCAGTCCATTATGTAGTTACATTAAGGGAAATAACGCATCTAACTCACCAGCTGAGAAAGGCATGAATGCTTCATTCTTTACAAACTTGCCGCTGGCATCCAAAAAATGTTCCGGGTAAAACTCTTCTGGTTTTTCAAAGTGATCCTTGTCATACAGCACTGATGTCAGCAGTGGAATTATTTGTGTCCCCTAAAGAGTTGTAAACATTTGCATAAGTGACACTTGTATAGGATACCTGAAGTCTGCATCTTTCAGTATTATTATTGTTAACAATATTGTATTTTTATGTCTCTACTCAGTGGTGGAAGTGGGGGGATACACGGTGGTATGCCATACCAGCATTTCTCCAATTGCCTTCATTGTAACACTACCAAATTCCATTCACCTACATTTTCCATACCGCCACTTCGACCACTTTCTCTACTCAAAATTCATGGTGCACCCTTTATCCCTTTACTGGAGAAATATTTTACTGTTTTATGGGGTGATAAGGGCATGTAGTCAGCTTGTATCACAGCACTTGTGTCACTATAAAATAACAGTAACTTTATATAATTCTGACTCTCATGGCCTGATGCAGAGTTGGTCATCAATTGGGCATAATTTGTGCTAAAAAAAGCCACATAATAAACCCATATGCTAATCCATAAGGATCTTAAGATTTATGGAACCACTAGCATATGTGCCCGATTTACACCAGGTAGATGTCACAGACAGTTACGTCCCACTTGTGCCCATGTTTTAATCCATTTGTTTTATGTGCAATAAAGGCATTCATAATTACATATCTCAAACAAACTCTATTACAACAGAAACAATTCCCTGTCCTTTGTACAAAAAAATGTTTTGCTTGAGCATGCACACAAACCATAATATATGTCTGTGGAATGAGGAAAGCACCAATCAGCATCAGCCGTGCAATTGTCAATCACAAGCGGTTTGCTAGTGCCGGAGACCGTCCTCATCGTCCTCTGCTATTTGCACCTTTCTTAGGCATATATGCATTTTCCCCCCAGTGTGCGTAGACACGCCCTTCCGACACATAGAACCCCTCGTCCTCTCGCCTTTCCAGGTGCAGGTTATTATTAGTGGCAGAATCGTGTATGAGCACATATGCTTGTGCCAACTTTCTGGACATATGAAGAGAAATTTTACCAAAGAGACGCTACTCAAACGACCGTAGTACTCAACCTGCACCAGTCCCTCGGTGTTTAAGAATAAGCTGTCTGTAGCTGATGGATAATCAACATTTGAAAATTATTACAGGGATCATTAAACCTCCCTTCAGTGCATTGTTCCAGCTTTAATGAATAACATTCAATATTACTTTTTACTTGACTGCATAATGCAGTCTTCCACTTTCCTATTTTCAATTTATTGACAGATACCTGCTGTCACTGACTTTCTATACATCTTATTTTCAACTAGGTAAGGATTTTAAATTAAAAGCAATATATAAACAAGTGCCAAGGAAAATCTCAGCAATGAACAAACTATTCAGGGACAGATTTGTGTGCATCTTATGTTACATTATGCAAGGATTTGTTCTTCTCTTAGATTGAATCATTGTTCTGTTGTAATGCTAGTCTTGTGGTGTTTTTAAAATGGATTTACAACATTAAAATCAGCTTCATGTAACGTGTGATTGCAATTTTACTTTGATTATTAGAACTTGTGTGACTGAATGGAACTTGTATCTCTTTTCTGATTGTATACTTATCAACTTTGTACCTATGTGGCGGTAAACTTTCAGGAATCTGGCCCTAAACAGTCAGACAGCTGTCTAATCTACTGAGTTGAAAATGTGGACTTTGAATCACTGACTTTGAGAATACAGAGATAACTAATTGCATTCAGGCTGGGTACATAGTACAGAAAATTTCTCCCAATGCGATAGTGTTAAGGATTTTGCCAACCACTGAAAAAAAAAAGTCCTAATCAGCAGGTTAATTTATGTGTATATACTATACACGCTTAACCTTCAGATCTGTGCTCTTCATCTGTCATAACGAACAGCTGAAAAGATCGTGACTCTGCAAACTCTATATTGACACTGCCGGTCCTGAGTACATACACCCGGCAGAAATGGAGCAACATTGTTCCATCGTTGAACGAGATTTTTAGTTCAGTTTAAAAATAATATGAAATGATACAATGTGCTTCAGAACGATAATGCCGTCATCGTGCAGCCTTTACACTTCATCATGTGATTGGCCCGATAATTGGCTAAAAACCCTGTAGTGTGTACCCAGCCTTATACTATTCCTCTTTATAGAGAAGTTCTGAGTTGTCTATTACTAATTTTAGGTCCTACATTTCTAACGGATATGGTTATGCTTTATAAACCTTATCATATTACTTTGTTTTTATTTTATTAATTGCTGTGACAATAACATAGATTTCAGGTTTTAAAGATTCCTCCAATGAAATTCTTATTCCACAAAATGCCTCTGTCTTTGAAAACTGGCCACCTGATCAACAGCACAAAAAAATACAATTCCTATTATTTTGTGGATTTAATGCTAACAAACTGTTCTTATTTGCTAGACTTTAAAGTTTAATATGTATTCAATAAGAATATTTACAATGCAAACCCCCTGCAAAAAGTGACATTATAACCCAGTTCAGTAAATACGCTGTGATGTCATGATGGGGACTGGAGAACGGGCTCGGCTGTAAAATATACCTGGAAATGATTTTTAGATGTTGTCTATTAAAAGTTTGTATTTGTTAATAATTGTATAAATAATTGCTAGTTAGAGATGCTCAGGCTCGGTTTTCCGACAACCGAGCCGGGAAAGGTTTCCGGCTTCCTGCATCTAGGCAAAACATCATCATTATGTCTTTGGATTTCGCAGGTTTTGGATTCCATAAGTAACTCCCTCCCCAAGAGATCCAGCGCCATTGCTCACATAGAAACAGGAGTAGTAGTGTTCTTGTCACTCTTCATTCTCCAGTGACATTCCTCAGAGCCATTGTTCATACAGAAACAGGAGGGGTAGCAGTGTTCTTGTCACTTGACAAAAATTGACTGTAAATGACTGTAAATTAATGTTATAGAGGCTAATAATAATGTAGGAACAAAAAAGCGCCAAATTATGTCATTTTAGCATCTTTTAGCAATTTGAAAAAAAAAAAAATCAAAACCAAAACACGAGGGCAGTTTTGCTAAAACCAAAACATAAAGTTGTTCAGATCCAAAACCAAAACACGGGGTTCAGTGAACATCCCTATTGTTAATACATATGTAAACTAGCCTTGAAGTAATCAATACCTGCAATATTGGGAAACAAGATAAAATGTGCTTCTTACCTTTGGTAGAAAATAGCCTCTGAATGTGACATCTTGCGTAGTAGCATGCGGGAGGCTATTCGGAACTATATTTCCAAATCTTTGAATCTCGTGAATAACAGCGTCAGTATAGGGCATTTCTTTACGGTGAATTACTTGAGGCTCAGATGAACCAATAACATTTTCAATCTCACTTTGGACTTTTCCTGTTTCCAAAATAAGAGTTAATAAACACTAAAACACCCGTTGTGTCTTCACACTCTCAGATTGGTGATTTTTGCCGACACTTAACTTACCGGCAAAAAGTATCATTTAATTGATATGTGCATCTTGTTATATATAGCTTTCCTTTCGGAATATGATAAGTTATATGATATAGAATAGTATATGCAAGATGATCTCTTACTTTGGATTTCTGGGTATTTCATCATCAACAGAAGACCCCATCTCAGAGTGGTGGAGGTGGTCTCCATGCCAGCAGAAAAGAGATCTGTTACCAGCTCTGTTAGATTTTCATTGGTGAAATATAGTTCGGGACCAGGCTTTTCCTGAAATGTATAAGACATGCATTGTTAAAATAGCAACATGAAAATGAACATTAAGTGGTATCAAAGCTTAGTGCTTAAAAAATAAGCAGGAAAACCATTAAAATATATTTAAAGCATATATAACCATTAAAATATATTTAAAGCATATATATTACTGCAGAGTATGATCATAGAGTATAATCATAGTACTGCGTTGCCATGTGGCGATTACGTGTGCTAGGTATCAATGTATATTCAAATAATTTATGTATTGTACACTATATTATGCCCCTGATTCATATGCACCATATTTGTGCGTATATCATATGTACAAATGGAGAACTTTTCTTTTAACCACAAGGCAGGATCAAGCATCTTTCACATAGGGTGACAATTACAGCGTTCACCCCTTACGGCGTGTGATGCAAGTCCATAGTATGGAGTGGAAAGAGTTAATATGATCCCCCTCAATGCTTCTTAACCAGCACTTGGAGCAGGAGAGCTTGATCACACAATATGTAAAAAAGAAATGTGTTCCATTTTTGCTATATGTGTATGTAAAATATGTGGTAGAGAGTTTGACAAAAAGAAGCATTACACCCATAAAAATCCTCCGTGATAGTTCCTATACTGTAACTCTTACGGGGCAATTCAATTGACTGCCAGTTGACGTGAAGTGTCTTTGGAACAATCCTTGGAGTCACATCGCTTCTCAGTTTTTACTAAAATATCTGTTAATTTTTCATTGCATCCCACAGAAATAGGGAAAATTAGTGATTTCTGTACTGCATTACCCGGCAATGTACGCAGCCAGACATGATGGCCATGTTTGGGGCACCTCGTGGCAAGTTGAATCTGCCCCTTAATGTTTGAAGGAGAGAAGGGCGGGCTCGGTTCCCTTAAAACCAAATCCTTCTAAACTTTGGGGTTCCGAGTACCGAGCCTAGTCTACTCGGTACTCTCGCGCCTATTCAGGTTTCAAAACGAGGCAAAATGTCATTGTGACGTTGTTGGATCTCAGATCTTGGATCTCGCAAGTTTTGGAATCAATAACTGCCCACCTCCACGGCGATCTAGCGCCATTTGAGGGAGGGACAGAGAAGGGTTAGGTCACAGTATAGAGCAGGCAAAGTGATAGAATAGAAATAGGAGAGTGGTAATCCTAGTATAGCAGTCATTTCACTATATGTTTCTGAATTTGCACTACAAAGTGTAGGGTCTCATATACACCCTTATAATAGAGCTGAATTTCTGAGTGCTGAAATCCTAATATACCAGTCATTGCACTGTATTTTTCTGAATTCGCACTAATAAATGTAGGGTCTAATATACACCCAAAGAGAAGAGGTGCTTTGGTCATTTTTATTAATCTACAAGTCCTTGCAGGCTTTTATTCTGAATTTGTACTACAAAGTGTAGGGCCTAATATACACCGAAAGATGAATGCTCAATTGCTAAGAGTCATTGATGAAGAGGAAACCAAGCAGGCAAATTCTACTGCTTTATATAGATAACACCCAAAGAGAAGAGCTCCATTTCTCCATTGCTAATTGTAATTGATGAAATATAAATGATAGGCCTGCCTGGCTTGGTCTAAATCTGCAGTTACATTTTATTGTACCATAGCTCATACAGAAACAGGAGGTGTGGCATTGTTGTTGTCACTCTCCAGTCTCAGTCATGATGATATTAATCCTTCTACCACATGTACTAAAGTGTATGTTCAAGTGCATACTGTTTGTAAGTCAGCCAAACAAACATGTAAATAAAAATCTTGTACCCTTTTGAAGAAAAAAAACTCTCTAAAAAAGGTGAAAGTTTACTGTAGAAAAACATAAAATTGCCAACATGCCATTCTACCCAAAATATTACCAGGCATACCAGCATCAGGTAGCTCCCTTCTCTAAGCTAGATTTCAGCCCCTGCTGCAATCTACACTGCCATCATAATCCCCCTCATCATTGTGTACATCTTCCTCAAACAATAGTATTTCATCCCGCTAGAATCCACCATCATAGAAGTCTGTGTACTTTGATGTAATTGCGATAATGGCCTTCCTCGTGGACTTTGTAGTTCATTTTATGGCAGAGCTGTCACAATTTTTAGGCAATTCTTTTAAGGCAGAGCAAATATCAAAATGTTGTGCTGACTCATCTGCATCACCAGTGGGTGTCTTGGGAAAGCTAAGCTTTTTCCGAGAAGCTGTTGCCAGAGAAACTGAAGGAGGAGACGTCATTATAAGATGTTGATAGGTTCTTTGATCCTGGCAAAGGAAATGAAGTCCTAGATCTACAATTCCAAAATAGTTAGCGGATTTGCTTAGTTTAATTTCATTCTTCAATTTCTCTAGCTGCTCCTCAAAAAGTATGATTAAGGCAATCACTTGACTCAAGCTAACCGTGTCTGCACAGGTGACTACTTCGTTGGACTAAAGTACATTCCCCCTAAAATTCTAGTCTTCTTGCAGCTGCTGCATTCTCCTACATGCTGTTGCAGAATCCCGAAAATGACCCTGAATTTTTCAGGACACAGACAGCATCTCCTGCATGTCATTGTCATTTTTTAAAAAAAGTTCTGTAACACCAAGTTGATTGTGTGAGCAAAACAGAGAATGTGATGGAATTCCCCCCCGCTGTAAAGCTCTAACAATATTGGTGGCATTATCAGAAATCACATATCCTCAGGAGAGTCGAAGCAGAATAAGCAATGTTGCAATGACATCCCTTAGTTTTTGTAACAGATTGTCAGCTGTATGCCTCTTAGTGAAGCCACTGATACACAGAGTAGCCTACTTCTGAAAAATGTGACGTACTGGTGAAGGCGAATCACCAACTCAGTGGGCTGTCACAGTCATATCATTTTTAGTTTGCCCAATTCCCCTTGTCCCCATATCTGTGGTTAAGTGTACAGTGGGTAGAATGGCATTTTGTAGTGCAATAATTACATTTTTAAGAACCTTCTGGTAGAGGTGAAGAATAGCTTTTCTAGTAAAATGGTGTCATGATGGAATTTGGTAACGGGAACACAAGACTTCAAGTAATTGTCTAACACCAGCTGCATTAATAGTGGATATTGGACGCCGATCTGATACTAGCATAGTCCCCATGGCGTCTGTGATCCGCTTTGTGACTGGGTGACAGCTTTCTTACTTTCTTCCTCTAGCAGAGGATTGTTTATCAGTCAATTGTTGTAAACTACTATCAGTCTTCTTCTGGGTTGAAGATCCACCCCAGCAGCAGCAGCAGCAGTGGGACTATCACTCAATAATTCTTCAGAGGAATCATGGTTAGTGGAGGAGTCATCTAGCATTAGCAACTTGGATGCAGGACTAACTCCCATCACTTGTGAGAATATTGATGTTGAAGGTGTTGTGGGGTGTAGATTGCAGGTGCTGGGACCTAGATGAGAGAAGGGAGGTAGATGATGCTGGACTGCTTGTTGTTATTTTTTAACCTAAGTTTCTGATTTTCCCAACAGCTTTCCATGAACTCGCTTCAAATGCCGTAACACGGATATAGATTCTAGATCATTAAGGTTTTAAAGACTGTGGCTTTAAAACCCCTACAAATGCCTAGACAACTGTTGTCAGGATTTGTGTAAAAATAATTTCACACATAAGAGGTGGATTTTTGATCTTATGCCCAGGCATGACAATGGCCTTTTACTTATCACTGGCAATTACTGCTGCAGTCTTAGTTTGAAAATAATATTGTGACCAGTGAGGTGGTCAAAATTGACTGCAAATGACTTCAAATTAGTGTTATTGAGGTTAATAATAATGTAGGAACAAAAAAAAAGCAACATTATGTGATTTTAGCATATTTTTGCAATTTCTCTAAAAAATACATATCCAAAACACACAAGGGTGGTTTTGCCAAAACCAAAACCAAAACATGAAACTAATTCAGATCAAAAACCAAATCCGCTTCACAGGGCTCAATGACCATTGTGAGGGTATAAAATAATTAATAGTTATTAAGATGTACAAATATATGTGTGAAATGCCTTAAAAACTATACTACAGATGCAGAGCTACGCCTTGAAGAAAAACAAATGTTTCCTATGGAACAGACAATAGCAGGATGCCAGACTGAAGGAAACGGCCGAGAGGAAAAGCACGTAATGCTGAACAAAGGATGTTGCCTTATATGTATTATTGTTGCAAAGAAATATTTGCTGAGCTAAAGAGATCTCCTTATATGTACTTGTTAACCAGTTAATGCTGGACCCTAGCTATAAATAAAGGGCCAGCCTGAAAAGACCCTCAGAGCTGATTTTGAAACTGCAACACCTTGTTTGTGTTTCACTTCTTCACTCTCCTGTTAACAGCATTATACCAAATAGAAAATCAGGTTATCAGAGATCGATAATGAGGGCACCATGCCTTGGTACCCCGACACCATCTCTAATAATAACATGATTTGCAAAATGTTTTTTTCATTTTTCTGCTGCCCTGTTGAAAAACAATACTTAGACTCACAAACGCCACAAACTGAAAGTTACTCTGTTTCACAAAGAGAAAAAACATTGTAGTACCACATTCAAACAGTTAGACTAGGTATACCCTGGTAGTTTAAATCTGCCCATGATGGTTTATGCCTCTCTTCTGGTATAAATAAGAGAGATGTAACTGAACTAGGTATAATTAATCTGCATGAGATAAAGCTGTTTAGTTACATCTCTACTCTATCTACTGGTGCACAGGTCTACCGCAGCAGCTTAAAATCACCTGTGTGCACTTTGCCTTGAAATTGTAATGGCTGCCTGCACTGTTCTATTATTGAGAAAAGAGAAAGAAATGTAGGGATCTCAAACTGAGCTGATAGATGTCAGCTGATAAGTCGATAAGTTAGAATCTACTTTAATAAGTGTTATCTTTTCCACAGAAGATAGCAGAAAAGGTAATGATAATATATTGAATTGCTGTTTATTATCAAGTGGAGGGTATGATTTAACAAAATAATATTGGTGAAGTTCTGTTTTAAAAGAATTCAAGCATTTAGCAAATATAATATTTACAAGTATAAAAAGGGAAATTGCAGTGTTGCACATAGCAACTGGTAGGATGTTTACCATCACTTTAAAAAAGGCAATTGCAAAATGACAGAATGTGATTGGCTTCTTTGGAAACGACCAACTTTTTCCTGTGCACTAGTTTTAAGAAATGACATCCCTCCAATATTTTATTGTATTTGGTTGCAATATCACTGACAACGTCTTAATCTGCTTATAACACATGTTTCCATTTCCTTATCTCTCTGTCGCTCCTTTTATTCACAGTAGATGGATGTGTTCAAGATAATTAAATCCTTCCAATGAAAGAATCGACTTGACCTCCTATGCTATGTTGTTTCACTATATTTAGTAATGTAGTGAAATACTATATACAGCTCTGAAATACCATTTGGTGCAATATACTGATAAAGTATAATGTGTTGTAATGATTGCTGTACCGTTGCTAAAGTTTACCTTGTTGAGGATTTCTGATTATTGTATCTGTGAATATCTCTGCATTCTGCAGATAATTGCACAAAACATATATAGCACAATGCACTACTTACTGCATTAAGCTGTACTCTGTTTATACTGCTCTGTGAAGGCAGAAGGGAGTTAATAGATGCATTCCTTTCTTGTACCTCAGTGTAAGGGCTAGATTTACTAAACTGCGGGATTGAAAAATTGGAACTGTTGCCTATAACAACCAATCAGATTCTAGTTATCATTTATTAAGTTTATTGTACTAGACTACTAGAAACTGATTGGTTGTTATAGGCAACATCTCCCTTTATTTCAAACCCGCAGTTTAGTAAATCTAGCCTAAATGTGTTGGGATTCACATATCTCTAGGTAGTCCATAATGTGGATGAAAGTGAGGCATATTTCAAAAATATATTAAATAAAGAAGTGAATAATAATTACAATACCTCTTGTTGTTTCACCAGGAATGTGTCGATAAGATTCCTCTGGTCATTAACATCCAATTGTTTCTTATGGGCAGTAAAGGTCTCTCTAATAAATCTGTGCATTTCTTCTATATTATTAGCCACAGTTTTGTAAACTCCAGGAAACCAGCGCATCACAGATGGAAACGCGTTGTACAACTTACAGAGAAAGAAGATATATTTACTGTATATATAAACACACAACAGCTAATACAGGCTCAGGAAGCACTTGTGATTTAAATAAACTTTATTTAGAAACATCTTGGAGGTGTGAAACCTATAGAACTCATTTGAAAAGCTGTCACACACGATTTAAACAAAGAGAAGAGAACACCAGTAATTTCACACACACACACAGTTCACTCTATAGCAGATCACTGAGAGGTATCACATTAAAAATGTTCAGTCAATGGTGAAACTCCTTAAGACAGAAATTGTCCTTTCTCATTGGAATGTCAACACCTCTAGGGTAGATGGAATACAAAGTGTATCAATGTACATTGATGTTCTATTTGTGCTGCTCCAATCTATCTGCCCAACTGTTGGAAAGGTGAGTTTCAGTCTAGAGAAACCAACATTTGGAACTCAGCAAGTCCATTTTGATGGGGCCCATTTGCAATGAAAACATGCAAAAATTATTGGTTTCAGGACTTTGAAATTATGTAACTATGTTAAGGAAATGTAGTGAAAAGATTTGGAGGAGTGGTCCCGGCAGAATGCACAGTTGCAGCCAACTCTGAACTTTTGGTCATCCTTTTAGGATTACTGAGTCTCCCTTGCACAGAAGAATGTGGTCATGTGGAGGGGTCATTCTACAGGTGAGATGGGTGAGTACTGCATTTTGCAAAGTACATCTCTTTTAAAGGAAAATTATAAAATTACAATTCACTTAAAGACAGCAACATGTTACAGAGAAGGAGCATGCAAACACCACTAAATATAATCAAAACTATACGCATTCTTCTAATGAAATGATCACGTTTTAAGAAGTATTTTGTAGTGACTATGTTCTATTGTACTCAGCAGGCAAAACTCAAATAAGTTTGTGGAGAAATCCATTTGCCAATTATCAGCGTGGCTGACAGCAATAGACTGTATACAAAATGAAAAGCAGTTGCTTACCATGGCCTTTGGGCTACCAACTAAGCTGGAATTTTCATTGGTCATATTTAGAAGCCTCAAAAGTTTTGGATCCTCATATTCAAATCGATGACTGAGTAATATGGAAACAATTATATTGGCAACAGCAGCATTTATAATCATTTTATTGTCAAATGGCTTGCCTGGAGTTGAAAAGAATAAACATAATAAATAACTTAAGAAGAAAGTAAAGGAGCATCATCTATCTATCTATCTACCTATCTATCTATCTATCTATCTATCTATCTATCTTATCTATAATAAAGCTAATATTCGCAGAAGAAATGTGTTTTGCTTACAACAGGGCTCAACGTCCTTCTCTGGCCTCGATTTATGCACTTATGTGCCCCATTACTAAGGTACAAGATGCTTCCATACTTTCTCTCACTTTTACTCATGAATATAGACATCTTCTCAGAAGATGACTATAACTTAACGCATTCATGACAAAGATGACTATAAAACAAACTATATACAGCTGAGTAAATGTGACATAAAATTGAACAAGTTTCTACAACACCCATGGCTCTCCAGGTGCTCTCGATTGATGTCAACAGCCTGAATTCACCTACTAAGCATGCGGTGGTCTTGGGAGCCTGCAGGAGAGAGAGAGCCGATATAGTCTTCCTTCAGGGGACCCATCTTACGGGACAGCACACTCGTCTCCAAAGTAAGCTATACACTCAAACGTTTTTCGCCTCTGCGGATTGCAAAAAACGTGGGATAACTATTCTAATACACAACAGAGTTCCCTTCCTCCTAACCGAGTCACACTTTGACCCAGAGGGCCGCTACCTGATTCTGATAGGCACACTCCGTTCTGAGGAAGTTACACTTATCTCTCTTTATGCACCGAATCAGGGTCAAAGCTCCTTTTTGTCACGGGCACTAGGAGTCTTTACCCAGGGATCACCAGGTGGTAGGCTTATCAGAGCAATGTAGGTGGTAATAGGGTACTCTGGTAGCAGGGTGATCACGGAACAGTAAATAGCAGATGATGAGATGCTCAGGAAAGTCTATGACTAGCAACACTGGTAATATGGAGGTAATAGTACATGAGAAACTGTATGGACAAGGACACGTGAAGGTAGTCAGTGGTCTGCGATAGCAAGTTGTACCACTGCTATAGTGAGGAGGAATGTCCAACAGAAACGAGGAGGTGATGAGAGTCAGCGGTCTGCGGATAGCAAGTTGTACCGCTGTCTGAGTGAAGGAATGGAATCCAAGTGGAGGTATCCGGGGAGTCAGTGGTCTGCGATAGCAAGTTGTACCACTGCTATGTGAGAGGATACTGGAACAGGTGATACTGGAAACAGGGATCAGTGGTCTGCTACTAGCAAGTTGTACCACTGAATATATATGTGAGGAGGTGCACGGGGAGAGACTGCAACACAGGGTAAACACGGCACCTTAACACGATCCACAGTAATATGCACAATATAGATATATATATGAATGACTGAACAGCACTGCAAATATGGAAAGTCTCTTGAAGTAATCCGGAACAAGATAGTACAGTCAATGATGGCAACAGACTCAGCGGATAGCAGACTCCAGAGGAGAACCAACACAGTCCAGCAAGATATGCAATACACCAGCACAGTCAATGAGAAGTATGCATACCGTGGTTCAGAAGCAGGCAGTCAGACAGGAGTGCAGCGATACCTGAGCGGCAGGAGGCCGGCAGGATGAGAAGTCCCTGGATGGATGAAGCAGAGGTCTAGTAGGTGCAGCGCACAGGTAAGTAAACCAACAGGGACACGAATCCACAGGAATCGGTAGAACGCGGAACTGGACTCTTGGAGGACCCAGGAGAATGGTGATGATCTAGCAGCAGGATAGCGGATGAGTCACGAATCCAATGCTGACAGGCGGGTAGAGACCAGCGGAACACAGGAAGGCGTGGAGAGCGGATCAGCAGTAGATGGACGATTAGCGCTGGCAGCAGCAGCAGGACTCTGCGGACACACGGAGGTAACCAGTAGCAACCAGCAGGTGCAAATAGCGATGGAACACGGGTGAGCAGAGTAGACCAGGAGCTGTTGATCACGGAGAGTAGCGGATGGCAATAATAGCAGCAGTCTCGAGGAAACACGGGAGAGATGAGATGAAGACTGCAGTGCACAGAGGCAGCGGATAGGAATCAGCTAACAGTCACGATGATGAAACACAGACGAGTTGCAAGCTGGAGTCTGTAGTGCACGGAGGCAGCGGATAGGAATCAGCTAACAGTCACGATGTTGAAACACAGACGAGTTGTACGCTGGAGACTGTAGTGCACAGAGGCAGCGGATAGGAATCAGCTAACAGTCACGATAAGGAAACACAGACGAGTTGCAAGCTGGAGTCTGTAGTGCACGGAGGCAGCGGATAGGAATCAGCTAACAGTCACGATGTTGAAACACAGACGAGTTGTACGCTGGAGACTGTAGTGCACAGAGGCAGCGGATAGGAATCAGCTCACAGTCTTGATGATGAACAGGTGAGTAGATGTGGAGAGTGGCTGAAGTGCACGGAGGCAGCGGATAGGAATCAGCAAACAGTCACAATGATATGAGCTAGAGTTGAAGTGGCTTAGAAGACTGTAGTGCACGGAGGCAGCGGATAGGAATCAGCTAACAGTCACGATGATACACTTGATGGTAGAAGTGGTATGGGAACCACAGTAGTAGAAGTGGTTTGGAAACCACAGAGGTAGAAGTGGTTTGGAAACCACAGGAATCAGCAGCGCTGAATACACGAGGAAACACAGGAACACCTTCAGAGACTCATAGGGAATGAGACTCCAAGATCAGGCAACGTGGTGTTGACCACAGGTGCTTAATATAGGGAGTGTTGCCTGATCTGCCAATTAAGTTAAAGGGACATACACTGAAGGGTAGGAAAGGGCTGCGCATGCGCAGACCCTCAGGATGGAGGACGGCCACGGTTCCTAAATGTCCGGGAAGAGGCACTCACGGTCCGGTGAGTGACAGTACCCCCCCTTTTAAAGGTGGGCACAGAACGCCTGGAACCGGGCTTGTCCGGATTTTTGGAATAAAACTTCTTCAAAAGGGCAGGAGCATTAAGATCTTCAGCTTTGATCCAAGAGCGCTCCTCAGGACCAAAGCCCTTCCAATGAACGAGGAAACGGAGGACTCCTCGCGAAATTTTTGCATCCAATACCTCAGTAATCTCGAAATCCTCCTCCTGATGAACTTGAACTGGCTGCGGAGCTGAGGGAGGAGTTGAGAAACGGTTGATGATAAGAGGTTTGAGTAAAGACACATGGAAGGCATTGGAAATCCGAAGATTCTTAGGAAGAAGAAGTTTAACACATACTGGATTGATTATTTGAATGATCCTATATGGACCAATAAAACGAGGGGCGAATTTCATAGATGGGACCTTCAAACGAATATTTTTGGTAGATAACCAGACACGATCTCCAATTTTTAGTGGTGGAATAGCCCGCCTCTTCTTATCTGCAAAAGACTTATATTTGTTAGATGTCTTCTTTAAACAGGTTTTGACCTGAGACCAGATATTTTTGAAGGTCTGACAAACAGTCACCACAGCAGGAACTTGGGTGGGCGGGAGGGCAGGAAATTCCGGAAAAGACGGATGGTGACCGTAGACCACAAAAAATGGAGTTTTGGATGATGACTCATGGTACATGTTGTTATGGGCGAATTCAGCCCAGGGAAGCAATTCTACCCAGTTGTCTTGATTGGCTGAAGAGAACATCCTTATAAAAGTCTCAAGATCTTGATTGACTCGTTCAGTTTGTCCGTTAGATTGCGGATGGTAAGAAGATGAGAGTGCTAATCGTATGCCCAAGGTTTTACAAAGGGCTCGCCAGAATCTGGAAACGAATTGTACTCCTCTATCAGACACAATCTCCGACGGACATCCATGGATACGGAAGATCTCTTTAATGAAATGTTCAGCCAGAATAGACGAGGAAGGCAAACCAGACAGAGGGACGAAATGAGCCATCTTCGAAAATCTGTCCACCACCACCCAAATAGTATTATGATTCTTACTAGGTGGTAAATCAGTAACGAAATCCATACTAATGTGGGTCCATGGTTTGGACGGAATGGGTAGTGGTCGCAGCAACCCTGCTGGAGTTCTGCGGGAGGATTTGAACTGGGAACATAACTCACAGGAAGCAATGAACTCTTTGACGTCTCTCCTCATTGAAGGCCACCAGTAATTTCGAGAGAGAATCTCAAAGGTCTTGTGTTCACCGGCGTGTCCAGAAAAACGGGAGGCATGGAACCACGAAAGGATTTTCCTCCTTAGAGTAGGAGGCACAAGGGTCTTCCCAAATGGTAGCATTTTGGTGGAGGAGGCAGCCAGTGAGATACATTTGGGGTCTAGAATAGTATGGCTGGAAACCTCTTCTACATCAGAGGACGTCACAAAAGCTCTAGATAGAACGTCAGCTTTTTTGTTCTTGGCAGCTGGTTTGAAGGTTATAATTAATTCAAAACGGGAAAAGAAAAGAGACCATCTTGCTTGACGAGGGTTCAAGCATTGGGCAGACTGGAGATATGACAAGTTCTTATGATCCGTGAAGATCGTCACCGGATGGCGAGCTCCTTCCAATAAGTATCTCCATTCCTCTAATGCAGCTTTGATAGCCAGTAACTCCTTGTCCCCGATAGTATAATTCTTCTCTGCGGGCAGAAGACCCCGAGAATAGAAGGCACAAGGATGGAATTTTTTCTGTTCCGAGCGTTGGGAGAGAATGGCTCCCAAGCCCACATTAGAGGCATCTACTTCTAGGAAGAAGGGAAGTGTCACATCAGGCTGTCAAAGAATTGGAGCCGAGGAGAAGGACTCTTTGAGAATTTGAAAGGCTTGGAGAGCCTCAGATGACCATTGCTTAGGATTAGCCCCTTTCCGAGTCAGGGCCACAATAGGGGATGCAATGGAAGAAAAATCTTGAATGAAGCGTCTATAGTAATTGGCAAAACCTAAAAAACGCTGGATAGCACGAAGAGTAGTTGGCTGGGGCCAATGTAGTACAGCATTCACCTTGTCTGGATCCATCTTCAGGCCAACTCCGGAAACTATATACCCCAAGAATGGAATCTGGGGCAATTCGAATGAACATTTTTCTAATTTACAGAACAATGAGTTTTTCCGTAGCCTGGAGAGGACTTCTGCCACATGTTGGTGATGAGAAGGCAGGTCCTGTGAAAAGAACAATATGTCGTCCAGGTAGACGACGACACATACATATAATAAGTCCCGAAAGATCTCATTGATGAAGCCTTGGAAAACAGCGGGGGCATTACACAGCCCGAAAGGCATTACCAGATATTCGTAATGCCCGTCTCTGGTGTTGAACGCTGTCTTCCATTCGTCACCGGAACGAATTCTGATTAAATTGTAGGCACCACGAAGATCCAACTTAGTAAAGATACGGGCTCCCTTGATGCGATCGAATAACTCAGTGATCAGCGGAATGGGATACCGATTCTTGATAGTAATGGCATTGAGTCCACGAAAATCTATGCAAGGGCGTAATGATCCATCCTTCTTTTTGACGAAGAAGAACCCAGCTCCAGCGGGAGAGGTGGAAGGTCGAATAAACCCACGCTGAAGGTTCTCCTGTATATACTCAGATGTGGCTTGAGTTTCAGGTAACGAGAGTGGATAGACCCGGCCCCTGGGAGGAGTCTTGCCAGGTAGAAGGTCGATCGGACAATCCCAAGAACGATGAGGAGGAAGACGTTCAGACTGAGCTTTATCAAACACATCAGTAAATGAAGCATACTGAGGAGGGAGTCCCGGTGAGGAAGATGAGATGGAAGATTGCTGTACTTTGAGAGGAATAACTTGGGAAAGGCACCGATGGTAACATTCAGACCCCCAAGACGTAACTTGAGGAGTGCGCCAGTTAATCTGGGGAGAGTGACACTGAAGCCATGGAAGGCCTAAGACAATCGGACTTGTCGTAACTGGAAGGATTAAAAACGATATTTCTTCATGGTGCAGGGCACCAATCTGAAGTGTTACTGGAGACGTACTCTGGGTGATGAGACCGTTGATGAGACGTGATCCATCTATAGCCGTCACAGTAATGGGTGTTCTTAACGTAATTACTGGTAGAGACCATTGATGCACTAATGATTTGGAAATAAAATTTCCTGCTGCTCCGGAATCAATCAATGCCTGTGACTCAAAGGTTTTGGTAGCAAAGGAAATCGTAACATCAAAAGCGCAGACTTTAGATTTCATAGAAGATGGAGAGGACTCCAGGGACCCTAACTTCACCTCTCCAGAACTAGTTAGGGCCTGGCATTTCCCGATCTCTTAGGGCAAGAGCTGAGCATATGAGTGGAATCAGCACAATAGATACAGAGTCTATTCTTGACTCTTCGTTTCCTCTCCTCTGAAGATAATTTGGAACGTCCTATCTCCATGGGAATCACAGAGGGTGAAACTGGACGAAATTGAGGGTTTGAACGAAGAGGTGCTTTAGCAGAAGTT
The DNA here is from genome assembly GCF_038048845.1 of Mixophyes fleayi. Taxonomy (NCBI): domain Eukaryota; kingdom Metazoa; phylum Chordata; class Amphibia; order Anura; family Limnodynastidae; genus Mixophyes; species Mixophyes fleayi. Next base: position 29,769,190 of record NC_134404.1, on the reverse strand, counting down.
GTTTTCTCAGCCTCTCTTTCACGAAATCTCATATCAACACGATGGCAAAGAGAGATCAGATCTTCAAGTGACGAAGGAAGCTCCTGGGTAGTCAGTGCATCTTTAATTTTATCGGAGAGCCCCTGCCAGAAGGCGGCAACTAGGGCTTCAGTGTTCCACTGAAGTTCAGAGGCTAAGATCCTAAATTGAATGACGTACTGGCCTACTGTATGAGATCCTTGTCGCAAACGGAGGATGCTGGAAGCAGCGGAGGTCACACGACCTTGTTCATCGAACACACTTCGGAATGTAGAAATTAATTTGGCACTATCTTGCAATATTGGGTCGTTTCTCTCCCACAGAGGGGAGGCCCAAGCCAGGGCTTGTCCAGAAAACAAAGAGATAAGATAGGCCACTCTGGAACGATGGGTAGAAAAATTTTGAGGTTGGAGCTCAAAATGGACTGAACATTGGTTAAGGAAACCCCTACAAGTTTTGGGGTCCCCATCGTACTTTGACGGAGTAGGCAGGTGAAGCGTAGAAGCTGTAGACACCTGGGATGGCACTGGGGAAACGGAGGAAAGCACAGGAGCCTCAGTAGTGGCTGTCACAGTCTGTCCAGATGTTCCTTGGGAGGTTAATGATTGATAACACTGAAGTAACAGCTGTTGGCAGGCATCCTGTTGCTCCACACGGCTGACCAGATGCTGCAGCATCTCTTTGGCGGTAGGTTCCGTATCTGGGTCTGTCATGGCCTGATCTTACTGTCACGGGCACTAGGAGTCTTTACCCAGGGATCACCAGGTGGTAGGCTTACCAGAGCAATGTAGGTGGTAATAGGGTACTCTGGTAGCAGGGTGATCACGGAACAGTAAATAGCAGATGATGAGATGCTCAGGAAAGTCTATGACTAGCAACACTGGTAATATGGAGGTAATAGTACACGAGGAACTGTATGGACAAGGACACGTGAAGGTAGTCAGTGGTCTGCGATAGCAAGTTGTACCACTGCTATAGTGAGGAGGAATGTCCAACAGAAACGAGGAGGTGATGAGAGTCAGCGGTCTGCGGATAGCAAGTTGTACCGCTGTCTGAGTGAAGGAATGGAATCCAAGTGGAGGTATCCGGGGAGTCAGTGGTCTGCGATAGCAAGTTGTACCACTGCTATGTGAGAGGATACTGGAACAGGTGATACTGGAAACAGGGATCAGTGGTCTGCTACTAGCAAGTTGTACCACTGAATATATATGTGAGGAGGTGCACGGGGAGAGACTGCAACACAGGGTAAACACGGCACCTTAACACGATCCACAGTAATATGCACAATATAGATATATATATGAATGACTGAACAGCACTGCAAATATGGAAAGTCTCTTGAAGTAATCCGGAACAAGATAGTACAGTCAATGATGGCAACAGACTCAGCGGATAGCAGACTCCAGAGGAGAACCAACACAGTCCAGCAAGATATGCAATACACCAGCACAGTCAATGAGAAGTATGCATACCGTGGTTCAGAAGCAGGCAGTCAGACAGGAGTGCAGCGATACCTGAGCGGCAGGAGGCCGGCAGGATGAGAAGTCCCTGGATGGATGAAGCAGAGGTCTAGTAGGTGCAGCGCACAGGTAAGTAAACCAACAGGGACACGAATCCACAGGAATCGGTAGAACGCGGAACTGGACTCTTGGAGGACCCAGGAGAATGGTGATGATCTAGCAGCAGGATAGCGGATGAGTCACGAATCCAATGCTGACAGGCGGGTAGAGACCAGCGGAACACAGGAAGGCGTGGAGAGCGGATCAGCAGTAGATGGACGATTAGCGCTGGCAGCAGCAGCAGGACTCTGCGGACACACGGAGGTAACCAGTAGCAACCAGCAGGTGCAAATAGCGATGGAACACGGGTGAGCAGAGTAGACCAGGAGCTGTTGATCACGGAGAGTAGCGGATGGCAATAATAGCAGCAGTCTCGAGGAAACACGGGAGAGATGAGATGAAGACTGCAGTGCACAGAGGCAGCGGATAGGAATCAGCTAACAGTCACGATGATGAAACACAGACGAGTTGCAAGCTGGAGTCTGTAGTGCACGGAGGCAGCGGATAGGAATCAGCTAACAGTCACGATGTTGAAACACAGACGAGTTGTACGCTGGAGACTGTAGTGCACAGAGGCAGCGGATAGGAATCAGCTAACAGTCACGATGAGGAAACACAGACGAGTTGCAAGCTGGAGTCCGTAGTGCACGGAGGCAGCGGATAGGAATCAGCTAACAGTCACGATGTTGAAACACAGACGAGTTGTACGCTGGAGACTGTAGTGCACAGAGGCAGCGGATAGGAATCAGCTCACAGTCTTGATGATGAACAGGTGAGTAGATGTGGAGAGTGGCTGAAGTGCACGGAGGCAGCTGATAGGAATCAGCAAACAGTCACAATGATATGAGCTAGAGTTGAAGTGGCTTAGAAGACTGTAGTGCACGGAGGCAGCGGATAGGAATCAGCTAACAGTCACGATGATACACTTGATGGTAGAAGTGGTATGGGAACCACAGTAGTAGAAGTGGTTTGGAAACCACAGAGGTAGAAGTGGTTTGGAAACCACAGGAATCAGCAGCGCTGAATACACGAGGAAACACAGGAACACCTTCAGAGACTCATAGGGAATGAGACTCCAAGATCAGGCAACGTGGTGTTGACCACAGGTGCTTAATATAGGGAGTGTTGCCTGATCTGCCAATTAAGTTAAAGGGACATACACTGAAGGGTAGGAAAGGGCTGCGCATGCGCAGACCCTCAGGATGGAGGACGGCCACGGTTCCTAAATGTCCGGGAAGAGGCACTCACGGTCCGGTGAGTGACACTTTTTCTCAGATGTGTTTAATCGTATTGGGCGCCTTGCACAGGGTCATATAATTCTGGCTGGAGATTTTAATACTATTTTAAATCCAACATTAGAGAGGTCCTCTGGATCTTCTAACCAAAAATCTCCCTCCTCTTCTTTGAAAGACTCTCAATCATTATCAGCTGGCTTACACAACTTAGCACTACATGACACCTGGCGCTTGAAAAACACTGATGCAAAAGATTTTACACATTACTCTGCCCCACGCGGTAGTTACTCCCGTATAGACATTATCTTTGTCTATCATTCCCTCACTCAAACAATATTAGATGCAGGAATCTCCCCGCTTACTTGGACAGACCATGCCGGAGTTTACATCACTCTTGATTTAATAAAGTTAGCCCCACATTCGCGGCGTTGGCGCCTTGATGACTCCCTTTTGTTGGTACAATCGGCCCAACAAAATATGAAAGACGCAATCAAAGAATATTTTGATCTAAACATTTCAGAGGATATTACCCCGTGCACTTTATGGGAAGCCCATATGCTACCATTCGAGGTAGACTAATTAGCAAATCCTCCACAGACAGAAAATTAGCATCCCAAGAAATTATTTCCCTTAAGACCAAGTTAACCTCCCTCCTTGCCCACCACAAAGCTCATCCTTCCTCGACATTACAAACACAAATTTCTGCAGTAAGAGGCCAGCTAAATGCAATTCTTTCTCGTAGAGCAGCTAACACTCTCAAAAAGTTAAATCAGCAATATTACGAAGAAGTTGACAAAGCTAACTCAATACTCGCCAACAAACTTTGGCATAAAAAATCTCGAGGACAGATTACAAAACTTAAAAAGTCTCCTAACTCGCAGCCTATGTATGACCCAGTGCAAATTGCTCAAGAATTTCATGATTATTACAAAGCACTATACAATCTTCCCGAGACTTCACCCTCTGTTGAATCTCTTGACTCAGAAATTACATCTTTTCTATCAACACTCACTCTACCACATCTTTCGGACGCTGATGCCACTTTCTTGAATGCGGACATCACCCAAATAGAAACGATCTCAGCGATAAAAGCAATGAAATCGTCATCGGCTCCTGGCCCGGACGGATTCACAGCGCAATATTATTAAAAATTTGTTAGAGACCTTGCCCCACATATGACAGATTTTTTTAACAACATCTTAAAAGGCTCACCTTTTAACGAGGCGATGACCTTGGCCACTATCGTTGTTATACCAAAACCAGATAAGGATCCTACCTCCTGTTCCAGTTATAGACCTATATCTTTATTGAAAGTGGACCTTAAAATCTATGCCAAAATTTTAGCTACCCGCTTGAACACCCTTCTTCACTCCTTGATCCACCCAGACCAGGTTGGATTTATACCAGGCTGACAAGCTATAGATAACACCAGACAGACTATTGACCTTATACATTCTATTCATTCTGGTAAATCACCATCACTTATAATGGCACTTGATGCAGAAAAAGCGTTTGATCGCATCTCTTGGACCTTTATGTCTAGGGTTCTGAGGTCGATGGGTTTTTCTGGTCAGTTTTTAGACGGCCTATTAGCTTTGCATCAGTCCCCTAGAGCAACGTTGGTGGCCAACGGAGTCCCTTCCCCCCCATTTTCAATTTCTAACGGGACGCGGCAGGGATGCCCACTCTCGCCTTTGAACTTTGCCCTGTTAATTGAACCATTAGCGGCAAAGATCCGATCTAACGGGGCGATACATCGAGTTAAAACAGGGAAATCCGAACATAAAATATCATTATACGCCGACGACGTACTTTTGACTCTCTCGGTTCACGCTATTTCTCTCCCCCCCTTCTCGCAGACATCAAAACCTACAGTTATATTTCGGAATACAAAATCAATCCACAAAAAACAGAAACTCTTGATTTCTATCTCACAGATAGTATGAGATCTTCTCTTACTCAAAAATTCCCCTTTAAATGGCACCAAAAAAAGATAAAATACTTGGATATATATATAACTAAACAATATAATCAGCTTTTCCAAGCTAATTACCAAAAACTATTATCCCAAATTAAATCTGACTTAGAAACCTGGAGTAAGAATCTCATTTCCTGGATTGGACGCATCAATTCCGTCAAAATGAACATTTTACCCAAGTTACTATATCTTTTTCAAGCCCTTTCCATACGCATCCCCCCGTATGTATTCAAATTCTTACAACACTACACTTAACAATTTATTTGGGGTAGGAAGCGCACAAGAGTACGGCTTCTTGTTCTACAAAGATCGACACGGGATGGTGGCTTGCGGGTCCCCAACTTTAGGAATTATTTTTTGGCAGCGCAACTTGCCCAATGTATTTTGTAGAATTCCTCAGGTTCCTCCAGAGTCTGGGTCTCGATTGAAGGTAGGAGCCTGGGTATTTCTTCCGCCTCCTCTCTCCTGTGGCTCCCTCGCACTAAGCGTCCTCGATCCGCTATTTATCACCCAATTGTATCGCATTCGCTTTCAATCTGGGACCGAACAAACACAAAGTTTAATCTCGCCCCGGCTTCTAGTCCAATCATCCCTCTCTTTGACAATCCATATTTTCCACCAGGTCGTATAGCTTCATTCTTTGAATTTTGGAAAAGGAATGATGTTTATTATCTTAATGATATCACTAAAGACGCTTCTTTTCCCTCATTCGCAGACATAAAAACCAAATTTAATATTCCCAACACCTTTGTTTTTCAATACCTACAACTTAGAAATTTTCACTCCACCACTAAATTAACTTTGAGAATCAGGCCGTTGACCTCATTTGAATCACTTTTTCTCCGGCGATCCTCTACAAATGGCCTTATATCTCGATTATATTGGGAACTCAGATTCCCTAACTTAGACATCCAAGACTCCCATGAGCGGGCCTGGGAGGAGGATTTGGAAGGCCCCCTGGATAGAGAGGACTGGGATGAAATAAAGTCTAACACTGCCTCTAGCTCAATCTGTGTGAAGCTGAAAGAAAACATCTATAAGCTTCTTTATCGATGGTACCTGGTCCCAACCAAATTGCAAAAAATGTTTGTCGGAAGGGTCGTTTCTCCATATCTGGTGGCAGTGCCCCAAGCTTGCCCCATTCTGGTTGGAACTAAGGGACTACGCGTCTCAGATTCTGCAGATTGACATCCCATTCTCTCCCAGATTTTTCCTTCTCCCACTTGGATTTCCATCCGCTACTACACATCAAACAAAAATGTTTCACCATATAGTTTCTGCAGCGCTGTGCCAAATTTTCACTAATTGGAAACAGTCCACCGTGCCTACTCTGAAGGCAATTATCAATAGAGTCTGGTACTCATACAAAATGGAATTTTTGACATGCATACTGCGTAATACTTCTAAATCATTTAACAAAATTTGGGCACCGTGGATGTCATTTTTTCAAGCTCAAACTCCTTTTGCCATATGACTCCCCTACACGCACCACTTGATATCCTTCCTCGATTCTTTACCGCCTCCCCTCCCTTGCCTTCCCCTTCTTTCTTTCTTCCTTTCTGCTGCTTTGCCCCTCTTTTTCTTCTATTGGCGGTTTTGCCACACCGCCCCCCTAGTCTATCTGGTTCATCTCTCTCTGACCAACTTCTCTTTTCTCTGTTTCCTCTCCCTACAGTTAAAATTTGGTCAATATCATGTTTCTGTTCTGTATGATATACACTGAATGTATAGGTCCTTGAACTTGTTTGACTTGACTATTACGGATACTGTATTGGACTGATGCTTACTTTTGACCTTTCAAAAATAAAACTTTAAAAAAAAAAATTGAACAAGTTTAATTAAAGCAGTCACTGACCTTTGAAGGAGTTTATATGTGTCACTAGACAATCACTTTCTTCACTAATCCGGTTTTCAATTGTTATTCTCCCCATCCCAAAATCTCGCAGAGTGGATAGAGTGAAACGTCTCATCACTTTCCAGTTTTCACCATTAGAAAAAATAACCCCTGAGTGGAAAAGAAAATATTTGATGGAGAAAAACCAAGAGAGAAGTTGTTACAGCCATTTAATACAAATAAAATCCTTATCCGATATGTCAGACAATGATGGTATAGCCTCTGTGCTTTGTATAGGGGATGCACTACAGCACATGAGCACAAAAAGGAAATCGCCTGTCTAGTACTGGCCTCCTGTGTGTCATTTGCCCACTGCCTTATGAAAGAGGAATGGTCAGATTTGTTTATAGTTAGTAGGTTAAGTGTAGGGGTTATCTGGTGAGCGTGCATAGTGGTATATGTGCAGGATGAGTACCATTTGTCCTTAGCACTGAAAGGGTTAATGAATTAGCTCATTTTGCCATTAACATATAAATTTGTTATTGATAAATAGGGTGTGTTTAGTAGGCACTAAAAAATGAATAGTATATTATTAGGGTTCCTCTTTATCTTTGAATATCTTGTGATAAATATTAAATTGCAAATATCTTAACATATATGATCTTCTTTATGTAAAACATTATTATGAGGATCCTTTATATACATCCCCTCCCCAGTTAGTACTTTGGTGAAGGTTCTCCTGGGCACCTCCACCTTCATCATCATCATCACCATTTATTTATATAGCGCCACTGATTCCGCAGTGCTGTACAGAGAACTCATTCACATCAGTCCCTGCCCCATTGGAGCTTACAGTATAAAAGGAAACCCCGGGGAGAACATACAAACTCCACATAGATAAGGCCATTGTCGGGAATTGAACTCATGACCCCAGTGCTGTGAGGCAGAAGTGGTAACCACTAAGCCACCGTGCTGCCCTACCTTTTACTCTATATAAATGCTGGTCCCTGCTGGAAACAGAACTATGGAAGAGAGGTACCATGAACATCCCATTAGATGCTGCTTTTACTGACTTGTGGAGTATGAGTGCTCCAAAATTCAGGGGTTGACAATTATGTTAAAGTAATTGTGCGAGACTCAGAGAATGGACACCCAGTTTTATGCTCCCATGGGGAGGTGGAGGTGGAACTAACTTGGAGAGGGGGCCGTCCTAAATTAGTAAACCACTTTGTAAGAGAGGGTGATAAAAATTAGCATATGATCAAAAATTAAAATATTGATTTTAAAACAGCAAAATGTGTACTTAGAGAGTAATATGCAATATTGTATAAATATATATATTAGTGAACAAGCAAACAAAAACTACTATTGGTACTACTGCTATACCATATATAGTGTGTGTGTATCATCATCATCATCATCATCATCATCATCATCATTTATTTATATAGCGCCACTGATTCTGCAGAGCTGTACAGAGAACTCACTCACATTAGTCCCTGCATCATTGGAGCTTACAGTCTAAATTCCCTAATATACCCACACACACACAGACTGAGAGAGAGACTAGGGTCAATTTTGATAGCAGCCAATTAACCTACCAGTATGTTTTTGGAGTGTGGGAAGAAACCGCAGCACCCGGAGGAAACCCACTATATATTAATAAAATAATAATTATTGTGATAATGGTGACAATTATATAATTTATATAATAACCATTACCATGTCCTTTAAGTATATCATAGAATAATGGCACTTTTGCTCTTCCGGAAAATTCATCTGCGTGATTTACAAGAGCATCTTTCACTGTCTCATATCCGGTCAGGACGACTATTTTCTCTTCTCCTATTTGTATACTGAAAACTGAGCCATACTTCTGGGAAAGCTGCAAAACAACATAACATTAGTTGTTGATGTAAGATGTATGTCTTTTATTAAACACCGCTACTAAATCTCTATGGGCTTTTGCGAAACTCTGCTATCCAAACAATTGACGAGGCAATTTGAATTCTTCTTTGAATATTAAAACAGATATCCATCCTAATACTAAAAAAGCTTGAATTACATACATTTACAGCATTTAATGTTATTATATTCCTTACAATTTTTCATGTCTAGTGTCTGAAGGAAGAGGGTTCCCTTTTGCCAAACAAGGTTAGAGCTGGCAGAGCGAGGCGCAGAATCTAACTGACCCCCGGTATTCACCCGCAAGGAGGTTTAGGCTTTGCTGCAGGAATATCAGCTGCTTGCGGACCTCTGAACTGCCTCTTAGTGTGGCAAGCTGGTAACCAAGTATAGCAAGATGCTGAATCAGCAAGCTGGAGGAGTTCAATTGTAAAGCTCTTTGGTATTTGCTGGCACTATATAAATAAATGTTGTTGATGATGATGATGATGAGAGTCAGCAACACCAAAGTCAGATACAATGGAAGTCACAGTGAAGTTTCATGTCAGCAGTCAGCAGATGGGTCAAACAAGCTGGGGTCTGCAACATATGAGACACAGATAAGGTACCAAATCAGGAGACAGTAGCAGGATCCAACAAGCCAAGGTCAGGAACGCAGATAAACATAGTAAGAGGTAGGGTATGGTTTAAAGGCTGGAGAAAGGAGAACTAGTAATCTGGCACTGAAAGTGCACAGAATGATGTTTAAATCAGAGCTGCACAGGCTAAGTTCCTCGGAAACTGAACACACCCGAACTTAAGGGATCTGAGTATCGAGCCGAGTCGACTCCGTACTTTCGCATTTTTTCGGATTCCAAAATGAGGCAAAACGTTATTGTGATGTCGTTGGATCTCGGATTTCAGATCTCGCGAGTTTTGGAATCTATAAATACTGCCCTCCATGGCGATCTAGCGGCATTTGAGAGAGGGATACAGAAGGGGTAGGATACAGTGTAGAGCAGTTGGGCAGGGAAACTTACAGAATTGAAAGTAGAGGGTGGTAGCAGTGTTAAAGAAAGCTTCATTGCTACTTGTCATTGCTGAAATATAAATATACAAGTCCTTGCAGGCTTTTCTTCTGAATTTGCACCGAAAAATATACGGTGTTATATACACCCAAAGACAAGAGCTCCATTGCTACTTGTCATTGCTGAAATACAAATAGGAGGGCTAGCAGGCTTGTCTTCTGAATTTGCAGGCAAATTCTACTGCATTATATAGGTAACAGACAAACAGGAGTGCTCCATTTCTAAGAACCATTGCAGAAATACAAATAGGAGGGCTAGCAGGCTTGTCTTCTGAATTTGGCGGCAAATTCTACTGCGTTATATAGGTAACAGACAAACAGGAGTGCTCCATTGCTAAGAGTCATTGCTGAAATAGAAATTATAGGGTTGGCTGTCTTGGTCCAAATCTGCAGTTACATTTTAGTGTACCATAGCTCACTTAGAAACAGGAGAGGTGGCAGGGTTCACTGCTGAAACAGAAATTGTAATAATAGGGCTGTCAGTGTTATTAAAAGTCAGTGATATTGTGCTGTGCCATAGCTCATACAGAAACAGGAGGGGTGACATTATTGATGTCATTCTCCAGTCTCATGCATGATGATACTAATCCCTCTACCTCTATGTTCAAGTGCATAGTGTCAGGGAAACAAAAATGTAAGTAAAAAGATTGTACCTTTTTAAAGAAAAAAAAACCTCTCTAAAAAAGGTGAAAGTTTACTGTACAAAAACATAAAATTGACAACATGCTATTCTGCCCAAAATATTACCAGGCATACCAGCATCAGGTAGTTCCCTTCTCTTAGTTAGATTTCAGCACCTGCAATCTACACTGTCATCATATTCACCCTCATCATTTTGTACATCTTACTCAAACAATACTAATTCATCCCCGCCGGAATCCACCATCACAGAAGTCTGTGTACTTCGATGTAATTGACGATAATGGCCTTCCTCATGGACTTTGTAGTTCATATTATGGCAGAGCTGTCACGATTTTTGAGCAATTCTTTTAGAGCAGAGCAAACGTCAAAATGTTGTGCTGACTCATCTGCATCACCACTGGGTGTCTTGTGAAAGCTAAGTATATTCCTAGAACCAGTTGCCAGAGAAACTAAAGGAGGAGATGTCATTACAAGATGTTGATAGGTCTTTGATCCTGGCAAGTGAATTAAGTACTTAATCTACAAGTACAAACAATATAGTTAGCAGATTTGTTTAGTTTAATATCCTCATTCAATTTCTCTAGCTGCTTGCCAAAAAGTATAATTAAAGCAATCACTTGACTCAAGCTAACCGTGTCTGCACTCTCTTCACAGATGACTACTTCGCTGGACTAAAGTACATTCCCCCTCAAATTCTAGTCTTCTTGCAGCTGCTGTATTCTCCTACATGCTTTTGCACAATCACGAAAATGACCCTAAATTTTTCGGGACACAGGCAGCATCTCCTGCATGTCATTTTAATTTATTAAAAAGCTCTGTACCACCAAGTTGATTGTGTGAGCAAAACAGAAAATGTGATGGAATTCCCCCCGCTGTAGCACTCTAACAATATTGGTGGCGTTATAAGAAATCACATACCCTCACGAGAGTCGAAGCAGCATAAGCCATGTTGCAATGACATCCCTTAGTTTTTGTAACAGATTGTCAGCTGTATGCCTCTTAGTAAAGCAAGTGATACACAGAGTAGCCCGCCTCTGACAAATGTGACATACTTGGGTACATGCTGCTGCTGTTTCTGCTGGTGAAGGCGAATCACCAACCCAGTGGGATGTCACAGTCATATAATCTTTCGTTTGTCCAGTTCCGATTGTCCACATATCTGTGGTTAAGTGTACAGTGGGTAGAATGGCATTTTGTAGCCCAATAATTACATTTTTAATAACCTTCTGGTAGAGGTGAGGAATAGCCTTTTTAGTAAAAAAGTGTCCTGATGGAATTTGTTAACGGGACACAAGACCTCAAGTAATTGTCTAACACCAACTGCATTAATAGTGGGTATTGGACGCTAATCTAATACTAGCATAGTCCCTATGGCGTCTGTGATCCACTTTGTGACTGGGTGACAACTTTCATACTTTCTTCCTCTAGCAAAGGATTGTTCATCATTCAATTGTTGTAAACTATGACTAGTAGTCTTCTTCTGGTTTGAAGATTCACCCCCAGCAGCAGGAGCAGCAGCAGCGGGAATAACGCTCAATAATTATTCAGAGGAATCATGGTTAGTGGAGGACTCATCTAGCCTTAGCAACTTAAATGCAGGACTAACTCCCATCACTTGTGAGGATATTGATGATGAAGGTGTTGGGGTTGTAGATTGCAGGTGCTGGGATGTAGATGGCAGAAGGGAGATAGATGATGCTGGACTGCTGGTTGTTATTTTTTTAACCTAAGTTTCTGATTTTCCCAACAGCTTTCTATGAACTCGCTTCAAATGCCATAACGCGGATGAAGATCCCAGATGGTTAAGGTCCCTACCTCTACTGAGTGTGGCTTTAAAAATGCTACAAATGGCTAGACAACTGTTGTCAGGATTTGTGTAAAAATAATTTCACACATAAGAGGTGGATTTTTGGTCTTATGCCCAGGCATGACAATGGCCTTTTACTTATCACTGGCAATTACTGCTGCAGTCTTAGATTGAAAGTGTATCCCAATAAATAAGGACCTCGGTGTCCAGTGCTATTTAATGGCTGCTGTATCTTGACTTTCCTAGCAACTGACCTGGCTCCTGGTTCTGACTAAAAACCTCTGTTATATGTGGCTCTTTCTCTTACTTCCCAATACCTTCATTTGGAAGTTTACTGTAAGCCAGAATCACAAACGGTTGGTTCTCCTCACCTCTGAACTTACACCTATGTGATCTGGCATATTACTGGTTCCTGCTCCAGAGCCTTTGACTCCTGCTATGCCAGTCCTGGATTTAATGTTTAATAGAGAACAGTGTCTTGTTCCTCTAGTTTATCCATCTCTGAAAGATAACTATTTTCTCAGCATTTTTTTGACTGCAGTTCCCCCTTATTTCCGGTCTTGGAAAAAACTCAACCAGAAGGATCCATCTGGTTCCAGCCCCTGTCTTGCATGAAGAATGATCAGAAAAAGAAGCTGTGTCCCTATATAAATATACCTTAAATCACACAACAAAATAAAACATAAGTACACCCACCTCTCTGAACGTTAAGTGAACAATGGGCTGTCTTTTTTGTTAATTCGGTGATCATGTTTTATATTCCCTGCCTTTACCAAAAATGTAAATACATTTTTAATTTTAAGAGTGATCATTTTAAGTTAGAATAAATGATCAATGAACCGTCTACGTTTGCTTTGGTTTATAAGACAATCTATAACAATTTTGGTAGAAAACATATGCCCATCAGCACTAACTAGCTGTACACCAGCTACTGGATGTCAGCGCAGGTCCTCTGCTCTGTGTTGTTTACTTTTGTTTACTTCTAACAACATGTTAAGGTCATTGCTGAAGGTTAAGCTGTCTAAATTACACCCTTTATTTTATCATGAAACCACTTATTCCATGGCACAGAATAGATCCTGATAGGTAATCTAGCAGTCCACCAATGCAACATGAACAGCGAAATGACCACTTTGAAGCCGGACAGTGTCCTTTATGCTGCCCTAGCACTAGTGATTAAAGACAGATATTTCCAGTCCAAACAATGCACTATAATAAACATATATACATAATAACCATTCAGTTACATATTCACATTGATCAATGGCCTTGTAATGTCTGCTACTTTATCTTTCTTCTAGAACTGTAATCTTAAAGGGTTCTAGAGAACACCACCAGGCTCACTCCCCTGCTTGTACATTTGTAGAAACAGACCATCATGAAGTCCCATAATTATAGCAGGCTTATTGCAGTAAATTATTACCTGTTTAAATGTTTCATTAGGCTTCTTTGTGTTTAACATAAGCATGTTTCCAATGAACGGTAAAGGTTTAGGTCCAGGGGGAAAATTGTGATAAATGTTTCTTCTGCGTCCATAAAAAAAAATTGCCACAAAAAGACATAGAATAGTTGATAGAAGTAGTGTGATTGGATCGGTAGTATTCATTATGTCCACAAAGCTTTCTTTTCTATCAAAAGACAATATTTACATGAGAGCAATATACAGAAGCAATAAGACATTGAAATTAATGTCAGTTGATGCCATGCAGTTTCAAGGGGGCTATCTATATATAGATGGTGGACTTGTATTGGGGCTTATCCAGAGTTAAACATGCCCCGTGAACATTTTTGGGAAACACACATACAAGAAAACATATGTCCAGCTGAAAAAAGTAGCACTTGTGTCAGATGTTTGTTCGGCATACATGTATGTTTACACCCCACAATAGCGTAGAAATAGAGTAGAGATGTGGTTTGACAGTAGTAAATGCTAAAGTGGCATTACCCTATAAGTATACAATATAAAAATGTAATGAAATGTCATATACACATGAGAAAATATTGTCTTGAGATTTATTAATAAATGCAAAAGTCAAACACAAATGTAAATTAAATACAAACATCTGTTGTTATCTCCTTTAAAAATCAAATTGCATCTTCTTTCCTGCAGTAGTCCAAATAAAAATATTAGTTAATTAAAACGAATACTATACGGCAGCGACTTCATATAATATAGCCACCATGCTAACGACTAAGTACTATAAGCTGAAGGATGTTAATGCATAATCAGCCAATCAGAAGCAGGTAGCTAGTGTTGCTGATAGTCACAACCATCATTGCACCAGCCCTATGCTTTCTATGCATATGCGCCCACGTCTTGTTGTGCCACAATGACAAGAACACACCCTTACTATACTCAGCTTGCGCTTCACTGCCCCTGATTGCTCTCATTACTCCTGTCTAGATGTAACGAGACACAAATCAATGTTACTCAAATAATTTTATACAGATGTGAATGTGTGCACATTAACAGTACAGAAATGTATATCTTACACAATAGAAATTAATGTACGTCCATCTCTAAATGAGCCCCATTAGTTAAAATGTAAAAAATAATACATTGTTAGGATCTGCCTTAGGAAGCTGCTTCATCACAGCAGCTCCTGCCTCTGGGACTGTTCTGGACTTTATTATTGTAATTACCCTGCAGTACCTGTGTACCACCAGAGGTAATGCTATTCTGTCATCTCGTCCCACTACCAGGGGTTAACTGTTTGCACCCGAGGGTCTCATATATATGCCTGCCTCTCCCAGTATCCTTTGCTGGTCATTAGTGTTTCTGTGCCTGTTAAGTTTGTTACTCTTGGACTACTGCCTTGCTTTTCTCTTTTCCTGTGGAAATCCTTGTTTCACCGGTTCCTGCTTCACTGTAGCATTTACCACTCACCTGTACCTTGTCTCCTGGAAGCAAACTTGACATCTGTAATATACCTGTTATTCTGCATTACCTTAAAGGCTGTTAATTCACTGGCCTGGTTTGTATTTAAATTGCAATACCTGGACTGTGTTTTCACTGCAATAAACAGTTTAATGTTTTCAACATATGTCTGGCACCATGGCTGTCATTACAAGGACCTAGTTTGTGGAACATATTTTTAACAGACATTCATTTATTTTTAACTGCATTCTGTGTTTTTCACTTATTTTATTTGAAGTTTGGGTGTTTTTTAGACCTCCCCTCATTTTACACGTTCCCGGATATTATTCAAATTTTTCCTCATCTTAGTAAATGGAAATTTCACTGTTTTACTATAATTAGTATTGTTATATTTTAAAACATTTTAACTAACGTTAACCAACAAAGTGTTATATCCATACCTCCCAAAATGTGTCTCTTTTGAAGTGCTAGGCGGACCCATACTCCCCTCACCTCCAAACACCATTCGCATCACCAATTCACTGCTGCTCTGCCATTCAGAACAGCAGTGAATGAGACATACCTTTCAAATTTGCAACCCGCGGGGCAAAGCTGTCCTAATCTAGATAGCAGCACAGAGCCATCAAATCGGGACAGTTGGGAGGTATGCACTGTCTGCAAGATTCTAACTTTCCCCCTGTCCATGAGCTGCCAGGGAGAGGGGGGCTCAGCCCATCTATATATATATATATATTTATACACACTTCACTTAACATTTACAATCCCATATTTAACATCTTCGGGAGGTTATCAGAGTTGAAGGTTTTTGAGATAAGGTTTTGTTTGTAAAGCAAGAATATTTTATCTACACACAGTAGACTTCCTGCTATTAACCACTTACTGATTACCCAGTAACTTAAGTGATAGGACATTGATCTCTTACCTCTTCAGAGAGAACTAAAGCTGGGTACACACTACAGAATATTTCTCCCAATGCAATATCTTCAATGTTTTTAGCAACGACAGAAACAACAAAGTCCCGATCAGCATGCCAATTCATGTGTACTCACTAAAGACGGTTTATAAAATTTACCTTCAGACCTGTGCTCTTCATCTGTCATAACCATCGGCTGAAAAGATTGTGGCTCTGAAAACTCCATAGAGATCTATGGACACTGCCGGTCGTGAGTGCATATATATTGAAGGATTGGAACGACATTGTTCCATCGTTAAATAAGATTCTTAGTTCAGCTTAAAAATCAAATGAAAGGATATGATGTGATTTGGAACGATAATCGTTCATCTTTGCAGTGTAAACAATAATGCAATATCGGGCTGGCCGGTCACTTATAATTTGATTGGCCTGTTAATCAGCTGAAAACCCTGTAGTGTATACCCAGCCTACCATCGCTAGTCTTGCCTCGGATCCAGAATGGGTGCTGCATCTATTCTATTTGGCTTGTACTGCCTGATTGTAGTCATACCTCCAAACTCAGGGGCAAAAGTGGGATTTCTAGAGGGGCGTTTTCAAATGTTGGACTTCGGAGCAAAACAAAAAACACAAACTAACAACAGACACTTTATTGTAATTAAATTGACTGTAAATAAGAGGTTTTTACTTTAGTAAAGAGGCGTCTAGGAGGGGGTATGATTACTATGTACAAATATATTAAGGGTCAATACAAAGAACTTTCATGGGAACTTTTTACTCCAAGGACTATACACAGGACACATGGTCACCCCCTAAGGTTAGAGGAGAGGAAATTTCACAACCAACAAAGGAAAGGGTTCTTTACAGTAAGGGCAGTCAAGGTATTGAACTCACTGCCAGGGAAGGTTGTGATGGCAGATTCAAAAGATATGTTTAAGAAAGAATTAGACAAAATTTTAGCGGAAAAGTGTATTCAGGGATACAACTGTTAATTAAAATGAAGGATAGTAGTGGATACAGGGAAAAAAATATGACTGCAATATTGGATCTAGAGGGATTTTTCCAGATTCAAACAGATTGGTGGTTGCTTATTCTGGATTAATTTCAAATATAAGTGAAAGATCACAGGAAATCCAAATAGGTTGAACTTGATGGACTGGTGTCTTTTTTAAACCTCATCAACCATGTTACTATGTTACTATGTGTGTTACATGCACAAATCGCAAAATATAAAAATACAAGTTTTAGGTTGTATATTTTTGTTGCTGCAATATGGGAACTGTCATACACTCTTATTTGTACCTACTGTATTTGCAGTATACATTCATTTATAAATAATGAAAAGGAAGTTTTAACATTGCTTTAGAACTTGAAAAATGTAGTGTATGATACTAAATACTGGGCTTCTCTACTTAAAGTAACATCTTACCTTAAATACAGCAGAGGACAGTACGATCTTTCTAGCACCAGAAAACTCACCAGATCTGTTGTGAAGACTAAATGGATCAGGTAACAGCTTATTTGCATTTATATGTTATTCAACTTAAGGGGTCAAAAGGACTTGATGTCACATAATCTACCATTTCACAATAAAAAATTGGAAACTTGTCAAGCAACACAAGAGCAACGTAATCATATTAGTGTATTATATTACATGCATTTGTGTTTGCTGTTGGTATAATCATCAATCACTGTGCATCAGGCTGGAGCTCCTATACCTGTTTCCATCAGACCTGTTGCCGGAGCTGTATAAAATCAACCTAGTTCTGGAGTCTCCATTTGCAAACATTTGTGATACAAAATGGGCTGCTCTGAAGAGCTCAGTGACTTCAAGCGTGGTACTGTGATAATGCCTGTAAACATCTTGGCATTAAGACCACAAAACATATAAAGGAGGGGAAATCCAATAGTAATTCACATTGTTTTCCAGTCAAAACACATATAACATGCACCACTGAAGGGGTAATCTATGTATTGGAGTGTCCCCGTGGCCTCCAAAAGCTAGGGATGACTAAAAGGAAATTGAAACAAAGAATATCCAAGCATATTTATAATATTAAAAGAGGACTCAAAACCCACAGCGTATCAGACCATTTTTGCAGAGTGCACAACCAGGATCCTAAAGGTCTTAAATTCATGGGAGTGGAACATATTAGACCAGGGGGTAAATGTATCAATCTGCGGGTTCTTCAACACCCGCATGTTCAGCCTCTTCCGCGATTAAATTTCAAGCGGCGCTGCATTGTAAAGGGAAGTTAACCCTTTACAATGCAGCGCCGCTTGAAATTTAATCGCGGAAGAGGCTGAACACGCGGGTGTTGAAAAACCTGCAGATTGATACATTTACCCCCAGATTGGAGAGGAGGGGATTACATACAAAAAATTGCTAGGTCTGAATCTAGATGGATATTTCATATGAAAACGTGCGCTCCACACAGACTTAGGGGTAAATGTATGAATCTCCGGATTCTTCATCTCCGGTGTGTTCAGCCTCTTCAGCGCTTAAATTTAAAGCGGCGCTGCATTGTAAAGGGAAACTTCCCTTTACAATGCAGCGCCGCTTTAAATTTAAGCGCTGAAGAGGCTGAACACGCCGGAGATGAAGATTCCGGAGATTCATACATTTACCCCTTAATCTGGATTTTGAGCTTAGCCAATTCCTATAAGAATTTATGGGTTTAGTATTGCAACCCTTTTAGATTGATATACTGAATAAGTTTATATTTCATTCAGCGAAGTTGTGTTTTTTTTTTAGTTTATGATTTTAAGTTTTTTCCTTCTTTTTTTTCTTTCTTATAACTAAATATTTCACTTTTCAGTGGTTTGTGTCAGATATATGACAACATTACCATTTGAGTTTTATCTCCACATGTTTAATAGTTATTTTAATCAAGCAATTAAACAATTAAGAAGAATGAATAAAAAGCCCTTCTAACAAGCAGCAGTATTCTTGACAAAGTCCCCAGTGGATGAAAAGCGTTGAACCGACTGCATCTTTTTGACCTATCTAGCACATCATAGTACCAGGAACCGCCATCGAGAGAAGCTGCACAAACATCGTCGGAAACATACAGGAGACGTGTGCGCTGTCGAGCTCCGGAGAAACAACCTGGACACATCACCTCCTGGCCTCGCGAAGACATCGATAGGTAGGGTAAGTGGTAGTGAGGTTAAGGGAGAGGTTTACTGGACACACGCACTGGACTGCTCACAATTGCAAAGGAGTATAAACATTGCCACTTTTGATCTATGTTTTTCTCTCCTTTGTTTGTCATTATGTAAACAATATATGGTTCGGTCTGCGCAATAACTAGTCTGCTGCCTCCTATTTTCCTACATACAATCCACCTACGTATAAAGCAATGATATATATATACACAAAAATGGCCCCTACTAAGAGCACTGTATGGAATCCCTTGGGAAGGCCACAGGGAATAGTACCGCAGGAAGAGAGGTCAATACTTGTTCCTGCCTTTTTACTATACAGTCTCTTTTGGAACCTGTTATCCGTGGATTTGAGTTATCTTTGTTAATATATTTACCTGAATAAAGACACTTTGCCTTACACTTCCGTTGCACTTTGTGAATGCACTGGGATTCATAACAAATAAATGTTATGGTTAAAAAAGAAAAAAACTAACTTGTTTCAGCAACTTGTTTGATGAATACTATTTCCAAAAATTTGAGAAAGAATATGTTATGGTGGATTCCAGTGAGGATGACAATGATGAACAAACTGAGGAAGATGCCCACTCTGCGACCTCACCCTTATACATGGTCCAAAATTAAAACAAATATTTTGTTGGGTACAAAACAATACAAGCAATTTAGCCACATTCTCTCTCTCTTTATGGAGCCAAAGGGTAGGTTATACAAAGTATCTGGACATCCCTTGCAGGCACGATGATGGTAATATTAGGAAGCAGATGTTGGTCCTAAGTGAGCTGGATTACAGGATGGCAGTAGGTAACTGCATGGAACAATAGCTTCCTATTGTTTTCCACAATAATTGGGCTGTGTGGAGTTTGTGTGGGTTTCCTCTCAAACGCTAAAATCATACAGGTTATTGACTGCTTTCAAACTGACACGTGCGTGTGTGTCTGTGTATAGGGAATTTATACTGTAAGCTCCAATGGGGCAGGGACTGATGTGAGTGATACATTTTCTATGTGTGACAAATATTGTCTTATATGAGCTTAATACTGACTATCTAAATGTAGTTGACACATTGTAAGATTAAAGTGAATTAAAATTCAACTAGGAAAAAATGTTGAAAAGTGGTAACATCTCCTCCCCAAATAATAATAATTGTCACGGTTCTTACGAGGAGACTCGGTAGATGCAGCGAATCCTAGAGGTTCGTACAGTTTCGCACTACTCCAGCAGGGTGCGGAGTCTAACGAGGAGATGGTATTCACTAGGAACCGCAGCAGTCTCTGGAGAGTCCTCAACTGGAATGGCAGAGCAGGAGTCCCCGACTGGGATGGCAAGATTGGCACACTTGACGGGAAGCCCGTACTGGGCACAGCACTCAGACTGGATTGCACTGTGAGATGCCTCAGAGCAGACAGCACTGTGAGATGCCTCAGAGCAGACAGCACTGTGAGATGCTTCAGAGCAGACAGCACTGTGAGATGCCACAGATCCGACAGCACTGTGAGATGCCTCAATGCAGACAGCACTGTGAGATGCCTCAGAGCAGACAGCACTGTGAAATGCCTCAGAGCAGACAGCACTGTGAGATGCCTCAATGCAGACAGTACCAAGTGGTAACTTGGGCTGAACCGCATGGACAGGCAACTCGGGCTGGACCGCAAGGACAGGCAACTCGGTAGGGGACTGGAGAGACAGGGCCCTCTCTGGAATGGGCTGGAGGGACAGGGCCCTCTCTGGAGCAGACTGTAAGGGCAGCACCCCCTCTGGAGCAGACTGTAAGGGCAGCGCCCCCTCTGGAGCACACTGTAAGGGCAGCGCCCCCTCTGGAGCAGACTGTAAGGGCAGTGCCCCCTCTGGAGCTGAAGACTCAGGAGTAGAGGCAGTGGCTGAAGACTCGGGAGTAGAGGCAGCGGACTCAGGACCAGACACAGCGGACTCAGGACCGGACACAGCAGACTCAGGACTGAAGGCAGAGGCTGGTACCTCGGAACAGGAGGCAATGGCTGGAGACTCAGTGCTGGCGGTAGCTGGAACTGGCATCACAGGACAGGCAGTAGCTGAAAATGGCACCGCAGGACAGGGGGCAACTGGAACTGGCACCGCAGGACAGGCGGCAACTGGAACTGGCACCGCAGGACAGGCGGCAACTGGAACTGGCAGATTAGGCTGAAGTAAAGCAACAGGAGGTGACGTGCAGAACAATCCAGGGTCTGGAGAGGAGCACACTGAAGGCTGCTCCATAGGATGTTGTGGTCTGCGGAGCGGACAACTTTGTAAGAAATGTTCGCCACTGGCGCAGAAGAGGCATAATTTACCAATCCTTCTGCGCCATCGTTCCTCCTCAGTGAGAGGGGGAAGCAGGTAGCTTGGTCGTTTAGAATCCCTAATGGTAGGGACCGCTGGCAATACCATAGATGCAGCACCAATGTCAGAAAAAGTTCTGGGAGGATTCTCTGCAGTCTGAATGCTTTCATTAGAGGAGTTTGTTGCTTTAAAATCAGAATTCGTGTTGAAATTACTTATCACAGCAGCAGGAAGAGTTTTAAGCAGTTCTTGGAGTAAAGTGGATAGTTGTATGATTTGGTAACGGAGCTGAACAATGTCCATTTGCAGCATTTGTAATTGTGGATTTACAGACATGTCTAATAGCCAAACACAGAGTTCAATTCAACAACACTAGGAATTCCAGGACTAAGGCAGAGGGCGTGCAATCAGCAGGCCCAGATTGTATGGCAGTTCATCATGTTATGAATCCCAGTGCATTCACAAAGTGCAACGGAAGTGTAAGGCAAAGTGTCTTTATTCAGGTAAATATATTAACAAAGATAACTCAAATCCACGGATAACAGGTTCCAAAAGAGACTGTATAGTAAAATGGCAGGAACAAGTATAATAAGTTTACCACAGATGGCAGGAACAAGTATAATAAGTTTACACCAGTCCTGAAGGCACAAGGCTGTCCAGGAAAGCAGACAGAGTCCAGGGATCAAATAGAGACCAGACAAACAAATCCAAATAGCCAGGCAGAGATCAAGCAAATAGGCGAGGTCCAGAAGTCTGTCCAAAAGGTTAGGGCAACAGGCAAAACAGCATGGTCAAAGGTACAGGCAAATGATTTGGGGTCTCAGGCAAGTAGGCAAGGTCCAAGGTACAGGCAGGGGTCATACACAGAAGATCAGTCCAGCAGGTATATACCAAATAGCACAGGGGCAGGTTAGCAGCAGCCAGGAACAAATGGATGAACTGCTCAGAGCACAGCTAGAGGCAGGTACTTAAAGCAGTGCAACAGGTGCAGTTCTAATTAGCATCAGACAAGGAGATTAACTCCTTCAGGCATGTTGCAGAGTTCAGGAGCAGGACAACAGCAGCACCTCTGATGGATTATAGGTACTGCTGCCAGATACAAAACAAAGGCAGTCATAACATTATTTATAAATCAAAACCCCAATAATACCAACATCTGTGTTCTTCATCTGTAAACAATCCAAATCTTGTAAGCTTGAATAGGTCCAAATCTTGTAAGCTTTAATGGATCCAATTCTTGTAAGCTTTAATAGATCCAATTCTTGTAAGCTTTAACCACCAAAACAAATTCCAAAGGTCCTGTAGCTGTCCATAAAAAAATCCATAGCAATATTCAAAATATGTTGTCAAAAAATCTTCTTGTCTTGCAGCTTGAAACAACCAAAAAATTCCTATTGAACATGCTTGGCAACAAAGCAAGATTGAGCAAACTTTGCTTCTGCATTCAGAAGCACCCTCTACATAATAAACAAATAAAAGACACAAGGTCTATTTATAACCTAGGTAATATTGCAATTGGTATTCCTATTGATGTGAAAAGCTGTGTTGCTATCTGACTATTTTCCGTACAGTAAAATACATTGATTCTAGTACTGTTTTGCATAATTACTATTTTGTATTCATTGTTAAGTATGCTTTAGAGATGTTATTTAATGATTAAAATTAAACATTACAGGCTGTTTGGAAAACACTGAAAAAGTCAAGACATCAAAGAAAAAGCCTTGGAAAGAGCCTCTCCATGGCCAGAATAATTTGTCCCAGTTTTAATTTAATCGTTTCATATTGATCCAGCTTTAAAAACAATAACTCAGCTGCCATCTCTAACCTATACGTAACTGTGTTGTTTGGCTCTATCAAGTCTGAGCCTGTCTTGCCACAAATAGTT
Source organism: Mixophyes fleayi (assembly GCF_038048845.1). Taxonomy (NCBI): domain Eukaryota; kingdom Metazoa; phylum Chordata; class Amphibia; order Anura; family Limnodynastidae; genus Mixophyes; species Mixophyes fleayi. Next base: position 29,746,013 of record NC_134404.1, on the reverse strand, counting down.
TTCTTTGCCACCTTATATGAAAAACAAAATCCAACAGCTAGCAACACAAGTATCTTTCTACCCAGATGCAGGACAAAATCACTTCCTTTGTCACCAAAGCAAAAATACATTCCTTATGCTAGCATGTATAATTCTTGGTGTCCAAAAACTTTAGGTTTAGTTTACCACCAGTTTAGGTGGCCCAAAGTTCACTGAAATTGCCAACATTATGTGTTCACCTGCAAAAGATATATATATTGCAAAATACCCCAACGCTTACCTTTTTGCTTAATTTCCCCTCTACTAGTACCATCTTGGCCATGGCACTCCATATACTTAGCTTTTGTAGTTGATCTCCCCATTTCCAAATGCTTCACTGCTATGTTTGTGGTCTATCAAAATGGCACATTTCAATAATCTTCAAAAAACATTACAAACTGCCAATGCACCGAGTCAAGTGGTGCACAGAGTTTCAGATGACAATCTTGTCAATGACAACACTTTTGCAGTTTCCTCAATATCACCTTATAACTCATTACTGCTTATCACTCACAAACCAATGGGAAACTTGATAAAAACAAACATTAAAATACACTTTGATATTTGTTTCTTACAAAATGACTGGTCCTAGTAAGTCCACAAAAAAAGCTTTTCCTTTACCGAAACTATTAATTTTGTAATTCAACAGTTAGTTCTACTGTAACTATGGATTTCAAATATCCATGCATCCTCACACTACATTTATCTTTTTAGTTCCTGCTATTTCTGTTAGAATCCGACATACCCTTCATCCTCACCTGTGATGAGAGGAGAGTTACTGGCACTGGCCAATGAAGAGTAAACTGCTGTGAATTTCCTCTCATCAATATAAACGCTGCTGCTCAACTTCTTCAATTTTGTCATGTGGTCTTTTTAACGTAATGTACATTGTGTTATTAAATGCTCAGAGTCAAGGAGCCTAAACACATAAAAGTTTCTGAGAAAATGTACAATAATAAAACACCTAGCTCCTGGGACTAGAAGTAAGGGAAGTGATGTTCCCACTCTGGGGCAGATAATCCACTCAGGGGTTAAATGCACAATCAGCATTGCATTTATAAGACATTTACTGGGATTATCCTCTTTTTTATGCCAAATATACATCCAATTGTTTCATGGGAGCCCTTCCAGACATTAAGAAATCAGGAAACCAGGAGATCTTCTTAAACACCTCACCCCCCCCCCCCCCCGACCTTCCTTCAGAAGCGTGGGATCCAGGTAGAGTTTAAAAAAGACAGTTTCCATTGGGCTTCAATAATCCAAGAATCCAGAGGGAAAGCAAACTGCAAAACTTCTCCTTTAATTATCGGTCTGGATCTTTTTGTGTAACTGCCAAAAGTGTGCTGACTATTCATCAGGCCACTTCCAAGCTAAGGGGACAGAAGGTGGCAAAGGAAATATTTCTTGGAGGGATCTTCCCATCCACTGTGACCTCTGTGCCTGAATGTCAATTATTATCTCCTTTCATATGTATTTGGATACATTCTGTGTACTGTTAAATCTTTGATAACTTGTAGTCATTGAGTGATTTATGCATTAATGTTCAATAAAGCCACTACTTATTTTGACAAACATTTGCCTAAGTAGTAATTGAACCTTAGAACGATATTAGACCACAGTTATTAAGGACTCGATTCATCTTTCCATGATTGTCAGTGGTTCCTGATTTCTGTTCCCTGGCTCTGCATTATAGTGTCATTTGGACCCTGATCCATAGCACTGCATTATGTGACCTCCAGCTCCTGACCCCTGGCTCTGCATTATAGTGACTTCTGGAACCCGCTTCCTGATTCCTGGCTCTGCATCTCTGTTGGTACTGGTTTCTGACTCTGGCTTCCAATTAAGATATTCTAGCTTAGTTTATGAAAACCTCCATCTGCAGCACATCATTCACAGATAGCTCTGTTACAGTCACATACTAGAGTACTTGCACTCCATTTAGCATTTCTCCCATCCACACTGAGGGGCTCTGGGCCTGTCTCAATAGCGCCACTGTTCTTTCTGAGTGCTCAAATGTTTTTTGTTTTTTGTACTATGTTACTATCAGCCTGTTTGCATATGTGCCTCAAGTGAACACAATTTATAACAGATGCTGTCTAGTGACAGAGATTTAATGCTACACTGTGTATCTTCATTTTTGTCTGCATGTTCCTGTTTCCTTTACTGCACTGTGTTACTGTTGTGCTTCAGCCATTATCCTGTGTATCATTATTGCTGGTTCATTTTGCAATGAAAATCATGACTGGGACATAGCTATACTGGGATATACTTTAGGAAGGACAGAGAGGGAAGAAACGGAGGAGCATAAATACTACTTTAATTCAAAAAATTGAAGAAAGTACTGAGGACCTTTGGGTGACCATAGAAATGGGGAACAAAGTTATTCTTTGTACTGGGGTGACCAGGTCAAGAAGAGGAACTGGATACGTACCTATAGCAAGACATCACTAAAATGATATTAAAAGGAGAGGTAAGAGCCATGGGAGAGTTCAATCTACCGGATATGAACTAGGAAAGGTCTTTTGCAAGTTCCATTAGAAGTAGGGACATTCTGAATTCCTTGCAGGGAGCCTTCCTCAAGCATATGGTGAGGGAGGCCCCTCGCAAAGACGCAATATCAGGCTTAATTCCTAAAAATGGTGACAGAATATCTGATGTAAATGTGGGTGAGAACCTAAGATCCAGTGACCATCAAGCAGTATAGTTTAATATATAGACAGACACCGACTCATACTACACAAAAACCAAAGCTGTTCGATTTTAGGAAAGCTGTCTTTATAGACATGGGAAAATGTTTAAGTGACTCTTTGGCAGAGTGGAGGAACTTGAAAGGATTGCAGGACAGGTGAGAAACATTAAAAAGTGCAATACTAAAAACAAAAGACCTTTATATGAAATGGATTAGGAAAAACACAAGGAAAATTAAGCAAAAAATATGGCCTTTAGGAAATATAAGCAGAGTCAGAATAATGAAGACAAAGAAGTCTATCTTGTAAGGCAGAAGAAGGCTAAGAAGGTAATTAGATGTGCAAAGGCCAAAGCTGAAGAGAAAATGTCCCAGTCAGTAGGTAAAGGGGGAAAAACGTTTTAGGTATACAAGTGACAGGAGAAAAACAAAAGTAGGAATATATTAAGACTAAAAGCAGAGAGTGGGAGCCTTTATTGAGGGAGACAAGGTAATAGCAGATCATCTTAATTAATTTTGCTCAGTGTTAACTACAGAAAGAAAGTGGAAGGGGCCACAGTTAAGTTGCAAGTGTATTCATAAAAATAGGTAGGGGTGGAGATCATGTCAAACAAGTCTTATTGACTTTTTTGACTTGGTGACTAAAGTAATAGAATAAGGGGATGCTGTAAATGTAGCTTATCTAAACTGTAGTAAGGCTTTTTGACACAGTCCCACATTGCAGACTGTTAAATAAACTCGAAAGCTGGGACTGGATTCTAAGATGGTTGATTGTATAAGATCTTGGTTGCAGGATAGAAAACAGAGAGTTGTATTAAATGGTGTGTATTCACAGGAGGGAAAGGTTACCAATGACGTACCCCAGAGATCTGTACTTGGACCAATGTTTTTAATATCTTTATTGGTGACATTGCAATTAGTATCAAAGGGAAAGTATGCCTTTTTGCAGATGACACAAACATATGTAACAGGACAGACACACCAGGAGGCAAATGCAAAATCCTGCACTTGGGTCTCAAAAGCCCAAAGGGTAAATGTAGTATTAAAAATATAGTATTAATGGCACTATAAAGGAAACTACTAAGGAGGAAAGGGATATAGGAGTCACTATTTCAGGTGACTTAAAGGGAGATAAGGAATGTAACAAAGCAATGAGAAAGGCAAGTCAAATGCTTGGTTGCATAGGGAGAGGAATAATTAGCAGAAAGAAAGAAGTAATAATGCCATATAGGATATAAGGAAGGATATAAATACATTAGAGACTGTACAAAGACAGGCGGTTAAAATGGTGCATTACCTACACCACAAAACTTACACAGAAAGACTAAATCATATTAATATGTATAGTTTGGTGCAAAGATCAAAACTTTCAAATATAAAAACTGTTTTAACAAGGTACATTCTTCAAAGCAAGGGAAGTATTAGAACACAAGGGCATGCACTGACACTGGAGGAAAGTAGGTTCAAAGGAAATTTGAGGAAAAATTACTTCACAGAAAGGGTAATGGATTAATGCAATAGCTCTTCATCAGATAGAGGATAATACAGTAGAGCAATTTAAACATGCTTGGGATAGACATAAGGATATGCTTACAAAGAACTAAGGAATACATAGGGGTAAATGTATGAAAGTCCGATTTTTTCAACTCGCCGGAAATCGGCGACTTTGCAGCTAAAATTTAAAGCGGAGATGGCTTGTAAAGGCAAGTTTGCCAAGACCGGAGGCCCATTAGACTCTGCACTTCACTGTTGTGTAGCGTCAATCATCATCATCATCATCATTTATTTATATAGCGCACCTAATTCTGCAGCGCTGTACAGAGAACTCATTCACATTAGTCCCTGCCCCATTGGAGCTTACAATCTAAATTTCATACCACACACACTCAGACAGATAGACAGAGAGACTAGGGTCAATTTGATAGCAGCCAATTAACCTACTAGTATGTTTTTGGAGTGTGGGAGGAAATCAGAGCACCCGGAGGAAACCCACGCAAACATGGGGAGAACATACAAACTCCTCACAGATAAGACCATGGTCGGGAATTGAACTCATAACCCCAGTGCTGTGAGGCAGAGGTGCTAACCACTTAGCCAACCATGCTGCCCAGAGGTCAATACCAGCAAACAGCCATCTTAGCACCAAAGAGTGTGATAGATTTATTGTAATTGGCTCTTGAGCATGAGGATTCTTAAATATGTCTTCCATTTAGAATATATCTGATATTTTGCAGTGAGAGTAGATAAGGACGGTTCCAAGTCAAGAATACGTTGTGCTTGGGATTTTTCGCAGCAGAAGAAATTCTGACGAAAAAGCCATGTATGGTTGCCTTGTGGGCTTCCCACACTATTGTATGTGGCATGTCTGGGATGGAATTAAGCTTCCTGACTGCCTGAGAGATATTGTGTCTATCCTTTTTTTTAAATAGAAGATTGATATTGAGGCACAAGTGTGAGCGTGGGGGAACAGTAACATCATGGTTTATATGCACTATAACAGCTGAGTGGTCAGACCAACTCACAGGTGCAATTTCAGAGTAGTACAGCATAGAGGTGAAGGTTCTATCAATCAGTATCATCTATATGCATTAGTAAGTGTTGTGAGGGACAGAGAAGCATGTATAGACCACAGAAGTTATAGAAGTTATGTAGTTTGAGGAGAGAGGATAGCTTGCAGGATTCTTTATAGGATTTTACAAGTGTAGGGGCTACGGATGTACTATCTCATTTTGCCTGCATGGTACTTAAATCTCCACCTAGTATGATATGTCTCTTGCAAGACTGTACAAGCTTAGCAAAATATTAATAAAAAAAGGAACCTGCCCCACGTTGGGAGCATAGAGAGTAGCTATAGTGACTAATATAGAGTTCCAATAATAATCAAGTCTCTGTCATGATGTCCACAATTGCAGAATCTAAGGCAAATGGAATAGAGTGATGGATAAGAATGGCAGTGCCATTAGTTTTGAGGTCAGAGGTGGAGTAGAAGACTTGTGTTTGTAGATCCCATTTGTGAGCGCTGGATGGGAATGGGCAAAGTGTATTTCTTGAAGCAAAACTATGTGTACTTTTAGGCATTTAAAATGTTGCAACGCCAGTGTACGCTTTTGGGGACTATTGAGACCGTTCACATTCAGGGATAAAATCTTAAGAGTCGTGGAGTGGAATGGAAATGGGTACAATGTATCAGGTGCAAGAGAACTCCAGCAAGACAAATATGTAGAAGAATGAGAGTATGTGGAGATGTTAGTATGGGAACATGGTGGGGGAAGACTAGAGCCTAACAAGTAGAACTCAGGTACATTTATTTCATAAGGACACATTCTGTGTGTAATGGAATCAGTGGGGAGAGTAACCAAAACCACTGACAAATAAGAGGGGTGTTTGTAAAGGGGGAGATCTGAACTCCAGGGGCAATACTTTAAACACTAAACATGCTCTAGTGGGGCATCCAAAACTCGGGAAGTGAGCCCAGGCTGGGAGAGAGAGAGAGATGCCGCAAATAAGCAACAGATTTGATTTAGGCCATTAGAAAACCACCCGTGCAGAGCAGAGCCCTGGTAACAACAGCAAAACTTACAATACTAGACATTTTTAAGAGAACTGATCATAATAATCAGGAAACACACTTATCGAGAAAATACAAAAAAAATATGAAACAAGGAAACAAGGGGGGTAGGGCCCATGCCAGGAGTCATGTGAAAATATGACTAGTTAACATTTATAAAGACAATCATACAGATGCATTTGCAGAGACACTGTATATATATATATATATATATATATATATATAAAATTAGATTTTACAAGCTGGAAGAGATGAAGAAAATGAAGCCAACCGAGGATTCCAGTGTTGAGATCTTGAAGATTGGCAACACTGAAGGGATGCTCTGCAAAACCTGCAAGAGAAAGCTAAACAACAATGCAAACTAAACAGTAAATCAGAGACAAAGAGTCAGTAACAGGTTAGCAGAGGGCCAATACAGGGATCAGGCATTGAATCAGTCGGGGGACAATGCCTTCCGACAAATGGAGATGGAGAGGGCAGATTCGACAATGTAGGAGAAGCTAGCAGAATCCCCAGCTTCTCAAGCACAGTTAGACCTTTTTTAGAAGACTTTATCCTGTGAGTTGTACTATTGTGAGTGACTAGTAGTTGGAATGGGAAGCCCCAGCGATAACGAATGCGATGGTTTCTGAGGGCTTTCTTTATGTTGACAAGTCTCTCCTTTTCGTCATTGTGTAAGGAACTAGATCTTGAAAGATCTGTAGATTGTGACCAGAATATGGAATGACTGAGAAATTCTCAATTGAACAAATAAACAGTTCTGTAATAAAAAAAACGCACAATGACATGCCTTGGGGGTTGATCTCCAGTTAGTTTAGCATGCAATACCCAGTGAGCACAGTCTAGTTCACTGTTGGCTAACTTGTGACACTCCAGGTGTTGTAAAAATACAAGTCCCAGCATACCATTCCAGCAATAAGCTGCTATATATTGGCAAAGCATGCTGGGACTTGTAGTTTCACAACACCTGGAGTGTCACAGGAAAGCCAACACTGGCCTAGTTGGAAGTCAGAGGTCGGAGGGTCAGGAAGGCATTGTTGAAACAGGCCTTCCAGGGATTTAGTTAGAGCATCTCAATCACGAGACTTTGGGTTGTCATTGAAGTGGACATTATTTTGCTGTGAGCGATTTTCAATGTCTTTAAACTGGTCCTGCATGCTCGCTATGCTCCAGTGGACCTCTGCAAGCTCATCTTCAGTCGTGTCTTGGTAACTGCAGACATCATCCACTTTGTGTTCTAAGGGATCCGTTTGATAGCCCAAAGCAGCCACCTCTTATATGAGTTGCTGGATGACTGCTTTCATTTCAGACTTTATGGTGGTTTGGATGATTTTTATCAACCCTAGGGTGGAGCAGATCATGCCATTTACTTTTTACTAGCTTCAAAATCTATAGAACATTCAAAAATAAAAATAAAAAAGCTGATGCCTTGTCTCGTTCTCTTGACACAGATTAAGATTCAGAAGAACCATCCTATAGTGGATAATCAATGTCTTCTCACCTTCTCAGATTAAAACTCTGGTTTCTCCTAAGCTCCTAAAGAAACTGATTGCTCATGCACATTCATATTGCTTTTCCAGACATGCCGATTCATGCAAAACCCTGGTCCTCATTTCTAGGGACTACTGGTAATCAACTCAAGATGTAAGAGATTTTATTTCTGCTCGTTCAATTTGTGCTCAACACAAAGTCCCTCAACAAGCTCCCTGGGTCTGTTGCATCCAATTCCACTTCCTAAAAGACAATTGTCGTACATCGCTATGGATTTTACTAGTGGTCTTCCCACCAGCAAGAAGTGTAGACTTTACTTAGGATCTAGACCTCTGCCAATCAATATAATTGGGTGGATCTTCTGTTTTGGCCACAATTTGCACAAAAAAATTGTTTCATGAGACTTCCTATTCCACTTCTTTCTACATGTATAAGCCTTTTTCATCTGCTCCTTTCAATCTAGTACTGGAGCCTGCAGTTATTACATTAATCTGTTGACGTTATGAAGAATCGTATGAAATCATCTACTCGATATTTTTTTTTTTCAGATAAGGAACGCCAAGTTGTTCTATGATCAATATAGGAGACAAGATTTGGTTATCTAATTGAAATCTATCACTGAAAGTGCCTTGCATGAATCTCTGAGGTACATTGGTCTATTTGAGATCCTTCAAGTCATCAACCCAGTGGCTTTCAGATTAAAAATCCCATCTTCTCTCCATATACCCAATAATTTTCATACTTCTTTACTCTAGCATTTTATTATTAATAATTTATCTTCCAGATTCACTCCTCTATCTACTATCAAGACAAAACGTGGTGACAAGTTTGAAGTTCAACGAATTGTTGATTACAGAATTTCTTATGGGAAAAATCAGTATCTTGTGGACTGAAAGGGTTTTGGTCCTGAAGAACATGCTTGGGTCGATGCTGCTGATATTCACACTCTCATACTTTTGAAGAAGCGCGCATACCTGTCCTTTTGAAACCATCTTTAGTTGCCTCTACACCTCTGTCTGCAAGATGATGCCGTTTTTGAAGTTTCTAGTCTTGTAAGCTGCTTGGTGCCTGTGCATCCCTGGTACATCTTTTGTTTAAGTGTGTTCTCACTATATTTTCTGTTCCATTGTGTTCCTGATAATTCCATCTGTTCCAGAGTATTCCTGGTAAATTAATCTGTTCCAAAGTACTCCTGGTATCTGAAGCCATCTGCTATCTTCCTAGTATCTGCATATCTGCAGCTATGTGTTGTATTCCTGATTTCTGAAGCGAAAGGCTGTATTTGTGATATCCACAGTCATCTGCCATTTTCCAGGTATCTTCAGTAATCTGCTATAACCTGGTATTTTCAATAATATGCTTCTTTTCCTGGCGCCTTAAAAAACTAGCTGTATCTTTTTTACAGTAAGGTCTCCTATATTTATGCCAAACTCGATTTCTTGACATTCATGTCTGGTACCTGTATAGAGGGTTTACAACCTGCGTTGGGATAGCAGTGAAGCCTATGACTCCTTGCAGGTCCCTGGTGAACACCTACCCTGCGTTAGACTCCACACCTTTATAGATAGCGTCAGATCAGACTGACCATTAAAAATTCAAAGTACCTGTGATTCCCTGACACCCTTATGTGCACTGGGTGGACAGTCAAATAACATTATTGAAAAACTACGGTACTTGGCAGTGTACCTTGAGTTCCCTTCATAAATGACCTCCCCAGTCATCACCAATGTTGAAGTCGTATAATTGGATGAACGAAAGTATATTGGTTAATATTGTTTTATCGTGCGATTGCACTCAGTATGCCACGCTACACGTGGCATACTGCGATCGCACGGTAAAATACGCACGCACACACTCGCACTACAACATTTAGTTATTTATATATTTCATATTTATAATGATTCCGATCCACAGTGATTTATGAGCAGATAGTATTTAGTTTATTTTTAGTTTATATATTATGATTATATGTACACTTTAGTGTTATTTAAGGTTCAGGTTATAGGAAATGTGTCATGTCTGATATAATTTTAATCCCCTATTTATCAGCAGTTGTCCGGTTCTTTTGCCGTAAAGATCGCACATTGCATACTAGTTAGTGATGTTAGGGAATAAATACTTAAAGTTATACTGACTGTAATGTGTACATAGACTAGCTTAAACTGGTTTTTGGGCGGGAGAATCATCTGGAAAGTTGACCCTCAGCCTTAGAGGGTGTTGTTTGAACTAGCCTATGACCTGAAGTCTGGACCTATAGAAGCAAGCCACGTCATCTGCATTGTTGTCTCTGTAACACTTAGTGTATATAACATAGCTGTGATCCCACTGGCTTCAGTCATTCTCTGACCACAGTATTCTGGAGTGAAATACTGTTCACTGGTACCTGTGGGAGCACAGCTAGTGCAAGCGATCGCAGCGGTATGTATTTATCTTTTCGTTTTGGCTGTACTGTATTATAATCATGTATTGAATTGTTAAATTTTACATCTGCTAAAATAAATTACTTTGTGCCTTGGAAACACAATACAATCGCCTATGCAATGCTTATTTAAAAACGATAGAATTACTTTAATAATTCGAGGGCTCTGAGTTGGTGGTCACGTTACTGGAAGGTGTGCAATGCTTACGGATTTCGGTTCCTCACCAAAGAGTGGAAGACGCGTCACATACGGGAAAGAACTCAATGTGTTCAAAACCTGTTGTTCATTATGTGTTGAGAAACCGAATGTCCGCTGTTGCATTATCTGAAGGAACGCTAACTTGAATTTAGGGACAAGAAAGAAAAATGTTTCTTTTTATTGTCGTTTTGCGTTTTAAAAGGTATTGCATTGCATAGTGTATGTGTACTTCCGGTATTATTGCCACGTGTTTAAACAATCATGTTCATAGTCTGTTATATATGTATAGTATAATCACTTGTTAAAACCTCTGAAAAAGATATTACCATTGTTTGGGAAATCTATTTTCTGTGCAGAAAACAAAAGGTTGTATGTGAATGGTATGCATAAAGATAAGAGAGGAGTTTGTATACTGTTGAAAAGAGACAGATAAGGGAAGAATTTGTATACTGTTGAAAAAAAGACAGACAAAGAGGTGATTTACTATTGAAAAGACAGGGATATCAGTTGCTGCCTGACGAGGTGGACTAGACGGCCAAGGTTGTGTTTGAAATGAGAACACTATTTAAGTAGTGTGCGGCATTTTGAGTAGCATACGGTGTTGATTTTAAGTAATATACGGTATTTTAAGTAGTATATGGTGCGGTGTTATTTTAAGTAGTGTGCGGCATTTTGAGTAGCATGAGGTGTTATTTTAAGTAGTATGTGGTATTTTGAGTAGCATACGGTGCAGTTTTTCAGTAGTATACGGTATTGTTAGTAGTATATGGTGTATTGAAGAAGTATATGATTTGAATAAGTAGTATACAAGGTATACAGTAAACAGATATTGTTGGTAGAGCCAGTGTATGGAGGAGCTGATAGCCCTGTGGCCTACATTGATATTTTTGTGTTAGGGGTCCTCGTTTGGTGCGAGAGGAAGCGAGTGGAAATACGTCCACGGACATTAGAGTACTCTAGCGGTAGATTGTTTATAGCAAGGGGATGAAATTGTTTGCTTTAAGGGACAGAGTACTGCGGTATTATCTGTGGTCCGCATAAAGGGTATTGTTTGCTGGAAGGGACAGAGCACTGCGGTGTTATCTGTGTTCCACATAAAAGGTATTGTTCAAAATAAGTGATAAACATAAGCTAGAGATCGCCAATGTACTGCCTAAGGAAGGCCTTATTGGTTCAGCAAGATTTCTCATGTGTAAGAAATATGGTGCATACGCAATGGCATATTGCGACAAGAGGGTCAAGATGACCAAGGATTGTGAGAGACCTTTTCCAAAGATCGGTAGTTTCAATTCAGAGGTGTTGAATAATGTTACAGATAAAGTACAGTTGATTAAACCAATATTGTGGCAAACACGTGGCAGAGCAGCAAGTGCACAGCGGAAGTAGGCGTGGCGAAAAGTGCACACACAGTGGAAGTGAGCGTTGAGAAACGTGGAGAACTGAGCGCAGCCAAATGCGATTGAGGTGATAAGTACAGCCAATACCAAAAATTTTAAGAATGTAACCAGTAACTTGCATCCTATAATTTACGTTAAAAATAAGGTATCAAGGGAAGAAGGTGAACCCACCATCATTTCGGCCACTGCCCATGCTAGTAACATGCAAGAGGCACCACCTGGACAAGGAAAGGGAACGGTTCCACCAGCAGGGGCAGTGGCTGATATTGGTGAGAATAATGTAGAGATTAATAGAAGGGGAGACATCCATTATACTGCAACAGCAATTCCAGCAACTAGTTCAGAATGTAGTGATTTAGTAGGTTTGCATCCTGTCCGCACAATAGCAGTTCCCAATGGGAAGGCGGACATAGATGGCGTGGTTCCCATAAGACATGTAGAAATGCATTGTCCATGGACTAGATCTGAACTGCGTGCAATTATGTCTGAATTCCCAGACCCTAGGAAAGATTTAGCCAAGTGTCAGAAATTTGTTAGAGACTTAGGTTATGCACATGAGCCAACTAATAAATATTGGTGAGTGGTGTTTAGGGGCTGTCTTTCTCCCGGTACTGATATACAAAAGTTTATTAAGAATTGTATGTTGGAGGAAGAGAAGTTCTTAACAGATGATGATAATCAGGAAAATATTAAATGCATAATCTCTCAGTTGGCCATATACTTTCCTGTGGTAGTGGACTGGAGTAAAATTTTCACTATCAAACAACAGGATAGTGAAAATGCAGTGGGCTATTTTTCTAGAGCTCTGATAGCGATGGCCAAATACACTGGGTTATCAGACATAAAGGATGATGTACACTACAGGGAGGTAGCTGTTTAAGTCTTAATGGATGGCCTCAGAGAAAATTTGAAAACAAGGGTGCAAACTTCATTACCAAACTGTAGATGCTCTGAGGGAGTCAGCTATAGAACATGATAAGAATATAAATAAACAGAAAGAGACACTAAGTGATAGGTTAATGATGGTGAGTATCCAAGCACTAGATGGACTGCACACACAACCACAACATAATAACACCTGGTTTAAGGAAAAGAAACAACATGAGTTGAGGAAATGTTTTAGATGCACTAAAACGGGACACAAAGCAAAGGACTGTACAATGACAAGAGCGGAAGCAAAGAGACTTGGGTCATCTAAGGGGGAATTACACAGACACCCACAGAGACGGTGCACACAAGTCTCAGAGGCTTCTCAACAGTTGCCTGCGCACCTCATAGGAGCCAATGCCTTGGGGGAGAACAATAGCCAACCCTAGAGGTTAGGTCAGACCTGTAATCCTACAACCAGGTGGGGTAAATGTTAATCTGTGGTAAGTATCAATGTGCAGGTTTAGAAACAAACTGATTTAAAAGTATATTTTGTTGTTATTGCTTGTTTGTTTTATGTATCATATGTCTGCTTTCCTGATCGCTGCCCGACGGTAAAGAATAAAAATGTTTGTTTCATTTGCTGTTTAAAGATAACTATCTTGTCTTTTCTGCTCACAGATAAGGGTAGACAAAAGAAATATTGACTTAGTGCTTAAGGGGGTGGGATAGAGAAATAGAAAAATTACTCTTGAAAGACAAATTAACAATGGATCATTGGAACACTCTTGAGAATTTGTTTGGCTGAGAATCATTATCCAAAAATGAAGTATGTACATACTTTGCTCCAAAATATCGTTTTATGTATTTCAGATAAGTATGAGTCACTAAGAGTTAATCTTTCATTTCTCTATTATAAGTCAGGAAGTCCGTTGCAAAGGTATATTGTTATGGTGATACCGAGTTCTTAATGAACAAATGACGGACGACACTGGATTGCACGGTTGATGTAAGACCCCCTAGTCAAGTATGTGGAGGGGTCATAGTTTAGCGAATAGCTAAGGGGATTAGTGGAATGAATACAGCCATTTTCCCATAGTGTCCAATCCAGCTGTCATGTTTGCGGTAAAATCTCCCTTTCTGCATGTCTATTTGTTTTTAAACCCTTGTATTCAAATCTTTGTATTCTTATTATTCGTTGCTCTCCTATTTTCTCATTCTTTACATCTTTGCTAGTATCTCTCTCTCTCTCTTCTCTTGTATAGAGATACAAAAAGACGTAGACACAGTCTCAGTAATGGGGCTAAGACATTTTTGACATAAGACAAACTCAAGGATATACACACTAGATTGACATGAGTTACAGAAACAGTTAGGGGTTTGGTGTTATGTGTATAGAAGCTGCTAATGTTAAGCAGAATTTTTTTTTTGTTGTGGAAATTCGATTCATGTTTTTTAGATTGCATATCTGTTTTGTTTCCTTTTTTTTGTTTCTGTTTTTTTGTTTTTTTTTGTTTTGTGCCTCCTGTACAAAAATGTGCCTTTATATGAATGCACAAAGGGTGGGGACAGGAGATTGCTGGAGGTTAGACATACAGATATGCATCTCTGTGTAATAGGATTTTTGCCACAAGATACAATATAATGTGAAACCCTAGAAAAAGTAGAATTTTCGTGTTTTAGATTTTTTCACTGTTAGACAGACATGTAATGGATACTGTTATATTTGAAGAAAGTGTTATAGAGATTGACCGCTTTGCCCTTCTCACTTAGTCAAGTAGCTGAGTATGGGGTACTGAAAATGGCATATGAGTTGGCAGAGGGAAAATCGATTGATATACATTGGTCTTCAGCATTTTTCTAGTCTAGGGGGGCGACGTTGAAGTGACTGAGAAATCATTTATAGCAATACCAGCACATGAGTAAGACACTACATAAAGGACTTTATACAGTGACACAGTTACCAACTGAAGTAGCTGCTAGTAAAGTCCACATTTACACACACGACCATACATGGCTGTCACACCAGGGTGAACATAGCTGTTAAATAGACAGCAGGGTTTTATGTGACAGCTGACAAATTTATGTTTTGTTTTTCATTGTATTGTTTTAAAATGTGAACACACACACACACACACACACACACACACACACACACACACACACATGCATATACATATTGGTTAATATATGAAGATTTGTGTTACCTGAAGAATAAACTGTCTGGAAGGTGAAGAGATGTGGTTAGGAGTCTGGCGGACCCTGGAGAGATGGACAAGGTAGACCAGTAGCTCCCAGAGTGTATCTTCCAGACCTAGCAGAGGCAGCACATGGTCTGGCTCAGCTGGGTAAAGAAGGTATGTGCAAGCTGGTAAGAGTATATTGGGGTGCACCAGACGTTTCTTCTCAAGCCAGTAGGATGGCAACGTCCTATCTTGATTAAGAGAATGCCAGAAAGATGATACCAATAGAGCCATCCCATATCCCTCCTGCAGATGGGTTTTTCTCCAGGGTAAAACAAATCTACGTCATCCAATTACCACCTTGCAGGATTCTCAAGTATACACTGGTGTACCAATGAAATATGTCTGGGTAGAGTTGTATTGAAATGTGTCTAATGTATTACTGTGTCATACTCAAAGCTTTTGTTATTCAATGTGATAGCCCTAGAGTTATAATAGGTGATAGGGGTATTCATGTTATTAATAATGAATGTGTAATGTATGAGTAATGGTTACAAATTACATACTTTTGATTAAGCCACAAACCAGTGTGAACATAAAGTAACGGTAAAGGGTAGAACGAATTGAATAGAATGAGAGTTGGAACTTAAATGAAGTGGCTGATAGCTTTAACCACCAGTCCTCCCCACTATCGAGATCACTCCTGGGCTGCCTCTTAACCTGTTGACTTTTAAAATGTTTTGTCCCCTCTTGGGATGAGTTTGTAACTGAGAGACTATTCTAGACTTTGAGAGGAGAGGTAAATAGTGAGACAGCAACCGAGAACATTCAAAACACTATTTCCTAAAAAGTTACACTAACTGTCAGGATGTTGGACCAGGAGAGTAAGTTGTGGAACAGTAATTTCCTAGGCTCAGGTTATTTGACAGACAGGTACCAGGTGTAGGCTACCAGCATCACAACTTCAAGGGTAGCAGAGACACAATGGTGCCCATTTCACCCACTGCAGAGGAGTCAACACCCAGAGTAGGGTCCAAGTGCACTCATGAATCTGTACTGGGAGGCCTTGAATGCAGTTAGTAGCACCTGAGCCAAAGCTAAGACAGTTGTCCAGCAGGAAGTTGTAGTTTTTCCTGTTCTGTGTTTCTTTCATCTCATTCTCTTTTCAGGACGGTCAATTCTTTTAATTATTGACAGGTAACAGAGGCTGGTTCAGGTAATGATATTGAGGAATTGGGGATGAAGGAGAAGTTGGTAGCACAATCGGTCCAGCCAATTACTCTATTCAATTCAGGGGTAAAGGAAAATTTGGAAACCTTGGAGCTTGGAGAAAGTGCGAGGGTCTATTGTCTGAGTAGTATTACGTCCGTAAGTACGTTGACCCCATAGTTGAAGAGAGTTACATCCAGCGATGCCAGTCCAGTAATATTTGGACTTGAGCAGGCATCCTTGAGAATGATTATCATTCTTGGGTGGGTAAGGTTGTAGACCAAAAAGTGCTGGGTGTGCTCTTACATGCCTTAGTGGTTATATCAAGTAGGACTAGTTCTGTTTCCACTAAATATTCCTGAGGCATCCGAATTATGGGTGGGAGGTCACTAGGGAAAAAGTAAGACAGCTAGGTCCCTTAGTCTAGAGTCTACCAATGTTTGGCAAGCCGATCACTGTTTCACGTACAAAGAAACTTGAGTATTGGGAGACTGGGAAGAACGAGCAGACAATGGCCCACCCCACAAGTGTTGAAGAAAGAAAATGTCGATATTATTGGAATGTATATTGTAACTCAGGTTTATGATGTTATTGGTGAACGTGAAATGTTTAAATGTTGTCTGAGCTTAAAGACCTGTGTTGGTCGGATGAACCTGTTAGACATAAACAACTGTAGTAGAGTATTCTGTATTGATGATACATGTTCTATTGTACTCTGTACCCCTCCAAATAATGTATTACATGTTTTATTGTACCCTTGAGGGGCATACAAAAAAGGTTATCTCCAAGCTCCAAAGGTATACGGTCTATAGTAAAAAAAGAAATTGTTTTGTGGATTAAGACTTCCTCTTATGATAACTTGTTTAGATCTACAGACAGCATGTCATACACCAAGGGGGACTTGCATTACAGAGCAATGAAACATGGTACTGAGATCCTGCATATAAATTCTTTAAGGTGATAGTTTATTATACTATCAAAGGGTGGAACTGTCGAAGTCGTATAATTGAATGAACAAAAGTATATTGATTAATATTGTTTTTTCGTGCGATTGCACTCAGTACACGTGGCATACTGCGATCGCACAGTAAAATACGCATGCACACACTCGCACTACAACATTTAGTTATTTATATATTTCATAGTTATAATGATTCTGATCCACAGTGATTTATGAGCAGATAGTATTTAGTTTATTATTAGTTTATATATTATGATTTTATGTACACATTAGTGTTATTTAAGGTTCAGGTTATAGGAAATGTGTCATGTCTGATATCATTTTAATCCCCTATTCATCAGCAGTTGTCCGGTTCTTGCGCCGTAAAGATCGCACATTGCATACTCTAGTTAGTGATGTTAGGGAATAAATACTTAAAGTTATACTGACTGTAATGTGTACATAGACTAGCTTAAACTGGTTTTTGGGCGGGAGAATCATCTGGAAAGTTGACCCTCAGCCTTAGAGGGGGTTGTTTGAACTAGCCTATGACCTGAAGTCTGGACCTATAGAAGCAAGCCACGTCATCTGCATTGTTGTCTCTGTAACACTTAGTGTATATAACATAGCTGTGATCCCACTGGCTTCAGTCATTCTCTGACCACAGTATTCTGGAGTGAAATATTGTGCACTGGCACCCGTGGGAGCGCAGCTAGCGCAAGCGATCGCAGTGGTATGTATTTATCTTTTGGTATTAGCTGTACTGTATTATAATCATGTATTGAATTGTTAAATTTTGCATCTGCTAAAATAAATTTCTTTGTGCCTTGGAAACACAATACAATCGCCTATGCAATGCTTATTTAAAAACGATAGAATAACTTTAATACCAGTCTCATACTTAGAACAACAGTTAAGTGTTTTGCAGAGAGCTGAAACAATATTGCTATAATGTCAAAAACTCACAGTTCTTGTGGTTGACTGCCAATTCTTTTGTAGCAAAGAAATGAAATATGGACTTATCAGAGTATTATCTTTTCAAACCGGTTAATACATTCCAGCTGAAAACTCTATCTAACTAGTAGATAAGTTGGAAAAATGTGCACACATTAAAGTTGTTTCTGTCAGAAAAACTGTAATAAAGTTATTAATAATTTACAAATCATGTTGCTATCAATTTTGGTGATAAGAGTTGTCAAAAAGAATTTGATTTGGAGGTTGATTCTAAAGTGCATCCGTTCTGCACTTTGAAAACTCTAAGATTAGCAATGCAATCGAAATAAAAGCAATGTGACATATTTACGTAAGAGAGTACGGAAACTGAGTTTAATTCCACCGTATTTAAATCAGTGTGAATCTTGAGATGTATTTTAATTTAAATCTGGGTGTAAGTATGCTCTGTCTAAATGTTATGTTGAGTGTCTTACTAGACACAACAGAGTGCAGGATATGCACATGCATATGTGCAATATAAAATCACATCAAAACGCATGCAAAAAAAAGTATTTCACAAAATAAATGAACTACTCATAATACTGTTGTTTGCAGTATTATGTTTACAATTTTTTAAATATTAAATACATAAATCAAGATGTTCTTAATGCCTACTGTACATACAATGTGTTTTTATAGTATCTCTAAATTGCATACATATGTTCTTTGCTATCTAGTGGGACACATACGTGTAGTTTTTAAAACAAAGACTGTGCTGTGACAGTCATCACTATCAGTCAGCACTTACACCTGCCCTGTAGCTGGTGCAAATGATATGGCAAAACCAAGTGTATTCACTGCAAACAAAGGA
Organism: Mixophyes fleayi; assembly: GCF_038048845.1. Lineage (NCBI taxonomy): Eukaryota > Metazoa > Chordata > Amphibia > Anura > Limnodynastidae > Mixophyes > Mixophyes fleayi. The sequence goes on along the minus strand of NC_134404.1, from coordinate 29,727,232 downwards.
ATTAAATCAGCCGCATCTGTGTAGAAACTTTCGGCATGCCCTTACTGTACATTGTTTATGTTCGCCTGCCCTTTCCTACCCCATTAAACCTTTTAATCGTAGGCAGTCGTAAGTCTAATTTGAGTTCGCACAATGAATTTCGACGCGTATGCAGAGCGAATTCACAAATTTATGTCACGTAAATGGACTTATGTCTGAACATGAATCAGGTCCAATATTTATTTTAAATAATTTGCTTTTGTACAAATCACAGATGGTTTTGGGGGGGAGGGCAAAACTGTTTCTAAATCATGTCATGTAATAATATGTACAATATATTTTAAGCATTTGTTCAATTTTTTTGTAAGTTTCATTATTTTAGTAAAAAATAAAACATATATTGAAATGAGTTGCCTCCCTTATATTTGCAAGTACCTTCTTTAATTTATACTTTAATAGTCCATATCGATCAATTTTAGAAGCTTTCTTATAGAATAATTGTTTCTTTTGTCATAGTCTATCTCTAAATATCTAAAAAAAAATAGTAAATAATAAATCTTCCCCTACTCAACTTTAATTTTATATATTGTGAATATGCGATAATATTAATCTTAGGATAGTGGTTACTTGCAGGATAAAACATAGATTCACTGTTGGTTTTCTTAAATTGAGTTTTGGTATTAAGTTAACCTTCACTAATAAAGACATCAGGGTCTAGAAAAATGTTTCTATCAGGGCTAATTTTCTATGGAAATGTGAAATTAAATGTATTGCAATTCAAAAATATTGAAAAATGGTAACATCTCCACCTAAAATAATAATAATATTGTTGAAGATGGGGTGGAGCCACTTCCCTGCCAACATGTATTTCTTTAAATAATTCTAAATAAAGATTTGCAAAAGGCTGCAAATAAGTCCCCATGGCCGTTCCACCCCACTAGAGAAAAAAATCCTCAAAAATAAAATGCATTTGAGTTAAAATATATTCAGTACTCTGGTGAATAAATAAAAATTGTATAATCTAGTGTCTGAATTATTATTATGTGAACTAGAGATGCTATGTCTTAAAACTATTAGGAAACTTGAGGTCTAAATCATAAACCTTTTAATATTATTTTATTTGCAGAATAAAAATGGAGAATAAAAAACCCTTAACACATTTACAAAAATAGTTATCAAATATAATATTGAATCTAAATTTGTAATATTAATGGAGAATGTTATGAACTCTCCCCTTGTTAGACATTAAATAATTAATCAAGATAGATCTAGATACATTTTTAAACTGGGGCAAAATATGAGCTATGGCAACATTGGTTAAAGCAGCTTAATCTAACTAGGATTGAGAGGGATTTCTAACTTCCAGTATCAGAACCCAGAGATGCAGGTGGCTGATCACAATCACCCAGAGTATGCAGTTTCTTAGCATAACATTTCCTATTGCACAATGGTCAAGGATGTGCACCAGTTTATTAAATAAATTGGAATAGAACTTGTAGAAAGACATTTAAAACTTACATAAAACAATCTAATATGAACTGGACACAATTCTACTTTGGCTGCTTCTTCGGCTTCACCCTAGACTTGTTACATGCTGCCCAGGTGTTATTTGGAGCTTCACAAATAGTGTAGAAACCTAAACCTCATCCTAAGCAGTTGCCTTGCACTTAGGTTTGGCCGTGATGACCTCAGCAATGACACACTCCCTTCCGTTAGGGGCTTCACTGCTTCTGTCATAACCATCACCTAAAGCAGTAGCTGTTCTGAAGAAGGCAGAAACCTATGTAGCTATCAAAGACCTGTTGTCACCATTTACAAGTTACATCTGATGACCTCTCCACAGATGTTGATAATGGGTGGATCTGCCCAAGCACTATGATACTGCACAGCTTGCCATCTTTGAGTCCTTGAGTACTCCATGGAACCTCCACTTGAATGTTTAAAATATTTTAAAGCCAGAAATAAACATAGGATGGACTCTTAGGGCTAGATTTACTAAGCTGCGGGTTTGAAAAAGTGGGGATGTTGCCTATAGCAACCAGATTCTAGCTTTCATTTATTTAGTACTTACTACAAAATGACAGCTAGAATCTGATTGGTTGCTATAGGCAACATCCCCACTTTTTCAAACCCGCAGCTTAGTAAATCTAGCCCTTAGTCTGCTGCAATTGAAGCTGATGACACAGACATTGGAATTTAGACAAAAATGATTTAATCAAAATTGACATATTTGCAACAAAATTAATTGACGTCACATATAACAGAACTGTGTGTTGTGTTGCTTTGCATTACATTAATTAATATTCCATAATAGTTCAACTAGTAGTCTTATTGACGTGAAAAGCTTTTTTGATCTCTAATTACTTTTCTGAGTATCATATTATAGATATCATGTTTTTGCTGTCCTAACTATGCACTAGAGGTATTATATCATTATTAAAGTTATGCAGGCTTTTAGGAAAATATTAAAAGAGTAAAAGGCACCATAGAAATGTAAAAGAATATTAGTATTGGTACTTATGGTATATACCCTTTTCAGTGTACACCCCTGTTCTGTACCCTTCCTCAGCAGAAAGAGCAGCATATTTGATCTAAAACTTCTTAACTATATGACTGAGCATAATTCCCATTAAATTATTCATTTACAAATGAATATTATTTACTTTCCTATAATTTAGTGTGGTGTACTCTGTGACTGATGATCCATCATCAGGATACAGGGCTTTACTCCCTTGCATGGTAGAATACAGGTCGAACTTCTAAAGAGGGCACAAGCCCATCTCACATATCAGAAAAAAAGCCTAAATATTGTATGTGACTTACATTGCGTTGAAAAAATTATATTTTTTTAATAATGTCCCCTTAAGCTGTTAGGAAATCACACTAGTAACAAGCTATGTTGTATTGATAAACAATATGGGTTTTATTGAAGAAATCAACAGCAGACAGGATAAACAAGGGCTCTGAAATAAAGTATGATGAATTAGCCACGCAGCTATCCAGGAATAATGCAGTAATATGACAGTCTGAGGCAATGCAAAGTATTACCAAGGACACTGAAGATATTCTGGTGCAAGTTTTCACAGTCTTAGGCAAAGCAAAACAGTAAATAATATTTCTTGCATCAAAGCCGGTCCATTAATCACTGTGAAGCCCTACTGGAAAGCAGAGGATAGCTACCACAGTCTATCAGAAAACTGGAGCCAGGAGACAAACAGAAGCAGAGCGAGGAAGTAGCACCCAGATATCAGGATTCCAAAAAGAGTAGAGCCAGAGCCAGCGAAACTGTATGACGCAGGCCAGAGGTCAGGTTAGAAATGAAATACTGAAGCAGGTCAGGAACAAACAGGATAAGATACCAGAGCCAAGAAGCATGCATGTCAAATGAGTGCATGACAAGTTAGAGTTTAAATAGTGATCAAATCCGCTCACGAGGGAAAGCACAACTGCACTGCAGCTCAAATCTAATTCAAAGCAGAAACAATTCTTCAGAGGGAGACACACTTATGTAGCTGATATGCATAGCAGATCTGTGTGCACACAGGATGCAAGGCAGATTGTCTCTAACATAAACCTAGATTTAAAAATGTTACATTCTTTTCTCAGTGCATGTTGCAATCCTACTTTATGTACGGGGCACGGCACAAATCATGTGGCTCTTAGGAGAATATGTGATCCCAATGACAGGTGTTATGTCCAGCTCAGCCCCTGGAGGAGCCTGGAATGTGAACTTCTGAAGAAGCCTCGTGAAGAACATGAAGAGCTCCATCTTGGCCAACGTCTCACCAGCACAACTTCTCTTACCTAGAACAAAGAGATGTGGAGGAGACTTTAATATTAATATCTTCCAAATACTTTAAGTATATTACTGTTGAGTTTCTCAACATTCATAATCCACTCATTACCTCTTTATTTATCTATCTATCTATCTATCTATCTATCTATCTATATATATATATATATATATATATATGTACATATATATTAAAAGACAAAAAAATAGAAGCGCCACACATAGTGTATTATATGAGAGACAAAAAATCTCCAAGGGAAAGTACTGGTGAAATAGCCTCGTACCAAAGATCAAGTAATACACAGCTTATCTGATGTTATTCCCAGACGTCTGTATGATATGAGTCCTCTCATGCATTGTCTTTATAGCTTCTGGTAGTATGAAACTGAAATCTCAGAAAGAGAACTATTATAGCGTAATAAGCCTAAAACAAGGCTGAGATTACATTACTAGAATAGGGACTATAGTAAACTCATCCACAGGAATTAGCATAATAAAAGTTTTAATATCAAAAGTTAAAAATATGCCCGTACAAAATGAAAGACATATTGAGGCATATCTGTGAATTTCCCCGATGACAACTGCGGATATGATAATAACAAGCGCCATAACCCTTTGATGGCACAAGGGCGCATGCGCCGGATGATGTCATTCGGTTTCCATGACGCCGACACAGGATGGCGCCGCACTCGATATTTAACAAGTGCACTATCAGTATACTTTCTCTTCCTCCTGATGAAGTTCTATTAATAGAACGAAACGCGTTGAGGCATATTTTCTTTTGCTGTAATTGGATTCACTGCTTGTTCCTGGGGCTATATAGAGGTATTGTCCTTTTTGAGCTTCTGTGTGGAGACTTTGAGGAATTTCCTTATGTATGTACCGGGGACTTAACTTTTGACAAGTGAACCTACATCCAGACTATACAGATAAGCTTATATATATTTTTCAGTTAGGGAGTTTTTTTATTTATATTTCATGCTTTTTAAACCATTGTTGAGAAATTACTACACCATATGGTACATTCATAATTATTTTCCTATCTGGCGAGCGGTTGAGAATCTGTGAGATTGGTGCAGACTTACTAATAGATAAAGAAAGTATCAACCATTGAGCGGTTTAATGCTATATCTTTATGAATGAAGAAGATCAGTCCATGTAGCAGTGAAGCGGCAGGTTGAGTGACCAAGGAGCAGTTATACAGATAAGCTATTTATATCTTTATATCTGGTACGCATATTATTTTAGAGAATTCGTGCTGTCACCATACTGCACGACCATTGTTGATTTCATTGAAGCAACTTATGATGTCACAAATGGACTTTGTCACTATCTTTATATGAACTGCATGCATGGGGTCCTGTGATTTGCATTTTTAGTTATATACCCACTGGGTTCTCTGTTCATACGGATTGAACTTACTATTATTATTTACAGATAATTTGATTGTTCTCAGTGTACACCTAAAGGAGCCGTCCTTCTTTATCCTTATATATATATATATATATATATATATACATATTTTTTGTTAGGACTGGGACATGAAGGGCCCACAGGGGAAATACAAAGGTAGAGGGCCACCAAATGAGGTGTGGCCAGTCACTGGAGAGGCGTAACCAGACCAATAGAAGGGATGTGGTAAGCCCACAAAGCACAGCTAGCACCATAATGTAGTAGATAAAGCATGAAGTGTGTATATAAAGAGCACACAGTCTAGAAGTTGCTCGTGCACAAAACAAAGCAGCTGATCAGCCCTCGAGTTGACCTCTAGATTTGCAATGGTCCACAGTCCTTGAGAACTATAACAATTTGTTTATGAAAGCGAGCGTTCTTTACTCATGCAATATCTCACTGATTTTACTTCTCTGGTGTACTCAAACATGAAGAGCACCATGACCCTCCAAATTATGGAAATTACTGTTGTCATTTGTACTACTCATCTTTTGTCTTTCCCTGATTAAGGTAAGTTAAAAGGTAAGTTCATGATTCTGTCTCTATATTCTGTATAGTTTTTATTTTTTGATATTAGGCTGTATACAATGGTCTGCTCAACTTAAATAATAGTTTCAGTCCATTATGTAAGTAATTTAAGGGAAATACCACGTCTAACTCACCAGCTGAGAAAGGCATGAATGCTTCATTCTTTACAAACTTGCCGCTGGCATCCAGAAAATGTTCCGGGTAAAACTCTTCTGGTTTTTCAAAGTGATCCTTGTCATACAGCACTGACGTCAGAAGTGGGATTATGTGTGTCCCCTAAAGAGTTGTAAACATTTGCATAAGTGACACTTGTATAGGATAACTGAAGTCTGCATCTTTCAGTATTATTATTGTTAACAATATTGTATTTTTATGTCTCTACTCAGTGGTGAAGGTGGGGATGTACACGATGGTATGCATGGTGCCATACCAGCACTTCTCCAACTGCCTTCATTGTAACACTACCAAATTCCATTCACCTACATTTTCCATACTGCCATTTCGACCACTTTCTCTACTCAAAATTCATGGTGCAAATATATTACTGTTTTATGGGGTGATAAGGGCATGTAGTCAGCTTGTATCACAGCACTTGTATCACTATATAATAACAGTAACTTTATATAATTCTGGAGATTAACTGACTCTCATGGCCTGATGCAGAGTTGGTCATCAATTGGGCGTAATTTACGCTAAAAAAGCCACATGTAAAAATAAACTCATATGCTAAGCCATACAGATCTTAAGATTTATGCAGGCTGGTACCAGTAGCATATGTGCCCGATTTACACCAGGCAGATGTCACAGACAGTTACGTCCCACTTGTGCCAATGTTTTTATCCATTTTGTTTTATGTGCAATTCATAATTAGACAACTCAAACAAACTCTATTACAGCAGAAACAATTCTCTGTCCTTTGTACAAAAAAATGTTTTGCTTAAGCATGCACACAAACCATAATATATGTCTGTGGAATGAGGAAAGCACCAATCAGCATCAGTGGTGCAATTGTCAATCACAAGCAGTTTGCTAGTGCCGGAGACCGTCCTCATCATCCTCTGCTATTTGCATCCCCTTTTATTTTGTGAATAGTGTGCTCAAGTGATTGTATCTTTGCATGTTATTGCAGTGCCACTACTTTCCAGTCTTCTTAGGTAAATCTAAGAGGATTTAACGATGAGCACCATTATACTCTGATGGTGAGTATATATAGTATTCAATCTGCACCAGCCCCTCGGTGTTTAAGAAAAAGCTGTCTGTGCCTGATGGATAATTAACTTTTGAAATGTATTACAGGGATCATCAAACCTCTCTTCAATGCGTTGTTCCAGCTTTTATGAATAACATTCAATATTACTTTTTACTTGACTGCATAATGCAGTCTTCCACTTCACTATTTTCAACTCATTGACAGATACCTACTGTCTTTATGTATGCTTCTTATTTTATTATTTCCTTCTGCTTGTTTATATCCTGAATGCTAACCCTCCTGTCAGCCCATTGTAGAATTTTCAACTAGGTAAGGTATTTAAATTAAATGCAATATATAAACAAGTGCCAAGGAAAATCTCAGCAATGAACAAACTATTCATAGATAGTTTTGTTGGCATCTTATGTTACATTATGCAAGAATTTGTTCTTCTCTTAGATTGAATAATTTTTCTGTTGTAGTGCTAGTCTTGTGGTGTTTCTAAAATGGATTTACAAGGTTAAAATGAGCTTCATGTAACACGTGATTGCAGTTTTACTTTGATGGTTAAAACTTGCGTCACTGTTTGGATCTTGTATCTCTTTTCTTATATACGAATCAACTTTGTACCTATGTGGCGGTGAACTTTCAGGAATCTGGCCCTAAACAGTCAGACAGCTGTCTAATCTACAGAGTTGAAAATGTGGACTTTGAATCATTGACTTTGAGAATACAGAGATAACTAATTGTATTTAGGCTGGGTACATAAACAGAAAATTTCCCCCAATGCGATAGTGTTAAGGATTTTACCAACTACTGAAAAAAAAGTCCTGATCAGCATGCTAGTTTATTTGTATACACTATACACGCTTTACCTTCAGATCTGTGCTCTTCATCTGTCATAACCAAAGGCTGAAAAGATCGTGACTCTGAGTCTGCACACTCCATATTGACACTGCTGGTCGTGAGTACATACACACAATAGAAATGGAACAACATTGTTCCATCGTTGAACAAGATTTTTAGTTCAGTTTAAAAATAATATGAAACGATACGATGTGCTTCAGACTGATAATGCTGTCATCGTGCAGCCTATACACTAATGCAATATTGGACCCAACAGTCGTTCATCGTGTGACTGGCCCGATAATCATCTAAAAACCCTGTAGTGTATTCCCAGCCTTATACTATTCCTCCTTGTGGAGAAGAACTGAGTTGTTTATTACTAATTTTAGGTCCTACATTTCTAACAGATATGGTTATACATTTTAAACCTTAACAAATTACTTTGCTTTTTATTTGATTGATTACTGTGACAATAACATAGATCTCAGGTTTTAAAGATTCCTCCAATGAAATTTTTATTTCACAAAATGCCTCAGTCTTTAAAAACTGGCCACCTGATCAACAGCACAAAAAAGTACAATTCCTATTATTTTGTAGATTTAATGCTAACAAACTGTTCCTATTTGCTAGACTTTAAAGTTTAATATGTATTGAATAAGAATATTTACAATGCAAACCCCCTGCAAAAAATAACATTATAGCCAAGTTCAGTAAATACGCTGTGATGTCATGATTGGGACTGGAGAACGGGACTGCAGAAAAATATACCTGGAAATGATTTTAGATGTTGTCCATTAATAGTTAGTAATTGTTAATAATTGCATAAATAATTGTTAACTAGAGATGCTGAGGCTCGGTTTTCCGACCATCGAGCCGAGACGGGAAAGTATTGAGCGGAGCCGCCTCGGTACTCTCCCGCTTCCTCGGATCTGTATCTAGGCATCATCAATGGGTCTTCAGATTTCGCAGGTTTTGGATTCCATAAATACATTCCTCCCCAGGAGAGCCAGCGCCATTGATCACACAGAAACAGGGGTAGCAGTGTTCTTGTCACTCTCCAGTTTCCAGTGCCTAAGCTCAGTGCCATTGATCATACAGAAACAGGAGGGGTTGCATTGTTCTTATCACTTTACAAAAATTGTATGAAAATGACTGGAAATTAATGTTATTTAGGCTAATAATAATGTAGGAACAGAAAAGTGTTAAATTATGTGATTTTAAGCATCTTTCAGCAATTTTATTTTTTTTGAATACAGATCCAAAACCAAAACACATGAGAGCAGTTTTGCTAACACCAAAACACAAAGTTAATCAGATCCAAAACCAAAACACGGGGTTCAGTGAACATCCCTATTGTTAATACATATGTAAAGTAGCCTTGAAGAAATCAATATTTGCAATGATGGGAAACAAGATAAAATGTGTTTCTTACCTTTGGTAGAAAATAGCCTCTGAATGTGACATCTTGCGTAGTAGCATGTGGGAGGTTATTCGGAACTATATTTCCAAATCTTTGAATCTCGTGAATAACAGCGTCAGTATAGGGCATATCTTTACGGTGACTTACTTGAGGCTCAGATGAACCAATAACATTTTCAATCTCACTTTGGACTTTTCCTGTTTCCAAAATAAGAGTTAATAAACACTAAAAACACCTCTTAAGTCCTCACACTTTCAAATTGGTGATTTTTGCCGACACTTAACTTACCGGCAAAAAGTATCACTTAATTGATATGTGCACCTTGTTATATATAGCTTTCCTTTCAGAATATGATAAGTTATATGATATAGAATAAATAGTACATGCAAGATGATCTCTTACTTTGGATTTCTGGGTGTTTCATCATCAACAGAAGACCCCATCTCAAAGTGGTTGAGGTGGTCTCCATGCCAGCAACAAAGAGGTCTGCTACCAACCCTATTAGATTTTCGTTGGTGAAATATAGTTCGGGACCAGGCTTTTCCTGAAATGTGTAAGACATGCTTTGTTAAAACAGCAACATGGAAAGAAACATTACGTGGCATCAATGCTTAGTGCTTAAAATATAAGCAGGAAAACCATTACAATATATTTAAAGCATATATATTACTGCAAAGTATGCAATAATCATAGTGCTGTGTTGCCATATGTTGATTACGTGTGCTAGGTATCAATGGATATTCAAATCATTTATGTATCATACACTATATTAGGACCCTGATTCATATGCACCATATTTGTGTGTATATCATAAAGTACAGATGGAGAACTTTTCTTTTAACCACAAGGCAGGATCAAGCATCTTTCACATAGGGTGACAATTACGGCGTTCACCCCTTACGACGTGCGATGCAAGTCCATAGTATGGACTTGAGGGGGTTAATATGATCCCACCCAATGCATCCTATCCAGCGCTGAGAGCAGGAGAGCTTGATCACACAATATGCAAAAAAGAAATGTGCTCCATTTGTGCATAGGTAAACAGAGAAGGGGGTTTCCTAGTGCCGGGAACGCCCCCCCATCCAAGCCTGGGGCACTGTATAATTGAGGTGGCTGGATCCTGCTCCCGCTTCACACAGCTCTGCTTGAAAAGGGAGAGATGTTAAGTGCACGCAGCATTGCCCATGTATATTATGGGGATAGGAAGAGTTGGAGAGCAGCCAAGCACTGTCTAAAATTATAGCTACGCCCCCATGCATGCTGGTCACGCCCACTGGCGGCGTGGAGTAGAAACCCCCCTCTACAAATCCTGAGTTTGCCCCTGTTGTGCTATATGTGTATATAAAATATGTGGTAGAGAGTTTGACAAAAGTAGAATTACACCCATAAAAATCCTCTGTGATAGTTCCTATACTGTAACTCTTAGGGGTCAATTCAATTGACCGCCAGGTGATGCGATGAGTCTTCGGAACAATCCTTGGAGTCACATCGCTTCTCAGTTTTTACCAAAATATCCGTTCATTTTTCCTTGCATCCCATAGAGATAGTGAAAATGAGCGAATTCTGTACCGCATTACCCGGCAATGTGCACAGCTGGACATGATGGCCATATTTGGGGCTTGGGGAACCTCGCGGAAAGTTGAATCTGCCCCTTAATGTTTGAAGTCACCCACTCTGTCTTAAATTGTATGTTTTCCCTTGGGATGCTTCCACTGATAAGACTGTCACTGTTTTGGAGATATCCACCCATTTTTATTTTTTTTATTTCAATTTGCTATCCCCAATTGATAATAAGATGATTTGCAAAATGTTTTTTTTTTCATTTTTCTGCTGCCCTTCTGAAATACAATGCTTAAACTCACAAACTCCACAACATGAATGTCAATCTGTTTTACATAGAGAAAAAACATTGTAGTAGCACATTCAAACAATTAGACTAGAGGGTAAATGTATTATGCTCCGGTTTTTTCATCTCGCGGGAGATCGGCGACTTTGCATGTAAAATTTAAAGCGGCGCTGGCTTGTAAAGGCAAGTTTAAATTTTACATGTAAAGTCGCCGATCTCCCGCGAGATGAAAAAACCGGATCATAATACATTTACACCTAGGTGTACCCCATACTTGCCTACCTTCTTCAGCTCTCTTCCTGGAGCCAGCCAGTGGAGGTGGACGTGAGGGGGCGGGGCGGCCAAAATCACACCATTTTGGCCCCGCCCCCTGTGACGTCATGCCGCAAATTGCGTCATTTGCCAAACGCCGCGATTCACAGGGAATCGCGGCGTTTGGGATCTAAATCTGCCCACTTCACTAGGAAGTGGGGCACTTCCTAGTGAAGTGGGCAGAATTCAGGAGATTGCCACACTCACCTGGGAGTCCGGGAGACTCTCGCAAAATGCGGGAGTCTCCCAGGCATTCCGGGAGAGTTGGCAAGTATGGTGTACCCTGGTAGTTTAAATCTGACAATGCTGGTTGATTCCTCTCTTCTGGCATAAATAAGTGAGATGCAACTGAACTAGGTATAATTAATCTGCATGAGATAAAGCTATTTAGTTATATCTCTACTCTATCTACTGGTGCACAGGTCTACCGCAGCAGATTAAAATCACCTGTGTACACTTTGCCTTGAAATTTTAATGGCTTCCTGCACTATTCTATTATTGAGAAAAGGAAGGATATGTAGGGACCTCAAACTGAGCTGAATGATGTCAGCTGATAAGTCGATAAGTTAGAATCCACTTTGACAAGTGTTATCTTTCCACAGAAGATAATAGAAAATGCAATGATAATATATTGAATTGCTGCTTATTATCAAGTGGAGGATATGAATTAGCAAAATAATATTGGCAAAGTTCTGTTTTAAAAGAATTCAAACATTTAACAAATAATATTTACAGGTATAAAAAGGAAAATTGTAGTGTTGCACATAGCAACTGATAGGATGTTTGCTATCACTTTAAAAAGGCAATTGCAAAGTGACAGAATGTTATTGGCTTCTCTGGAAAATACCAACTTTTTCCTGTGCACCAGTTTTAAGAAATGACATCCCCTCTATATTTTATTGTATTTAGTTGCAATATCACTGACAGCGCATTAGTCTGCTTATAACACATGTGTTTTCATTTCTCTATCTCTCTTTTGCTCCTTTTATTCACGGTAGATGGATGTGTTCAAGATAATCAGATCCCTCCACTGAAATAATCGATTTGACCTCCTATGCTATGTTGCTTCACTATATTTAGTAATGTAGTGAAATACTATATACAGCTCTGAAATACCATTTGGTGCAATATACTGATAAAGTATAATGTGTTGTAATGATTGCTGTACCATTGCTAAAGATTACCTTGTGGAGGATTTCTGATTATTGTATCTGTGAATATCTCTGCATTCTGCAGATAATTGCACAAAACATATATAGCACAATGCACTAATTACTGCAATAAGCTGTACTCTGGTTATACTGCTCTGTGAAGGCATAAGGGAGTTAATAGATGCATTCCTGTCTTGTATCTCAGTGTAAGGGCTAGATTTACTAAACTGCAGGATTAAAAAAGTAGAACTGTTGCCTATAACAACCAATCAGATTCTAGTTATCATTTATTTAGTTCATTCTACAAAAGGACAGCTAGAATCTGATTGGTTGTTGATGAAGAGTACATAAATAATCTATTATTTGTGTTTCATTTTATAACATATATCAGAATTTAGCCACAATTGAATGAGCACACTGGCTTTGCACAAAACCTTCCTTCCCCCACTGGAAACATGACTTGTGAATACTTGTAAAACCAGTCTTTAGTTGGTCAGTAATTAGCATATGAATGCTGTGAGCAGTTCCTGTGGAAAAGGTAAACTCCGCTCACAAGAAGGTTTTTCATACACTTACACAAGGAGAAACTTTCTTTCGGGAGCTGGTGGCAGACTGATGAGACATGCGGCCATGCAGGGAAGTAAGTTCCCTGGCTAGTAGGAAAGATGGAGTTTTTGAATGGAATGAATGAAAGGTGAGTTAGAAACATAAATGTTATAAATGTTGTAATGTGTTGTTGAATGGAAGATGGTTGAATCTGGATGCATGTGAGTATATGATAATGAATTGTCATTTATACAGATGGTAAATGTGATTGGAAGTATTTTGGAGCTTGTGTTGGTTAAGTTTTGGTCATGGAAGCAATGGTGTCATACATAGTTCTGTGGTTCTGTGTTGGTTTAATGTTGTAATGGAGTTTTGTTTGGAAATAGTTATAGCAATTGTATGGAAATGGTATTGCATAGTTTTTGTTAAATGGAATGGTGGTGTCGGAAAAGCATTTTGTGGAAAAGTGAAGAAACCGTGTAGATGGTATTGGAAAGTCTGCTATGCTGCTGAGGATTTTAGATGCATAGTAAGTGATTGGATTGTTTTGTTAGACTGTTGGTTTGAAGGGTAGTTTGTAGCTCTGAATCTCTAAAATAGTGTGGTTTATGGCTGGAAATGTTGGCGTAGTTGATATTGCAGCGGAGTGAAGTGCCACGTGTTCAGAGCAGGCCGAGTTTCAGACAGTGGAGAAAATGAATCTAGTATCTGGTAAGCCTGTAAAATGGCTGCCATCTAGAAACTCATGAGAAGGGAATGTGGATAGTAAATAATGGCTGTTGGACTTTGAATGAGATATGTGAGATGAATGAAGTGTGCTGTGTGGCTTCCCTCCCCCATAGGTCTCCTCCCCCTACACACACACACACTGTCAGGTGCTGTCTCTGCGCCCTCCACAGGCGCCGCAGTTGGACACCTTCTCTCCGCAATCCTCATCCTGTTGCCTAGCAGCAGAACTCTATATCTACTCACCTGTCTGCAGCCAGCATGTCTTTACCACCTAAATCTCCCTAAACCTATCAGGAGGCATCTTAGAGTACTTAAAGCAGCCTCTGGCACATGTCTAGTGCCAGAGTATTGGTTCTAACCAGCTCCAGCATTTAGTTTATATTCCTGTTTCTGACCTCCTGTGTATTTGACTCCTTGGCTTGTTTGACCTCTCTTCCGGATATCCCTTGTACTTCGCTGCCCGCACTGGTATTGACCTTTGGACCGTTCCTGACTACTCTTGCCTACTCTCAGTGGTACCTCGCTTCCTTGGTTTCGACTCGGCCTGTCTGACTACCCTCTAATGGCTGCACTGGTGACTTCCTGGGAGAACCGCGACCTGCACATCGCACGCAGCAAAGCCGAATCCTCCTTGCCGGGGTCCCTGGTGAACACCGGTGGTGTGTTAGACTCCGCACCTCTCAGGTTAGTAGCGCTAATACCAGTCAGTGATATTCCTCGTGTAAAAGTATGACACACACACACACACCTTTAGAAATAAGTTAGTTAAAGCACACACACAATGACATGTATATTTATATTACAGGCAATAAGTGTAATATATGGCACCAAAATCTATATTTTGTGTAAAATATTGTTACACTATATACTGTTTTATAATACAGCACACTTTAAATGACGTTATATCCTGCTGTGGTTATTCTTGAAGCTATGAGCATAAGCTATTAAATGAATATTAATCCTATGGATTTAAGGGAGAATAAGAATTATATTTCGTAGGTTAATTTAAAAGTACTTTTGCGAGGAGTTGGTTGACGGTAATAGTTCTATATTATGGTATTAAATGGTAACCCAAACATTTGCCAGAATATTAAGGAGATTTAAACCCCATAATCACCCAGGAAACACTTTTACAGTTGTTATGAGCAACATCTCCATTTTTCAAACCCACAGTTTAGTAAATCTAGCCTAAATGTGTTGGGATTCACAAATCTCTAGGTAGTCCGTAATGTGGATGAAAGTGAGGCATATTTCAAAAATGTATTAAAAAACGTAGTGAATAATAATTACAATACCTCTTGTTGTTTCACCAGAAATGTGTCGATAAGATTCCTCTGATCATTAACATCCAATTGTTTCTTATGGGCAGGGAAGGTCTCTCTAATAAATCTGTGCATTTCTTCTACATTGTTAGCACAAGTTTTGTAAACTCCGGAAAACCAGCGCATCACAGATGGAAACGCGTTGTACAACTTACAGAGAAAGAAGATATATTTACTGTATATATATAAACACACAACAGCTAATACAGGCTCAGGAAGCACTTGTGATTTAAATAAACTTAATTTAGAAACATCTTGGAGGCGTGAAACCTTTAAACTTATTTGAAAATAAGCAAAGATTTAAGCAAAGAGAAGAGACCAGTAATTTCACACACACAGTTCACACAATAGCAGATCACTGGGAGGTATTACATTAAAAATGTTCAGTCAATGGTGAAACTCCTGAAGACAGAAATTGTCCTTTCTCATTGGAATGTCAACACCTCTAGGGTAGATGGAATACAAAGTGTATCAATGCAGATTGATGTTCTATTTATGCTGCTCCAATCTATCTGCCCAACTGATGGAAAGGTGAGTTTCAGTCTTGAGAAACCAACATTTGGAACTCAGTGAGTCCATTTTGATGGGGCCCATTTTCAATGACAACATACTAAAACTATTGTTTTCACACTTTGAAATTATGTAACTATGTTAATGAAATGTAGTGAAAAGACTTGGAGGAGTGGTCCCGGCAGAATGCACAGTTGCAGCCAACTCTGAACTTTGGGTCATCCTTTTAGGATTACTGAGTCTCCCTCGCACAGAAGAAGGTGGTCATGTGGAGGGGTCATTCTAAGGTGAGATGGGTGAGTACTACATTTTGCAAAGTACATCTCTTTTAAAAGAAAATTATAAAATTACAATTTACTTAAAGACAGCAAAATGTTACAGAGAAGGAGCATGCAAACACCACTAAATATAATCAAAACTATACACATTCTTCTAATGAAATGATCAAGTTTTATAAAGTAATTTCTAGTGAATATGTTCTATAGTACTCAGCAGGCAAAACTCAAGGAAGTTTGTGGATAAATCCATTTGCCAATTATCAGCGTGGCTGACAGCGATAGACTGTATACAATATGAAAAGCAGTTGCTTACCATGGCCTTTGGACTAGCAACTAAGTGGGAATTTTCACTGGCAATATTCAAAAGCCTCAAAAGTTTTGGATCCTCATATTCAAATCGATGACTGAGTAATATGGAAACAATTATATTGGCAACAGCAGCATTTATAATCAATTTATTGTCAAAGGGCTTGCCTGGAATTGGAAAGAATAAACATAATAAATAGCTTAAGAAGAAAGTAAAGGAGCATCATATATATACTTTATCTATCTATATATATTATCCATAGTAAAGCTAATATTCGCCCAAGAAATGTGTGTTTTGCCTAGCAACGGGGCTCAACTTCCTTCTCTAGCTTTGATTTTTGCCCCATTACTAAGGTACAAGAAGCTTTCATGGTTTCTCTCACTATTACTTATGAATATAGACATCTTCTCAGAAGATGACTCTAACTTCATGCATTCATGACAAAGATGACTATAAAAGAAACTATGTACAGCTGAGTAAATTGAACAAGTTTAATTAAAGCAGTCACTGACCTTTGAAGGAGTTTATATGTGTCACTAGACAATCACTTTCTTCACTAATACTGTTTTCAATTGTTATTCTCCCCATCCCAAAATCTCGTAGAGTGGACAGAGTGAAACGTCTCATCACTTTCCAGTTTTCACCATTAGAAAAAATAACTCCTGATTGGAAAATAAAATATTTGATGAAGAAAAACCAAGATTTGCGGTGTTACAGCCATTTAATACAGATAAAATCCTTATCCGATATGTCAGACAATGATGGTATAGCCTCTGTGCTTTGTATAGGGGATGTTCTGTGGCACATGAGCACAAAATGGAAACCTCATGTCTAGTACTGGCCTTCTGTGTGTCATTTGCCCACCTCCTTATCAAAGAGGAATGGTCAGATTTCTTTATAGTTATTAGTTTAAGTGTAGGGGTTATCTGGTGAGCACACATAGTGGTATATGTGCAGGATGAGTCCCATTTGTCCGTAGCACTGAAAGGGTTAATAAATTAGCTAATTTTGACCTTAACATATAAATTTGTTAGTGAAAAATCTAGTGTGTAGTAGGCACTAAAAAAATTAATAGTATATTTTTAGGGTGCATCTTTTTTTTTTGCATATCTTTTAATAAATATTAAATTGCAAATATCTAAACATATATGTTCTTTATGTAAAACATTATTATGAGGATCATTTATATACATCCTCTCCCCAATTAGTACTTTGGTGAAGGTTTTCCTGGGCACTTCTACCTTTTACTCTATCTAAATGCTGGTCCCTGCTGTTAACTGAACTATGGAAGAGAGGTACCATGAACATCCCATTAGATGCTGCTTTTACTGACTTCTGAGTCCTCCGAAATTCAGGGGTTGGCAACTATGTGAAAGTAAAGGGGCGAGACTCAAAGAATGGACACCCAGTTTTCTGCACCCATGGGAAGGTGGAGGTGGAACTAACTTGGACAGGGAGGCTGTTCTAAAGTAGTAAACCATTTTGTAAGAGAAGGAGATAAAAATTAGTACATGATCAAAAATTAAACTATTGATTGCAAAACAGTAAAATGTGTACTTAGAGAGTAATATGCAATATTGTATAAATATATATATATATATTAGTGAACAAGCAAACAAAAACTACTATTAGTACTACTGCTATACTATATATAGTGTATGTATGTATATATGTATATATATATATATATATATATATATATATATATATAATAAATATTATTATTGTGATAGGGGTGACAATTATATAATTTATACAATAACTTTTACCATGTCCTTTAAGTATATCATGGAATAATGGCACTTTTGCTCTTTCAGAAAATTCATCTGCGTGGTTTACAAGAGCATCTTTCACTGTCTCATATCCGGTCAGGACGACTATTTTCTCTTCTCCTATTTGTATACTGAAAATTGAGCCATACTTCTGGGAAAGCTGCAAAACAACATAACATTAGTTGTTGATGTAAGATGTATGTCTTTTATTAAACACCGCTACTAAATCTCTATGGACTTTTGGGAAACTCTGCTATCCAAACAATTGTCAAGGCAATTTGAATTCTTCTTTTGAATATTAAAACAGATATCCATCCTAATACCAAGAAAACATGAATTACATACGTTTACATTATTTAATGTTATTATAATGCTTATAATTTCTCATGTTTAGTGTCTGAAAGAAGAGGATTCCCTTTTGCCAAACAAGGTTAGAGCTGGCAGAACAGAGGACACAGAATCTAAATGCCCCCGATATTCACCCGCAAGGAAGTTTAGGCATTGCTGCAGGAATATCCGCTGCTTGTGGACCTCTGAACTGCCTCTTAGTGTGGCAAGCTGGTAACAAAGTATAACAAGATGCTGAATCAGCAAGCTGGAGAAGTTCAATTGTAAAGCTCTTTGGAATTTGCTGGCACTATATAAATAAATGTTGATGATGATGATGATGATGATGAGCATCAGCAACACCAAAATCAGATACACTGGAAGTCACAGTGAAGTTCCATGTCAGCAGTCAGACGATAAGTCAAACAAGCTGGGGTCTGCAACATATGAGACACAGATGAGGTACCAAATCAGGAGACAGTAGCAAGATCCAACAAGCCAAGGTCAGGAACGCAGGGAGACATACTAAAAGGTAGGATAAAGTATAAAGGCTGGAGTAAGGAGAACTAATAATCTGGCACTGAAAGTGCACAGAATGATGTTTAAATTGGTTCATCAGATTGAATTAATTGGGCCTGATGGCAGTGACGGTGAGCAGACGGCAACTAGAAAACCCTGTAAATGCAGATAGGAAACAGAGCAACTAGGTGGTAAAGTAAAGGAGAAGTAAGCACCGGGTACAAGTGAGAATTAGACCCCTGGTCCAGTGTAACCAGGGAAAACTAATAAGCTCCTTTGGATTGCAGTATCATCTCTATGTGGATGATACACAAATCTATATATCCTCTCCTGATCTTTCACCATCTGTGTTGTCTCACGTTACTGACTGTCTTTCTGCCATTTCATCTTGGATGTCTTCTTGCCAACTCAAACTCAATCTTTCAAAAACTGAATTTAAAATATTCCCACCCAAAAACAGAAGCTTCCTGCCTGACAATTCTATTTCTGTTGATAACATGACCATAAATCCCACCCAGCAAGCTTGTTGCCTAGGTGTAATCCTTGACTCACAACTGTCATTTAACCCCCACATCAACTCTATATCTAAATCATGTTACATACACCTAAAGAACAATTCCAGAATACGCACATATCTCACACAAGACACTGCAAAAACCTTAATTCATGCACTCATCATCTCCCGCATCGACTATTGCAATTCCCTCCTTACTGGTCTTCCCAAAGTCAGATTTGAACCCCAACAATCTATTTTGCATGAAGTGGCTAGATTGATTTTCCTTGCAAACCGTTATTCCTCTGCTGAGCCACTCTGTCAGTCTCTACATTGGTTGCCTGTATTTCAACAAATCCAATATTAAATTCTTCTACTAACATACAAGGCCATCAACAAAATTGCACTGACATACATTTCCTCACTTGTCTCAAAATTTCTCCCAACTCGACACCTCCGTTCTGCACAAGATCTACGTCTCTCTTCCACTATCATCACATCCTCCCATTCTCGGTAACAGGACTTTTTCGGGCTGCACCCACTTTCTGAAATTCCCTCCCTCGCACAGTAAGACTTTCCTCTAGTCTTCAAACCTTCAAGCGTTCTCTGAAAAAACCCACCTCTTCAGACAAGCTTATGATATTCCTTAACCACCATCTTATTCTCCCTAGATTACCCTATTACCCCCCTCTACACAGCTAACACAAGACAGCAACCCTCTGACCAACATTTCCACACACACAGCCCACTCAATACTTTTACCTTTGCATTCTAGCTGGTCCATTGTGCAATATGATGTAGCACATACCCTTGTGTTTCAAACTCCCATTGTCCTATAGATTGTAAGTTTGCGAGCAGGGTTCTCTTACCTCTTACCTCTCTGTCTGTATGTATTACCCAGTATTGCCTTATTAATTGTATAGTGCTACGGAAGTTGCTGGCACTATATAAATAAATTTTGTTGATGATGATGATGAAGGCTTGTTGGGAAATCTCTTGTTATAAATGTTTGACAAAATGGGGGTCTTAACCAGAGGCCTTAACCAACGCACTCCTCGGGTCCACAACCTTTCCCGTCAACAAGCAATGGTATGACACTTTTGGACATATTAATTCAGAATTTGATTGGCCATGTATTTCTTTTGTTCCTGTATTGAAACGGACTGTGGAGTAGGACTGGGAAGATAGTAATGATTAAAGGTATGAGCAGAGAGGCATAAAATATGTATGGAATACATAAAGAACAGGGTCGTTCTGGCCTAAAGACCACCGGCTTAACCAGTTCTAGAACCTTGAATGGTCCACTAAAAGGAGGAGTAAATTTCATACTAGGGACCCTGGTAGAGATTCTGGGTGGAAAGTCATACATTCAGATTCTAGCTATCATTTTGTAAATGACTAAAATCAGATTGCATGCTCTAGGCAACATCTCCACTTTTCAAACCTGCCGGATACTTGCATCTTGATAAATTTAACCCCTGGAATTCAATTGGGTATTAAAAGCCTTATAGTTTTATAGCGTAGAGAAGCCTTTGGACTGCAGATAATAAGCTGTTGACAATTTGTTTAGACACAAATTGGGAACCTTGATTGGACACAATTTCAAGTGCAAAATATTTTTAACAAAAGCAGAAGCCATCATAGCAGCAAAAGTGAGGCCTTTGATAGGGACAAACTAAGCTGCTTTGAAAAAAATACTCCATAATCACTCAGATGGTATTGTGCCCTTTGGATTGGGGAAGGTCTGTAATAAAGGTCATGGGAAGATGATTCCTGGTTTATCTGTGATGGATAATGGTACTAGAGGCTCCATAGGACTTTGATGCAGCACCTTATGTTGGACACAAATGAAATAGGCAGGAACAAAGTCTTAAAAAATTAAGATATCATTCAAGTACACGGCATTAAACCCTATAAAGAACATCACAAAATATTTTGTTGACAAAATTCTGGAACACAGCAGGAGTGTTACACAAACCAAATGACATCACAAGATACTAATACCCATCCCTGGTATTAAAGATAGTCTTCCACCCATCTCCCTCCCTTATGCAAATAAGAATATAGACTCCGAAAAGTTCTATTTTGAGGAGACAGTTACTGTCAAAGAGCTATTAAATTAAAAGTATAGGATACCTGCTCTTAACTGTGATGGCATTCAAGCCCTGGTAGTCAATACAGGGAGGCAGCCTCCTATCCTTCTTCTTAACGAAAAGCTAAACTGGCCCAAGTGGGTGAAGCTGAATTCCAAATAAATCTCAAATCCAAATTTTCTTGAATATTAGCGGACATAGCTTGTGTCTCTGGTAAAGGTAGTGGGTAAACGAACGAGGAGGAATACTACTAGGACAGTAGTTTAATTGCATAGTCCCATCGGCTATGGGGAGGCAATTCTTCAGCTTTTTGTTTACTAGAGACATCTGCAGGGGGCTACACTGTGTGTAAGAAAAGTATAGTTTTCAAAAAACATATAGGCATGTGTGAACAAGGGGTAACCTTTTGAAGACACTGCTGGTAACTGATAGGTCCCCAGGATAAAATCTGGGTGGAATGCCAATTGATTGAAGAGTGAAGTCCAATCAACAAAGCATCGTCGGAGTAAAATATATTCCTTATGCTGCCCATCTACAGTCTTGCAGAACCACCAAAACTTCTGCAAGCCTGATCATTTTGTGTTTTTTATTGCGTCTGGTGAAATGCCACTTTTGGTGGCCCAACGTTCACTGTGGTGTTCAATAGTATGTACACATTTCTAAACGCCCTGAAGCAAACATTTTTGCTTGCTTCTGCCTCTATCATTACCAACTATGGCATGTGATTCCATCACCTTAGAATTTTTGGTGTATCTCCCTATTTCTAAAGGTTTCTGCTATTATGAATGATATCCTAAATATGGTTGGCCAGCTGACCAAAATGACACATTTCATTACACTTTAAAATGTTCTACCAATTCATTGATTCAGGAGGTGGTCTCACTGTACAGTGTTCCAAATGACATCCTCTCAGACCAGCAATTTAACTATTGTTTATGCCAACAGTTTTGCAGTCTCCCCAGCATCAACTTACAACTAATTACTCCTTATCACACACAATCTAATGGGGAGTTTTCCTTCAACAAAACTATCCAATTAACAGTGCAA
Source organism: Mixophyes fleayi (assembly GCF_038048845.1). Classification (NCBI taxonomy): domain Eukaryota; kingdom Metazoa; phylum Chordata; class Amphibia; order Anura; family Limnodynastidae; genus Mixophyes; species Mixophyes fleayi. The sequence goes on along the minus strand of NC_134404.1, from coordinate 29,704,773 downwards.
ACTTTCAGCTGTATTGCACCTATGGATTTCATCCATCCCGCTTCCTCATACTTCATGTATATTTTTTCAGTTCCTTCTATTCTTAAAAGATCCAAAAGATCCTTTCATCCTCTCCTCTACCCAATGATGTAGTGTTCTTGCATCAAATCAACACAGATGATAAAGCCTTAAGAGAACTTTTGGTGACTCTGTCTGGTTATCCAACCATAATCTATGTTTTCAGCTCTCCTCCAACAAAATAGGCCAGAAATATATTGGACTTCTCTGAACCATCGCTCAAAGTAATTCTGTTTCCTACAATCTACAATTATACAGAACACTCCAGAACCATCCTGTTTTACACATTTCTCTCCTGAAACCTTTTGGTCTGGACCTGACCAATTCTTGTGAATGTAAAACAGGAATATCAGGCAGTCGCCATTCTTAACTCAGGGAACCACAGTATGTCTTTTGGTGAAAAGGATACAGCATGGACAACAGTATGTTCCCAAGAGCTTTTCATATCAACCCTCTCTATTATATTTCCACCATCTGCATCCCAACAAATAAGGACATCAGTGTCCAGTGCCATTTACTGGCTGCTGTATCTTAACTTACCTGGCTCATAGTTCTGACTACAAACCTCCACATATGTGGATCTTCCTCTTACTTCCCTATACCTTCATTTGGAAATTTACTGACAGCCAGAATCACAAATGGTTGGTTCTCCTAGCCTCTGAACTTACACCCATGTGATCTGGTATAGTATATTACTGGTTCCTGCTTCAGAGCCATTGACTCCTGCTATGCCAGTCCTGGATTTAAAGTTTATCGTAGAACAGTGTCTTTTTCCTCTAGTTTATCCATCTCTGAAAGATAACTATTTTCTCAGCATTTTTTGAGTTCTACTGCAGACCCTTACTTCTGGTCTTGGAAAAAACTCAACCAGAAGGATCCATCTGGTTCCAGCCCCTGTCTTGCATGAAGAATGATCAGAAAAAGAAGCTTTGTCCCTGTATAAATATACCTTAAATCCCACAACAAAATAAAACATAATTACATCCACCTCTCTGAACGTTAAGTGAACAATGTGCTGTCTTTTTTGTTAAATTAGCATAAATATAAATGATCAATGAACTGTCTACTTTTGTTTTGGTTTATAAGACAATCTATAACAATTTTGGTAGAGAACATATGCTCATCAGCACTAACTAACTGTACACCAGCTACTGGATGTCAGCGCATGTCCACTGCTCTGTGTTGTTTACTTCTAACACCATGTTAAGGTCATTGCTGAAGGTTAAGCTGTCTAAATTATACCCTTTATTATTTATCATGAAACCACTTTTACCATGGCACAGAATAGAGCCTGATAGGTACTCTAGCAGTCCACCAATGCAACATGAACAGTGAGATGACCTCTTTGAAGCTGGACAGTGTCCTTTATGTTGTCCTGACACTAGTGATTAAAGACAGAGTTATTTCCACTCCAAACAATGCACTATGATAAACATATATACATAACAACCATTCAGTTACATATTCACATTGATGAATGGCCTTGAAATGTCTGCTACTTTATCTTTATTCTAGAACTGTAATCTTACAGTCTGCTAGTGAACAGCACCAGGCTCACTCCCCTGCTTGTCCATTTGTAGAAACAGCCCATCATGGAGTGCCTTTATTATAGTAGGCTTATTGCAGTAAATTAAGTGTTACCTGTTTAAATGTTTCATAAGGCTTCTTTGTGTTTAACATGAGCATGTTTCCAATGAACGGTAAAGGTTTAGGTCCAGGGGGAAAATTGTGATAAATGTTTCTTCTGCGTCCATAAAAAAAAATTGCCACAAAAAGACATAGAATAGTTGATAGAAGTATTGTGATTGGATCGGTGGTATTCATTATGTCCACAAAGCTTTCTTTTCTATCAAAAGACAATAGTTACATGAGAGCAATAATATACAGAAGCAATAAGACATTGAAATGAATGTCAGTTTATATGTCTGATGCCATGCAGTTTCAAGGGGGCTATCTGTATATAGATGGTGGACTTGTATTGGGGCTTATCTAGAGTTAGACACATATGAACCTTGAACATTTTTGGGAAAAACATATACAAGAAAACATATGTCCAGCTGAAAAAAGTAGCACTTGTGTCAGTTGTTTGTCGGGCATACATGTATGTTTACACCCACAATAGCGTAGAAATAGAGTAGAGATGTGGTTTGACAGTAGTAAATGCTAAAGTGGCATTACCCTATAAGTACAAACATTTGTTATCTCCTTTAAAAATCAAATTGCATCTTCTTTCCTGCAGTAGTCCAAATAAAAATATTACTTAATTAAAACGAATACTATGCGACAATGACTTCATATAATATAGCCACCATGCTAACGGCTAAGTACTATCAGCTGGAGGGTGTTAATGTATGATCAGCCAATCAGAAGCGGCTAGCTAGTGTTGCTGATAGTCACAACCATCATTTCACCAGACCTACAGCACCCGCAAAGATATGCCTTCTATGCATATGCGCCCATGTCTTATTGTGCCACAATGACAAGAACACACCCTTACTATACTCAGCTTCAGGGGCGGATTGGTCATAGGCCTTACCAGGAACTTTACCGGTAGGCCGATGACCTAATGAGTCCGCCTGTCTGTTTTTTTTTGTTCCTTTGATTTTTTTTTTTTTACATTCTTAGACCTGTCGCTCCCCCCTGTGGCCTATCCGACACGAAGTGGATATCACATGGGACGCGCACCATGTGACAGGTGCCATCCCATGTGAGCAGAGAAGCGCAGCTTGGAAGCGGCTGAAAGGTAAGTGAGCGGAGCGCAGCAGCAGGGTGCTGATTTCAGTGTGTGTGAGTGGAGGGGGGCCGATTCCTGTGAGTGTATGTGCACAGCGGTGGGGTGCTGATTCTAGTGTGTGTGAGCGGAAGGGGGGCTGATTCCAGTGTGTGTATATGTGAGCGGAGGCGGGGCTGATGGCAATGTGTGTGTGTGTGTGTGAATGAAGGCAGCAGGGGGCTGATTGCAAGGTGTATGTGTGAAGGCAGCAGGGCGGAGGGCTGCTGACAATGTGTGTGTGTGTAGGCAGCAGGGGGGGGTGATGACAATGTGTGTAGGCAGCAGGGGGGGGCTGAGGACAATGTGTGTAGGCAGCAGGGGGGGCTGATGACAATGTGTGTAGGCAGCAAGGGGGGGCTGAGGACAATGTGTGTAGGCAGCAGGGGGGGCTGATGACAATGTGTGTGTGTGAAGGCAGCAGGGGGGGCTGATGACTGTGTGTGTGTAGGCAGCAGGGGGGGCTGATGACAATGTGTGTGTGTGTGTAGGCAGCAGGGGGGCTGATGACAATGTGTGTGTGTGTGTGTGTAGGCAGCAGGGGGGGCTGATGACCATGTGTGTAGGCAGCAGGGGGACGACTGAGGACAATGTGTGTGTGTGTGTGAAGGCTGCAGGGGGGGCTTGTGGCAATGTAGTGTTTTGGCAAAGGGGGCCTGTGGCAATGTAGTGTTTTGGCAAAGGGGGCTTGTGGCATTGTAGTGTTTTGGCAAAGGGGGCTTGTGGCAATGTAGTGTTTTGGCAAAGAGTGCTTGTGGCAATGTAGTGTTTTGGCAAAGGGGGCTTGTGGCAGTGTAGTTTTTTGGCAAAGGGGGCTTGTGGCAGTGTAGTGTTTTGGCAAAGGGGGCTTGTGGCATTGTAGTGTTTTGGCAAAGGGGGCTTGTGGCAATGTAGTGTTTTGGCAAAGAGTGCTTGTGGCAGTGTAGTTTTTTGGCAAAGGGGGCTTCTGGCAATGTAGTGTTTTGGCAAAGGGGGCTTGTGGCATTGTAATATGGGTGTGAGGTAGGTGGTGGCTAATTAATGGGTGCTATTTTGTTTGTGGAGTTATGGTGGGGCAATTTAATTTAATAGCGGGGACTATTTAAGAAGGGATGGTTTGGGGGCTATTAATTGAATGTGGGGGTGAGTTTGGGAAGAATGAGTTATATTTATTAAATGGAATTTGATTTATTTGATGCCAGTGATGGTTGCGGAAAACATAAATGCTATTAATTTATTGCTGGAGCTGTGGACGTTCTCTACTTTAATTTGGGTGGGAGGTAGGCTAGTAATTTAATGGTGGACTGCAAGTTGGAGCAAATTATTTAATGGTGGGTGCTATTTAATTTATTAGTGGAGTCTATTGATTTAAGGTGAGGTGACAGGACCTGTAATTTAATGGTGGGGTGGTTTGGGGATATTGAATGTGGGGCTGAGTTTGGCAAGAGGGCTATTTATTAAATATGAATTATTTAATGCCAGCACGGTCATGGGAAATGGTTATATTTATTAAATGTAAATGCTGTTAATTTATTGCTGGGGCTGTTTGGAGGGAAATAGGTTTATTTATTAAATGTGAATTCTAGCATTTTAATGTTGGGGCTGGGGGGAAGCCTATTTATTAAATGTGGGTGCTTTTGATTTAACACCGGAGCTTGTTGGAGTTTTATATATTTCATGTACTTATTTTTTTTCGAAATAGGGCCCCCAGCATTCCAGGATCCAGACAAGTGGCAACTGATCAAGAGACACCAGCAACCACAGGTAGGGAAAGCAACAAGAACAGGTAGGAGAGAGCAGGACAGTCTGCCAACTGTATTTTTCTATATTGGCAGTTCCTCTACAACATGTTATTAAATAAACATGAATATGTTTCAGCGGGACAGTCCTGATTTAGGACTCTGTCCAATGAGTGGGAATGTTGGGACAATTGTGGTATGTAATGGGCAGTCTAGCAATATTCAGCCTTTTGATGGCATAATCAACTTTGTATTAATCCCGCCTCTTTTTGTGTTTGCTCTGCCTACACTTGATTTGGTCCCGACCACATGAGGCCACTTCCAGATTTTTTTTCCAGGGCCACTTTATGTTCCCAATCCGCCCCTGCTCAGCTTGCACTTGCCTGCCCCTGATTGCTCTCATTCCTCCTGTCTAGATGTAAGGAGACACAAATCAGTGATAATCAAATAATTATATACAGATGTTAATGTGTGCACATTAGCAGTACAGACATGTACATCTTACACAAAAGAAATTGATTTACGTCCACTTCTAAATGAGCCCTATTAGTTAAAATGTAAAATATAATACATTGTTAGCATCTGCCTTAGTATGCTGCTTCATCCCAGCAGCTCCTGCCTCTGGGACTATTCTGGACTTTATTATTGTAATTACCGTGCAGTACTTGTGTACCACCAAAGGTGCTGCTATTCTGTCATCTCGTTCCACTACCAGGGGTTAACTATTTGCACCTGAGGGTCTCATATATATGCCTGCCTCTCCCAGTATCCTTTGCTGGTCATTAATGTTTCTGTGCCTGTTATGTTTGTTACTCTTGGACTACTGCCTTGCTTTTCTCTTTTCCTGTGGAAATCCTTGTTTCACCGGTTCCTGCTTCACTGTAGTATTTACCACTTACCTGTACCTTGTCTCCTGGAAGCAAACCTGACATCTGTAATATACCTGTTATTCTGCATTACCTTGAAGGCTGTTAATTCACTGGCCTGGTCTGTATTTACATTGCAATACCTGGACTGTGTTTTCACTGCAATAAACAGTTTAATGTTTTCAACATATGTCTGGCTCCATGGCTGTAATTACAAGGACCTAGTTTGTGGAACAGATTTTTAACAGACATTCATTTATTTTTAACTGCATTCTGCGTTTTTCACTCATTTTATTTGAAATGTGGGTGTTTTTTAAACATCCTCTCGTTTTACTTGTTCCCAGATATTACTTCAGTTTTTCCTCATCTTAGTAAATGGAAATTTAACTGTTTTACTATTATTATTGTTATATTTTAAAACATTGTAACTTACATTGACCAACAAAGTGTTGTATCCATACCTCCAAACATGTGTCTCTTTTGAAGTGCTAGGCTGACCCATACTCCCCTCACCTTCAAACACCATTCGCAGCACTGCTGCTCTGCATTTCAGAACAACAGAGAATGAGACAAACCTCTCAAATTTGCCAACCGCGGGGCAAAGCTGTCCTAATCTAGATAGCATGACAGAGCCATCAAACCGGGACAGTTGGGAGGTATTCTAACTTCCACGCTGTCCACGAGCTGCCAGGGAGAGGGGGGCTCAGCCGACTCTCCTCCCCTGGTGCCTCTCTGTCTGGGGTCAGAGATTTATCTTTTAAATCTCCCATCCAAACTGACTTCCAGGGACTGGACTTTCGGGGTATGGCTCTGCTCCCTGGTCGAAAATAGTACCAGGGGAAAGCAGCCAGATCCCGGGGCAGCAGTCCCTGCCCTGTCACTAGTTGAAGCTTTTTGAGCTCCAACTAGGGACTTAGCCTCCTGGGACCCCCAGGAGGTGCTGCACATTCTAGACCTATTTGATTCAAGGAGGCTGGTTGTTAAGTCCCTCCGGCAGCCACTGAAGCTGGCTCCCGAAGGGTGAAGAATCCAGGGCTGCTCCTGCAGTCCCTTCTGGACCACCAGGGACAGGGTAAGTATTTTTCTTTATTTATATACATTTACATTCACATTATACACATATACATTTAAAATATACATAGTTATACTCTCGGAGCCTAGCGTTAGGAATTAACCCCTTCAGCAGTGAGCTCCAGTGCTTTACCGACACTGCAGCACCTACACATTTAAATCTCTATTTAAAAATACACATATGCACACTACTTAGTTTTAAACCCTTTCACACTGCAGAGCTGTGCCGCTGATTTCACCCCTCCGGCGCCGGAGACGTTTTCAAGATGGCCACCAGCACTCGGGACCCACCCACAATATATATATATATATATATATATATATATATATCTTAAGATCAGGGTTATGAGTGCCGTTTTCAGGGGTAAACGGCTGCAATTGCCATGCGTCAGCCAAACAATGTCACACCAATCCTATGCCTAGTTTCAAGTAGCCAAAGCTAGTTTTTTCAGCAGCTCCAAAAATAACCAAAACATAAACAAAAGTCCTAGCCTATACGGCTCTAATTAATGCAATAAAGCGAATTCCCTCTCTTAAGTGGAGAGACCCAGGCCCGGCGCTAACATTAGGCAGCTGCGCAGGGCATTAGGGTCACCTCCATGAGTGAAGAGGCACAAGGGGCTCCTGAAATGTTTCATAGAAAGTTGCAGACTAGGCAGCTACAACGACCGAGCATCGGGGTCGGTCCTTCCTGCTGCTCTGTGTCTCTGTTTCAGCCTCATGTGACTGCAGCAGTCACATGTTTCTCAGTGGTGCCGGGCTCTCTGCACTGCAAGAAATTAGGTAAGCAGAAGGGATAATCCTCAACTAACATCACATAGAAGATAAACAAATACTAAAACTAGTTTAATTGATTTCATTATATGAAAGACTAATTTTATGAAGTTTTAAATAGGGTAATTTTAAATAATAATATCAAATTATCTTGCCCATTTAATTATAAAGCACTAGTCTTGCAATATATAAAATCTTAATTTAATAAATTAATTATGCACAGCAAATTAAATTAATAATAAATGCATGATTTTTTTTTTATCCATTACTTTTATCCATTTGTATTATTTTATGCCATTCTTCTCAATTACCAATAAACTTGTTTTTTTTTATAAAAATGGAGCAGGAGAATGCCTTAAAAGGCTTTCCCAATGTGAGAAAATTCGGTAGACAGGTTGGTAGTGAGAGAACATCTAGTGGGCAGAGGGAAAAGCTGGTGGGAAGGTTGGGCATGTGAGAGAAAAGCTAGTGGGCAGAGGGTAACATGGGACAGAAAAGCTGGTGAGCAGCCTGGGCATGTAAGAAAAAAGCTAGTGGGCAGAGGGTAATATGTGAGGAAAGCTAGTGGGCTGCGTCGGCATATGAGAGAGAAGCTGTTGGGCAGAAGGTAGCATGGTAGAGAAAATCTGGTGGGCAGTGAGGGCATGTGAGAGAAAATCTGGTGGACAGGTGTGTGTGACCTATGTATAGTGATCAGTGTGTATGAGGTGTGTAACGTCAGGTAGACCTGTGTATAGTGATCAGTGTGTATGAGGTGTGTAACGTCAGGTAGACCTGTGTATAGTGATCAGTGTGTATGTGAAAGTAAATAGAGTGGTACATAAAGACTGGTCAGCAGAGTGGCATGAGAGAAGAGCTGGTGGGGAGGGAAGCATGTAAGTGTTTATCAGGTGTGTGATACTGATGTGTGAGACTGGTATACAGTGATCAGTGTGTATAGGGTAAGTAATAGAGATTCTGTTGCCAACTTATTGCAACAAGTTTTCTTTCTTTGTTTTGAAATCTAACATTTGAAACCTCTTCTAGAAATCCTACGTTTGCCCCTCTGCAGTAGTGGAGCATGGACTGCATTCTACGTTAGACATCATTACATCTAAACTGCAGCCCTGCCAGACAGTCAGGAGGAGGTAAGAGTTATTATTTTAATTTTGCAAAAGTAAAGCATGTGATGGGCTGGGAAGTGGTTTTTAGGGGAGTAGGTTGAACCTTTGCCTAGGGTGCCACAAAGCCTTACACCGGCCCTGGAGAGACCAAATGTCAAACAAACATAAAATAACAGAACTCACAGGTACTAATGTCAGTTCTTCTTAGCAGGACTCTAATCTGTCCCCCAGGTAGTGAGAGACTGAGGAAACAACCTCACAGCTTACTAATAGCACCTTACAGACCCAAAACGGGCCTTATGAATGGATCCCACCCTTCTCTCGCCATTAATAACCCCAAGGATCGTTACACTGAACGACTGAAGCCAGACCGCTGTAAAATACATATATATATTTATATGTATATTTGTATATTGTATACGTTACGAGAAGTGTGTATGTATATATATATATATATATATATATATATATATATACATATATATATATATCTATCTATCTATATATATACATATATATATATATATTATACATATATATATATATATATATATATATATATATATATATATATATATATTTATATATGTATGTATATATATATATATATATATATATATATATATATATATATAGATAGACAGATAGATAGATAGATAGATAGATAGATAGATAGATAGATAGATAGGTAGATAGATAGATAAACAAAAGTTTTGTTTGTAAAGCAAGAATATTTTATCTACACACAGTGGACTTACTGCTATTAACCACTTACTGATTACCCAGTAACTTAAGTGATAGGACATTGGTCTCTTACCTCTTCAGAGAGAACTAAGGCTGGGTACACAATGCATAAAATTTCTCCCAATGCAATATCTTCAATGTTCAGAAGAATTTGAAGACGTCTCCGGAACAACTGGATGAACAGCCGCCTGTACCGTGGTAGGCAGAGATGGAGAAGTTTTAAAATTGTCCATACAGGTAGCCAGCGACTGAAGACACTGAAGCAATTGAATCTGCATGGCATCTTGGCGTTCTAATCTACCAACCAGGTGTTGGAGTAAATCTTTAGCAGAGGGTTCTCTTTCAGGATCTGTGATGGCTGGTTCTTACTGTCAGGATTGTACAGGAAGGATGAGTGAGATCCTGCTGTCTCAGCTGGCATTGGCTAGACTTTCCCAGAGGCGCGGAGTCTAACAGAATGGAAGGTATTCACCAGGGATCCCCACAAGGAGATTTGGGCTTCAGCGGCTTCTACCCTGCTGGTCGCGGCCCTCTAGGGAAGTTCCCAGTGAGACAGATAGAGAAGTGGTTTGGCAGTGTTCAGAAAGATACAGTTCTAATAGCAGATGATGATCATAGCAATTACCACTAAGGAGTGGAACATGTAGGCAAAGTTCAATAGAGTAGAGAGTTTGTAGCATTGGATGAACTACGGCTATACCACTGGGAAGTGGAATTAATTAGCAGAGGTCAATGGTACATGCTGAATAGATAGCGGGCGTTGATCACAGCAAATGTCACTAAGTAGTGGAACATGTATGCCAAGTTCAAAGGGGTACAGAGCAGGCAGCAGACGATGAATCGCGGCTCTTATCACTGGAGATTGGAAGCGATCACCGGAGGTCAGCGATGCATGCAGAATAGATAGCGGGCATTGATCACAGCAAATACCACTAAGGAGTAGAATATTTATGCAGCGTTCAATGGAGAACAGGGTATACCGAAGACGATGAGCCACAGCTATTACAACAGGGATGTGGAATGGATCAGCGGGGGTCAGCGGTGCGTGCAGAGTAGGTAGCGGGTGTTGATCACAGCGATTACCACTAGCAAGTGGAACAAGTGAGCAGAGATCAGCGGTATCCAGGTATGCAGCAGACGGTGAACCACAGCTATTACCACAGGGATGTGGAACGGAACAGCAGAGGTCAGCGGTGCATGCAGAGTCGAAAGCAGGGGTGGCTACAACGGAGAGTAGGAAGCTGATACAGGCCAGGTGTAGACTGGAACAACCAGCAATGAAAAAGTGAAGGGAGGAGCCTTATAAAGGAGAACTGACCAATGGCTAGACAGACCAAACACAGGTGAAACAAGCACAGGTGCAAACTGCTGCTGACAGCCTGCACAATGAGGAGAATTAATGTGAGGGTAGGTGTACTGAGGTTTGGGTCGAGATACCCGGAGAGCGGTGTGTGACATGCGCTGTGTTAAAGTTTAAAAATCAGAATTCTTTTTAAAATAAATTGCCTATTTGTCCCTATATAATGGAGTTTAATGTGCTGCAAAAGGGAAGCTCTATCTCTCCCGAGAAAAACAATAGAATATTTACTTTGTTTTAGAAAACAAATTAATAAATAAAGTCATTCCAAATGTATGTTACATAATCCAAACATCAACATTGGTTTAGTCATGAAAAGGGGAAACCCTCCAGTTAAACTGTAAAACCTTGAGAGGCAGAAGTGCTAACCACTAAGCCACCGTTTTGCCCACAAATTTAAATAGCTTCTTGTGAGCAAGCGGTCGGCACGTGACTCATTCCCTGCTTCAGCTTCTCCTCCAAATGCTACTGCCAGAAAAAAACTTCCCATTTCTGATAGTCACACTGATGATGAGTCAACAACAGAGCAGTACACCAATATGAAACATCTGGTCAGGCTTAAAATAATTACCCAAATGTAATGACACATATAGTGTGTCTTAATCAGATACACCTTGTCTTAGTAAAGTGGTGGAGGATTACTTTAAAGATAAAGTCGAACTCAGCATCTCAGACAGTTCCTTTGAATTCTGGGAGGAAAATTTAGAGTCCCTTGTACAAATTAACTATGGTATACTTAAGCTACCCCACCTTTCTAGGTGTGTACTCAAAAACAATGTTTAGCACAGACGGGAACATTGTAAGTGATCGTTTGAGGAGACTACTTCTCAAAAATGCCGAAAAACTGGTGTTAATCAAAATGAACTACAAATTGTATAACGAATACTGTTCTTGCCGCCAATTGCAAATGAATATGTAGATACCAGTAAGGATAAATTAATATTGTGTGATGATGATGATGATCATAAAATCAGTGATGAGGATGATGATGAGGGTGATGACATTGTTAACATAGAGGAAGATGACCACTGTTAGCCAAATGCCAAATGCACATTTGTAATTTGTTAAAAAAACAAAATTGTTTTCTATTCTGTCTAGTTCATCAAACAACAACCAAAATGTTTTCTTCTGCGGGGACCCAAACAAGTCAAACACTTCAGCCACAAAAGTGGCAGCCACTGTCGCTGAAGTGATTGGTTTTTTAAACTATGTGCATGTCCTTTTTAACAAAGCAGTGGATGGGTAGGCCCAAGGACAATTCCATATTGCACTATTTTTAATTTTGGCCTTGGTCTAATAGCTTGTGTAACAGTAAATATGCTATTATCATCATCATCACCATTTATTTATATATCGTCACTAATTCCGCAGCGCTGTACAGAGAACTCACTCACATCAGTCCCTGCCCCTTTGGACTTACAGTCTAAATTCCCTAAAACACACAGACAGACTAGGGTCAATTTGTTAGCAGCCAATTAACCTACCAGTATGTTTTTGAAGTGTTGGAGGAAACCGGAGCACCCGGAGGAAACCCACGCAAACAAGGGGAGAACATACAAACTCCTCACAGAAAAGGCCAAGGTCAAGAATTGAACTCATGTGATGTAAGGAAGAAGTACTAACCACTTAGCCACCATGCTTCTATGCGTTTGACAGCTAAATATTCATTTATATAGCATTCATAAAGTCAACAACATTAGTCGACAAGTCAGATGTCGACAGTGTTATTAGGTCGCCAATTCACATGGTGGACAGTATGATTAGTTGTACACTTCAAATGTCAACAGTATTATTACATGGTTACGGATAGGAATATGGTTAAATACAGGGTTAGGGATAGGAACAGAGATAGGGATAGAGTTAGGGTCAAATTTAGAAGCAGGGTTAGGGACAGGGGCAGTGTTAGGGATAATACTGTCTACATTTTAATTGTCATCCTAATAAAACCTTTCATGTCTTGTTTTGTTTTGAAATCTAACATTTGAAACCTCTTCTAGAAATCCTACGTTTGCCCCTCTGCAGTAGTGGAGCATGGACTGCATTCTACGTTAGACATCATTACATCTAAACTGCAGCCCTGCCAGACAGCCAGGAGGAGGTAAGAGTTATTATTTTAATTTTGCAAAAGTAAAGCATGTGATGGGCTGGGAAGTGTTTTTTAGGGGAGTAGGTTGAACCTTTGCCTAGGGTGCCGCAAAGCCTTACACCGGCCCTGGAGAGACCAAATGTCAAACAAACATAAAATAACAGAACTCACAGGTACTAATGTCAGTTCTTCTTAGCAGGACTCTAATCTGTCCCCCAGGTAGTGAGAGACTGAGGAAACAACCTCACAGCTTATTAATAGCACCTTACAGACCCAAAACGGGCCTTATGAATGGATCCCACCCTTCTCTCGCCATTAATAACCCCAAGGATCGTTACACTGAACGACTGAAGCCAGACCGCTGTAAAATACATATATATATTTATATGTATATTTGTATATTGTATACGTTACGAGAAGTGTGTATGTATATATATATATATATATATATATATATACATATATATATATATATATATATACATATATATATATATTATACATATATATATATATATATATATATATATATATATATATTTATATATGTATATATATATATATATATATATATATATATATATATATAGACAGATAGATAGATAGATAGATAGATAGATAGATAGATAGATAGATAGATAGATAGATAGATAGGTAGATAGATAGGTAGATAGATAGATAAACAAAAGTTTTGTTTGTAAAGCAAGAATATTTTATCTACACACAGTGGACTTACTGCTATTAACCACTTACTGATTACCCAGTAACTTAAGTGATAGGACATTGGTCTCTTACCTCTTCAGAGAGAACTAAGGCTGGGTACACAATGCATAAAATTTCTCCCAATGCAATATCTTCAATGTTCAGAAGAATTTGAAGACGTCTCCGGAACAACTGGATGAACAGCCGCCTGTACCGTGGTAGGCAGAGATGGAGAAGTTTTAAAATTGTCCATACAGGTAGCCAGCGACTGAAGACACTGAAGCAATTGAATCTGCATGGCATCTTGGCGTTCTAATCTACCAACCAGGTGTTGGAGTAAATCTTTAGCAGAGGGTTCTCTTTCAGGATCTGTCATGGCTGGTTCTTACTGTCAGGATTGTACAGGAAGGATGAGTGAGATCCAGCTGTCTCAGCTGGCATTGGCTAGACTTTCCCAGAGGCGCGGAGTCTAACAGAATGGAAGGTATTCACCAGGGATCCCCACAAGGAGATTTGGGCTTCAGCGGCTTCTACCCTGCTGGTCGCGGCCCTCTAGGGAAGTTCCCAGTGAGACAGATAGAGAAGTGGTTTGGCAGTGTTCAGAAAGATACAGTTCTAATAGCAGATGATGATCATAGCAATTACCACTAAGGAGTGGAACATGTAGGCAAAGTTCAATAGAGTAGAGAGTTTGTAGCATTGGATGAACTACGGCTATACCACTGGGAAGTGGAATTAATTAGCAGAGGTCAATGGTACATGCTGAATAGATAGCGGGCGTTGATCACAGCAAATGTCACTAAGTAGTGGAACATGTATGCCAAGTTCAAAGGGCTACAGAGCAGGCAGCAGACGATGAATCGCGGCTCTTATCACTGGAGATTGGAAGCGATCACCGGAGGTCAGCGATGCATGCAGAATAGATAGCGGGCATTGATCACAGCAAATACCACTAAGGAGTAGAACATTTATGCAGCGTTCAATGGAGAACAGGGTATACCGAAGACGATGAGCCACAGCTATTACAACAGGGATGTGGAATGGATCAGCGGGGGTCAGCGGTGCGTGCAGAGTAGGTAGCGGGTGTTGATCACAGCGATTACCACTAGCAAGTGGAACAAGTGAGCAGAGATCAGCGGTATCCAGGTATGCAGCAGACGGTGAACCACAGCTATTACCACAGGGATGTGGAACGGAACAGCAGAGGTCAGCGGTGCATGCAGAGTCGAAAGCAGGGGTGGCTACAACGGAGAGTAGGAAGCTGATACAGGCCAGGTGTAGACTGGAACAACCAGCAATGAAAAAGTGAAGGGAGGAGCCTTATAAAGGAGAACTGACCAATGGCTAGACAGACCAAACACAGGTGAAACAAGCACAGGTGCAAACTGCTGCTGACAGCCTGCACAATGAGGAGAATTAATGTGAGGGTAGGTGTACTGAGGCTTGGGTCGAGATACCCGGAGAGCGGTGTGTGACATGCGCTGTGTTAAAGTTTAAAAATCAGAATTCTTTTTAAAATAAATTGCCTATTTGTCCCTATATAATGGAGTTTAATGTGCTGCAAAAGGGAAGCTCTATCTCTCCCGAGAAAAACAATAGAATATTTACTTTGTTTTAGAAAACAAATTAATAAATAAAGTCATTCCAAATGTATGTTACATAATCCAAACATCAACATTGGTTTAGTCATGAAAAGGGGAAACCCTCCAGTTAAACTGTAAAACCTTGAGAGGCAGAAGTGCTAACCACTAAGCCACCGTTTTGCCCACAAATTTAAATAGCTTCTTGTGAGCAAGCGGTCGGCACGTGACTCATTCCCTGCTTCAGCTTCTCCTCCAAATGCTACTGCCAGAAAAAAACTTCCCATTTCTGATAGTCACACTGATGATGAGTCAACAACAGAGCAGTACACCAATATGAAACATCTGGTCAGGCTTAAAATAATTACCCAAATGTAATGACACCTATAGTGTGTCTTAATCAGATACACCTTGTCTTAGTAAAGTGGTGGAGGATTACTTTAAAGATAAAGTAGAACTCAGCATCTCAGACAGTTCCTTTGAATTCTGGGAGGAAAATTTAGAGCCCCTTGTACAAATGAACTATGGTATACTTAAGCTACCCCACCTTTCTAGGTGTGTACTCAAAAACAATGTTTAGCACAGACGGGAACATTGTGAGTGATCGTTTGAGGAGACTACTTCTCAAAAATGCCGAAAAACTGGTGTTAATCAAAATGAACTACAAATTGTATAACGAATACTGTTCTTGCCACCAATTGCAAATGAATATGTAGATACCAGTAAGGATAAATTAATATTGTGTGATGATGATGATGATCATAAAATCAGTGATGAGGATGATGATGAGGGTGATGACATTGTTAACATAGAGGAAGATGACCACTGTTAGCCAAATGCCAAATGCACATTAGTAGTTTGTTAAAAAAAACAAAATTGTTTTCTATTCTGTCTAGTTCATCAAACAACAACCAAAATGTTTTCTTCTGCGGGGACCCAAACAAGTCAAAAGTGGCAGCCACTGTCGCTGATGTGATTGGTTTGTTAAACTATGTGCATGTCCTTTTTAACAAAGCAGTGGATGGGTAGGCCCAAGGACAATTCCATCTTGCACTATTTTTAATTTTGGCCTTGGTCTAATAGCTTGTGTAACAGTAAATATGCTATTATCATCATCATCAACATTTATTTATATATCGTCACTAATTCCGCAGCGCTGTACAGAGAACTCACTCACATCAGTCCCTGCCCCTTTGGACTTACAGTCTAAATTCCCTAAAACACACAGACAGACTAGGGTCAATTTGTTAGCAGCCAATTAACCTACCAGTATGTTTTTGAAGTGTTGGAGGAAACCGGAGCACCCGGAGGAAACCCACGCAAACAAGGGGAGAACATACAAACTCCTCACAGAAAAGGCCAAGGTCAAGAATTGAACTCATGTGATGTAAGGAAGAAGTACTAACCACTTAGCCACCATGCTTCTATGCGTTTGACAGCTAAATATTCATTTATATAGCATTCATAAAGTCAACAACATTAGTCGACAAGTCAGATGTCGACAGTGTTATTAGGTCGCCAATTCACATGGTGGACAGTATGATTAGTTGTACACTTCAAATGTCAACAGTATTATTACATGGTTACGGATAGGAATATGGTTAAATACAGGGTTAGGGATAGGAACAGAGATAGGGATAGAGTTAGGGTCAAATTTAGAAGCAGGGTTAGGGACAGGGGCAGTGTTAGGGATAATACTGTCTACATTTTAATTGTCATCCTAATAAAACCTTTCATGTCTGTCACACTTCAATGTAGAAATCACAGCTAAGGAGCCAGAAATATGGTGAAACACAATGTTTATTGCTGGAAGGTACAACCTGATGTTTAGGAATGAGGATTGCAGAGAGATGCAGGAAGCAAATACCAGGAACACGGCTGATGCAGGTAAACAGGTGATATGAAGAAATCAAAGAAGCACATGAAGAAGCACAGCAGCATGGAATATCAACAACAGCAGAAACAACAACAACCAGCAATGTATGCTGGGAGTGACAGGTTTAAGTAGGGAACACCCAGATGCAGGAGATAATTAATGAGGAGGTTAACCCCTAGTAGTGACAAGGAAGACACAATAGCAGCACCTCTGGTGAATAGAGGTACTGCCACAATATATATATATAACACAATAATAAAGTTCAAAAGGCAGGAGCTGCTAGGCAAAGCAGCATGCAATGCAAAGAGCTTGCAGGCAGATCCTAACAATTTTATTATATTGCCGACTTTGCAACCCTGTCTATTCGGGCTGCCTACCAATCATATTATGTCAATCCTGTAACTGTCGAACACATGTATGTATCACACCTGGGTATGTGGCCCTAAGGACAATGCCATATTGTATCATTTAACATTTTGCCTTTATTCTCTCATCATCTGTTAAATAATGTCTACAGATGGTGACGCTGTTCAGCTAATGAGCTCTGACACTGCAGTTGCTGTCCCTCTCCAATGTATTGCAGCAGACGCTCTCCAATGTATTGCTGCTGTCCTCTCCAATGTATTGCAGCAGACCCTCTGCAAAGTGTATGTGCTGCTCACCCTCTCCAATTTATGTGCTGCTGACATTCCAATACAGGGCCATCTTAACAACATTTTGGGCCCCCGGGCAAAGCAGCACACTGGGGCCACCACCAACATAACCACACACAGGGATAAAAATGTAAATTATCGATAAAATTTTATATTTATTGTTACCTGCTTAAAAAGTGTTTAAACATTAAAATAAAAAGATACTGTACTACAGAGATTAATCCACATAAACTTTCTTTTCTGTTTGCCTCCCTTCATCCTGGTTTTGGTCTCCCCCTGTATCCAACACTGTGCCCTCCATTATGCTTCTGTTTGTTCCTGTTCATCATGCTCCTGGTCTCCCTCCGCCCCTGTATCAGATACTGTCCCTCCATTATTCTCCTATTTGCACCCCTTCACTTACCTTTCTATCACCTTATTCTTTCCTTTTTTTTCTTTTCTGTTTTCTTTCCTCCTTGCTTGCTTGTCCGTACCATTGTGGCTCCTCTCGATGTGCTCTTCCATGAAAATGTTGAGCGTGATGACGTCACGCCCAACATTCAGTGTGAGCTCAGCAGGGAGGAGGATAAAAGGGAGGCAATCGGATCGTCGCCGCGTGACCGCAAAAAGGTAAGTTTTTTTTTTTTTCTTAATTACTTCAAATCCCTGGCTATATGGCCCTTATGCAGGTGGGTCCCCGGGCAGTTGCCCAGCATGCCCAGTGGAAAAGGCAGCCCTGCTCCAATGTATTTATCCTGATCCTCTCCAATGTATTGCTGCTGTTCCTCTAGAAAGTATTGTTGCTGGCCCTCTCCAAAGTATTGTTGCTGACCCTTTCCAATGTGTCGAACATGCTGCCTAACAGTTACCTACTTGGCATATATTATTTTTGTAAATGAAAATGTAATTTAGGTAGACATCTTTGATGAGGATGATGATGAGCGTGATGATAACATTCTCATTTGTCACCAGTGAGGAAGGTGACCACTTTTATCCAAATCTGTGTCTAGTTTCGTCCTCCAGTGCAAAATGAGATTTCAATTTGTATAGCAAGATAATTGAAATGAGATAAATTGGTTCTTGCACCAGCTCAAACTTGTTAGAGATTGAATCTCATTTTATATATTTATAGGACTTATTTTGCACCCTCCAACTGCACTTCAGTGGATATATTTGGTGGAAAGTGATGTCTGTGCCATGTATTTGTGCCACTGCTCTGTCACTAAGATTAGCCAGCCAGACTGCTGCAGTCTTTGGCCAAAATTGGTGAAAATTTTGAGAGTTGTGAAGGGATCATTAGAAAATAGACTGGAAATGAATGCTATTGCTATAAAAAGCAGTAAAAACAGCACAAAGCAGCTCAAAATCACATAATTTTACCTATTGTTTCACAATTTTAAATTAATTCCAGATCCAAAACCAAAACCTTTCATGATTTTGGGGCAAAACCTGTCACAAAACCAAAACATGAAGGCGTTTTAGAACCAAAACCACATCCAAAACAAAAAAACAGGGGTCAGCGCGCATCTCTATTAAATTTAGTTACCATTTAGAGCACAGATTCCCAAAGTTGACTGAGCAAATCTACAACTTGACCCAGGATCTGGAACAAAGACTTATTTGATAAAGGGTATGGAGTCACTAAGTTATGAGAAAAGGTTAGCCAGTTTAGACATCTTTACTTTAGTAAAGAGGCGTCTAAGAGAGGACATGATTACTATGTACAAATACATTAAGGGTCAATACAGAGAACTTTCATGGGAACTTTTTACCCCAAGGACTATACACAGGACACATTGTCACCCACTAAGGTTAGAGGAGAGGAAGTTTCACAACCAGCAAAGGAAGGGGTTCTTTACAGTAAGGGCAGAGAAGATATGGAATTCACTGCCAGGGAAGGTTGTGATGGCAGATTCAATAGATATGTTTAAGAAAGGGTTAGACAATTTTTTAGCGGAAAAGTGTAACCAGGAATATGACTGTTAATTAAAATGAAGGATAGTAGTGGATACAGGGAAAAATCGGACTGCAATATTGGGTCTGGAGGGATTTTTCCCAATTGAAACAGATTGTTGATTGCTTAATCTGGATCAATTTCAAATATAAGTGAGAGATCACAGGAGATCCCAATAGGGTGAACTTGTTGGACTGCTGTCTTTTTTCAACCTCATCAACCATGTTACTATGTTACTATGTATGTTACATGCACAAATCACAAAATATAAAAACACAAGTTTTATGTTGTATATTTTTGTTACTTCAATATGGGAACTGTCATATACTCTTATTTGTAACTACTGTGTTTGCAGTATACTTTTATTTATAAATAATGAAAAGGCAGTTTTAACATTACTTTATAACTTGAAAAATGTAGTATATGATACTAAATACTGGGCTTCTGTACTTACAGTAGCGTCTTACCTTAAATATTGCAGAGGACAGTACGATATTTCTAGCCCCAGAGATCTAACCAGATCTGTTGTAGAGAATAAATGGATCAGGTAACAGCTTATTTGCATTTATAGTTGAGCTTTACATGTCATTCAACTTAAGGGGTCAAAAGAACATGATGTCACACACAATCTACCATTTCACAATAACGTATTGGAAACTTGTCAAGCAACACAAGAGCAAAGTAATCATGCCATTGTATTATATTACATGCATTTGTGTTTGCTGTATGCTGTTCTTTAGCACAAACTACTTATATTGAGACTACACTTACCATAGTCTGCAACCCATAATATTTAAAACTATTTTATATTTAATCTTTTACATTGCCAATATATTCTCTTCTTTGAATACTAATATCTGGGAATTTTCATGTGCTGTAACACTCATTGAACAACTAATCCCCCCTGCAAGGGGTTTCCTGTGTCTTCCCTCTCCCCCCATTTCTCGTTTTTGCTTATCTCCCTTCTTATTTCCTGTACCCCATATGCTTGCACAAATTTTTCAATAATAATTTACTGATGATAAAAAAATAAATACATTTTATTTATTTTTCCATGCATTACAACAAGGTCCATAAACAGATAAGTGAAAACAGCCTTATGTGTTATTTGGGATTCATGGAGATGAGCATTATTGGGTATATTCATAGCAAGCATGTCATGTTGTGGGATCACTGGTAGTCTGTTCCTGTGTACAGTAGATGTGATGCTGGCATAGTGAGTGAATTGCTGGTATACTGATGTGGAGCCACTGTTGGTATAATCATCAATCACTGTGCATCAGGCTGGAGCTCCTATACCTGTTTCCATTAGACCTGTTGCCAGAGCTGTATAAAATCAAGCACCTAGTTCTGCAGTCTCCATTTGCAAACATTTGTGATACAAAATGGGTCGGTGAAGAGCTAAGTGACTTCAAGTGTGGTACTGTGATAAGATGCCACCGTTGCAATTAGAGGGTTTGTGACATTTCATCCCTGAAGAATATTCCATGGTCAACTGTAAGTGATATTATTAGAAAGTGGAAGCGTTTAGGAACAATTGCAACTCAGCCACAAAGCGGAAGACCACGTAAAATCACAGAGCAGGGTCAGCGACTGCTAAGGCGCATGGTGCATAAAAGTCGACAACACTCTGCTGATTCCATAGCTGAGAATTGCGAACTTCAACTGGCATTAATGTGAGCACAAGAACTGTGCGGCAGGAGCTTAATGGACTGGGTTTCCATGGCCAAGCAGCTGCATGCAAGCCTCACATCACTAAGACCAATGCTAAGCGTCAGATGGAGTGTTGTAAAGCACACCGACACTCGACTGTAGAGCAGTGAAAAGGGGTATTATCACACTTCAAGTAATTTTGGACAATGCTATGCTTCCAACTTTGTGGCATTAGTTTGGGGAAGACCCTTTTCTATTTCAACATCACTGTGCCCCAGTGCACAAAGCAAAGACAACAAATACATGGTTTGATTAGTTCGGTGTGGAAGAACTTGACTGACCTGCACAGAGCCCTGACCTCAACCCCATTGAACACCTTTGGGATCAACTGAAACAGAGATTGCAAGCCAGGCCCTTTTGTTCAACACCAGTGCCTGACCTCATAAATGCTCTACAGAATGAATGGGCAAAAACTGCCACTGAAACACTTCAACATCTTGTGGAAAGGCTTCCAAGAATACACAGTTGTGACCTTATATTATGGTTGTCTCTAATAAATGACAGTCCACTATGTTATTTTTATGAGAGGGGGCATGGTGTTTGAGGGGCTACATCTTAAAAAGTATTAAATCTGTTAAGCTGAAAGTTGGCATGCCGATGGAGAACCGTCAAATATCGGGAAATAAAGAATAAAAATTACAGGTTGGGAATAATCTACATTTGAAAATGTTGCCTTTTTTTATACTTCCTGTTTTGCAAAAAGGGATTTCATAGCATTGTGCTTGTCAAGTAGAGGTGTGTGCTGAATGTTCTTGGTGTGGCTTCACTTGAGAGTACAATTATGGCTGACTTTTCCCGCTAACAGAATTTCTTCTGTGAGTTGGAGTGGAATTAACCATATTTGTGGTATTTAATGGGGCTGGTTTATGTTTTGGGGCTGAGGTGAGCACATGATACTAATCAAAGGAATCTGAAAACTTGGGGACACTGAAAAAAATCCAAGTATAGTCCCATATCCAAACTTGTCTAATACTATAGAAAGTGTCCCTCTGTTCCAAAAATACGCTAATTTAATATGACCTTATTTAATAAAATATATCTGGGCTTCTCAAGTGCTTTGCATTTGCAGTGAAATGCATGGTGGTACACATGGTGTTTGCCTAGAAACAGTGTATATGCATGCCTGGACAGTCAATTGCTGTATTATAAGTGTCTCTGGGTGTGACAAATTCTTACCTCTCCCCGTTCCAGCCTTTTCTGATTGCACCTGCTTTGACAGCAAGCGCATGATACTTTCAGATTTTGGCCAGTCACATGACAGTTGCTGGAGACAAGTATTTCAAATTCTGTCAGTATATAAACTCCGCTCTGACACTGCAGCAATGTCAGAGCAACAGCTTAAACTATCCTTCTGATTCCTCGTGTGTTCCATACCTGTTTCTAGAATCTTGGCTTCTCTTGTGACCCTCCTCCAGATACTTTATTACACTGCATAAACCTACTGTGTACCAGTTCCTGCCTTATCAACTAGCTTTCGCTTGGACTCTGAATCTGTATTGTAATGAGCACTCGTGTACCAGTCCCTGGCTCATTCTCCTGACCTCCCCTTGGATTCCGATTCTAAGCTGTTATCATGGATTTCACCGGTATAGTTCCATTCTGATCCTTGTATATATGGGTTTTGTGATTACTCCTATCTGTTGTACTACCCGGAATTCCTCTATCCTCGGATGACCATCTTGCCAAGTATTCTGCACTTGTGCAACCCCGAGAACCTTTTAAACCTCTGCTCTGTAGTGATAAGATGTTCCCTTTATAAGGATCCTCCTCCTTTCTATGGGTATCAGATCATCAGGTCTCCCAACCTGATATAACACCTGTGTGGATCTTTGTGCTTTTGCTCTCCATGGTTTATCGCTTCACAGCATTACCTGTTCAGTTTATACCACAGTCAAGATCTGTGGCCTCATTGCAGAGTATCGCTCATCATTGGTCCTGTTCCAGCATTACAACACCTGTGTGGATCTCAGCACTTTTGCGCTCCTCAGTTCATCGCTTCACAGCATTACCTGTTGAGCTTATTCCAGAGTCGAGACCTGTTGCCTCACTGCAGAGTATCGCTCATCATCGGTCCTGTTCCAGAGTTATAACATCTGTGTGGATCTCAGTACTTCTGATCCCCGCAGCTCATCACTTCACATTACTACCTGCTTAGCCTATCCTACTAACGAGATTTGTGGCTAGACTGCTGATCATTGCACAGGTTCCGTCCTGTTGCTGAATTCCCATACACCTAAACCTACATTTCATTCAGTTACTTTGTGGTTCTTGAAATTATTTGCTCTGTGCTTTCTAGAGGACCGCGACCTGCGGTTGAGAGCAGCTAAGACCATATTCCCTTGCGGGAATCCTTGATGAATACTCTCCTCCATTAAACTCCGCTCCTTTCTGGGGTAAGCTGTCACTCAAGCAGAGATCAAGACCATTCCACTATCTGGCTTTCGTGACAGTTGTATTGACTGTCCGTGTACCTGTCCCTCGCTTGCCTTCCTGACTTCCCTGTGGATTCTGAATCTATACTGCATTGCCTGTGTGTGTACCAAACTGGACCTGGTTTCCGTATACAGCTTCTGACTGATTCCCAGCATTCTTGTTCCCATTTTGGCCTTGACAACATCTCCTCACATTCCACTACTATAATGGTATGCCTTGAGGCAGTACAGAGGACCGCGAACTGCAAATTGCCGGCAGCTATGCCCATCCCACCTTGTGGAGGTTCTTGGTAAAATCCGGGGGGAGCTCGTTAGACTCTGTACCTTTGGTCAGCCAGTGCTAATCCTGGTTATCAGTAGGAATCCAATTTCTCCCAGAGTAATTGTTACAGTAAGGGATCGAACCAGGAACAGTTACTGACATTTCTACATGAATTATCCACTTAGCTGGATACCCTCCATAATAATTTGGGCGGTCAGGGTCAACCAACTACACCACCTCTGCACCTCCTCAGACAGTCTTGTCCAAATTGCGCATTCCTAACCCACCTAAATTTGTTGGTGATGCCAAATTATGTAGGGAATTCTTGAAACAGTGCACTATTCAATTCGAACTTCTGTCAGGGAATTTCCCACTAGAAAAAGCCAAAGTTGTGTATATCATCTCTCTCCTATCCAGACAGGCTCTTGCTTGGGCTTCTCCTTTGCGGGAATAGAATTATTCTTTATTACATAACTATAGTAATTTTCTGTCTACATTCAAAATTTTTTTTTGATGAATCGGGTAGGGTATGTAATGCAGCCTTTGGAATTCTACATCTAAGACAGTGAAACCAAACTTTGGGTCAATATGCCATTCATATTGGAACATTGGCCTCTGAACTCTGATGGAATAAGGAGGCGCTGGTTGTGACCTTCTGGCAGAGGATGTCCAATTGTATCAAAGATGAACTGGCCTCCCAAAACTTTCCCTCCTCTAATTTCCCTTTGCAATAAGGTGGATCTTTGTTTTAGGAAATGATCCCAAGAAACCGGTCCTCCTACTACCTAGCTCCCCTATTCCAGAATCCCATCGTTCCTCACGATGAACCTATGCAGCTGGTTTTCTCCCATTATCTTGTGAAGAGAAAGAAAAAAGATTTAAAAATAAATTAATTGAAAAAGCCAAATGACTCAGCTGACTGCATGATGTCATTTTTCCCCACTGAAAGACCAGTCCGAGGCTGTTTCCAGCCAAAAGATGAAAAAGATTCCATTTGCACATAATGAATGATAGCAGGTGTGAAAGTAGCAGCAGCAGCGTTAGGGTGACAGCTGCTGTTAATTTGTTTGAGGGTGTTGTGAAAGTCCAATCTCATACCAGTGAACTTTCTAAGGTTCAGGTGAGCACTCATAGCTTTCCAGAGGTGGTGTGTCAACATTGGAGGAAGACCGTCTATCCAATAAATGACATGACCTCTTGCGGATATTAGAGTCCTCACTACTGCTATAGTTAGTGATATAGCTCTTGATGTCTCATTGAAAGGCTTGTCCTAGACAGAGGAGGGTGCATTAACATATTTATTACCTTGTTATGAGTGTTCATGTTGGATTGGCCCTCTCAGGAGAAGTCTCCCTCCCTTCTGGTATCTCCTCTACTGCTGTGTACATTGATCTTAGCATCCAGGAGCAGGTAGATATCTTTGCAAAACTGATCTGTTGCAAGTGGTACCCATGCTATTTTCATTCTCAAGTTACAATTCCTGTGGCATCAGATTCAGCAACAGGAGACTAAGAATTTATCCTATGTTTATTCCTTTCTTGAAAATATTTCAAATTGCCAAGCAAAGGTTTCATGGAGGTCTCAGGGACTCAATGGCAAGCTGCAAACTGTACAATATCATAGTGCTTTGACAATCCCACCCTTCATCAACACCTGTGGAGGATGTACTAGGTTGACCTTGGAAAGGAAGATAGCAGCTCTATGTTGATGTCATCATGGCCAAACTCAGATGGATGAAGCCTAATGTCACTGCTTATCCTGTGGTACAGGTGGCTTCTGCTCCATTTGTGAAGCCTCAAACATCCTGAGCAGCATGCAACGCTCCTAGGATGAAGCCAAACAAGCAGCCAGACTGGAATTGAGTCCAGTTCATATTAGATTGCTCTATGTAAGTTTGAAACGTCTTTCTATAACTTATATTCCAATCTATGTAAAAAAAATGAGTGCACAGAATCCATGTGCTCTGCTCATTCTTGATAGTTCTGCTCTAGGGAATGCCATGCTAAGCGAATGAGTGTTGTGGGTGATTATCATCATCCTGCATCTCTGGATTCCAATACTGGAAGTCAGCCATCCACTTCAACCTTAGACGATACGTTCCTGCCTACGAGACATTTCAGCCTGCATAGCTTATATCCAAAGAGCCATAATCATTCACCTACTGAGAATCAGTGCAGTTTCTTTGGTGTCTGTGTATATATATTTTTACAAGTGTCTGGTACATGAAGGTTATTCTGCCTGCAGATAAGGTTAATTGATTCTCATGCGTTAAGCATGTCATATTAATACAATAGCTGCCGCAGATGATTAATTTGTCTCTAATGTTTGACCCAATCAAAAACAAGCAGACTCATATTTAGGAAGGGAACCCAGCCTCCACAATGTGATGCATTTCAATCTAATTGGCCTTTTTCCAGCATTATGCAGTATGAATGGGGGAATAATATAAGCTTTAATTAATTAAGTAATAGAATGTGTTGAACCCAGTTTAAAAATTAACACGTGGAGAGATTATAACGTTTTCCATAAATGTTAAAAAAACGTAGAATCTCTATTATATTTGATAAATACGCTTTGTAAATGTGTTAAGGTTTTTTCACTCTCCTTTTTATTTGTTCTGCAATTCAATACTATTGTAATGCATTATGCTTCAGACTTCAAGATACCTAAAAGTGTTAAGACATCTCTATTCCACATAATAATACAGATCTGATTACTGAATTTATTTTCACTTGAATGCATTTTATTTTAGTGACTATTTTTCTTTTAGTGGGTTGGAACGGCACCTTCTTTGGCCAATCTTTATTTAGAATTATTTAAAGAAATATATTGTGGAAATTACTAAATAAGAGAGTCTTTGCTCCAGGCTTGTTAAGTAGCTGTTTTATCTTCAGCAAAAAGCAGCATATCACCAACATAAAAGGTTCCACAGCTTCCTGACATACTAACTACACCATCCATAACTATTGCTTGGCTGCTAGGCAGCGTCAGATGCTCCGCCTCCCGGATCCCGCATACCTTTTATACACACACACACCATAGCAATCACACCCATGTCGTGCCCCTGTGTGTAAACTCCCTTCTCAAGGTAACAGCATGATCATTAACCCTATCTGTACCTTTACCTGCTGGACAGGTCCTATTGTGGTTACGGTTTCCACAACATGTTGTCATGGATTTGGCTCCACCACAGTTTCAACAACATTATTATGTTATTGCTACCATACATTCACCTCTGTAATGGCATATATGTGACAGTTGTAATGGGGGGCATTCTTTTAGCAATCTTTAAGTTCAGAAGAAACAATGGATAATCCTCAAAATACTCTAATAAATATTTGAGAAATATCTTTGAAAATGAGTCCATAAAAAGACCCTTTTGAAAATATACAACATAATACTGTAAAGGTCCATGAGCAAAAAGTCCTTTTTACGAATGTCAGGTTTTGGAGATTCAGTTTAGGACCCTTGGGCTTAGCAGGCTTAGTAGATCAGAAGCTTAAGCTGGAAACCTGGAGGAAGCTCCTGTACATCTGGTCCTTACCCGGAAGAATGGCACGGCTTCTGTGAGTACTGATGACCCGAGACACACAACTCAGAACTAAAATCTGAACCAGAGAACTCAGGACTGGAATCTGTCGCAGCAAACTCGGAATTGGAACCAGTCACAGGACACTCAGAACTGAGACCTGAACACAGGTATACAGACCTAGAACTCACTACAGGAACTCAGAGCTGGAACCAGTCACAGGACACTCAGAACTGAGACTTGAACACAGGTATACAGACCTGGAACTCACTACAGGAACTCAGAGCTGGAACCAGTCACAGGACACTCAGAACTGAGACCTGAACACAGGTATACAGACCTGGAACTCACTACAGGAACTCAGAGCTGGAACCAGTCACAGGACACTCAGAACTGAGACCTGAACACAGGTATACAGACCTGGAACTCACTACAGGAACTCAGAGCTGGAACCAGTCACAGGACACTCAGAACTGAGACCAGAACACAGGTATACAGACCTGGAACTCACTACAGGAACTAAGAGCTGGAACCAGTCACAGGACACTCAGAACTGAGACCTGAACACAGGTATACAGACCTGGAACTCACTACAGGAACTAAGAGCTGGAACCAGTCACAGGACACTCAGAACTGAGACCTGAACACAGGTATACAGACCTGGAACTCACTACAGGAACTCAGAGCTGGAACCAGTCACAGGACACTCAGAACTGAGACCAGAACACAGGTATACAGACCTGGAACTCACTACAGGAACTCAGAGCTGGAACCAGTCACAGGACACTCAGAACTGAGACCTGAACACAGGTATACAGACCTGGAACTCACTACAGGAACTCAGAGCTGGAACCAGTCACAGGACACTCAGAACTGAGACCTGAACACAGGTATACAGACCTGGAACTCACTACAGGAACTCAGAGCTGGAAAAAACCACAGGGGATTCAGAACTGGAAACATATCATTTAAAATCTCCATGAACATATAAGACACTTTATCACTCCACAATCTTCAATACAATCTAACATACA
Source organism: Mixophyes fleayi (assembly GCF_038048845.1). NCBI lineage: Eukaryota > Metazoa > Chordata > Amphibia > Anura > Limnodynastidae > Mixophyes > Mixophyes fleayi. The sequence goes on along the minus strand of NC_134404.1, from coordinate 29,676,513 downwards.
ACACTGTGCAACACAATTTCTGTAAGCTATTTCTTCATATTTAAATATTTAGCCATTATATTTACCCTCATGACCAAATATTACCACAGCCCAGAATGGCATATTAAAGAGTCCTGTTGCCTTGTTCATGGTAGTCAGAGAGTAAATGAGTGTATGTCTTTGTCCAGCGTTTCTGAGCGGTGACCAAAAAAATGATATTCAATTTTGTCTTAAGAGATGTTAATTTCAAAGGCGTCTGTAAATGTAGCCCTGTCCAGGCCATGGCCTCTGTGGGTCATATTTCTAAACCAGAAATACTGATTTGGTGGGACTAACAGAAATTATTGAAGAGGGAACCTCTTTATCAGTACCCCTCTTCATTGTACACCCCTCTTCTGTAGCCTTCCTTGGCAGAAAGAAGGCCAGTTATATAATCTACAATTTTCCAGTCTTAACTATAAGGCTGTACATGAATCCCATTAAGCTAATTATTCACCAATTAATTATATTTATATTATTTACTTATAATTTAGCATAGCATGCTATGTGACATTGCTTGATCGTAAGAATACAGGTAGGCAATGGATACGCAGGGCTTTAATCTCTTGCATGGGTAGAATTCAGGTAGAGATTGTAAACAGTTCAAAATCCCGTCTCACATAACAGTGAAAAAAACTAGATTTTGTAAATGACTTATAGTGCTCTGAAAAAAAAATGTCTTAATACTTTCCCTATAAACCTAGCTAGGAAAATATGAAATCATTCTCTCAGTGCATGTTGCAACCCTGCTTTATGTATGAGGCACAGCACAAATCATATGACTCTTAGGAGACCATGTGATCCCAATGACAGGTGTTATGTCCAGTTCAGCCCCTGGAGGAGCCGGGAATGTGAACTTCTGAAGCAGCCTCGTGAAGAACATGAAGAGCTCCATTTTGGCCAACGTCTTCCCAGCACAACTTCTCGTACCTAGAACAAAGAAACATGTGACAGAAAATGTAACTTTATTATATTCCAGATACTTTATGATTTTTTGCAGAGTTCATTACTTTTGCATTTCTCAGTCTTAATAATCAACACTTTAACTCTCAATGCATTTGTGCATATTGTGACAATGCTTACAGACGTAGGACCTTAAGGTAATGTAGATATAGTACTCCATTGAGATATGTAAGTGCAAAGAAGGTAACAAAAAATCTATAATAAACAGGTTATTAGAAAAGATTATAAAGGATATTGAGCCTCATCTACTAAACTACCTCAATGCCTGGTGTGGAGGAAATCCTTAAACCGCTGGTATGAAAAACAATAGCTTGCCAAGCACTTTTGGAGGATATTGTGATATCTTCAAGTCTGTACTGAAATTTACTCCAACTTGTGAGTGATATATACATACAGCAAACAAGTACAGCTTGGAAAGTAGAATGACTCCACAGTATCTGTTATTGTGATACTTAAAATGGAGCTTTGGGGGGGAGACTTACTAAGGTTTTGTTTGCAGTTTGCAAACCACAACACATTGCATATGGTTCTCCGAGCCAAATTGCTGGATTTACTTACTGTGGTTTGGAGGCTAGAAACCCAAACCGCTTTCGATTTGTGACGGTTTGCAAATTCCCAATCCATATGCAGTCTTGTCCTCACCACCAGAAAAAGGCTGATTTTTTTTTTAGAGATGGTTCTGAGCGGCAACAAGGCACGCTATCTGGGCTATCAGAACTGAAAAAATAAGGTTAGTATTTATTAAGGACACAACGTTTATTATTTATGGTAGCAATAATAATTTATTTATGAAGTAACCAATAAGTATTTATTATTTTAAAAATGAGCCAGTATAAATGTAATATTTTATAACTGGGGCAATTTAAATTAATTGTTTTATTATTGGGGGCAATAACACTGTATTTATAATGGAGACAACACTTAATATGTAATGATAGGGGCACCATTTTTTAAGTGACAGCAAGCTTGTTCTTGAGAATGATGAAACAACTTGTTTATGTACGCCGTCCACTCATGCAATTCCTTCTGCACACTGTTCTCCCTGATTTTATTATTTCAGTGGTCTCAAATAGGACGACCACCGTGACCCTCCAAATTATAGATATTGTTATTGTTATTTGTACTCCTCATTTGAGATTGTTCTTCTGTCTCTATATTTTGTATGGTTTGACATTGTTGATATTTGGCTGTATACAATGTACTGCTCTGCATAAATTATAGGTTCAGTCCATTTTGTAGTTACATTAAGGCAATATATCACATCTATAATAGATATACATATACACTCAATATCAGACTAGGTGACTTGAAGAAGTCTCCGTTCGAGATGAAACGCGTTGGGTCACCTTTTTGACCAATTCCGGTATCCGTAGACAGGAAGTGACTCTGCGCTCCACTGTGGAACGCATCTCACCCGCGGATTCCGGCATACACGATCAGACTGTTGCAACCAGCCTGCCTGTTCTGGAGTTCCATTCTGAAGGAGATCATTGGACTTTGATTCTCCTTCATCCAGCAGCGCTTCCACGCCGTTTACCAACACTATCCAATTCCAAATCCTGCAAGTGTTTTTCAGAGACTTTGTGTGTTTTTTTGTGGACTCATTGAGCCAAGGATTATTGGTTTTTTCTCCATTCAGACTATTTTTCAGTTCATTCTATGGTATGCATTGGTACACCACCTTTAGTTTTGTCATATCCAGCCATTGTATGTGATGTGTATAATTTATTCTGCTGCAATATTTACCCCTTTTCTCTATTAACACTTCGCGAGCGCAGTTGGAACATATTTATATTTAATATATCACATCTAGCTCACCAGCTGAGAAAGGGATGAATGCTTCATTCTTCACAAAATTGCTCCGGGTAAAACTCTTCTGGTTTTTCAAAGTGATCCTTGTCATACAGCATTGATGTCAGCAGTGTAAGTATTTGTGTCCCCTAAAGAGTTGTAAACATCTGGATAAGTGGGCCTGATGAAGAGTTGGGTGCAAGATACACTAAAATTGTAAGTGTAAATTGCATCCCGTAACTTACACAGCATTCCAAGTAGTACTGTATCTTTAGAACCATGCTGCTCAGAATGCTATGTAAATTACATGTGATGTTTTTGAGAGAAAAATCTGGGAATTTAAGCTGATAAGAACATTCCAGTCATTGACACAAGGGCTCAATCTAACACCTGGATTTATGACCCACTACCTGGACACATTTCACAACCCACAGCAAAGTGACTCCAGATCTCTGAACTCATAGGACTTTATGCTTCCATCCCTATCGAAAACCTCAGATTATTACTTTATCTTATCCTAATGATATATTCCCCCTCCCCTCCCCCCCGTACAAATTTCTTGATGTAACAGCTCTTAAATGTTGTGCCTGTTTCTTAGTCATTCATTTGTAAAGTTGCCTGATGAAGGGGCCTCTGTACTCTGAAAGCTAGCAAATATAATAATATTTTTTGGGGGGTTAGCCAATAAAGGTATCACTCCTATAATACTTTTGTATTTTTTGACACAAAAGTATTTAACACCACATAGATTTTTCTGGCTAACACGGTACTGCAATAATGATTTTTAAAAATAATTTTTTTGCTACACATCATGCAAATTGCACAAACTTTCCTCTTTATCTGCCTTATGGGCCGGTGTGCATGATACACTTAAGTGTATCCGTCACAGCAGCCCTGTAAAGCAGAAAAATGAATCAACAAACCCCTAAGGTTGCTTAATCTATTTGGGACTATTTTTACTTCTTTTATTAACACAGCATGGTCTGTTGCAACAGGAGAAAGCACCCACAAAAGATACATCTGCTAGAGACCTATCTGCGTAAAAAGAAGAAAATACTGCACAGAGTTAAAGTTACACCCCTCAATCCCAATATAATCATAACTATTGATACATTGAAAGTTTGAAGGGGGGAGGTGCTCCCACACAATTCTAATCATAACATCACATATAAAACAAAGAGAAAATGGAAATTGTATTCATAGGACACACTACTGACCCAAAAATAATAATGTTATTAAAATAGTAAATTATTAGTAATATATTAGTTAATAGTAGTTATTAGTAATATATTAAAAAACTTAAGGCAAAATATTTAAAAAGAAAAAATTAAATTTATTGACCCAAATGCATAACTACTGTTAAAGGGGTAAAACAATTACCCAGCTAGTTGGTTGTCTTGTAATTAAATTTATTAGTAATAGTAGTGAGTATAGAAACAATTATCTAATGTTTCATTGGAGGTTGGAGTTAATTACCATAAACGGGATTAAGGTGGAAAGTAAAGAACCTGCTACAGTATAAATAATAAAATGAAGAACACCAGCTAATAGATCTATAGGTTGTATTATGAGCCGTTATAGTGATACGCCGATATTGCCGTGCTTCATAAGTAAATTGATAAGAGTCGGGTATGGGCAGCTTAGTGGGTGTGCTCGGATGTTATATCTGCTCCTCACTCAGAGGCATACTCCACTGTCCCTGTCTTGAATACTAATAGTATGTATCAGCTGTCCTAAATGTTACACAGTAACAAAATAACTCTAATATCTCATAGCTATATAATGGTAGATTCGATCCACTGTACCCTCTTAAACAGTACTGGAGAGCCAAGGTTGTATAGCTTAGCTAACCAGCGATAGCTTCCATCTCTAATGAACCCTTGATAGATCAACCTCTAAAAGAGGCTAAAACCCTGAATCTATAGATTCGCCAGTGTGATGATACAATTGTATTTCATAAACACTAGTATTACAATTTGAACTTTAATGTATCACATGGAGTTAACGGACAGCAAGCAGAGGTGCCGACGCGCGTTTCGCTTATTGCTTTAACAAGGTAACTGCTCGCTGTCTGTTAACTTCATGTGATATACTTGGCTAAAAGTGCTTTTTGCGATTATCAGTTGGACTTGCGTCCGACTCTACTTTAGGGTATGTATCTTTCAGTGCTAATATTGGTAATACTATTGTATTTTTATATCTCTATTCAAAATGCATAGTGCAGTCTGAATGAGAGCAGATTGATACTTCCTTAATAAACAAAATGTTATGCTGTATTATGGAGTGATAAGACCAGGTAGTCAGCTTGTATCACAGCACTCACTAAATAGTAGCGTTATGTATAGCTGGCTCCTGATGCTCAGCAATAATATAGTGACCTAATAAACCTCCTTGAGGACAGCACTCTTGCTGCTGTCATGAATACAACTGACTCTCAGAGCCTGATGCAGAGTTGGTCGAAACCTGGGCACAATTTACAATACAAAGATCAGCGCGTAATAATAAATTATTGATATCCATATGTTGAGCTGTGCCCATCTTAAGATCCGTGGAGGTCTGTACCAGTAGCTTGTGCACCTAATTTACATCAGTCACGTCACTGACACATCCCACTTGCACCCATGTTTTTATCCAATTGTTTTATGTGCAACAAATGAGCATTTTGCTTTTAGATTCCAATAAAACTTGAAAAACCTCTGTAATATAGCAAATATAACTCTTCGTTGTTTTAGTTAAACATGCATTCAAAAACATAATATATGCCTAAGGGATGAAGAAACACCAATTAGCAAAAAAAATATATATAAATATAAAGCTTATTTGAAACAGTACTATGAGATTCAAATAACATTTTTAATGTGCTAGTGCAATTTTATTCTTTGAAAACTTCGATTGTTATAACGTAATTGATCTAATGGAGCTGATATGAATTTTCTGACAGTGCCTTCTAATTGTATACGAGTCAACCATGTTCCTATGTGGCAGTGAACTGAAGGAATCTGACCCTGAATGTTCAGGGAGCTGTCTAATCTACTGACCTGAGAAGTTGGACTTTAAACCATTCACTATTAGAATAGAGACAGAGATAATACATTGTATTTAGTAATTATCGTAATAGAGAAGTTGTTTGCCTCTAATTTGAGGCCCTACATTTCTAATGTAATGTATTTTAAACCACTTAGGGGTATATTTATTAAGCTGTGCATTTGAAAATTGTAGAGGTGTTGCCTATAACAACCAGATTCTGTTAATCATTTATTTTGTACATTCCCCAAACTGAAAGCTAGAATCTCATTGATTGATATAGGCAACACCTCCATTTTTCCAAACCCGCAACTTGATAAATTTACCCCTTAATGTTTTCTTTCTTTCTTTCTTTCAATGATTGCTGTGACATTAATAACATAGTTCCTGGGTTTCAAAGATTCGTCCCAGGAAATTCTGCCAAGAAATTTCCTCTGTTTTTCAAAACTGACAAACAATACTTTTACCAGTTATGTATATCAAATGCTCACCAATTGTTCTTATTTGCTAGACTATAAAATGTAATATCTATTAAATTAGAATATTTACAAAGCAAACACCCGGCAAAAAATGTCATTATCACCAAGATTGGAGAACGGGCTCAGCCCCAAAATATATCTAGAAATAATTTTAAAATGTTGTCAATTATGTTGTATGAATTATTTATTGTTAATAAAATAGAAATAGCCTGTAAAATTTCCTTGAAGAAATCAATAGCTGCAATGATGGGAAACGTGACAGAATTTACTTCTTACCTTTGGTAGAAAATAGCCTCTGAATGTGACATCTTACGTAGTAGCATGCGGGAGGATATTTGGAAGTATATTTCCAAATCTTTGAATCTCGGGAATAACAGCGTCAGTATAGGGCATTTCTTTATGGTGAATTACTTGAGGCTCAGATGAACCAATAACATTTTCAATCTCCTTTTGGATTTTTCCTATTTCCAAAATAAGAGTTAATAAACACTAAAAACACCCGTCCAGTCCTCACACTTTCAAATTGCTGATTATTGCTGACACTTAACTTACCAACAAAAAGTGTGACTTATTTAATATGTGCATCTTGCTATATATAGATTTCCTTTCAGAAAATAATAATTTGCAAATCATATGCTTGGTTGCATAAGGAGAGGAATCAGTAGCAGAAAGAAAGAAGTGATAATGCCACTGTATAGGTCATTGGTACGGCCTCATCTAGAATACTGTGTTCAGTTCTGGAGGCCATATCTCCAAAAGGAAATAAATACATTAGAGACTGTACGAAGAAGGGCAACTAAAATGGTGCATGGCCTACAGTACAAAACTTACCCAGAAAGACTCAAAGATCTTAATATGTATAGTTTGGAGCAGAAAAGGCAAAGAAGGGACAAGATAGAAACATTCAAATACATCAAGGGTTATAACAAGGTACAGGAGGGAAACATTCTACAAAGGAAGAGAAGTATTAGAACAAGAGGACATCTACTGAGACTGGAGGGAAGCAGGTTCAGAGGAAATTTGAGAAAAAATTAAAAGAGGCGGCGTGGCAAAGAACCTCCGAAGGATAAAAGGGAAAGAAATGGGAGAAAGGAGAGAGGGAGAACCTGGTGTATTCTTTATGTGAAGGGGGGACAGGTATTGATAGTAGGATAACCAGGGATCGCAAACTTTATTGAAGGTTTTAGAGGTATTTTTAATTATGCTCGTCATGAATTCCAAGCCGTGAACCTGCCAAATCCTGGTAATAATGGAGGAAGGAGCAGGGGGAGGCAGTGTTTTCCAGTCAGAGGCGATTTGCCAAGTAGCAGCAGATATAATGTGGTGGGCCAATTTGTTCAGGTGTTTAGTTGCTGCTGGGAAAGTAAGGTACAGAAGGAAAAAATTCAGCTCAAGCGGGACATTGATCTGGATAATAGAATCTATTAGTGTTTTGGCTTCCCGCCAGAAAGGGTTAATTTCGGACAATTTCACCGTATATGATGAAATGAGTCTACGAAAGAGCATCTATCAGATTGAGTCGGGTATCATTTTGTGGTGGTGAGTAGGGACATAGTACCAGCGATACAAGATTGAGCTACAGGCATCGTTATCTTGAATTTCAGTCCAGTCTTCGCCGCCAAGGGGTTCGCCAAAGTCGTGATCCCAGGCTACTTCATGAGGATCACATGGAGAGGAGGATGGGGAGGACAATTCAAAGTAGATGGTGGAAATCAGACCAGACATTGATCCTCGGCACAGGCACAATGTCTTAACGGTGGTAGGAGAGTGAGTGGTAAGGCGGGATTTGACTGTAGAGTGGAGATTGCAAATTTCCATATATTGGTAAAAGTACTGTGTGGGCAGTCTAATTGCGGATTTAATGTCGGATAATTGAGGGAATAAAGAGGTCCAGGTGATGTCATTTAGGTAACGAACTCCTCAGAAAAACAAGGGAGAAAATGCTGTGGTTTGTAAGCCTGGAGGGAACTCTGGGAAATTGAAAAAAAAGATTACTGGGGAAAGTTGAGTGGAGAAACCAAATTGTCTGGTAGCTGAATCCCAAATAGCCAGGGAGTGAAAAACTGTGGGATAGGACAGGACTTTTTCAGTGTGACAGGAATTTGGGAGCCAGAGGAGGGAAGCAGGGGAGAGTAGTCCCAGGCCCTCAGCCTCAATAAGTACCAAACCCTAGAGGTAGTGTTGGCTGTTCCACTAGACACACTGAGCAAGATGGGCTGAAAGGTAAAAATGTTTGAAGTTTGGGATACCAAGTCCCCCACCCAAGAGCACTTCTAAATAGATATGGGTGGACTCGGTTCCCCGAGAACCGAACCCGCCCGAACTTCTGGAATCCGAGTCCCGAGCCGAGTCGGCTCTGTCCTCTCCCGCCTTTTCGGATTCCAAAACGAGGGAAAATGTCATTGTGACGTTGTCGGATCTTGGATCTTGCAATTTTTAGAATGAATAAATAGCCGCCTCCATTGAGAGAGGGAGAGAGAAGGGTTAGGTGACGGTCGCAGTAATTGGAGCAGTAATTAGAGCAGGAAGAGAGTAGTAGGAGGCTTTTTTTCTGATTTACACTACAAGTGTTTGGGCTGTCAGATATTCCCCTCTTGTAGAAAAGCAAATTTGTGGTGCTGAAATTATTATATACCAGCACTATCTATTTCTGAATTTGCACTACAAGTCTTTGGGGTGTCCGATATTCCCCTGTTCTAAAAAATCTATTTTCTGGTGTTGAAATAATTATATACCAGAACTATATCCTTCTGAATTTGCACTACAAGTCTTTGGGGTGTCAGATATTCCCCTCTTTAAAAAGAGCAATATTCTGGTGCTGAAATTATTATATACCAGCACTATATATTTCTGAATTTGCACTACAAGTGTTTGGGGTGTCAGATATTCCCCTGTTCTAAAAAAAGCTATTTTCTGGTGTTGAAATTATTATATACCAGCACTATATATTTCTGAATTTGCACTACAAGTGCTTGGGGTGTCAGATATTTCCCTCTTTGAAAAAAGCTATTTTCTAGTGCTGAAATTCTAATATACCAGCACTCTATATTTCTGAATTTGCACTACAAGTAATTTGGGTCTCATTAAAATGGATTCACAACAGTCCACATATGAGCAGGATCAGCGAGAAGCTACTGGCACCAGTCCTGATGGTAGTCTTGCCTGTACGTCATCTGGTAAAGTACATAGTCTTTTTAAGTCAGGGAAAAAAAACACACAAAAAAAAATCCTTTTACCGTGTTGAAGAGAAAAAGAGCTGTAACTGATGAAAGGTTAACTGCAGAGAAAACAAATTGCCATCATGCCATTCTACACACGCAGTGGCACAGAAAGAATGAGTCCTTCGCCTTTCTCTATTAGAGCGAGATCTAAAAATGTTACTAAGCCCTCTTCTTGTAAGGTCACTCGTGACCAAGCAAGACCAAGTAATTTGGAGTCCAAAAGTGGTGCACAACTAGTGTTACGTGTGAAAGCCGAGCTGCAAGAAAACAGTAAGACATTATAGGAAAATGTATGCTCAGAATCAGAAATTACATCAATCCCAGAGAAGAGTCCATCCATGATTGGCATGTGTAATCGTGACCATTTTGATAGTGTACCCATAAAGAAGGGCCCTTTCAGCATTTTTGCTGATGTGTGCCTGAACAGCCCGAGTATAGCCGGTGATACCCCAATTGAGGATGACACTTTGGAATTAGAAGAGGATGAGGGGGAGATTTGTGTAGCCAATGAGGGGGCTAATGAGGATGTTGAAAAGGATGAGGTTGTTTGTGTAAGTCCTGCACCGGTGGCAGCAGTTTTGGCACGTGAGGTTCTGGCACCAAATTGCACTTTCCAAAGAGAAGCAGGGAAGACGCAGGGGGCAGACCACAACAGTTTGACATCTGAGCTGGTTTGAAAGATTTTACCAAAAAATGTGTGACCTTGCCCATAACTCCAACCAATCCTACTATTAACATGCAAAGGATGGTGGAGGATTATTTTCAAGAGTTAATTGATATGGAAATGTCAAACAGTCCCTTTCCATACTGGGAGGAAAAACAAGCAATTTGGAAAACTCGCTTTGCAATACCTAAGCTCCCCACCCTCCAGTGTATACTCAGAAAGAGTTTTCAGCACAGCCGGGAACCTGGTCAGTGATCAACGTAGGAGGTTACTTCTGAAAAATGTGGAAAAGATGATGTTTAGAGTTTAAGGTCAAAATTGAGAAGGGAAATTAGCCTGTAGCCCGAGCAATGTAAGTGGTCTTTACCAGCTTCGGGATGACAGCAGTATTAGCTAGAGTGGTGCAAGGATCAAAGGATGCCCCCTCGAGAATTTGGATATAAAATGTTGTTAGATGTGGAGTGAGGTCAGCTGTGAATTTCTTATAATATTGGGTGGAAAATCCATCTGGGCCAGGGGCCGAAGAGGATTTGAGGGATTGAATTGCTGTGATTACTCTGGGGTGATGTCTGCATTTAGACAGGATAGTTGGGATGAGGAGAGATGAGGGAGAGGGGAGCTGGCTAAGAACGACTACAAGGAGGATAACAAAAGGTCCTCCTGGGGGAGTGGATCAGGGAGATTATAGAGAGAGGCATAAAAATCTCTAGATTCATAAACAATGGCTAGGGGATCGTATGTAACAGAATCAGAGGATTTTTTGTGTATTTTGTCTATGAGCTCTCGGGCACGCTTCTGGTGAAGCTTTCGTGCAAGGAGAAAATCCACCTTTTCAGCCCTATCATAGAAGTACTGCTGAAGTTTTTGGAGGAGGGAGGCTGCTCTACGGGAAATAAGGGTGTTAAGTTGACTATTTAAGGAGTCAATCTGTGGCAACAGGGAGAGGCCAGGAATAGCTTGTGCTGTGTTAGGAGGGTGGAGATGCATTGTTCTAAAGAGGAGACCTCTAGGGCGGCCTTTTGCTTGGTTTGTGAAGCTGAGCTGATGAGCTGACCACGCATGGTGGCTTTGTGAGCCTCCCAGATGGCGCCTTGCACGACCTTCTCTGAGACATTTTCTTGAAAACAATTGGAGATAGCAGTTTTGATTTCAGAGAAAGTGGAGGAGTTCAGTAACAGGGAGTCATCCAAGCTCCATCTAAAGGTACGTGGGTATTGCTGTAGGAGATCAAGCTGGATGTATACTCCTGCACAATCGGTCCAAGAAAACAGTGTAATACCTGCATGTACAGTCATGGAAGTCAAGGAGTCATGGATCATATCAATGTGGGAGTATAGCTGGTGGAGAGAGGAGTAGTGGGTGTAATATTTGTCATTGGAATTTTTAAGTGCCAAGTATAATATAGGGAATGTTATCTTAATAAGGCAGACAAGGCTGAGGAGTCGTTAGAAAGTGGGGTGGGCGAGGAGACAGGTAGGATTTATAAGATGACATTGAAGTCACCCCCTAAGATAATATGACCCTGGGCCAGTCGCTCAATGTGTCGGAACAGTTTAGAGAAGAATGCGCCCTGACCCTGGTTAGGGGAATAAATTGAGGGTAGTGTGACCGGGATGGAATGGAGAGTACCCAATACTTATAGGAAGCTGCCTTCTGAATAGGTGGAAGAGACCTGAAAGGAACTTTATTGTAGATAAGTATTGCCACCACCCTTTTCTTACAATTCGCTGATACGATAAAAGTCTAGGAGAATTGATTACTCTGGAGTTGAGTGTGGGTACCTGTAAGATGAGTCTCCTGGAGGTAGACTATTTCTGCCTTTTCCCTCCTGTAGGCTCCCAGAACTATGGTGCATTTACGAGGAGAATTGAGGCCGTTAACATTAATGGAGAGGAGTTTCAGAGCCATGAAGATCAAGGTGAGAAGATCGTAGAGAAGGAAAAAAATTCTGAATGCTACAATGAAAGAAATCATTAGTACAGGTTTGTGGAAGAGGGAGGTGTGGAACAGGGGGAAAGAGAGGGGATAGGGCAAAGAGAGCCACAAGAATGAAAAAAGAAGGAAAGGTATAGAAATAAAGGAAAGCCCAATTGGGCAAATACCCTTTAATGTAAGGATCCAGGGGGGATCCAAAACTAGAAACATAACAACATTGAAAAGCGAAATACCAGTTGTATAGGGAGCGTGGGGGGTGGTGGAATGTAGGCATCTCTAAGAGCCACCCGGGTTGAAGGCCCTGATAAGAGAATCAAATGTGAGAGAAGACATACAGGTAGTAATAAGCAATGATCCAGTAGCTTAAAAAAATGTGCAACTAGAGGGAAAGGCAGAAGGATGAGGAGAGGGGAAGGGGGAGTATATTTAGGGAAGGGGACAGGGGAGGGGAGGGGGGAAGGGTAGGAGTTATGAAAAACAGTGGCATAACAATGAATTGGGAGGAGGGGCATCAAACATCACGCCAGAATGGCCGAATGGGCATATTTTGCAGAAGTACTGGAGAGTGAGGCAGAGTCGGGAAGAATGTCAAGCTTGGTCAGGATTTCTTGACCTTGTCTAGGGTTTTAATGTAATGGATGGTGTTTGCAGCGAAGATTTGGAGTTGAAAGGGGAATCCCTAAAGTTAGCGAATGCTGTAATGACGTATGATCCTGGTGACAGGTTGGAGAGCTCTACGTTTTTGAATAGTGGAGGGAGCGAGATCTTGAAATAATTGTATGTCCATGTCCTTTTAGGATACTGAGGGAGAGTTTTTACTTGGATGTTAGAATTCGCTCTTTGGTGCGGTAGTAGTGAAAGCGTACAATGATGTCACGAGGAGGTTGGTCAGCTGCTGCTCTGGCCCTGAGAGCCCGGTGGGCGTGGTCCATTAGAAAGTCCAAATCAGAGAGGTCTGGGAGTATTTGCGTGAAGAGGCCTTTAAGAAAGAGCTGAATCTCAGACGGTGAAACATCTTCCAAAACATTACAGACATGGATATTATTGCGTCGGGAACAATTTTCAGAGTCCTCTTGTTTTTCATTCAGGGCCTCAACTTCTTCATGCAGGCGGGATAACTTCCTGTCAAAAGTTGCTTGCGACAGAGATCATTAGTTTTTGTTTCTAGAGCATCGGTCCGAGTACCTAGTGAAGCAAGTTCCAATTTAAATTCATTAACTGCTTTTGAGAATTCCTGCTTAAAGGCAACTTTCACCCCTTCAAGCAGGCTCATCATAGCAATCGGGATCTGGGGGTCCAGGTCAGATGCTGAAGAAGGAGAAGAAGGTGAAGTTTCTAAATGATCCAAGGTAGCTAGCAAAGCTTTACTTTTGGTTTCAAAGAATTTGGAAGAAGAGCTGCCGGAGGGCTTCTTGTTGTTCTGAGACAAGATGATGATCATAAGGGAATAGCAGGATGTGGAAGACAAAAAGGAGGGGGGGATGAGGAAGCAGTAGAGAGGGGATGCTGCACAATAGTATTTGAAGAATAAGTCAGAGCACTTCATGCCCTGGGTAGTGGGTGAAGATTCATTGCATAGTGTTCCATGAGTAATTAGAGGTGCTCAAAGTAGGGGATCAGCAACTCACCACACCAAATGAGGGTCTGCCATAGTTTTACAATGCAATGGAAGGAGTTATCTTGGTAGAGAATAACAATTACTGTATTATATTATATTATATGGACACCAGATGGTGTTATTTTTCTGGTAGAAGATTGAATATGATACAGTACGAAAAATAGACACATGGTGATGCTGTCCTCTCGATGGAAAATGAAAGGTAGAGCATTTTGTTGAGTGACCACAAGGTGGCGCCAAAGTAAACAAAATTATTAGACAGCTTGATGCACATTGTAGGATGAGCCAAAAGTACCGATGTTTTCTGTATGACTTTAGTTGTGAGAGAGACCCCTATGTCTACTTTGCGATTATTAACATCAAGTGGGCCATGTGTGGGTAATCACAATGAAGTAGTTAAAACCTCAGTAAATGTTCCAGTTATTTTTGAAGATTATTAGACCACAGGGTGTCTCCATTTAAGGCAGAGAGGTCTGGGTTATATGTGTGGCAGTCTCTCTGGCACTATATTAGTTAGAGACCCTTCACAGCATGTAAAGTAAGCTCCTGGCAGGTGTGGAGTAATAGGGTGCTATTAAGGATGACACTTCCGACAGCTCTATTATCACACAGAGGGGTCTTTGAGCACAGAACAGAAGACCCCCACCACTGACCTGTGATCTCTGCCTGCAAATATAGCGAGCAGCCCAGCCACCGGAGCAGGATCGCGTATGCCAGGAGAGCAGAGAGTCCCCGCTGTTGTGAAGGCACGGTCATTACAGAGAGCAGGCTCTGTTCAGCAGGATGGTCGCTCCGTCTTAGCATCAATCATGACCTCTGCAGGTGAAGGAGATCGGCGAGGGTCACACGATTGGCAGCTCTCAAGTGCGTGATTTCAGAAAGCACAGTCGCTATGAAAAGTGAACACCAGATGAAAACCATGATGAGAGGTCAGGCAGGTATCACAGAAATGGTAGTTCTGGGTGATGATGAGTGATGGGTCATGGCGTTTTCATGCCAAAAGGGCGGAGGGAGCAACAATTAATGAATATTTTAGCTCAAGAGCCAGATATGATAGAAATACCAGCAACACGTAGCTGGAATGTTAATGCAGCCAAAGGTATAATTAGGCACAGGTTAGCAGTAAAGTAAGCGCTGAGGCAATAGAAAGTAAAGGACCTCTGACGGAGCATTCAGAGAACTCAACCAGCCGCCTTTGTCGGCAACCACGCCCCCTCCATCATAATATTTAACTTATGTTTTGAATGCACTATTGCTTCTTGTTATAATTAGGTCATCTGCGTAATCTGAAATACATAACTTATACTCAAATTAAAAAATACATTTAGAATAATTATTTGCTAATTATTTTGTAGTGCAATATTTTACAAATATTGCAAAGAGCAAGGTAGTGTATATTAGGTGTAATAACTTATTTTTACTTTAACTAGCAGTACAGTTTTGAGGACAAGCTAGCTAGAACATTGCTCTCCACAATCATGAAAAAGTAAATAACTGTTGAGAAAAGGGAAGGAAATATAGGGCCAGATGATTATTATTATTATTATTATTTTAACTTATAAGGCGCCACAAAGGGTCCGCAGCGCCGTACATTACATAAGATGATAGGTCAATAACTTAGAATCTACTTTAATAAGTGTAATTTAAAAGTTAGCAGAAAAGGTAATGATAATACATTGAATGTCTGCCTATTATCAAGTGGAGGATATTATTAAGAAAAAAATATGGAAAATCTCAAGCATTTAAAACATAAAGGGCCTAAGTCATTATGGAGAGCAAAGTAAAAAAAAATGGAGTAAGGTTTTACCTGGACAAACCAGGTTACAATGCAAGGTGTGCAAATTAGTTTATTAGTCTGCACATAAGGTAAATATTGCCTGTTTTTTTCATTAGCACACAAATACTTAATATCTTCATTTTACACTGAAATTTAAAGTTGATCTAGGACATGCCCTTCCCCAACTATAATTCTGTTCCCACATTTTAAATGCACCCTCCCCATCCAATGCAACATGGTTGTGTCCAGATGTAAAATTACACATTTTTTTATGCTGTGCTCTCCTTAATGATTCAGGGCCATAATATTTCCAATTAGAAAAAGGAAAATGGTGGCCTTGTACATAGCAACTAGTAAGACTTTTACTTTCACTTTGAAATGGCAATAGAAAACTTACAGAATGCAATTGGCTTCTCTGGAATACACCCATTTTTCAATTTGCAGTAGATTTAATAAACATCCCTTCCCCAACACACATACTTTAAATTTTATTGACATTTGGTTGCAATATCATTGGCAGCTACACAGTCTGCTTATAACAGGTGTGTTTCCATTTCCTTATCTTATTTTCTCTCCTCTTATCCACAACAGATGGATGTGTAGTGCCGTCAGACATGATGGCCCGCACATGTGCACTAATGTCAGGGATTGATAAAGATCTGCTCACAGTAACATCACAGAGACCAAGGGAGCGAGGGAAAAGTGACAGTTATGGGAGAGGAATGACTTTAAATTGGCAGTAGAAGTAAGGCAGTTGGACCCTGTCAGCGGTGAGACCTATCAGGGAAGAAGAACCTGTGATGTTATCAGCAGACAAAGGTCTGTGAGTCTCTGAAGAAAATAAGTCCAACAGGAAACAGCCGGGAGGGACAGAAGAGTATCAGCTCTGAAAGGAGGGAGAGCCCGGTCTGACTTGTCAACCCTGTCCTGTGAGAAAAACAGCTGAAATCTCCTGTGATATAAATGGATAAGTAACTCCAGTTTATTTATTATTTGATGGGACTGTGTATTGTGCAGAGGAGAGATAGCTCACTGCAGGACTGGGTCTGTGTAATAGGGCGAGACAAGGAGGAAAGTATGTACACGCCTAATTTCTTCAAGTCATATTCTGCCACAATAAAGACAGACTAGAGATTATGCTTATTAGAAAAGTGAGGAATACTACAGAGTGTCACCATTGAAAGAAGTTTATGTTTAACAAAGTTAAGGAAAACTATCACCAGCGACTTTGTTCTGCAGCCTTTTCTACCATAGTCTATTGTTTCTGGGATAGACAAGTGGAGAGACATTTGCTTGTCATTAATTTCCTCATAAGATCACTTAACTGCATTTTATTGCTAAATATGCATATATTGATGTATAACATGTTAAGTTAGTGGATATGTGTTGAGTTTAGAATGTACTATTGCTAGGGTAAGAAAGGTTAAGGTATCAGTTTTAAAGAGATACTTTTAAAATACAGTTTATATAAGAGATATTTTATTTTGGCATCTATAAAGTCTAATCAGACATTAAAATCCTTTGAGAGCACGCGTCCAATCAATAAAAGTGGCGGCGTGGCTTTCAAATTTGCCTATTGCTGTCTCTTTCTGTGTGTGCCTGTGTTTTGTTTGTAGGGGGCAGGGGGTCCTCGGTCTCCCTCTGGTGTTGCTTGTCAAGAACACTACCCAACGAAGAGCCTACTGCACTCAGGCCAAACTGAAGGCACTGCGCTAATTGAGAATAGAAGTAAAAGAAACACCACAGGTCACAATACACTTTACATAGACACCCAGCTGATCTATGTAAAATAAAATAGCTCTATACAATGATCTAAAATTTGCATTGGCAAAATAATCAATAAAAGTTGGTGAGTACATGGTCTTAAAGACACTGTTTTACATACTATGCCAGTTTGCTTCACTATGTAGACTAATGTACTGTAATATTATCATTTATTTAGTACATTCTACAAATTGACAGCTAAACTCTGATTGGTTGCTATAGGCAACATCTCCACTTTTTCAAACCCGCAGTTTAGTAAAAAATACTCCTAAAAACAGTGAAAGGCACCATAGAAACACCACTGTCTGGAAGAATCATTATTTTAATTTATTGCTACCTACCTATGGTACCTGTAAAAGAGTGCTAAAGGGAGCCAAGGACAGCTAATAGTCTGGCAAAAGTGCTAACGAATATTTAATTACCAATCTCCTTAATTATGGATTATACAATTTCTCTCTCAGTTATCGTAATTTACAGACATATCTCAGTTATTGTAAACATACAGACAAAATACATGGTATCAACATCTTTTACTTCACAGATAACTTTGAGATCATATAAACAGTACATATAAATCATTGCATACAATACATATATGATGTCATTCAACAGATAAAAGGATCATACAATACTATTAAGTCATTATCAGAAAGGAGTTTATAGTTTATCTCTATTTATGTTTTATCCCATTCTGTCACTAAGTTAACTTGGTACATTATAGAACTTTTCTTAAGTATTTAAGTTCTGAAGGAGCGGAGGCCATTACTGAAAATGACGCACCCGCGATGACATCATTGCAGGGGGAACTGTTTAGAAACATTCGCTTCTTCATAGTTGTTATTTGTTTTTATATCAGTATGCTATTGCTACCACCCACTCACTTCTGTAATGACATATGTGTGACAGTTGTAATGGAGGTATGGAAATATTGTGCTACTATTGGGACATTCTTTTAGCAGTCTTTGGGTTCAGAAGAAATAATGGCTAATCCTCAAGTGTCCAAAAGCAAAATAAAAGTAGAAAGTCAAAAGTCCATAAAAAACCCTTTAGAATATATACAATATAATATTGTAAAAGTCCATGAGAAAAAGTCCATGTCACGAATGTCGGGTTTTGATGGTCCGGTTCAGGATCCTTGGGCTTAGCTGGCTTAGTAGATGACAAGTTGAAGCTGGGGGCCTTGAGGAAGCTCCTGCCCATCTGGACCTTTCCCAGAAGAGTGGCACAGATTCTGTGGGTATTGGTGACCCGAGACACAAAACTCAGAACTTAGGCCTGGAATCTGTTGCAGCAAACTCAGGAATGGAAGCAGTCACGGGATACTCAGGACTGAGACCTGAACACAGGTGTACAGACCTGGAACCCGCTACAGGGAACTCAGAGCTAGAATGAATCATAGTAGTCTCAGAACTGGCACCTGGTGAAGCAATTAATGGGAAACTGAACCCACAGTGATGTGTGTGAGATGGATGCAGGAGAAGGATGCCGTGGAAAGTACCAGAGGCACTTGGTAATGCTGGTGATGCTGATGGGAGATACTGCAGACAGGAACAAAGCACTTGGAAATGCTGGTAGCAGGTACTGCAGTCAGGAACACAATCAAAAATAGGAGACCTTCACCTAAAAGATGAGAGTTGTTCTGGAAATGTGTCAACAGCAGTTCCTGGTTAAGTAGGGTGCCCTGTGCACTGATAGGCAGGCTTAATCATGTGACTGGAGTTGCTGAGATTGGTTTGTCAGAACGGACCATGTGATACAATCCAAGATGTCTACGCCCATTAAGCAGAACACCAGAGAGTGTTTGTTTACAGATATTGACACAACGGATGAAAGAGTACCAGAGGCGCCAAGAGGAGCTTGGATGCCTTGAGGTGACATCGCCAGACCAGGACAGTCCATAATAAATGTCCATGAGTAGTAAGTCCCTAGAAATTGCCTAATATCTTTAAAAATGTCCTTAGTGTTGAGTCCAGATGGACAAGAATCCAGGAAGATGGAGAGAGAGACCCCAATGTTCACCAACTCTCACTTGTCTATGGAGGAGACAAAAAAAAACCACTGACATTTTGAAGATAAACCTCCTACAGGGGTCCATAGTGGAAATGATATCCCTTCCCCAAAGGCAATGTCCATTGAAAAGTTGTAAAAACTAAGAATAATCCATATCCCATTTCCCTTAATAGTTTTTAATTTTATGTCTTTTATCCCTTGCACGTTGTTCTTCGTGATATTGTTTTACTGCATCTTGGAGTTGTTTATAGACAGCTAGTAATGCATCATATGTCATTATTACCAGGAGAATGAGAAATTTTATGGGATGTATGAGAAAGTTGAATAATGATGTAGCTTTTGGACTGTATACAAAAAGAATTTCCCACCAAGATTAGCATTTTCCTGTCTGGGCAGATGTCTAGTCACATTTCTGGTGTCATAAAAGAAAATAGAATTTCCAGCGCAACTGATAGTATGAACATAAACAACCATGTGATATAAAAGGAGAAAAGTATTTATATAATACACGAAGACCTCAGATTCTCCTCCAACCAACAGTGTAATTCTAAGTTTTTTTTCGTTTTCAGTATGGTATACCATATGTGAATACAAAAACAAATAAAGAAAACATAGCATAATTCTGTGTTGGCCATATATTAGTGTTCTGTGATTTCCTTTGTGGTGTATGCTTAACATAAAACAAATTTTCCAGTTAATGCCGTTCTTAATTGTCCACCTATAGTTGATGAACTTACTAAACAAAAATAAAATTGGTGCCTTATATAACATTATCTTCTGCCTTCACTACAAACCACCCATTGTGATTGTACTTATAAGTGTTAAACAAAAGTGAAGGCGTTGTGTATAGATTATTTAGCAGTTCTTTTCCTAATGATGTACTGATGTGTTCATTCCGGTTGTGACATGACAACATAAGAATAAAGAGACAATATCTAGTGTGGAATCATTTAAAAAGTATTATTTTAATGTAAAAAAAAATCAACAAAACATATGAATAAAAAAATCAAACTTCATTGGGCATAGTTAAAATACAGATGGATTCCTATAAGATTGAAAAGATGTTAAGCCTGATACATAACATTGTAGTACCCGGGATGTTCACAATGTTGCAACCTCCAGATAATTTTTCAATTAGGACTAATTGTTTGTATGACCCAAAAATTAACTAGGCTTTTCATAGAACAATTATGTATTTGTTTATAGTGGGATGATACAGAGTGAGTTTCGTTTTCTGTCTTAATATTATATAAATATTCAGATATTCATTTCTTTAGAGGTCTTGAAGTTTTCCCTACATATAATAACCCACAACAACATTCTAAACTGTAAATCCAATTTTTAGTGTTTCAAGTCATGAACTGTTCAATTTTATACGTTGTACCATTATGAATTGAAATAATTTAGAATGATTGGTCTTTATAGTTATACATCCAGTACAGTCACCACAGTGGAAAAAACC
Source organism: Mixophyes fleayi (assembly GCF_038048845.1). Classification (NCBI taxonomy): domain Eukaryota; kingdom Metazoa; phylum Chordata; class Amphibia; order Anura; family Limnodynastidae; genus Mixophyes; species Mixophyes fleayi. The sequence continues at coordinate 29,655,787 of NC_134404.1, read as the reverse complement.
TTGAGCCTGATTCATTGAGTAAAACAAAAATAATTGAGTAACTGTGCACCTTGGCAAATCCATATTGCATTGGAGGGTGATATAAATTTAAAATGTGGGGACAGATTTATAGTTGGGGTAGGGCATGTCCTAGATCAACTTTACATTTCGGTGTAAAAATAAAGCTATCAAGTATTTGTGTGCTACATGAAAAAGCAGCCAGTATTTAGTTTATGTGCAAAATAATAAACTAACATGCACCCCTTGCATTGTAACATGGTTTTGTCCAGGACAAAATGTGCCCATTTTTTGCCTTACTTTCCTTAATGAATCAGGCCCCTTGTGTCTTAATATATTTTTTTTCGCCTCATACTCCCTGAGTGGTCCTTTGACTATTTTCTTCAATAAATGAACTTAGGTTTACATGGTAAAATTTGGTTTAAGACCGGATAATTATGTAAGAGTCCCCAATATTTTTCCCAATCTTTTCCAATTTTTGTGGTGATGACTGTATTGAGTAATGAAGGCGAATTCAAAATCCTTATAATTCTCATTCATTAAATGCTGTGATGTATTTGTTTTAGGAATCAATACATCTGATGTAAATCTATTGATTCCTAAAAAGAATACATCACAGGATTTAATGAATGACAATCAAATGATGAGATATTCGGCTATTTTGTTCTCTTTTCCAGAATAAAGTCATACTGCCTCAGGAGTACTAAGAGGAATCAGTTTTATAGCACAAAATCCAGTAAAGGATAAAGGGCCTGATTCATTAAGGATCTTAAATGAAGAAGTTTCTTATTTCAGTCTCCTGGACAAAAGCATGTTACATTGCAAAGGGTGAAAATGAGTTTTCTGTTTTGCACATAAGTTAAATACTGACTGTTTTTTCATGTAGCACACACATATCAACTTTAAATTTCAGTGTACAAATAAGCTATCAAGTATTTGTGTGCTACATGAAAAAACAGTCATTATTTAATTTATGTGCAAAACAGAAAACTAAATTGCACCCCTTGCATTGTAACATGGTTTTGTCCAGGAGACTGAAATAAGAAGTTTCTTAAGTTAAGATTCTTAATGAATCAGGCCCAAAATATCTTAATACTTTCCCTATATCCCTAGCTTGAAAAATATTAAACCATTTTCTCAATGCATGTTGTAACCCTACTTTATGTACGGGGCATGGCGCAAATCATATGACTCTTAGGAGACCATGTGAGCCCAATGACAGGTGTTATGTCCAGCTCAGCCCCTGGAGGAGCCTGGAATGTGAACTTCTGAAGCAGCCTCGTGAAGAACATGAAGAGCTCCATTTTGGCCAATGTCTCCCCAGCACAACTTCTCTTACCTAGAACAAAGAAACATGTGACAGAGAATTTATCGCTATAATATTCCAGATGTTTTCTGAATTTTTGAAAAGTTCATTACTTTTGCATTTGTCAGTCTTAATAATCAACTGTTTATCTCTCAATACATTTGTGCATATTGTGACAATGCATTACAGAAGTAGGACTTTTAAGAAATGTATATATAGTACTCCACTGAGATATGTTAGTGCAAAGAAGGTAACAAAAAATGTGTAATAAAAAGGTTATAAGAAAAGATTGCAAAAGATATCGGGCCTGATCTATTGAAATACCTCGATGACTTACTCCAATTTGTGGGTGACATATACGTACAGCAAACAAGTACAGCTTACGAAAGTAGGATGACTCCACAGAATGGGAATCTGTTATGGTGAAGCTTAAAAGGGAGATTTGAGGGAGATTTACTGAGGTTATGTTTGTGGTTTGTAAACCACACACATCACATGAGATTCTCCGAGCAAAACCACTGGATTTACTAACCAGTTGTTTGGAAGTTAAATGCCCAACCCGCTTTTGATTTCTGATGGTTTGCAAATTCCCAATCCATTTGGAGTTTTGTCCTCACCACCAGAAAAAGGCTGATTTTTTTTAGAGATGGCTCTGACAGGCAACAAGGCACGCTATCTGGGCTATCAGAACAGAAAAAAAAAGGGTTAGTATTTATTAGGGACACAATGTTTATTATTTCTGGGGACAATAATAATTTATTTATGAAGCAGCCAATAAGTATTTATTGTTTTAATAAGCCAGTCTAAATGTAATATTTAATAACTGGTGCAATATAAATTTATTGTTTTATTAATGGGGGCAATAACACTGTATTTATGATGGAGACAACCCTTATTATGTAATGATGGGGGCACTTTTTTTAGTACACATTTGTGGCGCTATAAGGGACAGCATGCATGTCCTTGAGAACGATGAAACAACTTGTTTGTGAACGCGGTCAACTTATACAATTTCTCGAGCACACTGTTCTCCCTGATTTTATTAATTCAGTGGTCTCAACCATGACCACCACTGTGACCCTCAAAATTATAGAGATTGTTGTTGTTATTTGTACTCTTCATCTTTTGTGTTTCCCTGAATAAGGAAAGTTACGATCTTTGAGATTGATCTTCTGTCTCTATATTTTGTATGGTTTGAAGTTGTTGATATTTGGCTATATACAATGGCCTGCTCTGCATAAATTATAGGTTCAGTCCATTATGTAGCTACATTAAGGCAATCTATCACAACTAACTCACCAACTGAGAAAGGGATGAATGCTTCATTCTTCACAAAATTGCCGCTGGCATCCAGAAAATGTTCCGGGTAAAACTCTTCTGGTTTTTCAAAGTGATTCTCATCATACAGCACTGAAGTCAGAAGTGGTATTACTTGTGTCCCCTAAAGAGTTGTAAACATTTGCATAAGTGACACTTGTATAGGATAACCGAAGATGTAGAGTTGGGTGCAAGTTACACTGAATCGTAAGTGTAAATTGCATCCCGCAACTTACACAGCATTCCAAGTAGTACGGATCTCTGGATCAGTGTGGCTCAGAATATTATGCAAACTGCACAAACACACCTCTTTATCTGCCTTATGGGCACTTAAGTGTATCAGTCAGAGTAGCCCTGCAAAGCAGACAAATGAATATATAAAGTAACGTAAACAAAATAAATAAATTGTGCTTCTTCCCCTCAAGGGTTGGATAAGCTGTTTGGGAGGGGGTGCACACCTTTTTTTAAAATGTAATTATTTTTTAACTTCTTTTGTTCTTTTGCACCAGGAGAAAGCACCTGCAAAAGATATGTCTCCTAGAAACCTATCTGCAGCTGCTTTCATCTCAGCATGGCATGTAAAGTGCATAAACACACCTGTACATTACTAGGCCCCCCCACTACCTTCCCCGTTCTACCTCTCTAAGGGCAGAGAGATGCAAGAGGGAGACCCGTCTCAGTCTAAGTGTAAACTGAGATGGATCCTTGGCTAAAAGTGCTTTCTGCGATTCTGCGTCCGACTCTACTTCATGTTATGTATCTTTCAGTGCTAATATTGTTAATAATATTGTATTTTTATACCTCTACTCAAAATTCATAGTGCAGTCTGAATGGGAGCAGATTGATACTTTCCTAATTAGGAAAATGTTTTACTGTATTATGGAGTGATAAGGCAACGTAGTTAGCTTGTATCACAGCACTAACTATATAGTAACTTTATGTAAAGCTGGCTCCTGATGGTATGCAATAATATAGTGACCTAATAAACCCCTTTGAAAACAGCACTCTCGCTGCTGTCATCGGTTCAAATGACTCTCAGGACCTGATATAGAGTTGGTGGCAAACTGGTCGTAATTTATATTACAAAAATTAGCGCGAAAAAATAACCTTTTTACATCCATATGCTGAGCTGCACACATCTTAAGATCTGCGGAGTTCTGCACCAGTAGCGTATGCGCCTAATTTGCATCAGGCACACGTCACTGACACCTACATCCCACGTGCACCCATGTTTTTATCCAGTTGTTTTATGTGCAACAAATGCACATTTTGCTTTGGATTGCAATAAAACTTAAAAAACCTCTAACACAGCAAAAATAACTCTCCATTGATTTAGTTAAACATGCATTCAAAAACATAATATATGCCTAAGGGATGCAGGTAGCACTAGTTAGCATCAGAGATGCAATCGCGAACAGCCAATAACAGTTAGTTTGCCAGTGCCGAAGACCATCATCATCATCATCACCTCCTATTTGCACCTGACTACCTGCAAATAATGCAGCTTTCTCAGATATGTATGCATTGCTTTCCAGGTCTGCAAGTATTCGCAATTGCACGATCACACCCTTACTATTCCTGGCCTATGTTTTCAGATGCAGGCTGACATTAGTGTCAAATTCACCCACTTTCTGGGCATGCGCTCATCGATTTCATGCAAGACATGCTGCACAAACTGCAGTGGTAGTCACTGTGCATCAGCCTCTCAGTGTTTACGAACAAGCTCTCTGTGCCTGATAGGTAATCAATTTTTAAAATGTATTAAATCATTATTATAACTTGATTGATTGAATGGAGCTTATTTACATTTTTTGACAGTGCCTTCTGATTGTATACTTGGCAATCTATGTGGCAGTGAACTGGCGGAATCTGACCCTGAACATTGAAAGTGCCTCTACTTAATTGAAAAGGTGGACTTTAAACCATTCACTATTAGAATAGAGACAGAGATAATACATTGTAATTAGTAATCATCCTAATAGAGAAGTTGTTTGCCTCTAATTTTAGGTCTTACATTTCTAATGGTAATTTATTTTAAACCACTTAAGGGTATATTTGTCAAGCTGTGGTTTAAAAAATTGTGGAGATGTTGCCTATAGCAACCAAACAAATTCTAGTTATCATTTTGTACATTCTACAAACTGACAGCTAGAATCTGTGTGGTTGCTATAGGCAACATCTCAACAATTTTCAAACCCGCAGCTTGATAAATTTATTTTCTTTCTTTGATTGATTGCTGTGACAATAATAACATAGTTCCCAGGTTTTAAAGCTTCGTCCCAGGAAATTCTGATTCCACGAAATGCCTCTGTTTCTCAAAACTGACCAACAATAGAAAAAAAGGTAAATTCCTATTATTATGTATATTAAATGCTCACATACCGTTCTTATTTGCTGGACTTTAAAATTTAATATATATTAAATAAGAATATTTACAAAGCAAACACCCTTCAAAAAATGTAATTATCACCAAGTTCGGTAAATAAGATGTGATAACATCATCCTCTGCGACTTTAACTTCCCCATCGACAACCCCACCGACCCTGCTTCCAGCAAACTGCTCACCCTTTCTTCCTCCCTTGGTCTCACTCAATGGACCTCTTTCGCTACCCACTGCCTTGGTCACTCCCTTGATTTTGTCTTCTCCTACCTATGTAGTCTCTCTGACTTCTCCATTTCTCCCTTTCCTCTATCCGACCGCCATCTCCTCTCCTTCTCACTCTCCTCTTCTCCTGCTCCCCTCCCTCTGCCCAAACCTACTCGGCCCATATGCAACCTTGACTCTCTTGATCCGGCCACTCTGTCCTCCTCTCTCAATACTCTCCTTTCTCCCCTTTCCTCCCAGGCCTGCCCCAACCAGGTGGTCTCCCTCTACAATCACAACGGTCACCCCCGCACTCCAAATTTACCCACTTCCTCCAAAAATGCACCCGTACAGCTGAACGCCACTGGAGAAAATCACGCTCCTTGGCTGACTTCCTCCACTTTAAATTCATCCTCTCATCCTGCAGCTCTGCCCTCTCACTCGCTAAACAATCTTTCTTTAAATCCCTCAACTCTTCCCAGTCCTCTAACCCCCGCCGCCTTTTCGCCACCTTCAGCTCTCTCTTGCCCCCCTCTCCTCTATGACTGCCACCGACTTCGCCTCCTTTTTCTCCTCTAAAATCGAGGCCATCCGACTTCAAATCCCCTCCTCCACTCTTCCGTCCTCTCCCCCAGCCACCTACCCCCTAGCCACCTACCCCTTCACTCCTTCTGTCCCACCATGGGTGAAGAAGTCCATTCTCTCATCTCATCCTCCCCTCCTTCTACCTGTCCCCTGGATCCTGTCCCCTCCTACCTTCTTCGCTCCATTTCCCCCACCACCTGCTCCCACCTCGCTCACCTCTTTAATCTTTCCCTCTCCACTGGCATCTTTCCCTCTTCCTTCAAACTTCGCTGCCTATGTGTCATCCTTGACTCCTCTCTCTCCTTTGTCCCTCACATTCTCTCTCTTGCTAAATTCTGCCACTTCCAGCTGCGTAACATCGCACGCATCTGGCACTTCCTCTCCCAAGATGCCACCAAATGTCTTATTCACTCTCTGATCATCTCCCGCTTGGACTACTGCAACCTTCCCCTTACTGGCCTCCCCCACTCTCATCTTGCTCCCCTTTGATTTGTACTTAATGCAGTCGTTAGGCTTATCTTCCTTTCTCGCCGCTCCTCTTCTGTCTCCCCCTTCTACCAAGCCCTTCACTGGCTCCCCTTTCCCTACAGAATCCTGTTAAAGCTCCTCACTCTCACATACAAGGCCTTCGCCAACTCCACTGCTCCCTACATTTCCAACCTCTTCTCTATTCACGTTCCATACCGCCCTCTCCGATATGCCAATGACCGTCACCTCTCTTCCCCTCTGAATACCTCCTCTCATGCTCGAATCCAAGATTTCTCCCGTGATGCGTCCCTCCACTGGAACAAGCTCCCTCCTTCAGAACATCCCCCAATCTGTCCAGTTTCAAACGGGCTTTAAAAACCCACCTTTTTCTCAAAGCCCTCCAGTCTCCCACTTAACTTCCTACCTTATCTTCTGCCTCTACCCCTTCCCTTATCCTTATCCTCCGTTCCTCCTTCTCTCCCTCTCTCCCCTGTGTCTCTCTGTCTGTTTACCCCACCCCTTAGATTGTACGCTCCCTTGAGTAGGGCCAACTCTCCTCCTGTTTTCTCCACTTCTAACTCTGCTCTCAGCTACCTAGCCCTCACCCCTCTGGGGGTCTCCCTGTCATCCACACCCTCCCTCTTGGGCTCCGGCGTATGCGGATCTTCCCCACCCCTCTCTCTAGCTGTGCTTCGAGCTTATTGCTTATTGAGTTACTGTGCTTATTGTTTACTGCACCGTGCCGTCTCACCTCATATTATAATCGTTTGTCCCTGTACGGCGCTACGGACACCTAGTGGCGCCCTATAAATAAAAATTAATAATAAAAAAATAATAATAACATGATAGGGATTGGAGAACTGGCTCAGCACCAAAATATATCTGGAAATGATTTTAAAACGTTGTCAATTTTGTTGTATAAATTATTCATTGTTAATAAAATAAAAAATTGCTTTTAAAATATCTTTGAAGAAATCAATAGCTGCAATGATGGGATCCGTGACAGAATTTGTTTCTTACCTTTGGTAGAAAATAGCCTCTGAATGTGACATCTTGCGTAGTAGCATGCGGGAGGTTATTCGGAACTATATTTCCAAATCTTTGAATCTCGTGAATAACAGCGTCAGTATAGGGCATATCTTTACGGTGAATTACTTGAGGCTCAGATGAACCAATAATATTTTCAATCTCATTTTGGACTTTTCCTGTTTACAAAATAAGAGTTAATAAACACTAAAAACACCTTGAGTCCTCACACTTTTAGATTGCTGATTATTCCTGACACTTAACTCACCAGCAAAAGTATCACTTATTTGATATGTGCATATTACTATATATATAACTTTCCTTTCAGAATATGATGGCAAATCAGAATGTAATAGGTCATTGGTACGGTCTCAATTCTGGAGGCCCTATCTCCAGAAGGATATAAATACATTAGAGACTGCACAAAGAAGGGTAGCTAAAATGGTGCATGGCCTACAGCACAAAACATGTTCGGAAAGACTAAAATAACTTAATATGTATAGTTTGGAGCAGAGAAGGGAAAGGGGGGACATGATAGAGATGTTCAAATATATCAAGGGTTATAACAAGGTACAGGAGGGGAAGAAAAGGAAGAGAAGTATTAGAACACAATGACATGCACTGACACTGGAGAGAAGTAGGTTCAGAGGAAATATGAGGAAAAACTACTTTACAAAAAGGGTAGTGGATAAGTGGAATAGCCTCCCATCAGAGGTGGTAGAGACTAATACAGTAGAGCAGTTTAAACATGCTTGGGATAGACATAAGGAAATCCTTACAGAGAACTAAGGATCAAATAGGGTTTAAGTTTACCATAGGTGAAAAAATGGGCAGACTAGAAGGGCCAAGTGGTTCTAATCTGCCGTCAAATTCTATGTTTCTATGTTTCTATATGATTTAGAGTAATTAACACAAGCAAGATGAACTCTTACTTTGAATTTCTGGGTATTTCATCATCAACAGAAGACCCCATCTCAGAGTGGTTGAGGTGGTCTCCATGCCAGCAACAAAGAGGTCCCCTACAAGCACTTTTAGATTCTCATTGGTGAAATATAGTTCGGGACCAGGCTTTTCCTGAAATGTGTAAGGCATGCATTGTTATAACAGCAACATGCAAAGAAATTTAGTTGATATCACATTAGGTATTTTACCTAAAATGTTAACAGGAACACCATTAAAATATATTAAAAGCATATGTATTACTGCACAGTACGCAATCAACATAATGCTGCATCATCAATATATGTTCAAATTGTATATGTATTTTTGCAATACAGTATACACGGACCTAATTCCTGTGCACCATATTTGTGTGTATATTGTAAGAACAGATGGAGAACTATTAGCCAAAGAGCAGAATCATTGAGCACCAGTCACATAATGTATCAATTCTGCCTGTATCTCTTTGGTAGTTCCTGTACCATAGTTCTTAATGTTTGAAGTCACCCTCTCCATCTAAAATTGTTTGCATTCCCCTGGATTCTGCCACTGATAAGTCTGTCACTGTTTTGGTATTGGGGGAATTATGGGGGTCTGCTGGTAACAAATTACATAGCTTAATCACATAACTATTGCTGTGTTTTATTGACACTCGCCCTATTTTCGACCTCCACTCTGGAAGATCCCAGAGGGGAGGTCAACAGGGCAAGCGCTGGGGTGCATGACAATGTGATTCACGTCATCACTACACCCCAATTGCATTATCATGCAGCAGTGTTGGTGGGGATGTATCGTGTCATCAGGACCCACCTGTCAACACCTGATGACACAGATCGCGCCATCAAAGCCCCATGTTCTATACAAATGGAGAGGCACTATCTGGGAAGGTGGTCTACTCTCCCGGGAGAGACGGAGGATTCTCCAAAATTACGGAGTCTCCCAGATATTCCAGCGGAGTGGGCAAGTATGTTTTCATTAGCAATGCCTCTACCGATAGGAGTTGTACACATACATCCATACTCTCCCGGAGTGTCTGGGAGACCCACAAATTTCAGGGAAATTCTCCCAGACTCTTGTAAAGAGGACAGGGCCTTGATGATGTGTTTTCTGTCATTAGCCCCTGCCGGTTGTGAGGCTTAGCTGTGATGAAACAAACTGCGTCCATTTTGGTTGTACATGAATTATAAAATAATTGCCACCTTCATAATATTTAACTTATGTTTTGAATGCACTATTGCTTCTTGTTATAATTAGGTCATCTACATATTCTGAAATACATAACTTTTACACAAGTACATTTAAAATAATTAGTTGCTAATTGTTTGTTAGTACAATATTTTACAAATATTGCAAAAAGGAAAGTAGGTGTAATAACTTATTTATACTTTAACTAACAGTACAATTTTGAGAACAGGCTTTCAAGAACGTCGCTTTCCACAATCATGAAAGAATAAATAACTGTTGAGAAAAGAAAAGGAAATCTAGGGACCTCAAACAGAACTGATAGACGCCAGACAATAGGTCAATAACTTAGAATCTACTTTAATAAGTGTAATTTAAAAGATAGCAGAAAAGGTAATGATAATACATTGAATGCCTGTCTAAAATCAAGTGGAAGATATTATTTAACGAAAAATATGGAAAATCTCAAGTGTTTAAGACATATAGGGCCTAAGACATTAAGGAGAGCAAAGCAAAAATAATGGAGTAAGTTTTCTCCTGGAGAAACCATGTTACAATTCAAGGGGTGCAAATTAATTTATTAGTTTGCACATAAGTTAAATACTGGCTGCTTTTTCATGTAGGACACACATACTTTATTGCTTTATTATTACACTGAAATTTAAAGTTGATCTAGGAAATGCTCTATCCCAACTATAAATCTGTTCCCACATTTTAAATTTACCTCCCCCTCCAATGCAACATGGTTTTGTCCAGGTGCAAGGTTACTCCTTTTTTGTGCTTTTCTCTCCTTAATGACTCAGGCCCATAATATTTCCAGATAGAAAAAGGAAATGGCAACTAGCAAGACTTTTACTTTCACTTTGAAATGGCAATAGAAGACTTACAGGGGGGAATTCAATTCCCCCTTAACACTGCAGCGTTAAACCTATTACCTTTAATACGGTAATTTTAACACTGATTTCTTCTTGCGGCTCAGGGAGTAAAAGACTGGCGCTGAAATTACCGTATTAACAGTAATAATGTGCACTATTATCGCAATATCGGTAATAGTGCGCAGGCCACGTTACTTTTGACAGTAGCGCGGCCAATTGAGTATGCCCCACAGAATGCAATTGGCTTCTCTGGAAAAGACACACTTTTTTCATTTGCACTAATTTTAATAAATATTCCTTCCCCAACACACATAATTTATATTTTATCTACTTTGGTTGTAATTCATTGGCAAATTCCCAGTCTGCTTATAACACGTGTGTTTCCTTATCTTACTTTCTCTCCTCTTATTCACAACAAATGGATGTAAAATAAAATACTTGTATACATTGATATAATATTTGTATTGACAACATAAGTAATAAAAGTTGGTGAGTACATGGTCCTGTAGACATCGTTTCACATCCTATGCCATTTGCCTCACTATATAGGCTAATGTACTGCAATACTATATACTGAGATGCCATTTGGTGCAATGTACAGATAAAGTATATTGTGTTGTAATGATTTCTGCACTATTGCTGAGGATTGATTGAATGAAAATTAGGCATATTTTAAAAAATATATCATAAAGAAGTCAAAAAGTGCTACAATACCTCTTGTTGTTTCACCAGGAATGTGTCGATAAGACTCCTCTGGTCATTAACATCCAATTGTTTCTTACGGGCAGTGAAGGTCTCACTAATAAATCTCTGCATTTCTTCTACATTATTAGCCACAGTTTTGTAAAATCCAGGAAACCAGCGCATCACAGTTGGATACGTGTTGTACAACTTACAGAGAAAGAAGAAGATATATTTATATATAGACACACAACAGGTAATTAAAGCTCAGGGAGCAATTCTGATTTAGATAAACTTCATTTAAAAACATTTTGGAGGTGTGAAAAATTATGCTATAACTTATTTGAAAAGCTGTCCCAGAAGACTTAAGCAAAGAGAAGGGAAAGAATATACTTTTAGATGTTTACAACACCAGTGATAACAAATTACATTAAAAAGTCAATGTTGGAACTCCTGAAGACAGAAATTGTCCTTACTCATTGGACACCGGTAGAGTAGATGGAAGACAACAATTCATGTAGATTGATGTTGTGTTAGGGCTGGTCCAATCAATCTGCCCAAGGAGAGTGCTAGGCTAGACAAACCAACATTTGGAACTCAGTGGGGGAATTTAGATGCTGTAGATGTGCCGCCAGAAACATCGACTGCGCACATTGCTGGCCAATATTGTACCGAAATCTCTGCTCATTTTCTTTTGCATGTCACCTGTGTTTTTTTACATATTTTTGTATCATGTTGTGTCTTGGTTCTATTTTCTGTGTATGTAATATACGGCGCAGCGGACCCTTTGTGGCGCCTTATAAGTCAAAGTTAATAATAATAATAATAATCTCTATGGGACATGAGGGAAAATAAGAAGAGATTTTAGTAAAATCTCATCCTCAATGTGCCTCCGCGGACTGTCCCGGAGATACATAGTGGCACCACACGTCTAATTGAATTCTTCCCAGTGTGTCCATTTTGGTGGGGCCCATATGCTATTTCTATTGTTTCAAGGACATTGAAATGTAATTATGTTAATGAAAGGAAGTGAAAAGACTTGGAGGGGTGAGCCCGACAGAACGCACAGCTATAGCCAACTCACTTTGGGTCACCCTTTTAGGATTACTTATTTCCTCAGGAGTGTCCCATGCACAGAAGAAAGTGGTCATGTGGGAAAGATTGCCATTCTAAGGGGCATATTCAATTAGTTTTCCGGTTCGCGGTAAGGCGCGTTACCGCGAATCCTGCGCACTATTGCCGTTAATACGGTACCGCATTAACGCGGATTTTCGTACGCAACCCTATGGGCTGCGAACGAAAATCCACATTATTGCGGTACCGTGTATTGACTATGCGGCCCGTTCCGGCGCGATCCCGCGGACCGGAAAGCTAATTGAATATGCCCCTAAAGGTGAGATGGGTGGGCATTCTATTTTGAAAAAGATATGTCTTTTAAAGGAAAGTTACAATTCCATTAAAGACTGCAGAATGTTACAGAGGAGGAGCATGCAAACAACACACTAAATATAAACAAAACTATACAAATTCTTCAATTGGACTGATCAAGTTATAAGTAGTATTCCGTAGTGAATATGTTTTATTGTACTCAGCAGGAAAAGGTTGCTGATAAAATCTTTAAGATCAGCATTGTTGACAGTAATAGACTGAATAAAATATGAAGTTTAGTTGCTTACCAGGGACATTGGGCTACCAGCTAATTTCATATTTTCATTGATAATTTTCATAAGCCTCAAAAGTTTTGCATCCTCATAATCAAATCGATGACCGATTAATATGGAAACAATTATATTAGCAACAGCTGCATTTATAATCATATTATTGTCAAATGGTTTTCCTGAAATCACATATAAAAACAAAGGAAATTAATAAATAATATCCCTAATAAATCTAATATTTGCCCAAGAAATATGGGTTTTCATTTATTATTATGACCAGTGGTGGACGTGGGGGTGTATACTGTGGTATGCCACACCACCACTTCTCTTACTGCCTTCATTGTAAAACTATCAAATTCCATTGACTTATATTCCCCTTACATTTTTCATACCGCCGCTTCTAAATTTCCTCTTCGACCACTGATTATGGCCCTGTGGTTTCCACATTTACCACCTACCTTACCTTTGAAGCATAATTATTCCTCCCTCCCACTGGATATATGTAAACTAGGAGTGCAAAGAAGCAGTTAGACTATTGTGAAACGCATAGAGAGATATGTCTCACATATGTAAATTGTTGGACATAGCAGACATGGAAATCAGGGACCTGCTGGAATAGAGCAGAATCTATTGTCTCGATGGAAGGTGGCTGGTGTAAGCAGGATGCCATTAAGCTTACCCGTTCTGTGTCTGCAATTATTTTATATCCAATTTAAATGATCAGTTTCTGCTTTATGTTCCATTTTACTTTTTTAGCTAATAAATCTTAATATTTCATTTAGGTGGACTTGTGTCTCAGCTCCCATGATTCTGAAGCTTTCAGTCACTTTCACTCTACTTTAATCTGAGGGACGAGCTTACCTAATGTTTGCACCTCATCTCACTTGTCCAAAATTATATCCACAGTGATCACTATATATTATTATCTTTTAATTTGTTGGGTTTGCCCTGTATTACATTTCCTCTAAGGCTGAGACATTTGGTGGTGTTTTGAGGCATTTATCTATTCTGGGCTGCAAATGAGGATCCCAGTATAGACAGACTGTATTAATATTATCATAAATTTGCACAATATTAGTAATGCATTAGACTCTCACATGAGACTTCAATAGGTTTCCGCTGTGGCCAACATAATAAATGTGATGGCTGCAGCTATTATTAAATCAAGTTTTCATGAGTCTATTAGTGCTGATTGACACTTTATATCTCTTTTTGCCTAGATTATCTGCACAAGGGGAATATACAGGAGATGTCATAGGTTGCTTAATTGATTTCTAGTTTGTTAATACAACATATATTAACAAATAGGAAATGGATTGGTAATTGTATATTGGAGCCTGCTGAGAAATATGATCTGGATAAATACTTTAATCAGATAATTTATATTGTGTTGAAATTCAAATGGAATGGAAGTAATTTTTACTTAGGAATTTGACTTTCAAATGGAATACAGGTCCCAGCAGTTTTGCTAGAAGGTACAGAATATGCTCCAGTGTCTTAAAATCAGCATTGTGTTTTATAACCAATAAATATATTCTATATTTATAGAGGACATAAGTAGAGACACTGAATGAGCTACCTGAGAGGTAGGAGATGACCCAGAGGATTGCAGTGTCATGAAAGCCAAAGGAGTGATCCATGTCAAGGAGAAGATAGTGGTCAACAGTGTCTAAACCTGCAGAGAGGTCAAGGAATATGAGAATGGAAATGTGGACTTTTGACTTGGATAGGAGTAGGTCATTGGTCACTTTGGTGAGAGTGGTTTTGGTCGAGTGAACAGGGCGGAAGCCCGACTAAAGGGGGTCTATGAGAGAGTGGGAGGAGGGAAAGTGGGCAAGACTTTTGAAGACAAGTCATTCAAGAATTTTGAATGCAAAGGAGGTAAAAATAACTAAGAGCAATACCAGCCAAGTAGCATTATCTTAGATCCACGGAATTACTTTTACAGTCCTTTCAGCAAGGGACTTACGTGCTTTAAAAGTTAATTACTCACTTTCTTACATGCCTCTTCCCACATGACAGAGGAGATGTGCACTTTGATGTGCACTGGTTGAACCAAGTTCAATTGTAGTGAATAAGAAGGGAGGATGTCCGGGCTCATATTATTTTCTTTGCAAATGTATTGATGCATGCCAGCTGAAAACTCCAGCTCACAAGTAGATAAGTTAGAAGCATCTTTGATGTATGCTTATTTCTTTTTATAAGAAATCTTCAGAAAAGTTAACACTAATTTACAAAAATCAAATTATTAATTTGAGGGATAAGATTTTAAAAAAATTATTTGGTTTAGAGGGCCCTTCACGCACAATGTTTTTAAGGAAAGTAATGCATAAAACTATGTAACTCCATGCCAATGTCATAAATGCCTTTTGATGTGTGTAGGAAATCCTGTGACACTCATGTCATGTGATCATTCAGAGCCAATGTGCTGAAAACTGGCAACTTATCAAAGTGGCTTACTCTCCCCGCATATCTGGGGAACACCTCCTGGACTCCTGAGAGAGCATAGCATTCTCCCACAAATTAGCTATTCTGCTTGTGAGGTGGGTGGAAACATGCCTTAATAATGCTAATTGCACAGCAATTGTCCATCTGGTTATATGGATGGTGTCATTATGTCACGCCCACTTCTGCATCTCCCAGAAAGCAGTTAAGGAAAGTAGGCAAGTCTGAGTTTGAGCATGTTCTGCCAGAATATGGGATATTCACACTCTCACTTTTATTTCTGGATATGCACACTTTCTCAGACGATGGCTCTAATTTCATGCAGGCATGATAAGGGGACTATGGAAGAAACTATAAAGCTGAGCAAATGTGACATAAAATTTAACAAGCTGTAAAAGTTCGATAAAAGCAGTCACTGACCTTTGTAGGAGTTTATATGTTTCACTAAACAGTCACTTTCTTCACTAATACGGTTTTCAATTGTTTTTCTGCCCATCCCAAAATCTCGTAGAGTGGATAGAGTGAAACGTCTCATCACTTTCCAGTTCTCACCATGAGAAAAAACAACTCCTGAGTGGAAGAGAAAGATATGATAAAAATAAGCAAAGCACAAAAAGGAAAACTTATGTCTAGTGCTGACTTCATGTGTGTCACTTACCCACTGCCTTATAAAAGAGGAATGGTTGAGTTTGTTTATACTTATTAGGATAATAGGGGTGTGAAAATATTTACCTTCTTAAACCTCCCTACATTTCTTATTCAGTAAATGATCAGTAGGAACTGTGATTTGTAGCAGGTATATTCTGATTCCCATCCAGCACTAACATTAGCATTTGACACTCCCGTAGTCACCTAGGGGCATATTTAAGAAAGCACGATAGTGCTCTTACCGGCAAGATAAGGTACCTTCGTGTCCTCCGCAAATTTATTAAAGGTGCTTTGCACTCCTCTTTGTTTTTGGGAGCAGTCACCATTCAACAGTATGGTGACTGCTCCCAGCTCAAATCTAACAAGTTCCGAAAAAACATTTTTTTCGGAAACTTGTCTTGATAATGTACGCCAGCTTCATTATCATAAATGGAAAAATCCAATGCTGTCAGCTCTGCTCCGCGTAATTAATGTATGAAGAGGAACGAAGATGACCAGTAGGAGATCCTGAGACAGCGCGTCCCGAATAGGGGGGTAAGTATGATTTTTTTTTATCACAGAAACAGCAGTTTTTCGGAACTGCTGTTTCTGTGATCCGTTTTTCATAAATTTGAGAAATAGTTCAATACTTATCCATGCGATAAGGATTGATAACTATTTCTCAGTTTAGCCGATGATTGATAAATGTGCCCCCTAGTATCTCTATTCGGTGGTGGGGATACCGACACCCTATAGACCTACAAAACAAGACTGAAGCGTGTAGTGAACAAACTTATTAAAATATACACTTACCTTCTCCCCGACACAGGATATTCTTGGAGACGCCGCTCTGTTACTGCTGTTAAATGCAAAGAGGCTGGATGCCGGCGCTGCATTGTGACGTTAACTGTCACAATGCAGCGCCGGCATCCAGCCTCTTCGGATTTTATAGCAGTTGCAGAGCGGCCTCTCCAGGAATGCCCTGTGTCGGGCAGAAGGTAAGTGTCTATTTTAATAAGTTAGTTCATTATACGCTTCGGTATTATACCCCTGGTTTTCTCTGCTGATGATCCTGACCATTTAGTGCACCTTCAATACTTAAAGAAATTTATTTTGATATATACCTGGTGTCGGTCTGAGTGATATAAAAAGCTCACATTCTCACAGACCGTTTGAAGTGCTCTTGATGTGCACTAGTAAAATTGCTTGGTTATGAACCTAGATGATCTATTTCTTGATAACCATAGTGTATGGGTTATTGTCTGGTGATCACACATAACCACCAGACAATAACTTCTCAAGGGCCACATATATCACAAGGGGATGCCCTTCAGACTTTAAGTGTCAGGATGGGGGAGGACACTTTTAGTGCCCTTCCCCACTCCATGCACTGCCTCTTCCCTGGCCCCCACCTGCAGGACATACCAGTGAGGGACTGGTAAGTATAATTTTTAATTATTTGAACCTCATTTGTGGTTCTCGTCTTAAACACTTTAGTGGTATATGTGCAGGACGAGTCCCACTCCTCCTCAGCACTGATAGGGTTAATAAATGAGCTCATTGGACATTGACATATACATTTGTGAGTGAAAAATCTAATGTGCGTAGTAGTAACTAAAACAATCATGTGTGGAAAAGACAGTTTTAGTGATAAAAGTATAAAATTATCAAAAACATATTACGCATGTAGTAAATAATTCAATGCAAAGCATAACCAATAAATTGCAACAGCTGCACTCCCTAGGTGTAAAGTCTGTTATGAAAAGAAAGAGAGCCCCCTTAATAGTATATTATTAGGATGCCTCTTTTTTTTTTCATATACATCTTTTAGTAAATATTAACAATTGCAAAAAATTAAACACATATAATTTATGTAAAATATTTTTACAAGTGTATGCATCATTTATATACATCCCTTCCTCAGTTACCACTGTGGTGAAGGTCCTTCTGCTGGAGCCCTCCACCTTTTACTCTATAAAAATGCTGGTCTCTGCTATTCACCGAACCCCTGGAAGAGAGGCACCATGAACATCCCATTAGATGGATCCTGAGTATCACCCATAAGGTGTGATACTCAGAAGAAGTACTGAAATCCAATGAATATTTTAAATTTTTGATCATATGCTAATTTAGGACAGTCTCTCTCTCCAAATTAGTTCCAGTACCAGAACTTAGTTGGAGAGTGAGCGAAGTGGATCTAACTTGGAGAGGGAGGATGTCCTAAACTATCAAGAAAAGAATACAAAAATTAGCATATGATCAAAAATGAAAATAGTGATTGGATTTCAGTGACATCTGTAGATAGAGAGTAGTATGCAATATCATATATATATATATATCTCAATGAACAAGCAAATAAAAAAAACCTAAAAACTACTAATAGCACTACTGCTATTACAATAATAATAATAATAATAATAATAATAATAATAATATTAGTGATAACAGTGACAGTTATATAATTTATACAATAACTATTACCATGTCCTTTAAGTATATCATGGAATAATGGCACTTTTGCTCTTTCAGAAAATTCATCTGCGTGGTTTACAAGAGCATCTTTCACTGTCTCATATCCGGTCAGGACGACCATTTTCTCTTCTCCTATGTGTATAGTGAAAACTGAGCCATACTTCTGGGAAAGCTGCAAAACAACATAACATCAGTTATTGGTGTATTTCTTTTATTAAACACAGCTACTACATCTCTATGGGTTTTTGTCAAACTCTACTAGCCAAGCAACAATATGGCTATATGAATTCTTCTTTTGAATATTAAAAACAGATATCCATCCTAATACCAAGAAAGAATGAATCACATAGAATTTAATATTATTATATTCCTTATAATTTGTCACATTTAGGGTCTAAAGGTAGTGAATTCCCTATTGCCAATCAAGGTTAGAGCTGGCAGCAAAGAGGTGCGGAATATAAATGACCCCCAGTATTCACAAAAGATAACCGCAAGGAGGATTCAGCTTTGCTGCAGGGAGATCTGCTGGTTGGGGCCATGTGAACTGCCTCATAGTGTGACACACTGGTAACAGAGAACAGCAAGATGCTGAATCAGCAAGCTGGAGGAGGGTCAGCAGCACCAAAGTCAGATACACCGGATGTCACATTGAAGTTCCAAGTCAGCAGTCAGAAGAGGAGTCAAACAAGCTGCGGTTTGCAACATTAGGACACAGATGAGGTAAAAAATCAGGATCAGGATCCAACAAGCCAAGATCAGGAATACAGGGAGACATAGTATGGTAAGAGGTAGGAGAAGGTACTAATGCTGGAGTCAGGAAACCTAATAATCTGTACAGCGCTGTGGAGTTAGTGGCGCTATATAAATAAATGATGATAATCTGGCACTGCAAAGTGCACAGAGTGATGTTTAAATAGGTCCGCCAGAATGAATTAATTTAGCCTGATGACATTGGTGTCAGCAGACAACAACTTGAAAACCCTGTATATGCCAATATGAAGTGCAAGGGCGATGGCGGAGTAAGTGAGAAGTAATCCTGGGTACAGTAAGTGAGAATTAGACGCCTTGTCCGGTGGGACTGTACCTCCCCCAGACCTTTTAAGGTTGGACGCTTATTCCACAGCAAAGGGCTTGTTGGGAAATTTATTATGGAACAGTTTGAGAAAATGAGGATCATTGAATGTGGGAGGCCTTTATAACCTTTCCAGTCAGCAAGCAATTGTAAGATGCCTTTGGACAAACTAGAATTCAAAATTTGACTGAGCTTATATTCAGTTTGTTCCAGTACTCTAATGAAGGATGCAGGAGAGCTGGAAAGGGAGAAATGATTTTTAATAAAAGGTTTCAGTAGAGAGGCTTAAAAATATGTATGGAATACATAAAGAACAGGACGGTTCTGGCTTAACCACTTCTAGAATCTTGAATGTTCCACTAAAATGAAGAGCAAATTTCATACTAGAGACCCAGGTGGAGATTCTGGTTAAAAAGCTATACATTCTCACCTGAAGTTCATTTGGAGATTACAAGTGTTTTCTTATCAGCAGTGGCTTTATAGCATAGTGAAGACTTTGGTCTGCGGACAATAAGTTGTGGGTAAGCTGTTTAGACACAAATTGAGAACCACAATTGGACACAATTGCAAGCAGAGAACCAAGTAAGCGGAAAAGCTTTTTAACAAAAATACAAGCCATCGTAGGACCAAAACTGAGGCCCTTGATAGGGA
Source organism: Mixophyes fleayi (assembly GCF_038048845.1). Classification (NCBI taxonomy): domain Eukaryota; kingdom Metazoa; phylum Chordata; class Amphibia; order Anura; family Limnodynastidae; genus Mixophyes; species Mixophyes fleayi. The sequence goes on along the minus strand of NC_134404.1, from coordinate 29,635,902 downwards.
CAAATTGAGCTGCTTTGGTAAACCAGTCCACAACCACCAAGATGGTATTGAACGCTTTGGACTGGGGAAGGTGTATAATAAAGTCCATAGGAAGATGATTTCATGGTTTATCTGTGATGGATAATTGAACTAGAGACCCCATAGGACATTTATTAAGCACCTTATGTTGGGCACAGAAGGAAAAGGCTGGAACATAACCTATTACATCTTGAGAGAGTGTAGATCACCAATAATTCTGGTCAATTTAGTACAAGGTTGGTATGGAAGCAAAAAATTAATTTGCAAGAAAAATTATCAGGTTACTTGTCTGGGATTGCAAAGAATGTGTTAGCAGCCTGCAGATAGATAAGTTTATTGTGATCTGTATTTAAAGTTCTTGGAGAGGAGCTCCTTATGGCCAGTGTTATAATTTTATTCAGCTGGTTAAGTTTTACAGGAGAAAAATCCACACGGTTGGAGATTCCCAGAGGGAGCTCACTGGCAGAGAACTGCGCCTATGCCAATACAGGAGGTATCAATCTCCCTGAAGAAGGGACAAGAGGTATTAGGCTGCCTTAAATGGGAGTGGCAGCAAAGTCCTGCTTTAGTTGACTTAAAGCGAGGGATGCTTCAGGAGGCCAGTGTTTTGGGGTTTGCAGAATTTCTAGTTAGAGCCATGTCCTTCTTCATAAGAAAAGAGAAACCAGCCCATGCTAAAGAAGATGATTTTCGAATAAATCCCCAATCCAAATTTTGCATCTTACCGGGCAGTAGTACAATTGCACAGTCCCACTGGCTATGGAGAGGCAGTTTTTCAGCTTTTTGTTTACTAAAGACATCTGCATAAGGGGCACAATGTATTGTAAGAAAAGTTCAGTTTAAAAGAACATATAGGCATATCTGAACAAGGGGCAACCTTTTGAAGACACTGGTGGTATCAGCTGCAATGCCAGAATGAAACCTGAGTGGAATGCCAGTTGAGACTGGAGAGTGAAGTCCAACCAACAAAGCCACCATAGGAGCAAAATATTTTCCTTATGCTTTCCATCGACAGTCTTGCAGAACCACCAAAACTTCTACAAACTTGATCATTTTGGGTCTATAAAACATTGCGTTTGGCAAACTTTCAGTTTTGGTGGCCCAGTGTTCACTGTGGTGTTCGAAAGTATGTACACATTGGAAAACAACCCGAGGAAACCCTTTTTGCTTGCTTCTGCCTCTACCATTACCAAATAGGCTATGGGATTCCATAGCCTTAAAATTTTTGGTAGATCTCCCTATTTCCAAAGGCTTCTGCTATTATGAATGATATCCTAAATAAGGTTGGCCACCAGACCAAAATGACACATTTCATTACACTTAAAAATGTTTCTCATGATTAGAAACTGCTAATGCACTGATTCAGGAGGTGTCATGGATGAGGTACATAGACAACGTGTTTTTTATTTGGAAAGGGAATCATTCTAGCCTAAAATCATTTTGCGATTATCTTAGTAGGAATAATATCAATATTGAATTTACATGTAAATGAATGTAAATGCAGCCTTTTTTAGGTCACACTTCTCGCCCCTTAAAAGTCAAGTTAGCGGAACACCTCCACAATATCATTCAGTGTCCGCCCATTATAAAATACATCATCATTGCTCCATTTGGGGCCTTAAGAACTTTAGGGTTATTGATAAATGTGATAATAATTGGAGGCGGAGGGATTCTTCAATTACCATAGCTAAATGTGAGATGAAGTGGATATATTAATTAAACACTTTATCCCCAAGAGGATTAAACCAAGATTTCAACCTAAGAGAAGGGGTAGGGCTGCGCTGTGGAAACTCTAACACCTATAGTCAATCAATATAATTGGAGTCTCTCATACAGAGTTAGAAGAAAATCCTTAAAAACATATACAATAAAACAATACAATATTTATTCACCAAACAAGGTAATCATAAAAGATCCAAGATGATATGTATATACACAACACCATCAACAACTGGCAATTGAACCTGCAAATGGATCATATATGATAAACATAGAAGGACCTTCAGTGCTGAGGTTGTTTTTTTGATTTTGTTTTAAGGACTTGGGAATCCCTGTGTATTGTATATTTATCTCTATCCATTTATCAATTTTGGAAATACATACATATATATATGTGTATACTTCTTATATTTAGATACACATTTTTTATATCTTTCCATTCCACAGTGTGTGCTATTAACCCCTTGTGGGATTGGTAAAGATTTCAACCTAAAATGTTTTTTGACGGATGATTGAAGTACCTCCTATTTATTATCTTCACAGGTATTTTCCTATAATATGCAATAATTAATGAGGGAAACTCTATCCACTATAAAGGGAATGAAGTATATTTATCGCCCTTCTAAACATTATTTTATTGTAATGTTAAATGTAACAATTACATGCTGGTTTTATTAATACAGTTATATGCTGTTTTTATTGTTATTTTGATATTAATAAGGTATGTGTTTGTTTAATGGGTTAATTTATTTGAGTATTTAATGCAGGGAATGTGTCCCTCCCACCATTATCTTGAGAAAGGCTCATTGAGAGCTGAAACGCGTTGATATGGAAGGTGGGAACTGTTTTAACCTGTGGACTTTATCTGGACATAGCCGTATCCATTTGTGCTTACAGCTCCATCCTGGGTACGAGCAGTGTGTACTAAATGCTTATGATTTTGTCAACACGGTATGGGTCCATCCACTTTTGTTATACTTTTTAATGTGAGTGTATACCAATAAATTTTATCTGGTAATTCATCGGATGGTATTATGCTATATGCGGTCTTTTTACATTTCCCCACATGTGATCGGGTTTTTTACCAATGAGAGGATGCTTACGGTAAACAGAGACAGCGGTGAGAGAGTCTATTCCCTTGATAGCCGAATGCGAGGACGTACACTATAAACAGAGGCAGCGGGGAGATCGTTTTGGAAGCCGGTTGAAAGGTGGATATAGCATCACTCAATTACCTAGAAGTGAGGTGGAAAGCATCGATCTCTTTGAAATTCATTTGGCTCATAGAAGCTTGGGGCCTGATTCATTAAGGATCTTAAATGAAGAGGATCCTTATTTCAGTTTCCTGGACAAAACCATGTTACAATGAAGGGGTGCAAATGAATGTTCTGTTTTGCACATAAGTTAAATACTGATGTTTTTTCATGTAGCATACATGATTTGTGTGTGTTACATGAAAAAACAGTCAGTATTTAACTTATGTGCAAAACAGAACACTCATTTGCACCCCTTGCATTGCAACATGATTTTGTCCAGGAGACTGAAATAAGGATCCTCTTCATTTAAGATCCTTAATGAATCAGGCCCCTGGTTTCTAGTAAGTAAAATCACATGGGATCCGGATCTGAAAGATCTCAGAGTTTAACGAGCTTGCTATAGACTGTTTTTGATGTGGACATATGATTGGTTACAGGCGCGGGCTAGGAGAGGCGTGGCCGGGGGGCACACAGGCGGCCGCATCACATGAAAAGGGATGCGGCCGTGCATTGATGACGCGGCCGCATCCCCTGTCATGTGATGTGGCTGCCTGTGTGCTGACACGGCCGCATCTGATGACATCAGATGCGGCCGCGGGGGAAAGCATAGTATTTTGCAGCCGGGGGGCGGCCGGCCGGCCTACCCCCCGGCCCTAATAGCGGCCTGACAGAGCGGCCCGGGGGGCCGATGCCCCCCTGCCCCCCGGGCCAGCCCGCCCCTGATTGGTTAGCCTCTTGGTGGAAATAGAAGCGCTTGTCAGTTCCTTTATATATTTTTATAGCTGATTCAGGAGGTGGTCTGACTATACAGTGTTCCAAATGACATCCTCTCAGATCAGAGACAGCAATTTAAATATTGTTTATGGCAACAGTTCTGCAGTCTCCTCAGCATCATCTTACAACTCATAACTGCTTATCCCCCACAACCAAAGGGCAAATCCATTCAACAAAACTATTCATTTAACAGCGCACACTTTCAGTTCTATTGCAATTATGGATTTAATCCATCCCTGCTTTCTTATACTCCATGTATATATTTTCAATTACTTATACTTCTGATAAGGACAAAAAGATCCTTTCATCCTCTCCTCTATCCAATGATGTAGTGACCTTGCAACAAATCAACACCGATGATAAAGGCATAAGAGACCTTTCGGTAACACTGTCTGGTTATCCACCCAGAATCTATGTATCCAGCTCTTTCCTCCAACAAAATAGGTCAGAAATATATTGGATCTCTCTGAATCATTGGTAAAAGTAATTCCGTTCCCTATAATCTACAATTATACAGACCACTCCAGAGTTAGGCTTATTGTAGTAATTGAAATATTACCTGCTTAAATGTTTCATAAGGTTTCTTCGTGTTGAAAATGAGCATGTTTCCAATAAATGGTAAAGGTTTAGGTCCAGGGGGAAAATTGTGATAAATGTTTCTTTTGTTTTTCCGTCCATAAAACAAAAATGCCACAAAAAGACATAGAATAATTGATAGAAGTATTGTGATTGGATCGGTGATATTCATGGTGTTCACAAAGCTTTCTTTTCTATCAAAAGACAATATATACATGAGAGCAATACATAGGAGCAATAAGACAATGAATTGAATAGCAGTTTATATGTCTGCTGCCATATGGCAGCGACTTCATATAATATAGTCAGAATGCTAATGATTAAGCACTATTAGCTGGAGGGGATTAATGCATTATCAGCCAATCAGAAACTGCTAAATAGTGCTGCTGACAGTCACTACCATCACTGCACCTGCCCTCCCGCATCCGCAAAATATATGCCTTCTATGCATATGCGTCCACCTCTTATTATGTCACAATTACATGAACACACCCTTACTATACTCAGCTTGTGCCTGCCCCTGCCTGCCCCATTATGCCTCTCTAGATGTATGGAGACACAAGTCAATTATACAGAAATATTTATATACTGATGTATGTGTACACATTTTTGGCACACATTAGCAGTTCATAAATGCATACCTTTAACAAAAGAAATTCATGTACGCTCACCTCTAAATGAGCCCAATTACCTAAAATGTAAAAAAATTATATTCATTATTCATTCATTTGTTATCAACTGCCTTCTGTGCTTTTCACTCATTTTATTTGAAGTTTGGGGTGTTTTTAGACTTTCTCTCACTTTGCACCTGGCCACACACCCCAGGGTGAGCATAGCACTTTTCTAATCATATATTTTAGGTTATCAGAGTTGAAGATATTTGAGATAAGGTTTTATTTGTGAAGCAAGAATATTATATTTACACACATCAGACTTTCTGCTGTTACTCATTTACTGATTACCCAGTAACTTAAATGACCAGGCATTGGTCTCTTATCTCTTCTGAGGGAGCTGTCATCGCCAGTCCTGACTGGGATCCAGAATGGGTGCTGCATAGGGGTGGCCTGGCAAATTAGCCCAGGGGAAATACTTGACTGAGCAGCCTATTTATTTTAAAGGAAAAGAAAGTCAGTGGCCCTGTGACCCAGGTAACTTTCACATTTATTAATAAAACTGTCAAGACTCTATCCTCTCTTGTGCATATGACACTTCATTACATTATTATATTCTGTATAAATAGAGTAATGTGAAAGTTATATTTACTACTAACGAGAGATGTGCGCTGACCCTGTGTTTTGGTTTTTGACGTGGTTTTGGTTCTAAAACGTCTTCGTGTTTTGGTTTCGTTACAGGTTTTGCCCAAAAATCCTGAAAGGTTTTGGTTTTGGATCTGGCTTTAATTAAAAATTGTGAAAAATTTGTAAAAGTATGTGATTTTGAGCTGTTTTTGCTCTTATATTACTATTGATAACATAGTAACATAGTAACATAGTTGATGAGGTTGAAAAAAGACACCAGTCCATCAAGTTCAACCTATTTTGGATCTCCTGCGATCCTACACTCATATTTGAAATTAATCCAGAGTAAGCAACCGCCAATCTGTTTCAATTTTGAAAATCCCCCCAGACTCAATATTGCAATCCAATTTTTACCCTATATCCACTACTATCTTTTATTTTAAATTGACGGTCGTATCCCTGGATACACCTTTCCGCTAAAAATTTGTCTAACCCTTTCTTAAACATATCTATTGAATCTGCCATCACAACCTTCCCTGGCAGTGAATTCCATATCTTGACTGCCCTTCCTGTAAAGAATCCCTTCCTTTGCTGGTTTGGAAATTTCCTCTCCTCTAACCTTAGGGGATGACCACGTGTCCTGTGTATGGTCCTTGGGGTAAAAAGTTCCCATGAAAGCTCTCCGTATTGACCCCTAATGTATTTGTACATAGTAAACATATCTCCTCTTAGACGCCTATTTTCTAAAGTAAAATGAACATGCATTTACAGTCATTTACAGTCTATTTTCTAATGATCTCTTCACAACTATCCAAATTTTCACTAATTTTGGCTAAAGTCTGCAGCGAGCTGGCTGGCTATAATTAGTGACAGTGTAGCCGCAAAAAGTTACAATCATCATTTCTGTTTTAATTTTCCTTTAATTCAATTTCATATCTCACATTATAAGTCAACGTGGCGGTCCCACATTTGAACTTTTGTTCAAGACAACCACATAGAACAACAGAAAAGACAGAGATTAAAAAAACATGTAGTTACCTGACTTCTTATTCAATCTGTCTTCCACTTGAGCTCACGTTTCATCAAAAGAAGATCGTCTGCATATCAGTGCAAAATATATGAGGCAATGGCTCCCTTGTATTCTCTATGTGGCACTCCAAACAATATGCATTCCACTCTGAAATGCATAGACTGGAAATTGCAAAACCAGAAGTAAAACCAAAAGTACACAAACGCGTTATCAATATAAACCAAACTCAGTGTTTCCTAGGTGAGTCACTGGGACACCTGCCTAACAGGTGTGTATTCCCCATGAGTACCTAAGGCATGTACCACAGAGGTGCACTATCAAATGCACACTCTGGCGGTAGTCATGTTTTGTGTCTACTCGGAACCCCAAATCTCGGATCTGTTGTATTTCTCTGAATCCAAACCGCTCATCTCTACTACTAACACTATCAATCTGTTTACTTACACTTGCTCTGCACTAATATGAGGTGTAAGTATTACTCCTGACGTACACCTGGCACAAATACGAGTGACGTACATCTGAACACATCTCGAGATGCCCCCGACTGAATATATGCTGGTAAATGTGTTTTTTCATGCATGTGTGTTTTCCTTCTTATGTTCTGGGTGCAAATATTTTACATGATTCCAATAATGTAAAAATTCTAAAGTTCTAACGTATAAGAACCTTCATATACTTACTAATAGAAGATGTTTATTTTTTACATGGGATGAACTTGAATATTATATTAATACCTCTCAACATTTAGAATCCTGAAAACAGGACAATTAGCCTCGCCCCCGTTCTGCCCGAACTCCGCCCACAAAAGGAGCATATTATAGTAAATCACCACCCACTTTTCTATTAAGCCCCCCCCCTTTGTAGCCCACTCATTTTAATGTCCTGCCAAAATTGGGACAGTTGAGAGGCATGTCTTTAGTGACCTTTTAAAGCACAGATTTACAAAGTCAGATTGAGCAACATAGTCCAGGGTTTGTAACAAAGACATATATAGACTTATATGCCCAAATCACAAAATATAGAAACACACATTTGAAGGATGTTTATTTTTGTTACTGCAACATGTGTACCATCATATACCCTTATATGTAACTACTGTGCTTGCAGTATACTTTTTTGTATAAATAATGAAATGACAGTTCTAAGATTGCTTTAGGACTTGAAATATTTAGAAAAAATATTGACTTTAAATAACACCCACTGGACGTCTGTATTTATAGTAACGTCTTACCCTAAATACTGCAGAGGGCAGTACAATCTTTTTAGCCCCAAAAACCTCACCAGGTCTGTTATGAATAATAAATGCCTCAAGTTTAAGCTCTTCTGCATTTATAGTTGACCTTTACCTGTTACTCAACTTAACGGGTCAAAAGGACATGATGTCACACACTATATATCATTACATAAAAAGGAATTGGAAACTTGCCAGAAACTCTTGAATGGAAACACGAGAGCAAAACAAGAACATTCTTGGAAGTAGTCATGCTACAATTATATACATGTGTGTAATGCTGTATGCCCGTCTTTTCACACACAAACTACTTATGTTGACATTATATATCTACCATAGTCTGCAACCCATAATATTTAAAAATATGTTTTATTTACTTTTTATTTATTTTCTCATACATTACAACAAGGTCCCTAAAAGGATAATTGAAAACAGGCTTTTGTGTGCTTTGGGATTCATGGAAATGTGCATTATTGGGGGACATGATTGCTATATTTATATGGGGCACATCTACCGCTCATCACTGGTGGTCTTTTCATGTGTATAGTAGATGTGATGCTGGCATAATCCAAGAGTGAGTGAATTGCTGTCATACTGATGTGGAGCCACTGCTGGTATAATCATTAATCACTGTGCATCAGGCTGGTGCTCCTATACCTGAGGGAATGTAATTCAGGTACTTCTCAATATATGAGGACAATGGTGGTCTATCCATATGTGGAAATGGGAAATGCTTGTTTAACACACAAGTTCCCTGACTTTATATTTAAAACAGTGTTTTATGCTAGCAATTAGGGTGTAGTGCAACACTTCTATTGTAGGTGGAGCTGCCAGAGGAGAAAAGGGTACCCCTATCCCTATTGTTGTGGGTAGATATAAAAGATTCCTCGGCGCTGTGAAAGTGTGGTGTATAAATTATCGGTTTATTACCATACAGTAGACATATAAGGTTCTGGACAGAACAGATAAACAGCAAACCCAATAGGGCAAATCGCACAGTAGGATCATAAATGCACTTCACAGGTTTATAATCAAAGCATGTCGAACATGAATGCACTTCACAGGTATATAATCTGAGGATAGATCTTGTTACAGACAATATCCTTACAGTCCCAGCTGCAATAGGGCAAGGACCATTACAACCTGGAAAACTTTATTGCCTGCTGCCGCGGGTACTCATTGACTCCCCCCCGTACGTGTGGAGGACCTACACACGCTTTATTACCGGGACATTACACACAGGTACCTATTTACTTTCCTATTGCTGGACATTTTTGGTATTCCCACTATGCCCACAAGGACTGTAAGAATATTGTCTGTAATAATTGAGGTCTATCCTCAGATTATATACCTGTGAAGTGCATTCATGTTCCCTATACTTTGCAATTTACCCTATCATCATCATCATCACCAATTATTTATATAGCTGCCACTAAGTCCACAGCGCTGTACAGAGAAATCACTCACATCAGTCCATGCCCCATTGGGGCTTACAGTCTAAATTCCCTAACACACACACAGACAGATACACAGATTAGGGTCAATTTGTTAGCAGCCAATTAACCTACCAGTATGTTTTTTGGAGTGTGGGAGAAAACCGGAGCACCTGGAGGAAACCCACGCAAACACGGGGAGAACATACAAACTCCTCACAGATAAGGCCATGGTCGGGAATTGAACTCATGACCCCAGTGCTGTAAGGCAGAAGTGCTAACCACTTAGCCACTGTGTTGCCCTATTGGGTTTGCTGTTTATTTTTTTTGGCCAGAACCTTATATGTCTACTGTATGGTAATAAACCTATAATTTATACACCACACTTTCACAGCGCCGAGGAATCTTTTATTCTAGCACACTGTATTCTTTCCTGCAGTGAAAGGGTTAGAGGAGTCAAGTCCTCTGTTTAACACCTTCGCTAGTAGCTATGTGGAATATAGACCCAGCTGCAGATTACCAGTGCTGGCTCAGCTAACATTGATTGACAGCAGGGGAGGAGCTGCAGAGGAGAAACCAGGTAAAGGTGAGCTGTCTCTTCTCTGTTTCTACTCCATTGGGGCTGGAAAACTATACTTTTGTATGGCTAACCACAGATGGCGTTAGTTTCTCAGGACAAGTGGTGAAAAGTTAACCTTTTATACTGCTTGTTAAATTGACTCTTTTCGCTGTCACCATAAAGCTCTATCATCACCATCATCATCATCAGTGCATATTTTGCACAAGCTCTCCAGTACCTAAAAAGATACGTCTCCTGTGCACACCCTTACTGTACTCAGCCTACTCTTGCATGTCACTTTCTTGTCTTTGTCCCACCTCTCTAAGTTTAAGGAGTCAGAAATCATCATCATCTATTTATTTATATAGCGCCACTAATTCCGCAGCACTGCACAGAGAACTCATTCACATCAGTCCCTGTCCCATCAGAGCTTACAGTCTAAATCCCCTAACATACACACAGACAGACCAAGAGAGACTAAGGGCAATTTGATAGCATCCAATTGACCTAATAGTATGTTTTTGGAGTGTGGGAGGAAACCAGAGTACCTGGAGGAAACCCACGCAAACACGTGGAGAATATACAAACTCCACACAGATAAGGACATGGGGCCTGATTCATTAAGGATCTTAACTTGAGAAACTTCTTATTTCAGTCTCCTGGACAAAACCATGCTACAATGCAAGGGGTGCAAATTAGCATTCTGTTTTGCACATAAATTAAATACTGACTGTTTTTTCATGTAGCACACAAATACTTGATAGCTTATTTATACACTGAAATTTAAAGTTGATATTTGTGTGCTACATGAAAAAACAGTCAGTATTTAACTTGTGTGCAAAACAGAATACTAATTTGCACCCCTTGCATTGTAACATGGTTTTGTCCAGGAGACTGAAATAAGAAGTTTCTCAAGTTAAGATCCTTAATGAATCAGGCCCATGGTCGGGAATCGAACTCATGACCCCAGTGCTGTGAGACAGAAGTGCTAGCCACTTAGCCACCATGCTGCCCACACATAAATAAAAGATACAACCAAATCTGCATACAGATGTAAGCATACATACTTTTTACATGCATGCGTGGTATGGGGAAAAGTATTTTCCACTAATCTGAACCTGTAACTTGTGCTTCACATCTATGCAACTGTGCTTTTTAAAAGCATGTAACAGGAATTTGTTATCTATTGCTAACCCTGCGTTGGGCTGCTGATCAATGAAGCATAGTGTATGACACTGGCCTGGCACTCATCTATCCTGAATAAGACCAATAGTTGTATTTTATTCTCTGATCAGTAGACCAATTAGGCTAGATGTAGCTAATTTATATACTTTACAAATATATATTAACTATATCTGCATTTCAGTCTGGGAAAACGTATATGAGGTTTCCTACACAAAGCAGGTTGTCTGACAAAGTGTTAATTAATGCACATTTAAACAACACAGTGTAAGAAACTGTGAACATCTGAAGACATCCAAAAATAATCTATATCTTTTACAATTTAACTCTGCACTTCTATAACTGCACTGAGCATTGAAACTAGGTATTTTTTGTTATTCCTCTCTGCATTTCTTAGGTTTATTTTTAGCTTTATTCTTAAATCCCAAAGTTTAACAAATTGCTTTTCTTACTCTCCTTTCGTGGCATTTTCTTTAGAACTATGCAATTCTTCACCATTCCAACAACACTCACCTCTGTCCACACTGACCCCTCACTACTCCACTCCCCTCTAATTAATACTCATGAACTTTCTTCTTATTTGTATTTGCTAACTGTAACATCCCCACCCTGTTGCTAGGTCACACATCTTACAATCATCTTTCCTATATTTCTCTGTCTGCTTCTATGAGCTGGTTATATATGACCTAATCCAGGTCTCACATCTCCCACATCCCCAAAAACATTTATCTTATTGAGAACACTACAGAAATCCAATTAACCTCAAACACATCACCTGCCTCCTATCTCTTTCAAAGTTCTTTAAATGTGCCCTTTGGAAAGCACGCTCTGTTTGTAACAAACTTACCTTCCTACACGATCACTTCCTCTCTAAAAATCTCAACCTTCTGGCAATAACAGAAACATGGCTTGTGCAATCAGACACTGCCTCACCTGCAGCCCTTTCACACAGTGACCTCTATTTCACCCACACCTCAAGACCTGGAAGCAGAGAATGAGGTGGGGTTAAATTTCTTTCTTCTTCACATTGCACATTCACAGTTCTACCAAATCTCCCATCACTCACATTTACATCTTTTGTAGTACATGCTATTTGGATTTCAACCCATTCTCTATGCGTGTTGTTTTTATCTATCGTCCCCTGGACCACACCAACAAATTCTTGAACAGTCCTCTGCCTGGCTCCCTCAGTTCTTATCTTCTGACATCCCCACTAGCATTAAGAGTGACATGTGCCTCCAGACTACTCTCTTTAACTTCCTCCCTCAAACTCTTCCAGTTGCCTGGCTGCTCTACTCATCGGAATGGCTACTGCCTTAATCTTGTTTTCTGTAGACTGTGCTCAGTTTCCTAAATGAATGTAGTGTGGGAGGGAGGGGGGTTCTTAATATAATGTGGGAGGTAGGCTATTAATTTAATTGTGGAGTGCAGGTGGTTGCTAATTTTTGGGTTCTATTTTATTTGTGGGATGATGGTGGGGCAATTTAATTTAATAGTGGGGCCTATGTCAATGTATTTTATATGAAATGTAGAGTACCATTTTAATATGCTCAGGGATATATGTATATATTTTAGAATTTGTAAGAAGTTTTGCAGAGGATGCTAGAAGCAGAAGTAAAGATGGCATTTGTAGAAGTAGCTTATTACAAATAACGTGCTACCTTCAAACGTCTTGGAAAATTGCACCATAATTATAACCGCAGGCTTGTCATCAACAAGTTCTCCAGAAGTACTATAAAAATGTGAACTCGGTATGCATTAAACAGAGCAGATTCTATACAGAGGAGATGGGGCTGTGCATATTCTGTTCTCCGATCTATCGTAATGCATGCATGCAGGAAGATTTGTTTGATTGTGTATAAGCTGGGCATTAATCCACGGATAGCATACATTGGATTTGACATTTCTTTGGAGGCCTCAGTTAAATGGTCAGCGCCCAGTGACCCACAGAATCGTTGGATCAGAGAGGGACACAGATGAATAAATCCACATGGTCAGCAATTTTCTGATGCCTCTGTGTCTTTCTACAGTCTGGCCTGGTCTATGTGTCGCTGTGCCTTGACCATAAAAGCCAATCAGAGGAAAACTTTAATATTCGTTTTGTTTAAGGTATGTTTTATATATTATCTGTTGTTCTTTGAAAATTTGATGGTCAAAGTTTAATGTCATTGCATTGGAATCCATAAGATACACAATTTGATAAGGAATTTGATTCTTTGGGACCCAGGTACGGGTCCAGATAGTATTAATTGTTGGTTCAAGGCATATGGTATTTTGACCAGGGGAAATAACAATAGTTATTACTAAAAGTCATAAGGTATTTTGATCATGGATAATAACAATAGTACAGAATCTGATGTTCCAGGAATGCCTTTGGACATAATAGAATATATCCATGGCAAGGAATTTTGTGTAGGCATGGGTGAATTGTTTAAGAAGTTTGCAATGACCAAAGATGGTAGTTTTCATTCAATTACGATACAACACATGATAAAGAGTATATCAAAGTACATTGATAAACATAACTTAAGAGAAAAATGTGAAGCATAGCTGTAAACCATGGAGGAATTGATTTATGAACATGAATGTGCAGATATAGCAGATGTAAGAGAAGGAATTGACATGTGTGGATTGAGTAAGTAGAGTGTTGCAAGTGGTAATGTGAAAATACCAAAAGGATTATTGAGATCAAACACCAATAGATTGTTTGAGGTGGCACAGGAAAGTTAAGAGATCTGAAAAATTGAAATATATGTGGAGATGTATATGTACTGAATTATTGGAGAGTAAAGAGATGTTTAAAATGTGTAATGCTGCAAAATTAAGGATGCCGACAGAAGATGTAAATATTGTGACTAGCATTATTTGTGTTGTGAATCTGTCAATAAAATGAGGTAAAAACAAGTTTTACTGAAGGTTAGTTGCTAGTCATATGTATAGGAAAAATAGTTTAATGGTTGTTAAGTAACTTGAGCATTTGCATAAGGCAGACTTCTACTAAAATTACCTTCCCTATAACAGGTACTTTTGATGTTGAAATTCAAAGTCCCTTAATTTGTGTACTGTAAATGTATTTTTTTAGGAGAAACATTGTGCAGTGTATGTGTGATGCTGCGTAGCTGAGAGAATGGAATCCCCCCCCTCTTATTCTGTGTAAAAGACTTCAGTGTGTGAAGAAAGGAAGGGGGCTGTGGTTTTCTTTATCTAACAATGTATGTAAAATTAATAAAAAGATTCTTCAGTATGTGTCAATAATTCAAGAGTAATTTAAATGTCTCCGGAGTGGTAACACCACATTAAAGCAGATTAATATTTAGTTAGTTAAATATAGTTAAATATTAATCTGCTTTAATTTGTTGTAGGCTGGAAGATATAATTTCATTTTTCTTCCTCTATAAGTGAGGGAGTGAGTATTGTTTTGTTTTTCCTTTGTTTTAAAAAGTTGTATATTTATAAAATTTAATGCCTGAATTGGTTAATTGTAAGCTTTTGAAGAGATGCAAAAGGTTTTAAACTCCGTGGTCCATCACTTCACAAATTAATGGACACTGTAAATAATGCTTAAATAGTGTCAAGAGAAAACACTGACCTCCAGCTGGCTGGGGTCCAAAAAGACATTTGTTTTTGAAGTAGAAAAAAATAATTATTTCTGTGAAATAGAGTAAGGTGGAAGTGAGCTTTTACATGTAGATATTACAAGCAATTTTAATCTATATGAAAATGGCGCAGATGAATGTTTCTCAGAAATTAGGGGGGTTTGTTATGCCCATAAAGAAATGTTACAAGATAAAATCTTGTCTGTGAGCGAGACTTGTTCAAGTGAATATATTTGTAGTTTCGATAGGGAAAACACAGAATCTGAAAATATGTGTGAATGTTTGGTGATTGGGAGATTCTGTTGAGAAAATGCTGAGTGATTTGCAGACACAATGTGCGGTGTCTAACAAGAGTACTCTGATTTGTGAGAGAGACAGTTTTGCTTTTAAAATGGCTGAATGTCTGGAACCTTTTGAGAGGGCTGTGTGTTATGGAAAGATTGAAATTCAGGAAGAGACATCAGAGTCATTCAAGGGGACTGTGCTAAGGGATGATGAGATAGGAGTGGCTTTGAGCACGTACCCAGGTCACGTCACTCTGACATTCCCTGTTTGTGAGATTAGGCACTGCCCCTTTAAGGAAATCATTTTTTCATGACATGCAACACATATCGTCACAGTTAAGCTACACAGAGAACCACGTAAATAATTGTTTAATGAGCAGCCATTTTCTGTACAAAATGTTCACTGGTTACCTGATGGTTTACAGGAGAGTGAGGGAAACACAGCGATAGTGGGTGGACACACACTGATTGGCAAATTGATTAATACCAGAGATGGCAAAGTAGTGAAGTCAGCAGCAGAAAAAGGATTGGAGAACAAAAATGTAAATTAACGACACTTACTGTAATCCCCAATGAACAAATGTTAATCTCTATGCAAAAAGTTTGTTTTTCACAGAAGTTCTCTAGCAGGGAGGATGTGAACCTGCCCACACAGGATTGTGGTGCAGTAATGATGGTAAGGTTGTTGCATCAAAAAAAAAAGTTTGCAGCCTGTTTTGGCACAACTTAGTCGTGGTTTAACACACAAAGACTGCTATTCCTCAATTGATTATGGTCTATTGGTATGCTCCGAAATTCTTTACACTAGCTGCAAATTTCTGCTACCTGTTTAACCTGTTTGCAGGGAAAACTTGGATGCACTGTTCTCACAGAACCAACACACCTCCCATCTACAGAGAGATACCCTTTAAGTAATCCAGATTGAATTTATCCAACTCTCAATGAGTAGAAGGATGCAATATGTTTTGGGTTGTGTGAGTGCAGAGCCACAACAAACATAAGTAAACACTAGAAAGATTTACGTGACTATTGTGTTTTAGAAAAAAGACCTTAAGAATGAGCTATTATCCACGCTCCTGCATTGGCACCTCTGGACGATAGCAAGTTATTTACACTCTCCCCTGAGCAGGAACAAATGTTTAACTTATTGAAAGCTGATGTGACCTCAGCACCAGCACTGGCTTTGCCAGATTTGAACTAGTTGGTTAATCTGTTTTGTCATAAAAGAATAATTGATGAACACTTACAAGAAATAAAGACCACACTGGAGATACTTATCTAGAAGGATGGTTTATATGGCTGATCTTGGCCAATTGGTTCAAGGGTATAGGAGTATGGATAGCATATCTGATACATTTTGCATTTCAAGGGCTGCTACTAATCCTTATTATATATATATATATATATATATATATATATATCAAAATACAAAAAGACATGGGGTCTCACACATAGTGTAATAAAATCTCAGCAAGTGATAATAATAATCCAAGTAGTGCTCGTACCAATTATATAAACCAACACAGCTTATCTCTAGATGATCTCAGATCCAGGTTACTTCGATAACTAGAACTCGAAAAGGAGAGTCACAATAGTGTAACACCATTGAGATAATTCTTAATAGAAAATGGTATTTATAAAAAAGATTTAATAAGCAATAAGATCGCTTGACAATCAGTACAAATATGCCCGTACATAAAGATAAAATATACACAGCTTATCTGTCCTCCTCCAGACAAAACTTGATCCGCAGACTATGAGCGTGAGCACAATCCCGGCCGGCATAGGCAGCAACACTCCAGATGATGCCAGTCAGATAGAGAAAAACCAGATGGTAGCGACGCGTTTCGTCTTAATAAAGACTTTTTCAAGGGATAATGATACATAATATACATCCTAACTAGTATATATACTCAGAGGAATGAATCTGAACCAATCGTAGATGGATGATTTCCGCCCTCATGTAGCCAATTTGGTCCCTGTGCTTTCCCTGTGCACTTCTCCCTGTGAATACTGGCTGACTTTCTTTGTACCGACCCGGCTTATCTGATTAACCCTGCATCTGCTGAATCCCTGGCAACATGCATTGGCTAACCTTCTGTGTACCGAGCCGGCTACAGTTCCTGACTCCACTCGTGTTTGTCACTTTGTGCCTCTCTATTAGACAGCAAGTTATGTCTGGCTTACTACTTCTTACAGTTAAGCTGTTTAATATCCAGCTAGAGAAGGCCTTTTACTGTGTTCCCAGAACAGTTCACCCTACTACTATCTCACTACCACGCCGTGGGCTAACCCAGGGTCCGCGACCTGCGGGCCTCCGGCAGCTAAAACCATCCTGCCTTGCGGCGGTTCTTGGAGAAGACTGGGGTGTCCGTTAGACTCCGGCGCTCTGGGAAGGCCAGCGCCAATACCAGTTGGTAGTTGTCTCCAGTGAGACGTAACTTGTGGCTTATCAACAAATGTATTAAAGCTAAGTGTTTCCATTCCAGAAAAATTAAAGCTACCACACCTTAACTGCCGTACTGTACACCCCGCTAAAGAAATGCGCTTTGTGTGGAACCAAGCACCACTTCCATTTGTGAACAATATAGAAGCCAAAAACCTCTTTCATGGAGTCCACATGGATATTACGGATGATGGAACCTACCCAAATGAAAGATATACAGCACAATGGACAATCCCTCTTATTGTGAAATAGTGACATATAACACTTGCCGAGCGCATTGTGTATTTTCTCCTTCCCTTTCATTTTTCCTTTCGCACAAAATCCACAGTTAGGGTGAGATTCTATTTGTTACGGCCCCTAGGCTTGAATGAATCTATAAGATTCCATTGTATAAAACCTTTAGGAAATTATATTGTGAAGTAGGGTCTAGTTTAGAGCTTTTAGATTAAAAGGTGAATCAAAAGAAGGGAATGACAATGTATTTTATATGATATGTAGTGTACCTTTAAGAATGCTTCACATTTTAATATGCTCAGGTATATATTTTAGAATTTGTAAGAAGTTTTGCAGAGGATGTTAGAAGCAGAAGTAAAGATAGCATTTGTAGAAGTAGCTTATTGCAAATAACAAGCTACCTTCAGTCTGCCAACTGTCCTGAATCTGGTGGGACAGTCCCCAATTTGGTGACTGTTTTGCTTAGGACAGTTGGGAGGTATGTCCCGCTTCAACGTGTACAGCTCGTGAAGGCAGAACTGTGTGCATCTAACAGTAGTGCACACAGTATTGCCTGTGTATTTGTCTAAAATGATAACAATGCTGCATCATAGGGGTTACCCTTTCTAAAGTGCCCAGGCCCCCCAGAGCCTTAATCAAGCTCTGGGCCTGGCATAAAAATATATATATATGGATTAAGCAACACTACAATAGCCTCTTTTTTTATAGATAGATATATATTGTACAAAAAACCACCTTTTAAGGATGGACCGCTACTTATGGGCCAGTGCTGTGTGCTTGCCGCTGGGCTAAAGTCTTCCAGCTCTCCTCTGCCCTCGTAACTTCCCTAGTTTATCTTATTACCGCCCTTTACACAGTTCATACAAGACAACCACCCTTTGACCAACCTTGCTGTGTGACTGGATCATATAGCCCACTAAGCACTTTTTACCTTTTCAATCTGGCTAAACCAATATGCAATTTGTAGCACTTAACCTTTTGTATCAAACTCCCATTGTCCCATAGATTTGCAAGCCTGCCGTCAGGGCCTTCTTACCTTTCTGCCTGTGTTACCCAGTATTTTTTTATTACTGTATTTGTTCCCATTTGTAATGTGCTACAGAATTTGCAGGCACTATATTAATAAATGATGATGATGCAGTTAATGATGAATAATGTCTTGACAGTATTATTCACAAATGTAACTATTGCATTTACCATATGAAACATAATCAAATACAGGCAAAACTGCAACATACAAATACAAATTAATCTGTTGTTTTCCCCTTTAAAAATCAAATGGAAATCTTGTAAATGAGCTGTTTCATGCGTACATGTTTTCTTGTTTATGTTCGGAACCTAAATGCGTCCAACTTTACATGAGTCCCATAATGTCAGAACTCTAAAGTTCTGCCAATGTATGGAAATATTTATATACTTGCTAATACATGATGTTTTGTTGTTGTATGGGATCAACTTGAAAGCTATATTTAGTGACTTTTAAGCACAGATTTACAAAGGTAGAATTAACAAATCTGCAACATGGTCCAGGATCGGGAGCAATATTTACATGCACAAATCTCAAAATATAAAAAATACATGTTTGAAGGTTGCCTATTTGTGTGTTGCTACAGTATGTGTACCGTGATATACTCTTATTTGTAATTATTACTGTATTTGCAGTATACTTGTTTTTATAAAGAAAGAAACGACTGTCCTAACATTGCTTTAGAACTTGCAAAATCTAGAATACCATACTGACTTTAAATAACACCTACTGTATTTCTATACAGTGAAGCTTTACCTTAAATACTGCAGAGGAATTTACGATATTTTCAGCCACAGAAAACGCACCAGGTCTGTTCAAAGTTCAGTGCCTTCGTTTCAGCTCTTCCGCATTCATTAAGGGAAGCATTATATTGTATTAAGCTTGGCTAGGTTATTTCACACATCATAAATCGTTTCATAATAAGGCGTTTGGAAACTGACTAGGAAATCTTTAAAGGTACACTCACCATAAAAGCAAAACAGAAATAATGATTTAGCATAACTGTACGGTACAGTCGTGATCAACATCATCGTCTAAAAGCTTCCTCGCAAGTAATCATGCTATGTTCTGTTATTACATGCATTTGTGTATTACTGCAGGCTAGTCTTCTCTCACAAAGGCTGACACCATAATCACCATAGTCTGCAACCCATTATATTATTATAAATGAAGTGAAAACAGGTTTTGTCTGTGAGTTGGGATTAGCAGAAATATGCATTATATGGGGCATGTCTACTACTCATATAGTTGGATGACTGGTGGTCTATTCATGTGTATAGTAAATGTGATGCTGATTTAATAAAAGTGTCAATAGATTGCTGATGTGAAGCCACTGCTGCAATAATTTACATAAACTAAATAACTGTGTGTCAGGCTGGTGTTCCCATGCCTGAGGGAAGGTAACCCAGTTTTTTCAATATCTGAGAACACAGGTGGTCTACCCATGTGTGGAAATGCTACAGGCATAAAAAATGTGTGTGGGGTGCTACAGAAATAAAAAAATGTACATAGCATATTTTGGCAAAAGGTTGAGTAGACTCAGAATACAACGCTGCCTTACTTGGTCTTAATTCATCTCTCTGGTGATTCTACCCTGCTTGTGTAATGTTTAATTATAGCTGTAACCCTATGGCAGGAATTAAGATTTCAATAAAAATACACTAAGTAATTTTAAAAGGAGTGAAATAGTGTGCACTTTTGTTCTTTACCGCCCCTAAACTACCCAACTACTTATTTTTGCCAATTTTATGAATAATAAATTGAAATTTTTAAAATTGTCAGTGAAATTCTGCATACATAGATGTATTTAAATTTGTATAATTTCAGGTCAGTTTTTGACAGTTTAAAAACCAAGCACAGAACAGTGAAACATGAAAATGAAAGGGGGTTAGCGACAATTTATATAAAACAAAAATCAATAGAAACATCACTGGATAAAGCACATTGACAAAACAATTTTAAATTAATAAATGTAATATGTAAAGGACTTTGTCAAAGCAAATAATTTCCCTTGCCGCCTTCAAAATTGTTCCATTGACTTCTATTGACAGGTTTTACCCGAATTGCTTCAATGATAGTAGTTTCCCCAAAGAAAGTAATGGTTCCATTCATTTCAATGATAGTACTTTTCCCATGGAAAGTAATGAGCTGTGTTTAGTTTAAACAAGGGAACTTTTTCTAACTAAAATGTGGTTGAAAAAGCAATAACTGTGATCTAAATAGGCCCAATATGGGCTAAGTATATCTGACGATTTGAGTTTGATGCAATTTTCTGTAAACGTTGGTAAATGTGGTGAATGTTTTCACAGTACAATAAAACTGATTCTATTTCATAAACATTCAAATGGTGTCAACATGATTTTTCAAGGCAGAAAATATGATTAAATATATTGTCAAGATCCTTGCTGACATAATCCTTGACTAGTGTTTCCTAGAAGGACTTGAATGCTGTTACCAGATGTCATATTTTTTGTATAGTCAATGACAAAATCAAGGATGAGCTGGCATGACTTAATCCTCCTTATAATTTGGAGGACTTTCTCGCTCGATGTATCACCGTCACTTGAGAGACTTGCATGGTATCCTGAAACATTGAAAGTCATTTCTAGAACTCGGAAGCCATGTCTGAATTGTACTGGAACATCTACAACAACATACATTTTTATTTGCTAAGTTGAAAAAACTTTCTCTGGAAAAAGAGACGTTGAAGCCACTTAATCCCACCTCAAGGTTTATCATCATCATCAACATTTATTTATATAGCGCCAGCAAATTCCGTAGCGCTTTACAATTGGGAACAAACATTAGTAAAAGGTTTACAGATGGATCCTGCGAAAACCAAGACTGCGGATGAATATTGTAAGCAAGGGATGTTAAAGTGGTTTAAAAGCTTCATTGAGGCCACCAATTATTACTATAATTGATGTCACTAATTGCTACCGCTTGACCCAAAATGTTTACAAGGTTGTAACCCAGCTTTAATTTTTTAAATTACAATTAATATAATTAATTAATTAATATTTTATTAATTAATTAATATATTAATTAATTAATTAATATTAATATACAATTAATTTAATTTTTTAATTACAGCTTTGTCTTTAAAGGCTCGCGTCTTCTGATGGTCTACTGAAGCTCAAAATGCCTTCACCTCTTTGAAAAAATCTATTCCCACAGCACCATAGGCTCATCCTGATCCTATGGCGCCATTCATTTTAGTGAAAGATGTATCAGATGAAACTATGGAATTAGTGATAAAGAACTTCTATGAATACAGAATTTAAATAGTGGCGATGACTGTTGGAAGGTTTCCCATTGCATGTTTTACTGTATTTGCAAACCACAAAAATCTAGAATATCTCAAGGCTGTTAAGGGACTACTTAGCTCCCATTAGGCAAGGTTGGCCTTGTTCTTGACCTCCTTTCAATTTCACATAATGACCTGGCACTCGCAACACTAAACTGGATGCATCCTCAGAAGAGTTTGAGACTTGAGGGGTCTCACTCAATCTAAAAGGGGATACAACAATTCCTCTCCCTTTCCTGAAGATGTGTCCCCTCCCCTGAGCGCTGCTATCCACAGGCATCCACCATCCTGTCTCCTCTCTTTGGTCCCTGTCCCCTGGCACCCTGTGCCCTGACACTCCCTGTTGATAGCCTGTCCCTTTCCCTGGTATCTTATCCCCTGACACCCTCTTCTCCCTCCTGCCACCTCTTCCTTCCCTTGGATTACTGTACCTCAGAATCTTGTCCTCTGATAGCCTCCCCTCTCTCTAGGTACCCAATTCTCTCCCTGATGCTATCTCTTCTCTTGGGTTCCCATTCTCATCATCCTGTCCCCTTTCCTAGTATACTTTCCCCTGACACCCTACCTTCTCCTTTGCTTAAAATAAAAACAAGATGCATGTAAAAAAAAAAAAACAACAAAAACTATAACTAATTATAACAATTAACACTGAATTCCCAAAAATTGAAACTTTAATAACCAGATATCCTGATTATATTTAAAAAGAGAATTTAAACACAAAGTAAAGGAAGCTCCAAAGGTAATATGTAACTTTAGAGGCCATTTAGACCTATGAGATTGCTTTGGAGAAAAACAACAAAACATAATGGGCCTGATACATTTAGGCACGCAACATGAACGTAATTTTATTTTTAAGTGCATGTAATTCGAACATACGCACATCCGTATTCAATTACAATTGGATTTGAAGAAACGTCTCTTGTTGGTCAAGGTGCACTCTGCATTGAAAGATACAGTACACTACTGGATTCATCCGACACACATAGAGAATATAAAGTCCCACAAAACGCACGGAGAAAAGTAAATATTCAATTATGGTCACCTGATAATATATAAGTTATTAATGATAACATAAAAAAATAAATGTTTGTTCCCATTTTTTTTCAATTAAATAAATTTATGATGATGTTATCATTGTCTGCTGTACATATTCTGCATTTTTACAGTTGCTACTGTTTGAAAACATATGTATGCATACGCACCCCTCAGCACTATCAATCAGCACTTATACCTGACCAGTAGCTGGTTCAAGTGATACAACAGGAAAACACGTTGCTTGGTGTTGCCCAAAGCTTGAATTAGGTGCTGCTCTGCGTGCGCTCAAGCTTGGCATGCCCTTATTGTGCATTAACTACGTGTGTATGCCCAGTCCCCTCCCCGTTCCAAACAGGAAATCGTAGGCTGACGTAAGTGTCCTTTGCGATCGAAGATGAATTGGATGTTGTTGCGCTCTCTGGCATGGTTCTGGGCATGCACAGAGCGATTTTAGATCAAATATAGCCAGTATCACCATCTATGTTCTTTAATGAATCAGGACCAATCTGTGCTTGAAACAAGCTCACTACATCAGCTCTCTGCAAGTTTTGCCTTTAAAAACTTTGCCGATTTAAATTTCCCCTGCAAAGTCGCCAAATATCGGCAACTTGCAAAAGCTGCACTTTGATACATTTATCCCCAGGTCTTTGTTTGCATAATATTAATAAATAGAGGTTCACCTCTCCTGTTTGAATATGAAAATGTCTGCAACCAAACTGTATATTAAACACTAAGGGCTAGATTTACTAAGCTGCGGGTTTGAAAAAGTGGTTATATTGCCTATAGCAACCAATCAGATTCTAGCTGTCATTTTGAGGAGGGGACTAAATAAATGAAAGCTAGAATCTGATTGGTTGCTATAGGCAACATCCCCACTTTTTCAAACCCACGGAATAGTAAATCTAGCCCTAAGTGGCAAAAGTAACCTTAAACATATCTAAACAACCCAAATTAGTACATAGGGGGTCTTGTAACCTTTAATGGATACCGGTGGATAAAAATAATACTGGCAAAGTTAATTATGGATAGAAGCTTGCGTTCTGCTACACATATGATTATGCTAAAATAACCATCTGAATTAATGTTTCACCATTGGTATCTATCTATAACATATATTTATTAATACATACAAATTTGTATATAATCATTAAGATAATGGTAAAAAACAGTAAATGTATGTTCAAATATGGGTATCAACCTGATTACTAATTATATAGTTGTCCCATCAAAACTAGATACTGTCCGGGGCTTCTGATCATAAGTGGTGCAAGGGTCCGGTATTCCATGCATAAGCTGGCAAGAGCTGACTGGCTTCCACAGCATGGAGCGCATGTAGGTACTTCCAGTTCAGCATAAAAGAAGGCGCCCCCAATGTGTTTCGGCATGTGATGTCACTTCCTCGGGGGGATTGGTCTGTCTGTGATCCTGATTGAGTATGATTTATACTTCATCACATCTTAACTAATTGGTTGATTCATAGATGATCAAGGTCCCTTATTAATCCATGATAATAAATAAAGCCCTGAATGTGTGTATAATGATCCTCGTGATTTTTTGTTATTGAATATACAGGGCCTGATTCATTAAGGAAAGTAAGGCAATAAAAGGAGTATATTATCTCCTGGACATACCATGTTATAATGCAGGGGGTGCAAATTAGTTTATTATTTTGCACAAAAGTTAAATACTGGCTGTTTTTTCATGTAGCACACAAATGCTTGATAGCTTTATGCTTACATTGATATTTAAAGTTGATCTAGGACATGCCCTATCCCAACTATAAATCTGCTATCACATTTTAAATTTAACTCCCCCTCCAATGCAACATGGTTTTGCCCAGATGCAAAGTTACTCTATTTTTGGCTTTACTTTCCCAAATGAATCAGGCCCACAGTCTCTAATTACTTTGTCAGTTATGTCACTTGTTGTTTGCATCCATGATCTTCTTGCTCTGGTAATGAACATAAATTCTAACATATATCGCTATGTAAATATTAGCAAATCTCTCGAGATAGAGAATATACACAAATATGATTTCTAAAATTCACATTAATGAAATATAGATAAAGATAAATTTAAGATAGTTCTTATTTATAACACTAGCCTAAAGTGATCTAGCAATTTAAATGACAAGACAATTTGACAACGTATGTCTTGAAACCGTAATTATCATATGGTGCCAAGTATAAAAACATAGTTCATCTAGATAAATGAATATTGTCAATGATGATGCAATACAAATGAGCTTATTCTCTAACAAATAATTCCATATACATGCTTATGTCACACGCCGGTCCCATAGTCAGGTGCCGGCGCTGTGACTTTCCCTTTAAGAACCATGATTCTGCTTGTTTCTGCCTCAGAGACATTACTTTCACAGGTGTTCCTGCCTACTGTGATCTGGACCTCCCCCTGAACCTCATTGGTTCTGGAGCACTATATTAACCTCCCAGGGTATGGGCTCATTGCCTGTTCTTCGTGTTACTCTGATTGCATTTGGATCTGGCTGCATAGCCGGATTAAGGGGGGGCACAGGGGGCAAGTGCCCCGGGCCCCCCTCTCTCTGAGGGCCCCCCGCTACCAGTATTACTTCATCTGCTGTCAGTTGCTGTCTGACAGCAACTGACAGCTACTGCTCGGTGCCCCCCTCTCTCCGCGGGTATCGCCCCCCGCCGCCTGTGAGAGAAGCTGCTGCATGTTTCTATCAACTTTCGTTTTCACCCCCCTCCCCCGCTCGCGGCACCCCCCCCTGCTCGCGTGCGGGGGGTGGGGGGGCGAGCGGAGGAGGGGGGTGAAAACGAAAGTTGATAGAAACATGCAGCAGCTTCTCTCACAGGCAGGAAACTAAGTACAAGGTCAGACAGAAGATGGAATCAGGCAGACAGGGCTTGTGGCATAACAGGAATACTAGATACACAGACAATGCAAACTGAAATTGGTGGTCAGTGGCAGCAACAGGTAGCCAATCGGGTGTCTGGATAATACATTAATTTATTGCTTATTTGTTACCCATGTCAATATATGTACTGAGATTGGCGCTATAACCTAGTGCATATATGATTCGCAAAGCTAGCTAGGGTTTACATTTGGATGGGGGACCTCTCAGTGTGGTGAGACAGATAGATCCCGTTTCAGAATAATAATTTTTTAAATGTATTAATTTTATCGTATGGTATGTTGATGTGAGGAATATGGGTCTTTATCGAATAGATGTCGGATTTATCCTGATGTCTTTTTATTTTATTTTATTAATTTTTATGCTTTATATAGTGATTAAGTTGCTTTTGTGATATCTATATATGTATACGCTAATATATAAAATTTTAGAGGAAAAAGGGTTTGCAGCTATAACAACTTATAAGGACAGAGATTAAGAGATATTGAAACACGGATTGTCCATGAACACACCAAAAAAATATATAAAAACTTTCTTCCTCCTGCAAACAATAGTGGAATCGGGTCATGTGACCATTTGGAGATTGAAAGTAATTAATGAAACAATTGGAGACCTGTGAGATGCTTTAAATACGGCTATCATTAACTAAGCTATACTTGCCTCTGATGAAACAGCTGAGGAGCTGAGAAACGCGTCAAGTTGCTGATTATATGAGTTTTGGCCATTGAGACCCCGGGGACTCCACACCACAAGTACGGATTGTCATTTACTGCTATTTGTCAGCTAAAGTGGTGGAAAGCTCTATAAGCGCTGTATGTGCCGGAATGATAGGACCGAAAGAACGTCAGGTGAATTTCTTCTTCTAACTATACGGGACTCGCATTCATACTTAGTGAGAACCACGATCTCCTGAATATGCACATGCAGTTGTGCCCAAAAATCAGTTGAGAGAGAGAGGAACCTTTTCCTATTAGTTATTTGGAATATTTGAACATATCCTATATAAGGGACTTTGACATTAAATTCCACAGGCTGGAATCTATTTACACTCAGCCGATTCTATGTTTCTATAACTCTGGATCCATCAGTATGGACTATATATATCTAGGTCCTTAATGAGCATTATTTCCATACTCACATATATTGACAATCCTCTATGGTGTGAACCTTTTACCCTTTGAATTTTATTAGACTACTTAGATGAGATAGTCTTGTATACTGTATATATTTATTCATGTCTATGGTCATATTCACTGTCTATGTTATTAATGGTTAATAAAACACTATTATTGAAATGTATACCTAGCGCTCCTATTTTTTCCTTTTTTGGTATATTCTGTTTTTATAGGTCCAGAACCTATTAGTAACGCTGTCTACATTTCTAAGATCGATACCTAGCGCCTAATATTTGTGTGTTATCTGTTGCTGATTGGCCTCAGACAGGAAGTGCTCATTTCACTTCCTGTCTGAGCAGCTTGGAGTGATGCAGCAGAGAGCAAGGTAAGTGTCTGTGTGTGTGTGTCTGTCTGTCTGTCTCACATTGTGCTTGGCATTTCAATTCACCAATGCATATCTCCCAACATTTATAAATGGAAAATCGGGCCAAAACAAACTCCAATATGATTTACGTAAAGCACACCCTCAATTTACACTCACACACTACCCAAATCTGCCCATTCATTAATTATAAAGCCCTTCACACTTCCCTCTAACTTGCCCCTTTCAATGTCCACAAATAGCTGGCATGTCCCCATGGCACCCACTCACCATAGATGGCGTGAGTTGTGGCAAACATGCTCTTCAAATCGAAATTGTCCTGCTTAAATTGGAACAGTGGAGAGGCATGCTGCTCACACTTCAATAAATACAGCAATATATAGCAATGCACCTAATATTGCAGAACATGTAGACCCCAAATCAGCCCTGAGCTCAATATTAATATAAATGGCAGAGCATTGCAGAGCTGGGGTCATAATGTGTAACTTGATCTTGGGGCTGAATTAAATACGTTTAATTTGACCACAATATGGCAGGGCATGTTTTAATGCATGGTGCTACATAATGTAGGAGGATACCCCTAATGTAATGCTATAGTGTGGGTGCATTTTATGATGTTGTAAAGGTCATTATTGATTTATTCTGTGACCTTAGGCAAGCATTTATTTTATGTTCTAACATAAAACATATATATGTTATTACAATGCTGCCCTGCTTGTATATTGAGTTTTGAACAGCCAGTTCGCCACTATGTTTGATTGCCAGTATATTTCAAAACTTCTTGGGATATAAATTGCCCTTTGCAAATGTAAGAGAAGTAATTTTAAGCAACAGTCACTTTTACCTTTGCAGTCTGGCTGGGCTGACTGCAAATGTAGACTTAACCTCATGTGTCAAACTCCCATTGTCCAATAGATTGTAAGCTTGCGAGCAGGGCCTTCTCACCTCTTTGTCTGTTTTACCCAGTTTGTTTATTAATTTACTATGTTTGTCCCCAATTGTAAAGCGCTACGGAATATGTTGGCGCTATATAAATAAATGATGATGATGATGAGGGCAGCAGGGGGCTTGTGGCAGTATAATGTGTGTGAGGGTAGCAGTGGGGTTGTGGCAGTATAACGTGTGAGGGCAGCAGGGGGCTTGTGGCAATGTAGTGTGTGTGAGGGCACAAGGGGCTTGTGGCAATGTAGTGTGTGTGAGGGCACAAGGGGCTTGTGGCAATGTAGTGTGTGTGAGGGCACAAGGGGCTTGTGGAAATGTAATGTGTGAGGTAGGTAGTGGCTAATTAATGGGTATTATTTTGTTTGTGGGGTGATGGTGAGGCAATTTAATTTAATAGTGGGGTTGGTGCAGACTTATCAATGTAGGTTGGAATGATTCATTTAATGTTGGGGTGGTTTGGGCGCTATTAATTAAATGTGTGGCAGATTTTTGGGAAAAGGATTGCTATTTCTTAAAAGTGAATGCAAGTTATTTAATGTATGGTAGGAAATTGGTTTATTTAATAAATGTGATAACTATTAAGTTTAATGTTTGAGGGCTATGGATCTTTTTATTAAAGATGAAAAAAATTATTTTACAGTCGGGCTGGTTACAGGAAAGGGGCATTAATAATAAAACATGAATTGTTTTGATTTAATGTCGGACTGCATAGAGGCAGGGAGGACTACTGTGTTCACTCATTGCTGATATTTCTATATGTCATGTACCTATTCTATTTCCAAACAGGGAACCAACATTCCAGGATCCAGACACACACAACTGAGCTTAGGACCCAAGCAGCAGCAACAAGTATTTAAAGCGGAAAGAACAGGTAGGAGAGAGCAGGACATTCTGCCAACTGTCCTGATTCTGGCGGGGTAGGCCTGAATTCGGGGACTGACCCACTAAGTTGGGACATTGTCCCGACTACAGGTACAGTTGGGAGGTATGTCCCACTTCACACTGCTCTACTCATAAAGGGGGAGCTGCCTGCACCTACCACTAGTGCACACAGTATTGTCTGTGTATTTGTCTAAAATTATAGCCATAGTACACTTTAGGGGCCCCCCTGTCTAAAGTGCCCCGGGCCCCCCAGAGCCTTAATCCAGCTCTGTCTGGCTGTATACCTCTCCTTCCGTGTGTCCGTTACCTGCTCGCTGGACTGAACTCCTTATCGCTGTTCACCTGCAAGCAGCAAACTTCTCACTGCTGTTCATCTGCAAGCTGCAAACTTCTCACTGCTGTTCAGCTACAAGCTGCAAACTCCTCACTGCTGTTCACCTGCAAGTTGTAACTTCTTACCGCTGTTCATCTACAAGCTGCAAACTCCTCACTGCTGTTCATCTGCAAGCTGCAAACTTCTCACCGCTGTTCATCTACAAGCTGCAAACTCCTCACTGCTGTTCATCTGCAAGCTGCAAACTCCTCACTGCTGTTCACCTGCAAGTTGTAACTTCTTACCGCTGTTCATCTACAAGCTGCAAACTCCTCACTGCTGTTCATCTGCAAGCTGCAAACTTCTCACCGCTGTTCATCTACAAGCTGCAAACTCCTCACTGCTGTTCATCTGCAAGCTGCAAACTCCTCACTGCTGTTCACCTGCAAGTTGTAACTTCTTACCGCTGTTCATCTACAAGCTGCAAACTCCTCACTGCTGTTCATCTACAAGCTGCAAACTCCTCACTGCTGTTCACCTGCAAGCTGGAATTTCTCTCCGCTATTCATCTGCACGCTGAACGAGTATCGTGAGTTGTTGCTAAACCTGTGCTTTACCTATTGGTTCAGTTTTACTGCTGGCTGGCTAAGATCGCTGCATCTCACTGTTAGAGCTACTATCAAGTTACCTGTCACCTGTAGTTCCACGTCTGACACGGGTTATCCTTACTCTGCTGTTACCTGTTTACTGGACTGTTATTGTGAACAACTTGCTGTGCCGGTGGCTAGTACTTGGTCTCAAGTTGCGTGTCTCTGTTCAGTTGCTCCATACTACAGCAAACCTACCATTGCAGTTACAACGAATTCTGCTACCTGTAGTTCCATGATTCAGATACTGCTCACGTCTCTGCTACTTCTAGGCAACAGTCTACTGCATGTGTCAGTGTTCATCCAAGTCCTTGGGTGACGTTTAACGCTTATTGCTTTACTTAATAAGAATCAGCATTTCCAGTACCACCTGCTATGTTGAGTCACCTCTACTCTCGGATCAGCTAAGTTCTATATACTATTCTGTTTGGACTGTACGCTGTACCAGTGATTCACATTCATTTGCTGTGTGGTTCTCTATTGGATCCTAGTGTTCTTATTTATCATCACTGCGTTGAACTGTATATCATCTCATGCTGTTGCCAAGGGTTACCGACTATGAAGTAGCATATGTGAATTGTGCCTGTATTACTACGAATTGCCGTGTATTCATCTCTGCCAATATATATATATATATATATATATATATATATATATATATATATATATATATATATATATCTATTCCTGTTGTACCAACATTCAATACATTACATTGGAGCACTATTACTTTCTCCTGTGTTATTATTGATGCTTGTAAGCCGTGAACTTATCCTGTGAATTGTATTCTGCCTCCACCATCCTCGATAGTGAGGCAGGGGATCTGCAAAAAACCTCAGAGCCGTGCCAGCTTAAAGAGTACTTGGAAATGCAAAGGCTATTATTCTGTATATCCACATTAATCTGTACACAATGATTCTCTATATAGTCTGACTCTAGGTGTTATACTGATGGCATGAATTATTCTTACATTATGAATAACATGGAGTGTAAATGTGTTATGAATGTATAGCCTGAAGACTTAATATGAGTGGAGTACAGCGTATGGAGATACTATTCAACATGATTACTGATTGTTTGTAACTATACTGTAATGATAATATTACATACAGTATTTACACCTGTTATGGGCATATATTTTGCACAGGACAGGCGCAAAAAGCTGCTGCTGATGACTATGACGACCTGGCATAAAGCAGGTACATATCTCCTGATGCGGAGGCGGACGCATTTCGAGATGTTTATAGCTCTGCATATGGGAAATACTCTATTTTTGCAACCGTTTTTAAAGAGTAACTTACACCCATTTTGCAACCAACTGTGCATTAGCTCCGCAATATCAGAGGAGGGGGAAAAAAGAAGGGGGAAAAGTGTAATGATTATTAAAAGTGAAAAGCACATTGTTACTTAAGAACTGATTATTGTAGAGAATACTATTTTATCATTGATTAACCCAGAGATTTTTGGCAGCTGCTACTTGTCCTTTCCCTGCTAAACTGGTTTAACCTGTTCACTGAAATTTCCAAGGTTGTTGATTTTCATTTAGTACATAATAGAAAATGGCACCATATGATATCCTAGTGTTAAGACATAATTCATATTTTTATCCAGATATGCAATAATTAGTTTGTGTTATTATGATGTGGACGCAATATGTTACATGTGGAATGGGTACAGTGGATCTGATTCAAGTCTGGACGCAAATTGGCCATAATATACTTGTTTAATAAGAGTATGCAAATTTTGCTTAGCTCCTCCTGTATTCAGTTTAAAGCTTTTCTTAAGATACGGTACAATTTGTATAGGGATGGAAATACTGTCTATAAAGAATACATTCTTTAATCATAGACAAACAAAACAAACTGAAGTATACGCACGTGCATATGTATAATAATTTCACATCAGAACGCACATATATTATCTAAATAATTAACTCTTCAATGTGTACAGTACACACAATGCACTTTGAAAATAAATCTTAAATGTATACAGTGGTTCTGTGATAGCTACTTAGATGGATACGTGTAATTTTTTATTCAAAGACTATGCTGTGTCGGTCATAACTATCATTCGGCATCTACACCTGTCCTGTAGCAGGTGTAATAGAAACGGCTATAAACAGGCGTACATACGATAAACATAGGATTTGAAATAGATGCATCTCTGTGAACATGTCATTTGTGTACATGGTCTTCCCTTCTCCGTTCCTCCTTTCAAGTAGTAAGGGGTCAAGTCAGATGCATTCGGATATGAGTTACGTGCAATAACATTCAGATGTATAAGTTTGGTTTCTGGGCATGCGCCATTTGAAATTACGCAAGACATGCTACGCAAATGGTCATGTATTCAGACCCAGTGTACTTTGGAAGTTATTTCTGCAATGCAAAATATCACAGCTGTTACATGAACTCCTAGAACAGGCAGTAGAGGTCTTCACCTTTTGCAGCCGCCTTTCCCTAAGAGCTAGTATTGCTCAAAAGTACTCAGATGCCCCTAGGTCTTAACTCTTAGGCATGTTTAGAGACTGTAGTGCATGAGGTAGAAGGAGTACCGGCTATCGTGTAACAAAATTGCAACAAAATTGCACCAACATAAATCCTCTCACTTGTTTCAAAATATCTTCCAAATCGACACCTCTGTTCTGTACAAGATCTGCGTTTCTCTTCCACTCTCATCCCATTCTCGGTTACATGAATTTCTTTGGGCTGCATCCACTTTGTGGAATTCCCTCCCTCGCACAGTAAGACTTTCCTCTAGTCTTGAAACCTACAAGCATTCTCTGAGAACCCACCTCTTCATACAAGCTTATAATATTCCTCAACCACCCTCTTAATCTCCCTAGGTTACCCTATTACCACACTCTATACAGCTAACACAAGACAACAACCATCTCACCAACATAGTTGTGTGACTGAGAATACAGTCCACTAAATACTATGTAACCTTTGCATTCTAGCTGGACAAATATGCAATATGATGTAGCACTTACCTTTGTGCATCAAACCATTGTCCCATAGATGGTAAGCTTGCGAGTAGGGCACACTTACCTCTACGTATGTATGTATGTATGTATTACCTAGTATTGTTTTATTACTGTTTGTTACCAATTGTAAATTGGTAACAAACAAAATATGAACTAATACCTCATATTTTAATTTTGCTAGACACACACAGATATGCAGTGTGAAGGATAAGCGCTGACAACTGTCTTTTTGTTTTGTAGCCATCAGTATGTGGCTCAAAAGTTGATTGACAGCACGCCAGGGTGAATTGCAGAGATCTTCAAAAAGAAGGGTCAACACTGCAAATATTGACTCTGCATAAACTTAATGTAATTATCAATAAAACCTTTGACACTTATGAAATGCTTGTAATTTTACTTAAGTATACATAGCAACATCTCACAAAAAAGTGTAAAAACAATGAAGCAGCAAACTTTGTGGAAACCAATACTTGTGTCATTCTCAAAACTTTTGCCCATTACTGTATACTGTGATTCTGTCAAGAAAAATTGATTTAATAATAAGCTTGACGTGATGTGATATTTCCTTATAGTGAACAAAGATGAAAAAAAGATTTCATTTTATATTCAATAAATTAGGGAATTATGTTCTGAGATGTCTTTAATTTAATTAAAGTTTAATTTAAAATTGTGTGTATTGCTTATTTATTTACTCTTTTACTGATGTTAGTACCGATAACATCATAAATTATATGGAGCACAAGATGATTGCCATTCAGAAGGCACACATGTGCATAGTTTTGTCACCTAAGCACCATCTGCAGTTTGAAACCAGTATTACATGATTTTTCTTCTTGGGAAAACCTCCTGATTGAACTTTGCAAATGACATGCCTATGTGGTCTGATTTCCTACTTCTACTTATTGCACGAGAAAAGCTACAGATGACTTCATATATGTCATCTGGGTTGGGGTAGAACATTTTCCACATACAAGAGGTCTCCTCTTTTGGCTCAGCATATATGGCAATGTGCTTAAAAAGAGCTTGTGTGGTACTGTTTTTTCTAGTTGAATCATGCATTATCGTCATCCTCATTATCATCATCTCCACCATCATCCTCCCTGAAACTCTAGTAAAGTAGGAAATTAGAATGTAGACTACTCAATTTGTATTTCTAAATCATGATTAATCATCTTCACATTTCAAAATGGTGAACAAATTGGGAGAGAGGGTACAAGCTGCTCTACAGAGTCGGGCTCTGAAATGTCAGACGGACAGTTCATGGACACTCTTAGACTCTCATCAGAATTGTATGAAGGCTCAATTGGTTCTTCTTCATCCTCAGTGTGCTTTTTCTGTTTTGGAGGTGAGGAATCCATCTTTAGAGCCATAAATGAATGCATGAGAAGGTACAGAAGATTCATGACCTTGGTGAGCACTTGCTTTTGCACTGAGCATTCTAGTATAAGCAGTAGCAGGACCATTGCTTGTAAAAAGTGTCCATGGCCTGATTCTTTCATTGCCACTGCAGGTGTATTGGATGTTGATTATTATGTTTGGTTTAATTAATAAAATCATCACAACTATTATTATTATCACTATTGTTTTGGGAGGTATCATCAATTTTGGAACACCATGTCTAAGGCTTTCTTCTTACATGACCTGTTTTACAATAGAAGTAGCACTACTGCCATAGCTAATACTAAGGTGCTCCTGTTCAATTGACTAATCCATGACAACACCAGTAAAGCTATGTACTGCAGTCTCACTATAAAAATGGCTTCATTTACTCATTTTTAGCACTCTGTCTATATGTTGTTCTTCCATCCAACTGACTCTCAATCTGTGACATCTGCCACACAATACTGCTTAGATAAAATTGTCATGTTTACAACACAAAGGGCTAGATTTACTAACAGGCGGGATGCGTGGCGGCTTGAAGCCGCCATGCATCGCCACGGTTTTCCGGCGGGTTTGCATTGCAAACAGCCGGATTTACTAATGGGCGCATTTGATCTTCAATTTGAAGCCGCCGGCGATGTCACAACGGGTTGTAATGCTCAAAGCCGCCGGCGGCTTTGATTTGACCACAGCGCTTTTGCTTTAAATGACAACGCTTTTGTGTGAAGGCGGTTTTTTTGAAAATTACACCTGTCTCATGGCCTGTTACTATTGGCTGTTTTCAAAGTCAGGAGATTTTACATCACAAGCCCTATATAAACCACTGGCCTGACACTTTTTCTTTGATAGGATTTTGAGGAGTTTTGTGAGAGGAGTTTGGAGGATTGTGGTTTGCTGAGAGTTGGATTGAATTGGAGTTTGGTGTTTTGGTGTTGCGAATTCTGCTTGAAGTGTGAGTAGTCCTGTGGTATTTTTCTGTTTTGTACATTTATTTTTTCATTTATTTTCTGTTTTGTATTTGACTTGTCCTTTGTCTGTGTTACTTGTGTGTGACTGTGTTGAGAGTGTGTCTGTAGTTAGTGTAGTTTGTCCTTTGTGTTTGTAAGTCTTTCTGTGTTTTGTGTGTTTTTACATTTCTTTCTGAATATGTCCAGAGAGTGGAGGGGAGCAGAGGCTGAGGAGAGGGAGATGGAGGTTGAGGGGGCAGAGGAGGGAAAGGAAGAGGTTGAGGAGACAGGACAGGGCAGGAAGACCAAGACAGGGAGGAATGTGCGTTTCTC
Source organism: Mixophyes fleayi (assembly GCF_038048845.1). Taxonomy (NCBI): domain Eukaryota; kingdom Metazoa; phylum Chordata; class Amphibia; order Anura; family Limnodynastidae; genus Mixophyes; species Mixophyes fleayi. Next base: position 29,600,137 of record NC_134404.1, on the reverse strand, counting down.
CCACGACGAAAAATTGTGTTCTGGTGCACCACATAGTTCCCTGCTATGAGGTGATATTAGGAAATCTGGCAGCCCGGACTCCGCTAAGGCGGCGCCACCAATTGTGGGCTAGAGTGTGTGATGCAGTGAATGCGGTGGGGCCACTAAAGCGGTCATTGGCTCACTGCCGCAAAAGATTCTTTGACATCAAAAGGAGACTCAAGGAAAAAATGGCCGCGGAAAGGAGGTCAACCAGAAGAACGGGTGGTGGCCCCCCTCTTCCTATGGAATATACCAGTTACGAGGAGGAGCTGCGCCAGATCATGCTGGCCGAGATTGTTGAGGGGATAAATGTGCAAGACACAGATTCGCCCTCCTTTGGCCAAGTAGTTGGTGAGTTATTTGCCCTTTTTACGCTAACACTATTGAAAATGTGTTTTTATTTTATTTTTAAAGTGCTTTTTTATTTTTTTGTCCAACACATTTTTCTAAAAATCTGTATATTTGTGACTTGCTTTTTGCTGCAAATACATTGTATGCTTTTTCTAATACATCCAGAATCGCATGCACAAGAGTTAACGCCCAGTCCCAGGTCTACACCTCCACCTTCACTGAGAGATTCTGCCTCTGAAGAGCAAGCAGGTGCGTGTTCACTGTTTGTGTTATAAATAATGTAGTTATATGTTTTTATTTCCAAATGTTGTTGTCCATGTTATATGTTTTGCCTTTTATATAGTTTGCTATGAGAACATAGGGCTAGATTTACTATCAGGCGTGTTTCCAAACCTACAGATGTTGCCTATAGCAACCAATTTTTGGTTGTAACATTTTGTTTTCAAAATCTTCAAAATGTCAGCATAAATCTGATTGGTTTCTATAGGCAACATCTCTACTTTTTAAAACACGCAGTTTTGTAAGTTTCCCCCATCATATACTACACAGAGGGAGATTGAAAATAGTATTAGCTTATCCCAAAGCACGGTCTTGCAGCATTTGCCTGCCTGCATCATCATATTTGTTTGTAAAAAGATTTTGCTTTTCTAACCCCATCACCCAAACATAGGCCAATTGAGAATGTTTATTCCAAAGGTAAAAAGTGCATCCTTAAGCAGGTTGCATATGAGAAGAAATCAAGAATGCAAACATTGTGAAGCAATGTGTTTTGAAAAAAGATTAATCTTTCCTATCCAGTGTTCAGAATGCAATATACAAACATATTAGATCATATATACTTACAGTGACTTTTCATCCACAGGGCCTTCATCATATCAGGCACCTCTGCGAAAGTCCTTGGCCATGTCACCTGAGCCAGAGGAGGAGGCACTCATCACCCTAGAAACAGTGGATGCCCCTGTATCTGGCCTCCACGATGTTTCACCTGGGCCTGCTGAACCACCATCACACCAGCAACCTGCACCTCCAACTATGGACCCAGCCAGAGAAATGGCGCTGTCTATTGGCCTTTTTCAGCAGCAGCAAACCACCTTTATGCAGAGTCAAACTAGGCACATGTCACAAATTGTGGCCCAGTTGAGGCGGATACACTGCACCAATAGCCAGATCCCTGCTGCAATAAACCGTCTCGCAAATGCAATGGAACAATCCAATTTCCAGATGGCCCAAATGACTGGGGCTGTGGAGGCCTTACATTCCACAGTTCGTGAGGGGAATGAAAATGTGACCCGCCTAGCAGGGCAATTATAGCAGCAACTAATTGTCCGCTTGCCGGCACCTATTTCTTCTGCCACCACCAGTACCGCTGGTACGCCTAACAGATCAGCCCAGAGTACTCCTCCAAGGAGAGGTGCTCGCACCAGGGGTGGCCGAGGGAGAGGAGAGAGTGGCTTCCGAGGTGGTGATGTGCCTGCGAAAAGGCGGCGCTAGTGTTTTGTTTTTTACTTTCTTCTAATGTTTTTTTCATGCATGTGTATGCATTCGAAATTAACCTTTATAGTGTTAAACTGTAATAAATGCTGTTTAATTTCAATGCGCTCAGTCTTTCTTTTCATCAAATTAAACAAGAGTATACTGGTTTGGGGAAAAATGCACTAAGTTCACTTACACATTGACATGTGCCTGTAACTTTCTAGGGACGTTCACATTTACTACATGATGAATACACACTATCCTCTGTTTAAAAGTTAACATTTGGCCAAAAAATAAAAAAACACTCACATCAAACACATTTTAGATCAATACATGTTTCTCATAGTATGCACTTACATGTAAAGTAAAGCTGATTGTAATGAGACGGTCTGTATTCTGCCTCCACCCCTGTGTGCTCTGCACATCACCAAATGGGACACGGACCCCTACTTGTTCACTGTCTACTGCAATAATCGGTGGGGTAAGTTGATGTAATGCTAGCTTATGTATCAAACAGCCAGCCAGGATAATATCAGACCCCTTTTCAGGTGCATACATAGCCCCCCCACCAGATTATTCTAGTAACCTGAACCTGGTTTACAAGAGTACAAAGATACGCTATAACACACCTCTACTAGTGGGTATGTGCCTCATTAAATTTGTGCTGTGCAGATGTCTGAGGATGCAGCAGAGGAGTCATCAGCCAGAAACCCATTTTTTATTTAGTAAATTTAGAATTGCTTTTACACTCTGTTAAGGGTTAACTATGTAATGACATATGCGCATCCTGATTTTGGACAAACACCAGTATTTTTGAGGATTTGTTGCAATTTAAAAATAAAAAACAACAAATGTGGAAATTAGTAAATAGATTGCATGGTGCGAAAAAAACACAAGAAAAAAAAAAAGGTACACTGAAATTACAAGACACTTTGGCCTTTTAACATATACACTCCCAAAGGAGCAAACTTTGTACATGAAATGGCGCTTTCCCTTCTGTTCTGATTGACCAAATATCTCAAACAGCACACTGTTTGAACAATCTCGCCGCTCGCAAGCAGCGGTTTCATTTTGGTCTTTTGAATGGCTTTATAAACCCCCTAATAGGAAATCCGGCTGTTTGTATGTTGAACATTGTTAAAACCGTCATGCGGGTTTGAAAAAATCATTTCTGGCCGTTTGGACGGCGGCTTTACAAACACGCCTGATAGTAAATCTAGCCCAAAGTATGTAATCGTCACCCACAGCAGCTTATTAAAATATCCTGTGCTGCATCAAGAAGTCTAGTTTTGGCAGATGGCATCAATATAAGGTGTATATCAGTGTCTAGGCACGTTTAGCTGGGAACACTACAATATTTCCAGATCCTCATGTGTTTTGGTTTTGTTTTTGTTCCTACATTAGTATTCATATAAATAACATTAATTTACAATCTATTTTCTAATGACCACCTTACAACTGTCAACATTTTCACAAATATGGATCAAAGGCTGCAGTGAGCTGGGTAGCTACAAATAGTGTCAGAGCAGTGGAACAAATACAATTTTAATAAAATATTTGAACCCTATGAAATAGAGTAGCAGAGCACTAGCTGATAGAACGATCATTGTAGAAAAGAAGATTGACCAAGGTGAGCCTCACCCAGAAATTAAATTGTGGGAGAAAGATTAGGGTCGCAATATTTTCAGCATTAGATAGTATGTGTGACACAATGTGGAGAGTTAGTAATAAAAGCTAATTAGATGGATAGCAGCATCAATAGAAATTATAGACAAGTAGGTGAAGGTGGGCTGCACTCAGAAGGTAAGTGGGGAGAGAAAAACCACCAACCTATTTGTAATTCTCAACATAAGATAGCATGTGTGACACAACTTGAAGATAAACCTAGGTGGCCTGAACCCAGAAGTAAACTGGTTAATATTTTAAATGTTAGACAGAATGTGTGACACATTGTAGAAAGGTAATAAAATAATCTCATTAGAAGGCATAGATGCAGCATCAATAGACATTTTATAAAAGTGTTAGGAGCAGCAGGTAATTTCTGTTTTCTTTTTGGCTGCTGCAGTGTTGATGTCAGCCTGGGTGTGATCACATGAAATCCATTTACCTGCAGATTAATCTGACACCTGCCCTGATTTCACTGAACCACTGTCGGTTATAGCGTTCACACACTTGCTTCTCCATGCTCCTGTTCCTGTGTATATTCTGCTTTTTGACTGATACCAAGTTTTGAAATCTGCCTGTGACCTGACCACCCCTGATTGCTGCCTGGCTTAACCTTATTGCTTGTGACCTTGATTACGTCTATTGCTGACTGGATGACCCTTTTTTCCTGGTGTTTGATTCTGCCTATCATCTGTTATACCAATTCCCAGCCACAGGACGATGGTGCCTGCTATCTGCTCCATTTGACCTTCTTCTGTCAGCTGTGTTTCACTATCCAGATTTATGGTTCGATCTTGCCTCTGCACATTCCCTTGCACTGTGTGTTGCTCTCCAGTGCCATCCCCACACAGTCCACAACTGGCATTACATCAATCATCTACTCTACACTGCTAAGTTGTTATACTGTTGGAGGTTGGTACTACATTCTACTGCAACTCGGTACATCTGCTTAATCTGGTTCAGGTGAATGGTGTATCCCTGTTGCCATAGAGATCTCTGCTTAGCATCCCACTACCAAGTCCTCTGTGGTGCCCATCTACCTTAATTAAGTTAGCACTACTTGAGATGAAGTCCTGGTGACAACAAAGTACTGGTGAACATTTCTTGTTCCACGGGAACGGAGGCTGCTAAAGGTGAAGCTCTCATCTACAACTGGTTCTGATAACTTAACTGTTAGGTTGAGTATTGACAAAAAGAAGATAGAGTTAAATGGACTGCATGAGAAGTGAATGCCGAAAATGCCCAGAATTTTTACAGTACACAGACAGCATCTCCTGAATGGATTTCACCTTTTTAAAGAAATTCTGAACCACCAACACACAAGTGTTACCTCCGTTATTGGCAGTGAAGAATCCTAAGGAGAGTCTTAGCGGGGTGAGCCATTTTGCTATCACATTCCTGAGTTTTTCAGATTGACACCAGTATGTTTCTTAATGAAGCTTGCGATACAGAGAGTAGCATGCCTGTGACTGATCTATTCTCGTGTGCTAGCACTTCTATGCTGAAAGGATGATGAGGATGATAATGATCTTATAGGCATGCTGCTGCTGATGACAATACATCTACTCAGTCGACTGTCATGGTCATGTAGTCTTTTGCTTGACCAATTCCACTTGTCCACATATCCGTAGCTAAATTGATAGTCAGTACAATGGCGTTTTCTAAGTACTGAGTGACTTTTTGTCTAACCTGGCAGGACAGCTGAAGAATTGCTGTTCGGGAGAAATAGAATCAAACCGGAGTTTCGGTGGCATAGGCACATGACCTCAACTTATCTGGTAAAACCGATGCATTGATAGTGGAAACTGGATGCACATCCAATGCTAAAATAACTGTCAAGCTTTAGTGATCTGCTGTGCAACAGGATGTTGACTGTCATACTTGGTTCCTCTTGCTTCACAGCCAATTATTATTTAAAACTATGCTTACATTTCTTGGTACTCTTCAGTATTGTAGTTTCACACCCAGCAGTAGCAGCCTTAGTACACATGGTTGCATCTTGGGAATCATGGATTACATTAGGGGAGTCAGTTTGCTTTTAAAAATTGGATACTGAACTGCATACTAATAATGACGAGGTTGATGATGAAGGTGTTGATAGTGAAGATTGCATGAGGTGTTCTGCCATTCTGCTGCTAGCTGATGCTGGGCTGCTTGTTACTATACATGAGTTTCCACCCTTTGATAAACTACTTTAATAAACTTGCTGCAAATGACATAACAGGAAGGAGGTGCCTAGGTGATCAACGTCCCTACCTATACTTACTGTGGCGTCACAAAGACTACAGATGCCTTGATGAATATTGTCTGGGTTGTGATAAAAATATTTACACACTCAAGAGGTGCATTTTTTGGTCTTGTGTTCAGGCATGACAATGCACTTATCATGGGTAAGAGTTGGCACTACTGGTGGCTGCCTTACTTGGAAACATTCCTCATCATCCACCTCATTATCTTGTTGAAGTACAATACATTCAGATCCACAAGTGTCCCCCTCATCCTCTAACACATTAATAAGTTCCAAAGTAGCATCTTCAATTTCTTTGTCTAAATCATCATCATTACTACTCACCCTCACATTTCCAAATGGTTGAGAAATTGTGGAAGGAGGCTGCTCTATAATTACAGTGTCAGAATCTGACATTTCAGACTCACATATAGTACTCATGGACAACCTTAGACTTTACTCAGGATTCTGTGAACGCCCAATTTGTTCTTCAGCCTCACTGTTCTTTGCATGCACTGATATAACTGTTTTGGAGGTGACATACCAACACTAAGGGGTAAATGTATTAACCTCCGGATTCTTGTAAAGGGAAACTTCCCTTTACATGGCAGCGCCGCTTTAAATTTAAGCGCTGAAGATGCCGAACTCGCGGGAGTTCAAGAATCCGGAGGTCAATACATTTACCCCTAAGTGTGAGAAGGTGATACATGGAAAGTTACACAAGATGTATGACTGTGTTGGGCACTTTCTTTTGCAATGGGCATTCTAGTATGTGTGACAGCAGTAGCAGGACCACTAATAGCAAAAAAAAGTGGGCATGTCTTTTCTTACCAATGCAGGTGGTGTATGAAATGTTACTTTTTTTTGTCTATTAATTAGTTCAGATGTCACTGATACTGCCCCTCACACAATTGATTTTAGATTGGAACACTGGATTTTAAAAGCAAGAAAGAATACTTTTTATTCACTCCTAATTAGATACTAATATAATTTTACTACAATAGACACTGATTTCTCCGAACAACTAATCTCTCTATCTACAGTATATAAGCTTAATGCAATGTACACCGTGAATAAACCACTTCTGTCACACTCTATAAAAATCTATACAATGTTGATGTTTGCCCAATATCTGGGTTGTACTTATTTATTTGGCTGATTACATAGACTAGAAACGAGGTGTAGCAGACAACATACAAGGCACCGGGGAGTGGACAAACCCAACTTTGGGGCTAAAATCTAAATCAACTCTGGGAGGTGGATGAAATGTGAATTTTTGCATTAGTCTTGTGAAAATCAGGAAGAGCTCCAATTTAGCCAACTGCTGCCCAGTGCAACTTCTTCTACCTAAGAAAATGATATTAAAAAAGAAAAGATTGTAATAGATTAGAAGAATTTATAGAAACACATTGTCAACAGTATCACATCTTAGTTGAGTATCTATCTTACGTTCATTAATCAAGCGTTATTGTACTATCTACAATTCCATCCAACTCCCTCCTCTTCCCCCCCCCTCCCACTTTCCCGCCTTCCCTTTCTGCCTCTGACTTCGCTACCTTTTTCTCTTCCAAAATTGAAGCCATTAGACAGAACATCTCCTCCTCCTATCACTCTCCCACCACCCTCATTGCTTCACCTCCCTCCATTAACCAGCTGTGGTGCTCCTTCACCCCTACATCAGGTGAAGAAGATCGCTCCCTTATTCTTTCCGCTCCACCCTCTACCTGTCCTCTTGATCCCATCCCCTCTCACCTCCTTCGCTCTCTCTCTCCTACTGCCTGCTCTTACCTCGCACACCTCTTTAACCTATCACTCTCCTCTGGCGTAGTCCCATCCTCATTCAAGCACGCTCATATCTCGCCCTATCTCTCTTCTCCCCTATGCCTCCAAACTACTTGAGCGGATTGTCTGCAGCCGCCTCACCAGTCACCTCTCTGACAACTCCCTCCTTGACCTACTCCAATCCGGCTACCGCCCCCTCCACTCCACCGAAACTGCCCTGGCTAAAGTCACTAATGACCTCCTTTCAGCCAAATCCAAAGGTCAGTTCTCCATACTCATCCTCCTTGACCTATCTGCGGCCTTTGACACCGTGGACCACCCCCTCCTGCTGCAAACTCTTCTCTCTCTTGGCCTTTCTGGTTCTGTCCATACCTGGTTCACCTCATACTTTGCTAACGGCTCCTTCTCTGTATCCACGTCTGGTTCTTCCTCCACCCCCTCCCCTCTCCCTGTAGGAGTTCCCCAGGGCTCTATTCTCAGCCCTCTACTCTTCTCGCTCTATACTTCCTCCCTTGGTGCTCTCATCTCCTCATTTGGTCTTCAGTATCACCTTTATGCTTATGATAATCAGCTCTATATCTCGTCTCCCGTTCTTTCCTCCTCCCTCCTCTCTCGTGTGACTGACTGCCTCTCAGCTATCTCCTCCTGGATGTCCTCACGTTTTCTTAAAATTAACATCTCAAAAACTGAGCTCATTGTTTTTCCCCAGCCCAGACTCTCATCCCACCATGACCTCTCTATCGTTGTCAATAACTCCACTATCTCCTCTGTCACCCAACTCCGCTGCCTGGGTGTCACTCTTGACTCCTCTCTCTCTTTTGCCCCCCACATTCAATCCCTCACCCAAGCCTGTCGCTTCCAACTCTGTAACATTGCCCGCATCCGTCCCTTTCTCTCTCAGGATGCCACCAAAACTATCATCCACGCTTTCATCATCTCCTGCCTCGATTACTGCAACCTTCTCCTTACTGGCCTCCCCCATTTCCACCTTGCCCCCCTCCGCACTATAATCAACGAGGCTGCAAGACTCATCTTCCTCTCACGCTGCTCCTCCTCCGCCTATCCACTTTGTCTCACCTTACACTGGCTCCCCTTCCCGTACAGAATCCTTTTTAAACTCCTTACCACCACTTACAAGGCTCTCTCCCAGTCTACTGCCCCTTATATCTCTAACCTCCTCTTCATTCACACTCCTGCCCGCTCCCTGCGCTCGGCCAATGATCGCTGCCTCTCCTCCACACTGATAACCTCTTCCTACTCTCGAATCCAAAACTTCTCCCGTGCTGCCCCCCTTCACTGGAACGACCTCCCTCGCTCCATCCGTCTCCCTCCCAATCTGTGCTCCTTCAAACGGGCACTTAAAACTCACCTGTTCCTTAAGGCCTACCAACCTTCCATTTAACCTCTCATCTCTTCTGCTCATCCTCCCTTGACCCCTCTTCTCTCTCCCCTTTGATTCACTGGCTCCCTTTTGTGCCTGACTTTGTTTACCCTCCCTTAGGATGTAAGTTCGAATGAGCAGGACCCTCTTCCCTCCAGTCTCCATACCTGTTCTTCTACTCCGTCTCTACTGTATCTGCCCTCCCGGAGTTTCTGAAGTACTGGTACTGTGTGTTTATTGTTCTGTACTGTTCTACCCTGTATAGTCTACTGTATAGTCTACTGTTAGTACTGTGTGCGGCGCTGCGGAAACCTTGTGGCGCCCTACAAATAAACGATAATAATAATAATAATAATAATAATAATAATAATAATAATAATAATTATCTATAGGGTTGCTAATTCCACTCTGTAATTAATTACCTAAACCAAATATAGGCAATCTGTGTCCATTCAGTTCTTGAGGAATTCCTAGTCCTAGCATGTCATGGCTTGGACTTGGACTTCTAGTTCCACAACAGCTGAATGGCTACATGTTACTACATCCGGTTAAGGCAGCACATACTGGGACTTTTATTTTCACAGCAATAGGGGGTTCATATCTTCTTTTAATCTATGATAGTAGGAAACGACAATAGAACAAACTGCAATGGAGAAGTATAACCATAATGCAAAGGATAGATTATCAATTGATAGCTCTTCACCTGAGCATGAATAATAAATGCAATTCTGGAACACTGTAAGAATTAATTTTGCATTACATTGTTCAATCTATAGTAGAAAATATATCAAATTAGAGATTATCTCAAGAGATGCAATTTCCCTATGCTTTCAGAATTGGATAAGGAGATGCTAGACCGACCTTTAACTATACAGGAACTAAAAGAAGCCATTACTTCCACATCAACTGGTAAAAGTCCAGGGCCAGATGGATTCACTACTAGCTACTATAAGATGTTCGGCCAGGTGTTAAAGTTATTAAGTTATTAAGTTGTTAAGTCAGGCTTCTCCTGACAGTTCCCCAAAGCACACATTACAATTATTCCTAAAGTTGGAAAAGACCCCTCCCTGTGCTCCAGTTATCCTCTGATATCCCTATTAAAGGTAGATTTTGCGAAAATGACGGCAAACCACCTGATGTTAGGAACAGCAGGTAACTGCTGTTTTGTTTTTGGCTGCTGCTGTGTTGTTTTCAGCCTGAGTGTGATCACCTGAACTCCTCTCACCTGCAGCTCTATCTGACACATGCCCTGATTAGCAACTACTGGTTTAAATACCTGTCAGCTTCACTCTGCCTTTGCTTGTTATAGCGTTCACATGCTTGCTTCTCCGTGCTCCTGGTTCTGTGATTTGTCTGCCAGTTTCCTGATTGATACCCGTTATGATCTCTGCCTGGATAGCGACCTTGCTTGTGACCCTGACCTCTGCCTGAATACTGACCTTGCTTATTTGCTCGTAATCTTGACCTCTGCCTGAATAATGACCTTGCTTGTTTGCTCGTGGCCCTGACCACTGCCTGGATTCTGACTCTGCCTTTTCGTCTGAGAGATTTGCTCCCTGCAGCAGGATTGTGGTGCCAGCTATTTGCTCCATCAGACTCACCTGTGTCTGCAGTGTTTCACAGTACAGATTTACTGCTCCATCTTGCTCCGGCATTTTCCCTGACTCTGTGCTGCTCTCTAGCTCCATCCTACACAGGCCTCAGCTGGTACTACACCATCCTCTACTCAACACTGCCAATCTGTAATATGGGTGGAGGTTGGTACTGCATCCTGTTACTACTCAGTGTTCCTGCTTTATCTGATCCAGGAGTATCTCTGCTCAGCATCCCACTGTCTAGTCCTCTGTGGTGCCTACCTACTGGAGTTGAGTTATCACTACTCGAGAATAAGTCCTGGGGACAACCGAGTACCGGTGAACATATCTGGTTCTTTGGGAAAGGGGTTGCTATAGGTGAATCTCTTGTCAACAACAGGTTCTGATAACTCAACTCGTAGGGTGATTCATGACACCTGAAAACCCTCCTACCGGACCTAATACATAGCGACCAAGTAGGTTTTGTCTCAGGCCGTGAGGCACGAGATAACACCACCAAGATTATTGACTTGATGCACCACATAAAAGGAGTTCTTTCTCCTACCCTATTGTTATCCACTGACACTGAGAAGGCCTTTGACAAGGTGGACTGGCAATTCCTACAAAATGTGCTGGAGCACATAGGACTGAGTCCAATTTGTCTTCATAGAATTCTTTCCCTCTAAAAAAACCCAACTGCACGTATTAAGATTAATGGCTCTCTCTCTGACCCATTTTCCATTTACAATGGCACAGGTCAGGGATGCCCATTGCCCCCATTGATTTTTGTCCTATATATGGAGGCACTTGTCTGGTCGATTAGAAAAATTCCTGATATTTCTGGGGTAAGGGTGGGGATGACAGAGCACAAATTGTCACTCTTCGCAGATGACCTATTAGCGACAATGACCAATCCCTTAATCTCACTACCCAATTTAATGCTTGAGTTTGAAACACTGTCCAATTTGGGACACGGTCCAAATTTAAAATCAACTAAACCTGAACCTCTCCATCCCATGCGGAAGGTCTTAAAAACTCATTCCCCTTCACCTCGCATCCCTCTTGAATTAAATACCTGGGAGTACTGCTATCTGAAGACTCTCCATTTTATGCAAAATTTATTTTGTCGCATTGATCCCCAAATTTTGAGCAGACTTCGGCTGCTGGCGGTCTCTGGGCTTCTCATGGCTAGGGAGAATATTATCAAAATAATTATTGTTCCAAAGATCTTATACCTTCTCCAAACCCTCCCAATACATATTTCTTTCCGATCCTACTTAGATCTACAAACAATGATATGCAAATTTGTTTGGGCTGGTAAGCCACCTAGGTTTTGCCATGACATTTTATATAGGTGGAAGACTCAGGGGGGCTTTCAGCTCCCTCACTTTGCTAAATATTATCAGACGGTACTTCTAAACATGTTGATGGAGTGGACTAGAACGAAACCCTTTAAGTAGTGAATTCATATTGAAGAACATGCAATGGGGGTCTCCACAACTATATTTCCCTGGTTTGCCAAACTCGCACACACTTCACATCCCACAGTTGGGCCCACTCTTCAATGCCGTTGGTACAGATGCCCTTCTCAACTTAGCAAAATGCACCCGGATTATTTCGCGGTCGTGTTAGAGATGTGGTTCTGGACCAGGAACCACCTTTCACATATGGTGGTCCTGCCCTGTGATAGCGACATTTTGTAGTAAGGTGAAAACTGTTACAGAGAAGATTTTAGGCACCTCGACCCCAGATGGACCAGACTTATGGTTATTTAGTATCTCAAATATACCAATTTCTCAATACAAAAAATCCTTAATTCGACATCTATTTAATGCCGCCTTAGCAGTTGTCCAATTCCACTGGCGGTCTTCTGTACCGCCTGACATATGGGAGTGGTTTAGACGGATTGACCTTTATTGGCTTATGGAGGACATATACTTCTCCATCCAAAAGGGGGTCACTGAAGATGCAGCAATATGGCTACGATGGCTTGAATTGAAAGAATCCAGTCTTACCACTCTCTTATCGACTCGGGTTAACTATTCTCAGTTGAGATCTCAATGTTGATAGATGCTTATCCTAGAGGTCACGTTACATGTAAACCCTGTGGACACGCTCTCTTTTATCTGGGCTTTATACACCTCGAGGAGTTACCCCCCTCCCCTATCCACTCTTACCTCCCTTCTCTTTAACTTTTCTTTGTCTTCTGTTATGTCTGTCATTACATCTTTATATAATTGTTCTGTATTGTATATATATTTACTGTGGCTTACATTATAAATCTTATCTGTGACTCTAAGTTTGAAACATGCCTTACTTGTTACCTGTACTTCATGTTTGTTCTAATTTTGAAGATTTAATAAAATCAAATTACACAAAAATAAAGTAAACATTCTGTGATGTGATCTGGCTCCTAGTTTCGAATAAGGTTACACTGTAAAAAGGGGCCAACCCTTTAAGGTTTGTTACCTAATAGTTTATAAGTGAAATGTTATTTCCTATATTATTTCATGTACTAATGAAGCAGTATTTATTAGACTGAAAATGCATTTATAAGATTTTACAAGCAGATACATTTCTGTCACAGTTTTTAAAATATAACTTACAACAAATATAACCATCAATTTCAGCATTTAGTTGCAGAATCTGATAAATTTATATGAGTCCGATAATCAGCTGAACCCATAGGCTCATTTCCAGTGAGATGTCGATTAGGATAAAAAATACATTTGATACCTTACAGTGACCACTAATCCACCTGCTGGAGAGAATCTGAGTATTTGCCAAGGCTTATTTAAATGACAAAACCATATTTGATAAGACCTGTGATGACCACATGCAAAATGTGGTGCTGGTGAAGGGGAAATCCAAGAGGCATGGCTAAGTCAATGTCAAAGAATGTCAAAGAATATCTGATGGCAAAGTAAGAACTACATTACCTAGGGCAATGTGTGGAGTGGATGGGTTAGACCAGAACAAGAGAAGGTAGAAGCATTCTGGCACTGGCCCTGGCTAATGACACAGAGACAGGTATTAGCATTCTTAGAGACTGCAAGATACTAGAGATGATTTGTTCCTGATATTAGCACTGTAGCAAAGCTCCTGATAGACCTCTGTAATAAACAGCACCTCAAAGTAGTGGAGTGGACACCCACTTGTGAGTTGACATTACAAATGTTGAAAAGGGCCCTCACACGTGATAAAGTGTTGGGGGTGTAAAAGTATAATAAGGAATGTACAAAACTGATGCATCCAAGTACAGCCTTGGAGCAGTACTCAGCCAGGAGAGTCCTGACAGACAGAGGCACCCAGATCATGTTGAACCGAGAAGCGGCTTATGCCACTATTGAAAAGGAGGGTTTGAAAAGTGTTTGAGCTATGAATAAACTTGAGCCCTAATTGTATGGCTAGATTTTCACCGTGGTGACTGAAAACAACCCTTTAAAATGGATACAGCACATCTTGGGGAATATTGCAATTAATTAGATAAAGGAATTCAGTTAAATGAGCCTCTAAATACCATTACTATTAAGATTCTACTTGATCCTCTGAGACGCTTTTCATTGCATTTCTGTGTTACTGTGCCAAACAAATTGAAATAGATACTTTAATCCTTTGGCTGTCCTACATTGCACCCAACTCCCTGAGTAAGCGGTCTGCCAGCGGGATGTAGTCGAATTGTCTGCATTCATAATGTCAACATTCAAAATGTCTACACCATAATTACAAAATGTCTACACTGCTATAATGTAGACCACCAAAATGTGTACATGTTTATAATGTCTACACATTTGAAATGTCAACATACCATAATAATAATAATTTATACATGCAAAATGGCAACATCTTAAATGTTGACACAACATTGTGGACACGACCATAATGTCTACACATTTAAAATATCGAAATACATAATGTCTATACACGCAAATCCTCAGACATAATGTCTACACTGTTGTAACCAATAAATAACAGCTTAACCAACCCTAGTGCTGCCAGTCTTTTGCCGGTAATAGCAAAAGCGGGGGGGGGGGGGGGGCAAAAGCGGCTGTTCTCCCTGCATTAACTATTACTAGTACTAGGCCTAAGCTGTGGCGCTTTTAGTGTCAGTACAGTCATATATATATATATAGACACTAAGAGCTCATTTGCGCCTGGCGCTCTTAGGAGCTAGTATTGCGTTGGGTATGAGTTTTCATTTTGCTAAGTCAAGGATCACAGGAAAATGATGCCTGCATCTAGGTGAGAAATATTTTCAGGGGGGGGTTATTTAAAATAAAATACATTTTATACTTGTGTCTGTTTTGTTTACATTTTCCTTGGTGTGCTACAGGTCCCAGCAGGCCCTGGGTGTCAGAGCTTGCCCAAATACTTAATGGCAGCCTGGGCATGCTGGGACTCCCTAGTGCACCTGGGACAAAATGGATTAATACTTTTAATAAATTAAAATTACCCCACACCCACCGCCCCAGGGGTGTGAGAAGAGCCTTAGTGCTCTCAGCACGGAGCTAGTTAAACCTAGGGAGGAGCCTGCATTTGATTTTTTTTGTGGACCCGATCTCCCTAGGGAATCCAGTCCTGTGAATTATGGCAGGGGCACCCCATGTTGTGGGTTTCCTCGCTATAGTGCTACCAGCCCAAGCTGGCAAATCCTAGTGCTGGTAAAACTAAAAATCGGTGGGACCCCTCACTTTTCGTCTCCTTGTTTTTGCTAGTACCACCCTAAGCTGGCAGCACTAGGGTTGGTTAAGCTGCTTGGGGGAAAGCCCTTTTTTATACAATTATTTATTTGTCAGCATTACAACACTGTAGACATTATGGGACAGTTGCAATTATTTTAATACTATAATAATTTTTTCCCACAGAAGTAACGCTCGTTTTTGCTGCCACCCGATAGAGGTGTTACTTTTTACTGTATTAACAGTAAAAAAGCTTCTTAGGCACATCGCAGACAATTGAAACCGTACCTATGACCAAGATTTTGCACATGTAGACATTATGTATGCCGACATTTTAAATGTGTAGACATTATGGTCGTGTTTACAGTGTCATGTGTCAGCACTTTAGATGTTGATATTTTTCATGTGTAGACATTATGAACATGTAGACGTCTTGTTGGTCAACATTCTAACAGTGTAGAAGTTATGATACATTGTCAGTAAAGGTGTACATATATATATATATATATACACACACAAGTTAACCCGTGCATGATACTCATGCATTCTAGTCAAATCAAGCTACTTAAGGTGTTCTTGTCATGCATTTGGGCCTAGCCCAGGCCTCCTCAGGGGAAGAGCGTTACTTCCCGACGAAAGTGCCCTTTTTTAACGTGGTTTTGTCCACATGTCACCACCTCATTATTTTTCTCCATCACGTCATCCTTCATCTTCATCGCCACATCCTTCATCAAGCTACTTAAGGTGTTAAAAACTCCCCACTGTCACCCCCGGCAACCACCAACCACTCCCAACTGTCACTTTCTCCTTCAAGAAATATATAGGTCAGTGTATAACTCTGCCCAGCAGGTGGCGCTGCAGCTTGGGTTTTTTTTTTCCACACACGCCACTAGGCATTTATCTAGTAGATATATATATATATATCTATATATATATATAAATGCTTAGTGGCGTCTGTGTGTAGAAAAAAAAAACCAAGTTGCAGCGCCACCTGCTGGGCAGAGTTATACACTGACCTACTAATTTCTTAGTGTGTGTGGGAAAAAAATTCAAAAAGGGCTGAAATTTGGTAGGGCTCAAACTCATTTTCGTGAGGTAATTTTACCTCATGAACACACATGTGTAGAGGCGTGTGTTAGTGTGTGTGTGTGTGTGTGTGTGTGTGGAAAAAACTATTTTCTCAGAGAGGGCTCATCCAATTGACCTGAAATTTGGTATTCTGACATTATTTGACAAAAAAATTAGAATAGTCAAGTCAGTTAACTTCCATCATCCCCCCTTCCCCCCGTGGGAGGGGTAGTAAAGGCTAAATTTACGAGTTGAGGGGTCAAACTCATTTTCGTGAGGTAACTTTTCCTCATGAAAACACATTAAAAAGGGCGCTTGCGTCGGGAAGTAACGATCTTCCCCTGAGGAGGCCTGGGCTGGGCCCAAATGCATGACAAGAAACTTTTTAAGACCTTAAGTATCTTGATTTGACTAGAATGCATGAGTATCATGCACGGGTTAACTTGTATATGTATATATATATATATATATATATATATATATATATATATATATATATATGTATATATATTACTTATATTGAACACTAGTTTATAAAAATTAGTTTAGCATGTGTTGATGTTTATCTAATTTGCCATTTTCCCTCACTGGCATACATTTTAACTTACATGATTAAGTCATGACTTACAATGGTGTCACTTGTTTTAGAACATGACTGCCAACTAGATTACTCTTAAGTCATCTTACATTCATATTTGGGCTGAGTATTTTCTTGGAAAATGTCTGTTGTGTTGCATACATACCTGCAGAAAATGGAATATATGCTTTATTCATTACAAAATTTCCTTCCGAGTCAAGAAAATGCTGAGGGTAAAACTCCTCTGGTTTTTCAAAATAGTCTTTATCTTGCAATACAGTTGGCAGTAGTGGAATAATGAAAGTTCCCTGAAAAACACAATTCACATTTGAATGAAATTCCTATAGCATGAAATTGAATCTACCCTTAAAGTTAACAGCCATCCAAATATCAACCCTTGTTCTATGCAATGTCACTCAATGTCTATTTCAATAAAAATAATATCACTATCATCAGATATACAGATGAATATAGTAATATAGAAATTTAAACATGCTTTCAATAAACCCATGTCTATCCTGGCAATACATCATACACAAAAACAAAAATGCAAATAAAAAGATTGCATGAGTCAATTAGTCCTAAACTGACAGTCTATGTTTCTAGGATTGGATGAGATTATCTTTTTTCTTTTCCTTTCTTGGCTTTTTCAGTTATTAGACTACAAATACAAACTGTGGAATAAGGGCAAATACTTCTTTAACCAAATGGATTACTTTTTTTTTTTTTTTAACTGAAATAAAGTTTATTGAATTTTCTAAGATAATTGCAAAGAATACAAAAAAAAGAAATAGGGAAAGGGGTACATAGTGGGGACGAAACGCAACAATATGTCATAAAACTAGGGATGTGCACCGGCCACTTTTGGTGTCTCGTGTTTTGGATTCGGATTTGCTTGAGGTTTTGGGTTCGGATTTGTTTCGCAAAACACCTGACGAAAGGTTTTGGTTCGGATTTAAGGTTTTGGATTCGGATTTATTTTGAAAAAAACATAAAAAGTGTTAAAAACAAGTTTTTGGGTTTATTTTCACTCCTACGCTATTATTAACCTCAATAACATTCAATAACAATCATTTCCACTAATTTCCAGTCTATTCTGAACACCTCACAATATTGTTTTTAGTCAAAAACGTTTCACCGAGGTAGCTTTCTGGACTGCGTAGTGCAGTGGTCCCGGTACACAATTTGGTACCGGGGCCACAATACCTCCGCCTTCAAATGGTCTGAATTCCCCTGCACAGCTGCCTGCTCCTACATCCTCTGCAGCATATACAGGGTGTAGTTCGAGCGTGTCAATACCTCTTGTTTTTGACAATGACAGGTCATTTTCATTAATTTATGATTTGGCAGCAACAGTCAACGTTGTTTAATATCTGATACACCTCTATCTGGACTGCATAGTGGAGTGGCCCTGGTACCCAATTTGGTACTGGGTCCACAATATCTCTTCCAACTTTCAAGTGTAGTGTTTATAATTTATAAAAAACTACAGTAGTTATAGCACGTCAATAACTCTTGTTTTAGACGACCATGGTACTGAGCATTCATCATTGAGATCCCATCAAGTATGTGAAAGACAGACAGGGTCGAAGTGTTATTTGTTGACTTTGTTAAAAAAAAAACTGTCCCTGTTGCAAATATTCGTGCAATGAAGAGTGACTTTTTCATTTAAAGGCTCAAGCTTTCAAGTGTAGTGTTTATAACTTATAAAGACTACAGTAGTTCTAGCACATCAATACCTCTTGTTTTTGATTATTTTACTTTTGGTTTAATTTGTTGAATTTGTTTTAATTTTGTTTTACTTTGTGCTCATGGCAAACGACTGTTGAATGGTCACATAATGGCAAAAAAAGAGTTGCAAGATGAAATTTTCCTTGGGCTCTCCCACCCACCCTTATGTTGTTGAAATAGGACATGCACACTTTTTGCTACTTTTTGAGAACTTGGGCTTTTTGGATTTTACATGCCCTGTACTAGGAGATTGGGCATCGGTCTTGCCAGACGACGTTGATGGCATTTCATCGTCTATGTCATGACTAGTGGCAGCAGCTTCAGCATTAGGAGGAAGTGGGTCTTGATCTTTCCCTACTTTATCCTCCAAATTTTTGTTTTCCATTATATGTAGCACAAGAGAGCGTACCCCTAAGCCACACACACTCGGCAAAGCCTTTAAAAATTATATGCGGCACAGGAGAGTACCACTGGACTTATACTGCTGAATCAGTGAACTTTGTAATATAGCAGTACCACTGGACTTATACTGCTGAATCAGTGAACTTTGTAATATAGCAGTACCAATGGACTTATACTGCAAAATCTGTGAACTTTGTAATATAGCAGTACCACTGGACTTATACTGCTGAATCAGTGAACTTTGTAATATAGCAGTACCACTGGAATTATACTGCTGAATCAGTGAACTTTGTAATATAGCAGTACCAATGGACTTATACTGCAGAATCAGTGAACTTTGTAATATAGCAGTACGAATGGACTTATACTGCAGAATCAGTGAACTTTGTAATATAGCTGTACCAATGGACTTATACTGCAGAATCAGTGAACTTTGTAATATAGCAGTACCACTAGACTTATACTGCTGAATGAGTGAACTTTGTAATATAGCAGTACCACTGGAATTATACTGCAGTATCAGTGAACTTTGTAATATAGCAGTACCACTGGACTTATACTGCTGAATCAGTGAACTTTGTAATATAGCAGTACCACTGGAATTATACTGCAGTATCAGTGAACTTTGTAATATAGCAGTACCAATGGACTTATACTGCAGGATTGTTTTTTTTTATTTTTAAAAAAAAAAAAAAAATTATAATTATTTTTTTTTATTTTTTTTATAACTTTTTTAAAAAATTTTTATAACTTGGGAATAATGGGGAAATAACAATGCCCTTAGAAGGACAGAGCACAGGACACAGCACCACTGGACTGAACAGGACACAGCACAGGACCCAGCAGCACCACTGAACTCAGAAGGACAGAGCACAGGACACAGCACCACTGGACTGAGCAGAACACAGCACAGCACAGCACAGCACAGCACAGCACGAGATATAGCAGAACAGAGGACCACCTAACACAACCTCCCTCTACCCTGATCAATGCCCGAGTGAAGATGGCGGTGGCTAGCGAGGAATTTATAGAATACGAGTATCGCGAGATCCGACAGCGGGAATATGACTCAGAGCCTCGGTTTCAGTTTTGCAATTGGCGGGAATACCCGGATCTGTCACGGATCCGGCTCGGATCGGCAACGTTCGGGTGGGCTTGGATTTCAGATATCCGAGCCCGCTCATCTCTACATAAAACACCAGCAATCTAGACATTTATCACTTTGTAGTATTTAGATATAGTTATAGTCAGTAGACTAGTAAAACTAAAGATTGGCACTTTAAACATAAGTCACTTTAACTTTACAATACGGAGAATAGTCCATTCCATCCTTGTACTTAGGCCCAAAAGCAAATATTTCTTAGATCAAGGCACGAGACACTGAGTCGGAGATATCCAGCCTATGGGGGTGGATTACTTTTTTAATTAAAACTGTTTTATTGAATATAAGCAATAAAAGGAATAAACAACAAGAAACAGATACAGACTTTTTAGCATTTTCCAAAATATTAAAATACTGGCTTAAGTACTAGACATGGCCTGGGTTTAAATCTTAATGTTATTAAGTTATCAATGAGTTGGATATAACTGGTAACCTTTTAAAAATAATTAGCAGCTTAACAGCTTTTCTAACACACCCATTAAGTGGCTGCCCAGTGTCATTTTGTTTTTTATATTAAATGTCATCCAAATCCATCCCGTAGAATGCCCAAAACAGTCTCCCTGGGTCAAAGTTCTGCCCAGTGTACACCAACGGGAGGTCCGACTGGGATCCCAACCCCCTAAAATCTGGCCAGGATCCAACTGGACCACCTCGCCTTGGATTTATCTCAATCGGTGCAGGGGTGTGCGTATGCAGACTCAGAATAGGCTCCTCAGGTCAAAGTTCTGTCCAGCATACACCAACAGACGATCTGACCAAGACCCTATCCCCCCTAAAACCTGTGCAGAATCCAACTGGACCACCTCATCTTGACTTCATCCCAATCAGTGCCCTAATGCAGGCTTAGAACAGGCTCCCAAGGTCAAAGATCTGACCAGCACACACCAACTGGAGGTCTGACAGGACCCTAACCCCCCTAATACCTGGTTAGGATCCAACTTTACCACTTCGCGTTGGTTTCATCCGAATCGGTGCCCAGTGTCCAAATGCAGCCTCAGATCAGGCTCTTGGGTCAAAGTTCTGCACAGCGCACACCAATGGATGGCCTGACTGGGACCCTAACACCTGGCCAGGATCAAACTGGATCACCTCACATTTGTTTCATCCCAATCGATGCAGGGGTGCCCAAATGCAAAACCAGACAGACAAACAAACAGACCAATGATTTTTATGTATAAGATATTATAAAATGTAGAAATAATAAGACAAACAGGTAAATATTAATAAAAAAATGGAAGAGGAAAGCAAATAAAGGAGGAGAGAAGATTAGGAGGGGTATTGGCTGGAGTGGAGTTCCACTCCAGCCAATCTAATGAGTGTGAACCTTGTGGAACTCTCAGTACTACTGCCAGTTGTGATCAGTGCAGAAAACAAGAACCTTTTCCTTGGAATCCACATGCTCGTTACCAGGGCCTGATTAAGGGTTCTGGCCGCCCTAGGCTAATACGGCCGCAACGCCCCCCCCTCCCCAAATATATAAGTGTATAGGAACACTCCTGAATATGAATGTTCAGGCGTATTCTCCAGCATTCAAATTTAGATAGGTTGTGCCATTGTCTCTTACCTGTTCTTGCTCTTCTCTCTTGCAACTTTGTTATCCTCTTGCTGGTTCTGGAAAGTTGGCGTCCTGTTTTTAAAATGCAAAAATTTATCATAATGCAAAATCTTAACAAACCCTGAATGATTAGGCCCTTTAGTTAAAACAAAACACTCCATTATGGCAAGCTAAAAGTACCCCATTGTACAGGCATATATAAGCAATATCTGAATATTTGTGGTCAATCAAATACAAACCTCTACCAGTCCCATCTAACTAATATTTAGTATTCTAGTGATCGCTGAGACCACAGAGAGCATCCATGTAACCGCCACACAATCATGAGATCATGCCCCCCAAAGCTGCTCTATTTTTTAAATACCCCCCCGCAGCCATTTTCCTTAACCCCCCCCCCCCCGCAGCCATTTTCCTTAACCCCTGCTGCAGCCATTTTCTTTAACCCCCCCTGCACCTATTTTCCTTACCTCCACTCTGTAGATATCCCCCCGTCACATCAAAACTCCCCCAGTCACATATATCAGCCCCCCTCCTCTGCCCTCCTTCACACATATAAACCTCTCTCCCTCCCTATAGATTTTCATGGCAGCCCCCCCCCTCCCACCCTATAGATTTCTATGATAGTCCCCCCTCTCCCACCCTATAGATATGCATGGCAGTCTCCCCTCTCCCACCCTATAGATATACATGGCAGTCCCCCCCTTTCCCTCCCTATAGATATGCTGGCAGTCCCCACCTTTCCCTCTCTGTAGATATGCATGGCAGTCCCCCCTTCACTTACCTGTAGTTGAGTTGTGCTGGCCAGCGTCGCTCCTCAGATCAGCAGACAAGAAGTGTCCTGTCTGCTGCACAGCAACAGGCAGCCTAGCGATTGGCTGCTTGTTGCTGCCTTGATAAAGCCACTAGCGAAACGCGCGTCGGCGGACGCCGCGTTCACTGCTCGTGTTTATATAATCAATTTCTTTAAATAATATGATCTACAAATCCGTTCAGCCAGTTTTCAGATTTCAAATCTATTAGCTTAAACACGCTGCCTCCGTTAGGAATATATAGTTCTCCACCAGTCACGCTGTTCATACTAGTGAGAATTCTTATTTAGCTATGCCCATTGTTAGTTGTTATGCCCACAACAAAGGGGACTAAACATATGTAAATAAGCATGGAGGGCTAGATCAGCGATCAATATACCTATGCCGATCATTAGGAAGGAGAGTATGTGTATATACAAACAAGAATTAATTACTTAGTGTGGTTTGTAATTGAGTGATTTAGACCCACCTACGTTTTTTCATCTGGAGATTAAATAGATCTGAACAGTGCTGCCGGATTTTTACCCAGAATCCATTTGTTGGATAAACACATGCAAATTAGTTTGGCAGACTAATCTTATGTCTGCTTAATGACCCATTGATACTTATGCTGCTTATGTAAATACGAACAGCTAACAGGTTTCCTCTTAACTTACTGCAGTAATATTCATTATTGTCTAAATTCATCTTAATAAATATGGTGATTAGAGGACGATATACCACTGCTATATAAGGGTTTCACATGTACATATGATTACCTTGATTAACAATTATATATACTATCAAGTGTGAAATTGCATGTATCATATGCCGCTTATGTATCATGAATAAACAGCATTTAGCTTCCTTCTAGCTCATAAGGAGTTATTGAAATTTACCTGTGGAGGATTTATTATAATGGATGACATAATTAAAAGATGATATATCCCTAATATATGAGTATTTCAATTAAAATAATATTGATTACATGACATGTATTTATGGCCAAATATATGGTACTAAATGTTATTGTGAGCAGTTTATTTCCTTTTTCATTTGCATTCCACATACATTTTTTAATATTTCGCTAATGTTTTTATGTAAGTTTACCCAATAAAGATATATTTAACAGTATTTCTCAGGTATCCCCTGGTCCATTTGAGTGCCCCTTAGGATCATCTCTTTTTCTCTTTTCTTTGAACTGTGATGTCTTTCCCGTAGAGTTATATTTACTCACAAATACTTGGATGCCACCAGGAATTAAACTCAGTATTTGTAAAAGCTTATAATCAGAAACTGGTAGCTTAGTGATAGGAGTTAAAGAGTGGTAACTCAAAGCAAAGGATAACCAGGGCCAAGCCAGGGGTCAATGGTCAGAGGCAAGCAAAGAAGGTAGTACAGGCTGAAATGTCAGTGTTGGAAGCAGACAGGGATAGTCCAGGAAAGCAAGCCAGAAGGGGGCCACCAGCTAACAATCTGAGTTCAAGAACTAGGCTCAGGGTTACAACAGGTATTCAGGTATAGTATACAGCACAAGGAACAGGTTCAGCAATGCAGAGCAAAGAGGCTATAACCTGCATGGGTGCTAAACCCTCCCTGTTTTTTAAACACAAGAGAGTCAATCAGAGGTGATGCCATAAGGTATGCCCCTAAGCCAGTACAGGTAGATGTGATCAAGTAATACACTTGCGTGCCCGGCTATTATCAATAGCCGGGGCGGGATAGAGCAATTCATCCCAGACACCTATTAAACAGCTGGAAAGTGAGAACCTGAAGTGATGTCCCGGCAGCCTGGGCAACAGCCGGGATGCAGAAGCTGCAAGGTACTCAAGCCATCGCGTAACAGTGAGGTTACAGGGCTGGAAATTTTTACCAAGAGATCATTGGCAAACAGAGCCTACTTGTATTCATGTTCTTCTACGCTAAACCCAGATATGTTGGGGTTAGCTCTAAAGGATCTTGCAAGAGTCTCCATGCAGATGAAAAGGAGTAATGTTGACAGAGGTCAGACCTGTCTAATGACATTCTTAATGTAAAATGGTTAGGATATTTTCTACTTGTGTATAGCAGTAGAGCCTACAAATTACATTAAGTAGTGTCTCTGTCAGTAAGCCTATTGGTCTCAGTGCTTTATGTGCTCTGTGAAGGTGAATTTTGCATTTGGATTTGGTCCAAGATCTCATTAAAAATCTTAATAAGCGCATAAATCAAATCAACTTGAGGGATGTCTTCTGCCCTACCCCTAATATGTATGCTTTTATGTCTCTCCCCATTCAAATCTTCAATGAACTAAACTCAAAAACTTGTGAAGAGATGATTTCTCTAAGCTTGATGCACAGGTCATCTGTGGCTAATTTTGTATTGTAATGCAATTTGCTAACTGTGATATATCATTATTTATAACAGCTGGAACTGTTCACGGAATTTCTAGAAGGTCCTGCTTCTTCAGAGGAGTTTTCATAAAAGTTAAAATCTGACTTGTTTAATTTCCAATAGAAGAGTAGGCGCTTTTACTTAACCATTATGCTCACTGTTTATTTTTTTCACTTTTACTCCCATCATCTTCACATTTATTCATTTATATTTTTTATATTACCATACATTTCTCACCATCCACTTGTTTCACTTTTATTCATTATATCAATATTTGATTCATATTATTACAATTATTCTTTAATCACCAATACTTTTCCACCTCTTCTAATTCACTTACCTTTAGTGGTCCACCCTAACTGTTGTTTCTGCCAGTTCTACTGTTTCCAAATTCACAGTTTGGGATGTATTTCATAATCCTTCACACTTGATCACTTTGTTATTTAGATTTCCCTACTAATTATTGTTTACTTTTTTTACATTCATCACTAATGTATTCCAAATTTACCTTTTCAATAGGGATTCAAATTGATCCAGTCTTATAATTTACACAACATGTAACATATTGTCTGATCTCTTATCTCTAATGTTTTTAATTTGTTATTTTATTCTTAATTCAATTACATTCTTACATATATGGGACGCTTATGACATTGTGGTTTCCACATGCGTCTCAGTGATCGGTGCTGTTTCCGTTCCCATTCATTGTTTGTTAACTCCATCTCCATGCCAACCAAATTTACATAAAGGTGGGACCTCTACGACACAGTACACCCCAAATTATCACATGATATCAGGACCAACATGACCTGCCGGGCGGTAGGCTTGATTGTGACGCAACCTGACAGCATATGATCATGTGATATATTATGTCACTGCTGGGGGTGTGTTCAACCCTATATATAGCCAATTAAGGCATGCCATCAGGTTGCCTTGTAAAAGCTCAGAGCGAAACGCGCGCCAGCGTTCGCTGGACTCGCTGTTACTACTTTATCAATATTCATTTTAGTTAGCTTAATCCTAGACTGAGTGAAATACAACAATTCAGTAAAAGATCTTTACTTCAGACCTATCTAATTATACTCATTTTGAATATGGGGTACACCATACTTTGCTACTTAGCAAGATTCTAATATGAGGAATATCTTTGCCTCCCAATGACCCAGAAAATGAGAACAGGGCTCCTATAAGGGGCACCCTTTTTCAGCTAATTTTTGCAACACAACATTATTTGTGTCAAGAAGTAACAATATTGTAAACACATCACAATTAAGCATACTTACCAACTTTCTGAAGTTGGCTTCCGGGAGCCTGCCGGGGGAGGTGGGCGTGAGGGGGGCGGGCGCCAAAAATTGCATCATTATTGGACCCAGCCCCTGTGATGTAATGATGTAAATGCGTCATTTTACACCGGGGGGGCAGGGCCAAATGCTGCGATTCCCGGAGAATCGCCGCATTTTGGACCAAATTCTGCCCACTTCAATAGGAAGTGGGCAGATTCGGGAGATTGCCATAATCTCCCGGGAGTCCATGAGACTCACCTAAGGTCTATTATAGGGGATATTTGGGAATATATTTATTTGGTCCTGATCTCCGGAACATTACTCGGACTAATCCTATCCTTTTGACATTATTATTGTAACAGTTAGACAGCAGGGTAGTTTTCTACCTTCTTAACAGTTTCAACCATTTATTTGGGTTACCATTCCATCTTCTTTTTTAAAATATTTTGCTATATTTGTTTTTAAAAATATATAAATAAAGAATATGTCTTAATCTATATTGCCTATTATACCTCATCTAAACAAAAGAGTGCCCTGATAACACAATTCCTCCCTTTGCTTTTTTTTAATATGAATTTCTTTGTTGGTGCACCTCCCCTCATTTAGTAGTTGAAAATATATCAACTTTATATTTATATAGGGGTTATAACTTGGTGTGGTGAAAGAATTACTTTTCAGGAAATTATATATGCCAGCAGGCTAGTTTAAGATAAGATATTCATTACTCGAGAAACTGCTCTTAACTGTATGTAGTCTCTGTTTATGTTTTTAAAAGGCCTTGATTTAAGGAACACCCAGAGTATGCAATTTTATTACACAGAATAAATCTCATGTTAATCATTAAGTGAACTCTGTGGAATGGATCTACAAGAGTTGTGTAATAACAAGTTATCTTGGGTCTCCCTCTAGTAGTATATGAGGGCAATATTGGGGCAGTATCTTTTCCAGCAATTAGAAAATATATCAACTAAAGACAGATCAAGCTACACAATTCTATGTGCTGGTGGGAGTAGATTTAGTTCAGTAAAATTTACAATTTTTACTTATTATCTGAGCTCAAACATGATATGCATCTCTGTGTGAAAACTACTGACAAGAGCCAGCTAATGAATCTCAATACTGTGAGTGAATGATACACATAGTGCGTAGGTAATCACTGTGCTCTGTATATAATATAAGTCAGAAGACAACTACTTCGCTGTCCTGAAGGGGCTTGGCAGATTTCAGAGCCTGGGATAAGGTTGATTTCAGTCATTTGGGTGATTGAGAGGACCCTAAAATTCCACTTCTTGTGTCATATTAGCATGAGTCACTACCACCAGAAAGGCTGAGGAAGAACCATCTACACTAGAGTAGCTGGAGGTATTACATTAACCTTCCCTTTTAAACTACCTACACTCCATAGGGTCAGGGAAGGGTTTAGGAGACTCATCTGAGTCCATATCAGGGAGCCCCAGAATTATGTTTAGGGTTTATATATTGTCCTGCTCTCTTTCTATTGTACCAAGGAAATTGTATACAATAACCCCTGGGTCCCCACCACACCTCACACAGGCTTTGGATTGTTACATTGACTGAACTCCCACTGCACTTGGGTTAGTTTTCAGGTCAAGGGTCCTCAAAACACCTAAGGGAGCTGGTTAGAGATCCCAGCACTAGACTTAAGATATATAGAGGATACAGATTAAAGGACCACCAGGAGCGGCAACTAGGTTTTTTCCTAAACCACATTGTGCCCATTGGAGACCTAATGACAAAGCAGGTGAATATATGAGGGAATACAGAACAATGCTGGGGCCTAATTTATTAAACCAATCTGAACCACACTGCTTTGCTAAACATCTGACAAGCTCTATCAGGGAGTATCTGTTTAGGATGCCCAGCAGTAGTGTGAAGAGCTGATTGAGAATGAACTGTGCTATTCTCACATTAAGAAGATTGGTAATTATGTTACTGATAATCAATCTCCACCACTTCAGTTACAGCTAGACATTAAATCCATTCATATCAGTAACCAGAAAACTGACTAATATAATTAGAGACCCTTAAGTTAGCTGGGGTACTACAGATTTTTTTATCCTATATTGTAGTTAAAAAAAAAAAAAAGAACCACTCAATAAAAAAAACCCTTAAATACATTTCAATCAAATAATATTTGTTACTCACTTTTGGAAGAAAAAAGCCTCTGAACATGATGTCTCGAGTAGTCGCACGCGGGACGCTTGACTGTGAGATACTGGAGACTCTTTGAATCTCCTGAATCACAGCATTAGTAAAGGGCATTTCCTTCTGATGGTGTGTTTGAGGCTGGCTTGATCCAATCACTTTTTCAATCTCATTCTGAACATTTTCTGTAAAAAACAGGTTTCATTAAAGATATTACGGAAAAAGCAGTGATTGAGCAGGTAGGGGGTTGTTCTCAGTAGACTGCAAACATCCCATTTTTAAATCTATTGAAGGTCACAAACAGTGGAGCCTTGTCTTTCTTAACTACCTAATAAGTGTCTAGAACAATAACTTACAATCGATTGCATATGTAAATGCAAAGTCAATTATCTTAAGTTCATATTAAGATCCAATCACAAGTATCAAAATGTATTATTTTCTTTGTATAGTCTATGATTATGCTGGCATTTAGGTTAATAGCTGTGGCTGGCTCACTTTTAAATAATTTATTATATAAATTTATTTCAGTCAGTCAGTGGCGCACTGCGCTGATGTACAGTATATCATTGCAAATGCACTGTTTTTTTGCACAGGAGGGGGTTTTTAGTATTTCATACTGTGTCTTAAAGAGATAGGGAATCTAATTAGAATATCACAGATTGATTTAAAGTTTGAGTTTAAATTATGTTAAATTCAAGTTTAGAGAATATATTACATCCTGATGTTAAATATCGGCTGTAATATCTCAGACTTTGTGGTGCCAGCTAGGATCAGGGGGCTATGTAACATACTGCCAATAAGTGTACAGTAACAGTATATAAAGGACTATATTTTGTATTTCAACTATATTATACCGTCTGGACTTCTGGAAGATCACTAGTACCTCACTGTCCGGCTACTCTGAGGTTGAAACCCAGCATCTAATATCCATGTTCTGCCTGCTATCCAGCAGCTCTGTCCATTGTGAGAGGCCAGGGGAAACTATCCGAAGCAACTCTAATCTGAATAATGAAGTCAAGGTTACCAGTCCAGGTGCCAAGCAGTAAGCGTTACCCAGAAGGAAGCGGTTCTAGGTGTTGTTAAAGGAGCCTAGTGGTGGCAGCACTGCCTCTCCTATGTAGAGGGGAGGTTTTTGAGATAAAGAAAGGGGAAGTGGCAAGGCAGGCACAGCGGGTCCCAAGCACCATGACAGAAAGTCCATAATGTCACAGATTTCTGGTGACAAGCAGTAAGATAACACCAGATAGGTTTTCGTGCACCAGTTAGGAGAACAGAGTTATTCAGCGGAGGAATAACTGTAGCCAGGAGAACACACAGGATATCTTCATACGTCAACATGTCCAAGACGGACCTTGAAACTCTGTGCAATGCCAAGGCCATTTCGCCAACCAGGAAGGAGTTGAGAGCGACTCTGAGAAAATGGCACCTAAAATATGGTACTCTGAGGGAGGAAACTGATGGCAGCAGTGGCCAAGGCGGCAGCCTAGTATAAAACCAGGAAAAAGGTGCACCAGATCCCAAGAGAACAGAGCCCACTTCTCAACAGATGGTATCAGCAGAACCAGTCCCTCTCTCCTATGATGAGTACAGGACCGCCAAGCTAATGATTCAGCTGAGCAATGGCAGCTGAGTGGGAACAGGTCATCCAGGCATGGCGCCAAGTGGGAAGGACACCACGGAGTGTTGCATGATTGAAGGTTACTTGGAGGAAAGAGTCACTTGTTTGGTGAAAAGACCCCTACAAAAATGTGGAGGAACCTGCAGTCAGTCCAAGTGGAACCCCTGCAGGGAGAAGGACTTAGAAACTCATGGGCCTCAATCACTGTACTAAGCCCCTACTACCGTGGCAGATGGACTGGAAGTTGGTAGCAAGGATCTGGACTGGGAAGATGAGCAGGAGTTGCTGGATGTTGCCGGTATGGATACCCTCCCAACCGATGTGATCTTGGGCAGTGATGTTGGGTGTGGAATTGTGACCGCATTTTTTAAATCCATTACCCAGAGCCAAGCGCCCAGACTGCACATACCAGCTCAGAGGAAAAAACCACAGCTGCTAGACAGCAGCCATCACCAGCAACCACAGCATCAGCCAGCCTGGGGAAAAAGACTCAAACTGATAGATTTTCAGGAACCAGCCAGTTCTTGTCCTCTGGAAAGACTACGTCCCTTATTCCTAGCAGTAGTCACAGTCATAATGACGACATTAAATCAGTAATGCCAGCAGGTCCAGTGGCCATACAGCTGCTGAAGCCACCAGCAGTAAACAGTGTTAAATATATATTTTTCTTTTCTTCAAAAAAGTGTTTCTCCCCTCCCTAATCATATTAACTCTAGAGCTGTCAGTCTGGTGCTGGTTGGAGGAAATTCAGGGGGAAAACAGTGTGGGGTTCCCTCTATTCTTCTCCAACCAGCCCTAGGATTGACTAGCCGGGGCTAGTGTCACTATAGCAGGGTAAATCACAGCAGAGGGTCCCCCTACCATAATGAGACACAGCCCCAGACTAGCCAGCAATGGGGTAGATTCCCTACGGAGTTTGGGTCTGCCAAAACAAATGTGGGCAGACAGGGGTCTTGGACCCCTGTGCTGTCAGCATGGGACTGGATATCGCTAGGGACTGGATAACCCTAGGCACTGGATTTCCTAGGAAATCCAGTCCAAGCTGACCTGCCTGGGGCTGTGTGTTACTATGGCAGGAAGACCCACTTCTGCGGATTCCCCTGCTATAGTGCCACCAGCCTCAGCTGACAAAGCCTTCGGCTGGTTGGAGGAGAATCGGCAGGAACTCATGCTGTTTGCACCCCCCAATCTTCCTCCGAACAGCATTAGGCTGGAAGCACTAGAGCTAATATGACTGGAGGGGACACAGTTTTTGCTTTTAAAATGTATTTATTTTTAACATTGTTTACTGCCGGCGGTTGCAGTGGCTGTATAGCCGCTGGCATTGCTAATTTAATGTTGGCATTGTGACTGTTGATATTTCGACTGTCAGCAATCACAATGTCAGTATTTTAACAATGTTGGGCAAATTGAAATACCAGCATTTACCCTGTCTGCATTTTCATGTCGACAGAATAAGTGTTGATATTTCTTCCACAGGAATTTGTACCCAACATGGGGTGCCAGCCAAGGTGCAGAGCAAAGGGGTGCACTAGCAGTAATAGTTACCAAAAAGAAAACGCTTCTAGGTGCCCTTGATGGAGCCAAGTGGTGGCAGCCGAGGCCTTCCTATTGCATTTAGAGGGGTAGGATTTTGGAAAAAGAAAGGGGACAAGGGGACAGTGGCAGGGCAGACTCAGCCAGTTCCCGGTACCACAACAGGGTAGCACAGGAGGGGTATCCTCTCACAATAGCACTTTAACTGTTGCTGTTGAGCCTCATGTATAGGGTTTGCTTGAGATAATGTAGGAGGGGTTAAAGCAACAAAATATTAGCAAATACATGAATTGTTTTCTTATGGAATAAATCATATACGGTAAAAATTGGTTGAAGACACAGACTTTCATTTATTAAGCACACAAATGACAAGCAGGATGGGTTTCAGAGGTGGATTGGCCATAGGCCTTACCGGGAAGGGGGGCAGGGGGCAGGGGAGGGAGCATTCCCACAAGCCAGTAATGCCAGACGCTGGACGCGTAGTATAGTTGGTGGCTGGCCCCTTCCCCGGGACCAGCCTTCAGCCCCCTAGTAGCTGCGATTCCTCCCTCTTCCTATGTGTGGCTGCAGAGGTCACATGGGACTCGCACCACATGACAGGTGCCATCCCATGAGTGCCGAGAAGCGGTGCTGGAAGGTAAGTATGTGTGTAGTGGGGCCTCTAAATGTAATGTAATATTTGTCTAGGGGAGGCCTCTAAATGCCCCTTCTTTCCCCTGGCATCACCAGCTCCCTCTCGTGTCTGATTTGTCTACCCTCCCTTAGGATGTAAGCTCTTATGAGCAGGGCCCCTCTTCCCTCGTGTCTCCATACCTATTTTTCTGCTCTGTCCTTACTCCATACGGCTGTCCTTATGGCTGGAGTTACTGAAGCATTGGTACTTTGTGTTTATCGTTCTGTACTGTTTAACCCTGTATGGTCTACTGTTTGTACTATGTACGGCGCTGCGGAATCCTTGTGGTGCCCAACAAATAAATGATAATAATAATAATAAATGTAATGTTTGTCTAGGGGAGGCCTCGCTATGTAATGTGTGTTTGCGATGGCAGGGGGACATATGGCTATGTAATGTGTGGATGTGATGGCAGGGGAACATATGGCTATGTAATTTGTGTGTGTGTGTGATGACAGGGGGGCATATGGCTATGTAATGTGTGGATGTGATGGCAGGGGGATATATGGCTATGTAATTTGTGGATGTGATTGCAGGGGGGCATATGGCTAATTTAATGCTGGGGTGGTTTGGGGCTATCAATTGAATGTGGGGGTGAGTTTGGAAAGGAGGGCGAGTTATTAAATGTGAATATGAATTATTTAATGCTGGGATGGTTGTGGGAAATGGTTATATTAAACGTAAATGCTATTAATTTATTCCTGGGGCTGTTTGGAGGGAGGGAAATAGGTTTATTTATTAAATGTGAGTTCTATTATTTTAATGTTGGGGCTGGAGGCTGGAGGGAGGCCTAATTATTAAATGTGGGTGCTATTGATTTAATGCCGGGGATGGTTGGAGTTTAACTTTCATGTAGAGCTGCGTGCACCTAACAGTAGTGCACACATTATTGCCTGTGTATTTGTCTATAATATATTTAATATGATAACCCCTCTGTTTTAAGTGGCCCAGGTGCTCCCAAGGGTTTTATTCCAGCTCTGGTCATACATTAGTGATTTTTGCATTGATTCCATTCCTGCCTTCTACCTTGTACTGGTCCCATTCTCAGATCACTTTGTTGAACATATGGTCAGCCCCCATTGCACTGACCATATCATTAATCCTGCCTCCTTTGGACTTACTATATCACCATCAAACACTTGGAATAGCTCTCCCCTTCACTTACGCCATTGTCTGCCAATCCTCCCTGCACTGTTTTTAATTCAAACCACCACGAATCATACACAATTGTTACCTTTGTGGTGATCGCACTGGATAGCCATTTATTAGAAGGATTATTAATAATAAATTTTTTGAAAAACACATTACACATTTTATATATTAAAAGAAAGAGATTTCACTAGTAGTTTACAGCTCATGATGTCAGGGGAAGATCCAACAGTGAGTGAGATGCTCATATGCTGTCTGGCAGACTGATCAGATATGATTTTGCCAACATGTTTCATAATAGATAAACTTATTAAACAAAGAAAGAAATGTTTCTATGAAAGGTATTTTGGAAGGATGTGTTAGTAGGCAATAAACAGGTTTGAGCACTGAGGTATAAACCAGTCGCAGATAATGCAAAAGGATTCATGTATTTATATAACACAGGACTGGCAGCCTTTTCCCTGCATTGCCTTAGCAATGACCCAATGTTTATTAAGTCATCACATCTAGGTTTTCCTAAATGTAACTACAACCATATTTCAGTAGTTCTAAATCCTGCCTATTTTTATGCTGGCCCCACCTACAGTTGATTTGGTCCCACCCATACTTGGCCCCTTGAAGAATTTTTTCCAGGGCCACTTTAAGTTCCCAATTCGCCCCTGATGGGTCTGTAGACCTACTTTTTTGGGGCAGTGCAAAATGACATTTTATTTGGTGGAGGAATATTATTAGATTTTTCTTGATGTGCAGAGGGGTGTAAGGCCATTTTCACTCTACAAAATGGCTTGAAATTTATATCAGCTCCAAACAATGTGTTAAAAAGATATATAGAGTGCTCGTCATAATTAAACCTCTGGTTGCTGTGGTTTCCTCCCACATTCCAAAAAGTATAGGTTAATTGGCTTATGGCAAATTTAACCTGGGAGTGTTAGGGATAGGGATTATAGGTTATAAATTCCATAGGGGCAGGGACTGATGGGAATTATTAAATATTCTCTGTAAAGCACTGTGCAATATGTAGGCGCTGTATGAATAAAGGTTAATAAAAGAAAGATAGTGCTTAGAGGGATAATGACACAAAACAGCAGCATATATCCACCAAATGAATGGGTCTCAAAACAGCACAACCACTGCAAGAACACCTGGGGGTAAATGTATCAATGTCCGGATTCTTCAACTCCAGCGAGATCGGCGTCTTCAGCGCTTAAATTCAAAGCGGCGCTGCTTTGTAAAGGGAAACTTCCCTTTACAAGGCAGCGCCGCTTTAAATTTAAGCGCTGAAGACAGGCCCGGCGCTCCCATTAGGCAAGGCCGCCGCACAGCATTCAGATGCACGGGGGAGGGGTGAGAGGCTATTGCTCACCACCGCCGCCTCTCTGCTCCGTCTCCTCCCCTCCACTCACTAGTGTCAGTGAGTGGAGAGGAGGAGACGGAGCAGAGAGGCGGCGGTGGTGAGGTAAGGAAAGACGGGGTGAGGGGTGAGGAGGGAGGAGGTAGCCGTTTTTGCGGGGGGGGCGCTGATTTTTGCGGGGGGTGGGGGGGGGCGCCGATTTTTTCAAAATGCCTAGGGCGCCATGGACCCTAGCACCGGCCCTGGCTGAAGACGCCGATCTCGCCGGAGTTGAAGAATCCGGACATTGATACATTTACCCCCTGATCTTAGCACATTATAATTTATATATTTAAGTGGAACCTATGGCAGCTCTGTATGAAGAAATATTCCGAAACAAGAGAGAAAATAATAATAATTTTTATAAATAAAAATATAAACTTTACAAACTGAATTTTTGATGTGCTTTAAGAAGATAAACTTACTTTGAATTTCTGGATTCTCCATCATTAGCAGAAGACCCCACCGAAGACTGTTGTAGGTTGTATCCATACCACCAATAAACAAACTGACGAGCAAACCTTTAAGGTTTTCATTGTGATAGTACAGTCCAAATTGGGATTTTACCTGCACAACATACAGTAAAATATTATTATTATTACATATATCCAGAGTATCCTAATTCAATACAAATGTATACAAACAAAAACATACAAATATAAGAACTTTAGGGAAGCCTGAATTTCACAAACAAATACATAGTTTTCTACACATGTACTGTACTTTGTTAAATTATCCATTAATTCTTAATAATATTGATTTGTTACCTTTTACAGAGCCCATTCACAATTATTCTTATATTCTTTATATTTTTTAACATTTTGAATCCGAAGGTTTGGGACAACTTTGTCAACAGCAAGACCTGGCCGCTTCACAAGGTATGGACATAGATTGGTTCAGGTCTCATTACAACTTAAACATCGAGAGCTTGATTTAGAGATGAACGTAAGGATGATCTGTTTGTCTATGAGCAAAAACCCATCTGAATTTGTAAACCTGGTCTTAAGTCGGGTCTAGCAAAAGCAAAGTGTCTCCGTGGACTGTTTTGCAGGCACATTGCACTGTATTGACTCTCCCCCTAAGAATATGGGATGTGACTAAACATTATAGGTGCCATGGTGTGGGCATTTGGGTGTAATGTCATGTGGAGGGTACCATATGGTAAATAATGTGCTGGCATATAAGGAGGGGTGTGTCTGTTGCAATATGCTGGTCATTTTGCTTAGCAGTACCCCAACCCATGTGTTTTATCCTTTTTTTAGTTCACATTATATTATACACTGTAAAAGTGTTGATTCCTGGCTCTTGAGTAATTTGTATATTTCCCGCATAGCCTTGCCTCCTAAATTGGTTCTAGGTTTTGTTTTCCTGCAGCAGTTTCTCACTACATCTAGGGGGAGATTCAAGTTGGCGCGAGGTGTCTACGGAATGTCCGCGGAGACACCTCGCGCCAAAATTATGGCTGGAATTTCCGCTCACTTTTCCTTGCACCCAAAAAATGACTGGAGATTATAATATAGTATAATGCATACAATCCCAATATTTTAAAAAGGAATTCTGAGACATATCTTTCATAGATATATTGCTGAAAATAAACTAATACCAGAGTTAAGGTTTTTTTTTTATTTAAGGGACCATCGAATCTCACTGGTTTCTATGTGAAATGAAGTTGTAATCTGGATCTTGGTAATTTAGTTGATGTAATTTATGTGTGTTATGTGAACACATTTGATACAGTTCCACATAAGAGACTTGTACATAGATTATAAGTAGAGATGCTCACTGACCTCCGGTGTTTTGGTTTTGGATATGGTTCTGGTTCTGGTCCTGGTCCTGGTTTCCTTTGGGTTTTGGTTTTGCCAAAACCGCCCTCGCGTGTTTTGGTTTTGTTTAGCCATTTTTTACAAAATTCCAATTTTTGTTCAAAATCACATAATTTAGATATTATTTTGTACCTACATTATTATTAACCTCACTAACACTAAATTCCAGTGATTTCCATTCAGTTTTTACCATTTCACAGGTCACAATATGCTTTTCATACATTTTCAGCCAAATACTGCAGCGATCTGGCTGGATGGTAAGCGACAGAGCAATGACTCAAACACACGGCAGTTCCTACCACATCTAGGAAAGCTAATATATGTCAATGAGTGCTCCATCTGTTCCTTGGATAAGTGAGGTAATTCTACAGCTAATAAAGTTTAACAAGCGTTGACACTCCCGGGATGTGTGCTTTTATCAGACACACCAATTCAGGGTGCCAGACAACGCACTAAAAAGAGCTATTGAAATTCACAGTAAAAAGGCAGTTAATCAGTGAGCTTAGAATCAACCCCAATGAACTGCTTTAAAGACGCGATTAATCAAAATGACCAAACCACCTTTTCTCTTTGGGTGTATATTACACCCTAAAATTATTAGTGCAAATTACGAATAAAAGCCTGCAAAGACTTTACGATAAATCAAAGTGACCAAAGCACCTTTTCTCTTTGGGTGTATATTACGCCCTACACTTATAGTGAAAGTTACAAAAAAGCAGCCTGCAAAGACTTTACGATAAATCAAAGTGACCAAAGCACCTTTTCTCTTTGGGTGTATGTTTGTTACGTCTATTGGAAATACCTTAGTCAGTATTAGCACCGGCCTTCCCAAGGCGCAGAGTCTAACGGCCCTCTCGGTCTTCTCCAAGAACCGCTGCAAGGCAGGATGGTTTTAGCTGCCGGATAACCGCAGGTTGCGGCCCTCAGGTTAGCAAAAGTGATATCCTGACGAGTATAAGCGAAATACGCAGTACTGGAGGAGTAAGAAGGAGAGTCCAAAGGCATAGCCGGGTCGGTACACAAGAATCAGCCGGGTCAACAGTGCCAGGGGTTATCAGAGAATAGCCAGAGGACAATAGCCGGGTCGGTACACAGGAATCAGCTGGGTCAACAGTGCCAGGGGTTAGCAGAGAATAGCCAGAGGGCAATAACCGGGTCGGTACACAGGAATCAGCCTGATCAGCAGTGCCAGGGGTTTAGCAGAGAATAGCCAGAGGACAAAAGCCGGGTCGGTACACAGGAATCAGCCTGGTCAGCAGTGCCAGGGGTTTAGCAGAGAATAGCCAGAGGACAATAGCCCGGTCAGTACACAGGAATCAGCCTGTAAACACAAGGAAACATGAGGATGGAGCAGGAATGAGGAGGGGAAGCCAGACGCGGAGATAACACGTTGCTCTGTCACAGATAGTGTGTCGGAGCGGCCAGATATAGGAGATTTGAATTCCCCGCCCATAGGTCATGTGACCGCCACCAGGACTGCCTGGAAGCACGGCACATCGGAAAGTCAGGTAACAATTCCTAACAGTACCTCCCCTTAGGGATGACCTCCAGACAGGGTATAGGGTATAGGGTTTTTGAGGGAATTTGACATGGAATCTCTTTAATAAACTTGGAGCTTGAAGATCTCCTGCAGAGATCCAGGAACGCTCCCTGGGTCTATAGCCCTTCCAATCAACCAGGAACTGTAAAGAACCCCTGGAAATGCGAGAGTTTAGAATCTCCTTGACCCCATATTCCTGATTTTGCGTAGAAATAGCAGCAGGCGGTTTCTTAGAAGAGGAGAATTTGCTAACAATTGGCTTGAGAAGAGATGTGAAAAACATTAGGAATCCTCAAGGTAAGGGGTAGTTTCAGTCTGAAGACTACCGGATTGATAACTTCAGAGATCTTGAAGGGACCAAAGAATTGAGGAGCGAATGTCCTGGAAGGAACTAACAGACGAAGATTACGCGTAGACAGCCATACCTTGTCACCAGAGGAAAGTAAGGGCGACGGTCTTCTTTTGTCAAAAGCTTTCTTACTAGCAGCAGAGGTCTGGAACAGTCTGCGTCTAATTAGATACCACCTAGAGGAAATATCTTGAAAAAGGGAATCTACCGCAGGGACCCCACACGTGGGTAAGTCATTAAATGGAGGAATTTTAGGATGAAATCCTTGGAGAGCAAAAAAGGGGGAAAGGTGGAATCGTGAGAGTGATTATTGTGGGCAAATTCTGCCCAAGGTAACAGCTCGACCCAATCGTAATGCTTAGCCGAAATAAAGTATCTGAGGAATTTTTCGAGTTCTTGGTTGGTCCTCTCAGTGAGGTCATTAGTCTGAGGATGGTAGGCAGACGAAAAGTTTAACTTGATCTCGCAGACACAAGAAAATGCTCTCCAAAATCTTGCCACGAACTTAGTTCCGCGTTCTGAGACAATCACATCCGGACAACTGTGAAGGCAGAAGATCTCCTTTACAAATAGTTGCACCAGAACAGGGGCAGAAGGTAGACCCTTCAAAGGTACAAAGTGAGCAGTCCGAAAAAAGCGGTCCGTGGTGACCCATACCATAGAGAAACCTTTGGAAGGAGGTAAATCTGTAATATAATCCATGGAGAGATGACTCCATGGACGGTCCGGAATAGGTAGCGGCTGTAAAAACCAATAGGGAGCCTGTCGAGGAACCTTATTCTGAGCACAAGTGGAGCATGCTGCAACAAAATCCTGTACATCCGAGTGTACAGATGGCCACCAATAACTATATGAAACAACTTCTGACGTCTTCTTGATACCCGAATGACCGGAAAATAGAGAAGCTTGGACCGAAGATGAGGAGGAACGAAGGTCTTCCCACGAGGAATCGTCAGGTGAATAGAAGTGGTAGCCACAATACATTCCGGATCCAATATAGACCTAGGGGCATCCTCTACAGCATTTGTAGAGTCGAAGGAACGAGAGAGTGCATCTTCTTTCTTATTTCTTGAGTCTGGCCTGAAATTGATGATCACCTTGAAGCGGGAAAAATATAAAGACCATCTGGCCTGACAGGGATTTAGGCAAGATGCGGATTGCATTTATAGAAGGTTCTTGTGATCTGTATATATTGTTATAGGAAACATGGCTCCTTCCAAATGATGTCTCCATTCTTCCAGGGCTAATTTGATGGCAAGGAGTTCCTTGTCCCCAATACCACAATTCTTCTCTGCAGCTGATAGTCTCTGGGAAAAGAAGCCACACTGAGAAAATTTCTCAGAAGAGTTTTTCTGTGATAAGATAGCCCCAACTCCAACAGAGGATGCATCGACCTCGAGGAGAAAAAGAAAGGTGGGGTCCGGTTGATGTAAGATAGGGGCAGAGGAAAGCAAGACGCGGAGATTATACGTTGCTCTGACAGAGATAGTGTGTCAGAGCGGCCAGAAATAGGAGATTTGAATTCCCCGCCCATAGGTCATGTGACTGCTGCTGGAACCGCCCGGAAGCACGGTGCATCGGCAAGTCAGGTAAGAATTCCTAACAATATTACACCCTACACTTATAGTGAAAATTACAAAAAGCAGCCTGCAAAGACTTTACGATAAATCAAAATGACCAAAGCTTCTTTTCTCTAAATTTATTAGTGCAAATTCTGAAAAATACAGTTTAATCCCTGCTAGGCCCTCCCTAAACAAGCTATCAATGTCCTAAAGGCATCTTAGACCAACAGTGATGTGAAGTGAATTCTACACTGTCAAAATGTCGTCATCATCTTCAGCATTATCCTCACCCTCAGTGTGTACATCATCATCACAGACTATTAATTAATCCGCTGGAATCCGCCATTGGAGAAGTGTCAGTACTTGGTTGTATTTGACGGTAAAGGCCTTCCTTGTGGAAGATGTAGTTCATTTTGATGCACATCATCTTTTCCCCATTTTTAGGAAGCAACTTCCTACGTCGATCACTGACAAGGTTCCCGGATGTGCTGAATACTATTTTTGAGTACACACTGGAGGGTGGGCAGCTTAGGTATTGCAAAGCAAGTTTGTACATGGGTTTCCAAATGGCTTGTTTTTCCTCCAGGTATGGAAAGGGACTATTTGACATTCCCATATCAATTAACTCTTGAAAATAATCCTCCTCCATCCTTTGCATGTTAATAGTAGGATTGGACGGCGTTATTGCTGAGTTCACACTTTTTTGGGTAAAATCTTTCAAACCAGCCCAGATGTCAAACTGTTGTGGTCTGCCCCCTGCGTCATCCCTGCTTCTCTTTGGAAAGTGCAATTTTTTCCGAGCAGCAGCTGCCTGAGAAACTGAAGGAGGAGACGTCGTCAAGCCAAGGCCTAGTTCAACAGTCAACTTGCTGACCAAGAACTCCTTGCAACTGTTCAGATCTCGGTCATTTGGAACCAAGGAATTGATGTAGGTCTTAACCCTCGGATCAAGCACAGTTGCCAAAACATAGTGAACCGACTTCAAGATTTTAATAACTCTTGGATCACTATGAAGCGAATTAAGTACTTCATCTACAAGGCCAACATACTTTGCGGAATTGCTTTCTTCCATCTCCTCCTTCAGTTTGTCAAGCTGCTTTTCCAAAAGTCAAATTAAGGGAATGACTTGGCTTAAGCTAGCAGAGTCTGAACTCACTTCACATGTCACAACTTCAAATGGTTTCAGAACCTTGCACAGCACAGAAAGAATTATCTACTGTGCAAGACTGAAATACATTCCCCCTCCTTTCCTTTTCATGGCTTGTGCATTATGCTTGTATGGCTTTGCACTATTCCTCCATCCTCTGAAGCATGTACAGGGTGGAATTCCGCCTTTTTAACACGTCTTGCTTAAGTTGGTGACAGGGCAAATTAAATTGCTCTTGGAGCTGCTGCACTCTCCTACATGCTGTGGCAGAATGCCGGAAATATTTTTCAAGAAGCTCTGCACCACCAAGTTTATTGTGTGAGCAAAACAGGGAATGTGATGGAATTCACTAAGCTGTAATGCTCGCACAATATTGTTGGCATTATCAGAAATAACATATCCTCAGGAGAATCCAAGTGGTATAAGCCATGTAGCAATGACATCCCTTAGTTTTCGTAACAAATTATCAGCTGTATGCCTGTTAGTGAAGCCGGTGATACAAAGAGTAGCCTGCCTGTGAGAAATGTTACATAGTAGTGTATATGCGGCTGATGTTCCTGCTTGTGAAGGTGAATGACCAACCCAGTGGGCTGTCAGTCATATAATATTTAGTTTGGCCACTTCCACTTGTCCACATATCTGTGGTTAAGTGTACAGTGGGCAGAATGGCATTTTTGAGCCCAATTAGTACATTTTTCCAAATGTTTTGATAGTTGCCGAATATCTTTTCGTGAAAAATGGCATCACGATGGAATTTTGTAACGGGGGACACAAAACATCAATTAACTGTGAAAAACCAGCTGTGTTCATAGCGGATATTGGACACAGATCTAACACTAGCATAGTCGCCATGGCGTTTTTGATCCGCTTTGCAACTGGGTGACTGCTGTCATATTTGCTTCCTCTAGCAAAAGATT
Source organism: Mixophyes fleayi (assembly GCF_038048845.1). Lineage (NCBI taxonomy): Eukaryota > Metazoa > Chordata > Amphibia > Anura > Limnodynastidae > Mixophyes > Mixophyes fleayi. The sequence continues at coordinate 29,558,175 of NC_134404.1, read as the reverse complement.
GTTTCACAGTTAATTGTTGTAAAGTACTAGTGCTCTTCTTCTTGGGCTGCTTATGGGAGGAAGATTCACCCCCAGCAGCAGCAACAGCAGCAGCAGTGGGACTAATGCTCAACAATTCTTCAGAGGAATCAATTATAGTGCTGGAGTCATCGAGCTTTACCAAGTTGGATGCAGAGCTAACTCCGATCGCTACTGAGGATATTGATGAGGACGGTGTTGTGGGTGTAGATTGCAGGCATCGGGATGTAGGTGAGAGAAGGTTCCTAGCTGATGATGGACTGCTTGTTGTTATTTTTTTGCCATAACTTTCAGCTTTTCCCAACACCTTGCCATGAACTCTCGTCAAATGGCGTAACATGGATGAGGTTCCAAGATGGTTAAGGTCCCTCCCTCGACTGACTGTGGCTATACATACACTACAAATGGCTATACAACTGTCAGGATTTGGGTATAAATAATTCCACACATTAGAAGTGGCTTTTTTGGTCTTATGCCCAGGCATGACAATGGCCTTCTTCTTGTCACGTGCCAGAACTGCTTACACTGGTCAGGACTTACACAAACAACCTCATCCTCATCAACATCCTTATTAGCTCCCTCATCGGCTACACAAATATCCCCCTCATCCTCTTCCAATTCCAAAGTGGCAACCTTGTATCACCAGCTACAGGTGTATCACCAGCTACACTCAGGTTGTTCAGGCACACATCAGCAGAAATGCTGAAAGGGCCCTTCTTTATGGGTACACTATCAGAATGGTCACGATTACACATACCACTCGTGGATGGACTCTCCTCAGGGATTGGTGTCATTTCTGATTCTAAGCATACATTTTCCTCTAATGCCTTATTGTTTTCTTCCAGCTCGGCTTTCACACGTAACAGTAGTTGTGCACTACTTTTGGACTCCGAATTACTTGGTCTTGCTTGGTCACGAGTAACCTTACAAGTAGAAGCCTCAGTAAAATTTTTAGATCTTGAACTAATAGAGAAAGGTGAAGGCCTCATTCTTTCTTTGCCACTGCATGTGTAGAATGGCATGTTGGCAATATTTTTTTTATAGGCAGTTAACTTTTCCTTTATTACAGCTCTTTTTCAACACGGTAAAAGGTGTTTTTTTGTTGGATTTTTTCCCTGACTTCAAAAGACTATGTACATTTACAGGGAAGACTACCATCAAGACAGGTGGCAGCAGCTGCTTCTGCTCATTTGTGTACTGCTGTAAATCCATTTTAATGAGACCCCAAACACTTTGTAGTGCAAGTTCAGAAATATACTGTGCTGCTTAATTACAATTTCAGCAGTCAGCAAATACATCTTTTTTAGAAGGGGGGATATGACACCCCAAACACTTTGTAGTGTAAATTCGGAAAAATGCCTCCTCTATACTGCTCTATTCCTGCGACCTAACCCTTCTCTGTCCCTCTCTCAAATGGTGCTAGATCGCGAGAACCGAGATCCGACGACGTCACGATGACGTTTTGCCTCGTTTTGGAATCCGAATAGTTGCGAGAGTACCAAGCCGACTCGGCTTTATACTCGGATTCCCGAAGTTCGGGCGGGTTCGGATTCAAGGAAACCGAGCCCGCCCATCTCTAATTATAAGTACTGGAACTAGGGGGATACATGGGTAGCAGAAAGGGTTTAAATAAGTGGAACATATTAAGATTGGGTTAATGATCTTTTTGAAGATCTAGGAAGTAAGGTGTCCCATTTGCAGACGTCAACAAACATTGTAAGATTATTAATTTTGAGCAGGACATTAAATTGCTACAGAAGGATTTAGCTCAAATGTCGAGTTGGGCAGGGGAATGACAGATGTTGAATGTAGAATAATTTAAGAATATTCATGTAGGCTGTGGAAATAATTGTGCTACCTATACACTTAATAGGATAAAATTGCAAAGATCTGCTATGGAAAAGGACTTTGATATGGGTGTGGTACGTTGTCGCGAATAGTAAAATACCAACACTGATTATACCTACATAAAAATAGTGAACACTATTACAGTGACATTAAAAAAAATATAGACTTACCAAGAAATAGACACAGAAGATTTCAGACCAGGGTTGAACTCAGCAATGCCAGGACACGACACTCTATGCTAATATTAATCCTAACCCTACCCCTAATTCTAACCCTAATCCTAACTCTAACCCTAACCTTAAACCTTAGTGAGGCGCCTGGCCTTGGCGCTTTAAAACAGGAAATGTTAGTGTTCCTATTATTATTATTATTATTATTATTATTATAATCGTACATTTAAATGGCACCACAGTGCACAGTGGGCATGCAGTGGAGGAGAGGGTGTGGAGTAGTTTGGAAGGAATAGGGTCGAGTGGACAGGTTGTAGGGTAAGATAAGATAAGTGCAGAGACTTTGTCTTCAGTTACTGCAAAGAATGAATTAAGGGTGGATTGGGGAGTGTAGGTAAAGGTGGGTAGACTGGGAGGAATGAGTGGAATTTGGCATTAGAAAATAGCTTGTCAAAAAGTGGTAAAATCATGGGCAGTGAGGGAGGAAGGAGGAGTAGGTGCAGGTGGGCAGAGAAGTGAGTTGAAGTTGGCAAAGAGGCGATGTGGGTTAGAAGACTGGGTGGATAGTAGAGATTTGAAGAATGTTTGTTTACCAATTGAAAGGGCAGTGCTGTAAGATGAAAGGATGAATTTATAGTGGAGGAAATCAGGACAGTGGTGCTCTGCAGTGTGGGAGCACTTTTGCAGGTAGCGGGTCTGTTTGTTGTGCCAAGGCTGGTGTTTGGATTGTAGAAGACTATATGTAGTAGATGAAACTACATTGTATAGGGCTGAAGTGAGTGTTTTGTTATAGAAAGACGCAGCCTAATTAGGACAGGACAAGGCAGTCAATGGAGAAAATAGTTGTTTTAGGGAAAATGAGAAGTGAAGTGGGTTAAGAGTACTAAGATTTTGTTGTATACGTGTATTTTTGGGTGCAGGGGGAAGGGCACGAGGTAAGGTGAAGATGAAGGAAAGGAGGTTGTGGTCAGAGAGTGGAAGGCTAAATTGGAGAAACTAGAGATGGAGCAGTAGCGGGAGAAGACAAGGTCAAAGGAGTGCCCATCACAGTGGGTGGGAAATTAGTTTTTTTGGGAGAGACCAAAGGATGAAATAAGTGAAAGTAGTTTACAGGCAGAAGGGACTGTAGGATTATCAATGGGAATGTTCAAATCACCTAGTATGAGTGAAGGCAGGTCAAAGGGTAGGAAATAAGTTGTGAAGAAATTGGGAAACTGCACCTGGGTGCAATAAATGACAGCAACTCGAAGGTGGAGAGGATAAAATAGATGGATAGTGTGGACTTCAAAGGAAGAGAAAATTAGATTAGATACCTTTCTCATAAGGGTGGTATCAATAGTTATAATTTAAGCAGTTGAGGTTATTGATCAAGGAAATTAATTTGTTTACCAAAAAAGAGGTTAAACTATAAGGTTAAATTGACAGATGCACCTATAACTGTGCAACCTCAGTAACTATATGACTTATTGTTACACCAGTTGGGGGTTCTGAACATGAGCATGTGGTAATTAAACCATCCAAAAATGAAAAATGTAGTCTTAAGTAAAAAAATTCACATAACACATTTTGGTAATAAATGGAAAACTTGGGGAAACATGCAATTGTTTTGTATAATGAGTTTGTTAGCCCACAAAGTATTGTTGAGAATACAATACCTGTTGTCGTTTTAAAAGAAATGCGTCAAGTACGTTCGTAGGTTCTTTTAGATCCAGTTTAGCCATTGCTTTTGTGCATATTTCATTAAGACACTTGTTCATCTCCAGATTTTTGTTAAAAAGGGTTTTGTGAGCTCCAGGTAGCCAACGCATTAGGGATGGATAAGCGTTGTAAATCTGGACGAAATCATGATAATAAGCGTCAGTATTGTAATGTGTTTGATAGAGCAATGCATTATGCAACAATATGGTACAAAGTTTACAATTTACACCAAAAGAGACGTACGCACAAAGATAAAAGCACGATCAAGAGTGACCTCCCATCTTGATAATGATAATTATATTGATATGGTTAATGATATTTATTGGGAATTTGGTTTTATAAAGCACTTAAATATTTTGTAAGGGTTGTCATGGCTGACGACATCATGAGACAGTGATGGAGGTCGTCACAAGTTCTAGACAGAGAACACTGTCAATGACCAACAAAACTTAGCTGAGGTTCACTTTTAATGCATTGTGTCAGAGTCACGTAAACATGTAGATTATTACTCTTGGTGTCTTCATCCTAGGTCATCCTTCATGTTTTCTTTCTTCAGGAAATAGGTGTGTAGTGTCCCACAAGGGGTCGAAACATTAAACCGCTGCCTGTCTAGCCCATTATACATATTATGGACACAAATGGTTTGGAGGACAAACAAAAATGGCACATTTATTATCAAGTGGAGGGAAGTAGATTAGGGTACGGGCAAATTAATAAAGGCCCTGTGCCAATATGGATTTGGTTTAGAGTAGAGCTAACAAGTGATGGGTTCATTTAGAGTTAGACGTATATTTGTTTTTTGAATGAGATACGCATTTCGTACAGCACATGCACACATAAAAGTCACGTGTCTATGTAGACTTTTGCATCTCATTGACTTCTCCTTATGCTTGAAGAGGCACAATGGGTTAATGAAGGGTAAGACAAGTGTAGGCCGATTACAATTAAGGCATGTTCCTTTTAATCTGACTCAATTAGACGTGGAAACACATGCAAATACGCTTTGCAGTTACTGGAAGGCTAGTGCAACTATATGCAATGATAATGTTGATCATCAACAGCACTATGTAGCCACTTTTGATTGGCTATTTGTGTACTGACCCCTCCAGCTGACAGTACTTAATTCATTGGTGTGGAGACTATACTATTTGAAGTCGTGGCCATCTATTCAAAATTATTTATTTGTCATTCCCATTTGGTTTACTACAAAAAAGGACGATTGCCATTGATTTATTAAAGTAGAAACAGCATATGCTTGTATTTCATTTCATTTATTTATTTATTTTTTTAATTACATGCTAGATGGAAAAAGCGACGTTTGCATTTATTGATACCATTGTCAAGACACTGTTCTTTATTGTGTATGTGACATTTCTTAAAATTATTATATTGTATACAAATAGGGTAATGCAGCTGGCATTTATTACTGTAAAGCCACTTCTCTACGCTAGCGCTAAGTTTTTTCTATCCTTACACTAACATGGGGTGTAAGTATACACACTTCACACACCCAATGTAAGAATATTTCAAATGTTACGGTTTTCTTTTTTTTCTGTGCGTCTTTTCCTACCTATATGCATCCAACTCTAAATGGGCCCATGAATATGCACTTACAGTATATGTAACTAGGTTCACTAACTGTGGCATATACAAGATTTTTGTAATAATTCAAATGTGCTATTGGTTATAACTCAAAATTCTTAAAAAGCACATTACCTAGAACAATAAATCTCATTGATATTGCATTAAACTGGCAACATGTGATTTCTCACAGTTCAGAGCTTGACACTACCAAATAGAGCCAGACCCACAAACAATATTAATGTCAATATATGTATATAACAATATCTCCAAAGCACAAACTCTCAGAGACCCTGTAAAGTGTCTAAGATATAATTCCCAGTAAGTAGGGTACCGTTGCATCTGTAACGCAATGGCGCACAGTACATTGTGCTACAATAATACTCCTTCAGACTGCCAGTTGAAGTTTGAGATTATGTTATTAAATCTTTAATACCTTATTTCCAACTTAGAAGTATATCTATTATTAACACAATAAGTGCTCCAGTGTTCATATGCAGCAGGCCCCAACAGTGGAATTGAGATTATAGTAAGGGTTCCAGAGAAAGGATCCAAACCTATCTGCTATCTAGAGCCCCTTTTTAAATTGAAAAAAAAAAGATTCATAACTTACCAGACAAATGGGATTTGTCAGCAGTTGAGAAATTTCATGAAGTAATTTCTCGATCTTCAGATATTTTGGATTCCCACGACTATGCTGACCAATTAATATGGACATAATTATGTTGTTTACAGAAGTGGTTATAACAGGTTTGTATTCAAAGGGTTTTCCTGTTAGAATTAATTCCAATCAAAAATATAATTACATAATCACCACAAATTAACACCACCTCTCTCATTAACAAGATGTTTTTATTCATAGAACTGTGACTAACTGGATGTTTTCTGTTTTGCGCACCATTCTCTGTAAATGCTAGAGACTGTTGTGCATAATTGCATTAACGAGAAGGTGTATAGGTCTACCTAATAAATTGGCCACTGATTGTTTATGTGTAATATATATCTTTACTGTGCAGTATTTTAATCAGAAAACAATTACTTAATGAAGAACTAAAGAACATACAGACAATGAACAAGTGTATAGTACAGTGAGGCCTCATACCCAATGGTCTCAAATTCCTGCAATATTGCTAAAGCACAAAGTATCAACTACATGTCAAACATAGAGTTTCACTTTTTGACTGCGAGTACTAGGCCTCAAACAGCAAAAATGGTGCGCATTCAACAAAGCAAAAAACAAACCCGGTAATAAAACTATAACAAATTATGAGAAATTAAACCTAACAGCATGCACAGTATGTTTCAATATTTATTTGTGTATGTCAAAGCTTAATCATGTTTGACTCATCATTTTTCTATTTACAAAAAAAACTAGGATGACGCAAGAAGATACTTGCCATCATCATGAATAAAATGATGATGTCCTAAAATTGACACAACAAAGAAACACTCACCTCCATAAGATTTAATTGTCTCTACTAATAAGTCACATTCTTCATTAATGTGTTCTTTTATTTTACATCCTCTAAATAATTGGTGAAGTGTTGGAAGTATAAACTTTCTCATGACTTTCCAGTCCTCACCATTAGTAAAGCCAAAAGCTGTGTAGAATTAAATACATTCATGTGTTACGGTTATTTATCAAAAATAAATGTTTTAAAAAATATTGTATAAAAAAACAACATTGGTCATTTAGGGTCTGATTCATTAAGGATCTTAACTTAAGAAACTTCTTATTTCCGTCTCCTGGACAAAACCATATTACAATGCAAGGGGTGCAAATTAGTATTCTGTTTGCACGTAAGTTAAATATTGACTGTTTTTTCATGTGCATTGAGGAGCGCAGCACGGAGGAGCCACAACGTGAGAAGCAATGGAGAAGAGGCAGCAAGGATTTAAGGAAACAGAAGAAACAGAATAAGAAAAATGAAGAGAAGAAAGGGGTACAATTGGAGAACAAGGCGATTGAAAGGTAAGTGAAGGGGGGATTTGATTTTTTACTTGCTGTACTTCAAGGATCAATGAGCGAGCACATTAAAAAAAAAGGTGATACATTATATATATATATATATATATATATATATATATAGTTAGGGGGCCCGGTGCACTGCTTTGCCCCGGGGGCCCATAATGTTGTTAAGATGGCCCTGATAATATGTACTGCGATCTTTGACTTACGTATGGTGATATCGCACAAGTTGGTAAAGTATGAAGTACTGTTGGTGATTATTATGTTTTTACCATGAATGTATTTATCTGTTTCAATAATCTGTAGAAATTACATTGTTAACCTTTATTAATCTCATATTAGCTGTTTTAGGGATCCAGTACCCTAATTTTGAGAGCAGCAGATTTACATTGTCAATCAAAGGTACTATTTATGTTTAATTAGCTTTGTATAAGTTATAAGTGCCTAATTGTATATATTTTTTTGTGCAAATTAGACGGTAAGTAAGCTCAACTATGGTAGGGACTGGTGTGAATGAATAAACATTATTTGTACTGCACTGTGAATTATGCTGGTTCTATATAATATTGAAACTTGTAAAATTACTTCCCCTGAAGTTTTGCAGATTTATTTCAGGTTTAGAAGTACAGTATTTATATTAAGTTATACATTAATATTTAGTTAAAACTGCAGTATTACGTTTGTAAAGCAACAATTAATATTTTTTATAACAGTGAAAAAATTTACCATGTCCCTTTGTTAATTTAGTAATTAGTGGAAGATTCGGCCTGTCAGAGAAATCATCATAGTGCATATAAACTTCTTTCACCGCCTCATACCCGGAAACTACAACAATTTTCTCCATTCCGAACTGGAAGCTGAATATGGAGCCATATTTCTTAGATAGCTATAAAAAGATAAAGAATAAAATACATGTAGTAATCATTACAAAATATACGTGAAGAGGAGCCTTATCAATGTAGGATATATATATATATATGTATAATAAAAATTTCCATAGACTGTAAGCAGGGCCCTCACACATCTCTGTCTGTCTGTCCCCAGTTGTAAAGCACTGTAAAATTTGCTAGTGCTATATAAATAGGATGATGATGAAATATATATATATATATATATATATATATATATATATATATATATATATATATATATATATATATATATACATACATACATATATACACTGCTAGCCTACAAGTCTTCAGATGGAAGTCATATTTTTTTTTTAGTTTCCTTGTGTATTCTTTAGGTATAAATATTAAAATATAAATCTATGCACATTTTCTTTTAATAGATATTTACTTTCTTTAGTTTTGGTAAAGGTGCTAGAAAATCAGTTTGCAGAGCTCAGCATTCAATACAGCTTACATTAATGGTGATCTCCAAAATCTCTTTATCTGCTCCCAGAGGTCTCCTAAATACTACTACTACTACTACTAATAATAATAATAATTAAAATAATAATTCATGATGTGATTATATTCTTACAATACAATCACTTGTGGGCATGACTGAATGGCAAGGTAGAAGGAGGATGCTGTAACTGATCCTGAATGGACTGCAAATAAGACAGAGAGCAGGCAAAGAAGTGTCAAACACATCATCATCATCATCTATTTATTTATATAGCGTCACTAATTCCGCAGCGCTGTACAGAGAGCTCACTCACATCAGTCCCTGCCCCATTGGAGCTTACAGTCTATATTCACTAACATACACACACAGACACTAGGGTCAATTTGATAGCAGCCAATTAACCTATTAGTATGTTTTTGGAGTGTGGGAGGAAACCGGAGCACCCATGAGGAAACACATACAAACTCCACACAGATAAGGTCATGGTCGGGAATTGAACTCATGACCCCGGTGCTGCGAGGCAGAAGTGCTAACCACTAAGCCACCGTGTTGCCCACAAACACAGCTCCCAATGTTTTCTCAAAACAAGAACATAGAACTATGTCTAGCATATTCATGCCCCGGTGCTAGGCAGAATTAGCATTAAAATGTTTGAGGTTACAATTACTTTGAATAATAAATTGAATCTGTATAAAGAAATGTGTGACCGAAAAGGATGACCTGGCACTCTAGAGTCCCCATAAATACAATGCAGCAAAGTCATGAGCAATTTAAATGGTTGAGAGATATACACACATATACACACATATATATATATATATATATATATATATATTATACCTTGTGGTAAATGCAGATGACTGGTTTTGATAGCATCGCCTGAGAAAGGTTTGAAGAGCATCCACAACAGATTATATGCCAACTTCTGCAGAAATGCATATTCCCTCTATTCCCTTCAACCCTTTGCTGGCAATCGCAGAACAAGTGATATGCCTTTACTGCAAGGCATGTATAAAATCTCTTTAATAAACCCACATGTTGGTGGGACTGGAAAATATCTTCGTACATCACAAATACTATCAGTAGCTTACAGTTTAACCATCACCAGCAAGAAACATACAATATACATTTTCTACACATGCATTAACAGTGTTTTATCATATTTACCTCTTTCATTGTTGTAAAAGGTTCTGTTAGATTAAACATATGAATATTTCCTATAATCGGTAACCATTTTGGTCCGGGGGGGAAATTCTTATAACAGTTTTTCTGTCGATCATAAAATACTTTGGCCAAAAGACAGCAGGTAATAACGAGTAAAATAATTGTGATGGGGCCAATTGCTAACATGGCGCCGTAAAGATCTAGAGAGATGGAAAAAATAGGTAGTTTAAGAGAAACTAAATCATCCTGAAAATGATAACAATTTGTTGGGTATAAGAGACATTGTATTGGACAATCTGGTTCAGTACACAGGTAACAATAGTAAAAGTAGCAAGCTCACATGTACAAAACACAATCATCATGCAAATGATACAAGAACCTACCAGACTTAGCCCAATGCTTCCTCCTCTGATTGGCTACTACAGTCATGGCCAAAAGTTTTGAGAATGACAAGTATTGGTTTTCACAAAGTTTGCTGCTTCAGTGTTTATGGAGCTTTTTGTCAGATGTTGCTATGGTATACTGAAGTAAAATTACAAGCATTTCCTAAGTGTCCTGGCCATGAAGCCAAAATTCTGATATTTTGATCCCCGAGCCACTTAGTTATCACTTTTTCCTTATGACAAGGTGCTCCATCATTCTGGAAAAAGGCATTGTTCGTCACCAAACTGTTCTTGGATGGTTGGGAGAAGTTGGTCTTGGAGGATATTTTGGTACCATTCTGTATTCATGGCTGTGTTTTTAGGCAAAATTGTGAGTGAGCTCACTCCCTTGGCTGAGAAGCAACCCTACACATGAATGTTATCAGGATGTTTTACTGTTGGCATGACACAGAGCTGATGGTAGCGCTCACCTTTCCTTCTTCGGACAAGCGTTTCTCCACATGCCCGAAACAATCTAAAAGGAGATTCATCAGAGAAAATGACTTTACCGCAGTCCTCAGCAGTCCAATCCCTGTACCTTTTGCAGTATATCAGGTTGTCCCTGATGTTTTTTTCTGGAGAGAAGTGGCTTCTTTGCTGGCCTTCTTGACAATAGGCCATCCTCCAAAAGTCTTTGCCTCACTGTGCATGCAGATGCACTCACACTTGCCTGCTGCCATTTCTGAGCAAGCTCTGCACTGATGGTGCACCCATCCCACAGCTGAATAAACTTTAGGAGACGGTACTGGACATTCCTTGGCGCCCTGAAGCCTTCTTTGCAACAATTAAACCTCCCTCCTTGAAGTTCTTGATGATCGGATAAATGGTTGATTTAGGTGCAATCTTACTAGCAGCAATATCCTTCCCTGTGAAGCCCCTTTTGTGCAAAGCAATGATGACTGTACACGACCGAGTGATCTCTAGCCTTGGCCTCATCAACACTCTCACCTGTGTTAACGAGAGAATCACTGACCTGATGTCAGCTAGTCCTTTTTGTGGCAGGGCTGAAATGTAGTGGAAATGTTTTTGGGATAAGGTTCATTGTCATGGCAAAGAGGGACTGTGAAATTAATTGCAATTCCACTGATCACTCTTCATGACATTCTGGAGTATATGCATATTGTCATCATAAAAACTGAGGCAGCAAACGTAAAAATAATATGTGTGTCATTCTCAAAACTTTTGCCCATGACTGTACTTAGGAACTGGTGAAGCTTATTTAATACAAGTTAACCCATGCATGATACTCATGCATTCTAGTCAAATCAAGCTACTTAAGGTCTTGAAGGTTCTTGTCATGCATTTGGACCTAGCTCAGGCCTCCTCAGGGGAAGAGCGTTAGTTCCCGACGCAAGCAGCCTTTTTAATGTGTGTTCATGAGGTAAAATTACCTCACGAAAATGAGTTTGACCCCTCAACTCGTAAATTTAGCCTTTACTACCCCTCCCACGGGGGGAAGGGGGAATGATGGAAGTTAACTGACTTGACTATTCTAATTTTTTTGTCAAATAATGTCAGTATACCAAATTTCAGGTCAATTGGATGAGCCCTTTCTGAGAAAATATTTTTTTACACACACACACACACACACACACACACACACACACACACACACACGCCTCTACACATGTGTGTTCATGAGGTAAAATGACCTCACGAAAATGAGTTTGAGCCCTACCAAATTTCAGCCCTTTTTGAATTTTTTTCCCCACACACACTAAGAATTTAGTAGGTCAGTGTATAACTCTGCCCAGCAGGTGGCGCTGCAACTTGGTTTTTTTTTTCCACACACACACACAGACAGACAGACGCCACTAAGCTTTTATATATTAGATTTAGATTGCTCTCAAGAAATACAGTTGAACAAATAACAATAACAATGGTGGACAAGCAAGGCAACAGACCATTCAGAATCCAAAGGTGATTGCCGCAACATGCTCAGCTCCTGACAACCTCAGTCCACCCCTTCATGCCTCACCACCATCTTTCTCCACTTTCCTTCAAAATAATAATTAATAAAATCGAAAATAAAAAAAAAAAAAAGTCTTTAAAAATATTTTGGAGCTGTGAAAAACCCATAAAATTTCATCCTTTCCAGATTTTATGGAAAACAAAAAGGCATCAATGCCCTTCTCTGATGTCATATACTGCAAATATACATACAGATGGAGCAAGTCCTTTTGCACCCTTCTTCCAAAATTCTTGATAGCCTGGTGATATTAGTAGTCCTCCATAGCATAGTCTTTCTTGGAATTCAGGTTCATTGGTCCACAAAAGACATTCAGAAAGATGCAGCCTATTTACATCTAGTCTGGTCAGATATCCACTCTAATTATATGTATAGATCTCCTCCTGTCCCAGTATAAACTATGCACTTAAAAAAAGCAATATTATAAAACCACCTGACATTTATTGGCTGAATAACTTCTACAGTGAAAAGTCATATAATATTACCTATGAAGGATTATCACAACACGTGCCACTTTTAAAAAGGGGAATGCAAGCTCACAGTACTGCTGAGTCTGTTTTACATTTTTGCTTGTTCCTCATAGCAAAACCACTGCTGTAACTCTTGGGAGACAAGAAACAGTTAAAAGCCGAGCTGCAGGTTCTGGGAAATAATACGGCATGATATGTCAAGTAACAATATGCCAAAAATGTGATGAAATGTGGTAAAAAAAAAAAAGCCTCTTGTAAAATAATTTCATTTTGACCTGTCTTTTGTTCCTATATAAGTATCACTTAGATTCATTTAGAGTGATGACCACCTGACAATTATAAATAGTGTGATTCTGTGCAACACTGACTGAAAGCCTGCAGAGTGTTGGCTGGCTGAAAATGTTACCTACACCCAATGATGGTGTAGATTAAACATGATATGCATAGTCTAACATAACAATCTCTTTGACAGCAGCATAAAACGTCACCTTTGTGAAGTACTTGGTTTATTTGCCCCTTTCCCCCATCAAAATAGAATGTAATACATTTTTAACCAATAATTAGGGTTCAGGGTCACCATCCTCATCAGTGTCAGCACCGGTATCAACAAGATCATCATTCAATATAACAGTGTCAAATAATCAACTCTAAAGTTTAAAAATATGGAATAAATTCTTGAACTTTAAATACACAAAACAAATTCTAGCTAAATTCAAGTAGAGATGAGCGCACTCGGATTTATGAAATCCGAGCCCACCCGAACGTTGCCGATCCGAGTCGGATCCGAGACAGATCCGGGTATTGGCGCCAAATTCAAATCTGAAACTGAGGCTCTGACTCATAATCCCGTTGTCGGATCTCTCAATACTCGGATCCTATAAATTCCCCGCTAGTCGCCGCCATCTTCACTCGGGCATTGATCAGGGTAGAGGGAGGGTGTGTTAGGTGGTCCTCTGTCCTGCTATATCTCGTGCTGTTCAGTTCTGTGCTGTGCTGTGCTCAGTCCAGTGGTGCTGTGTCCTGTGCTCTGTGCTTCTAAGGGCATAGTTATTTCCCCATTATTCCCAAGTTTTTTAAAAAAAAATAAAAAAATAATTATAACCAAATTTGCAAAGCCAATCCAGCAGTATATAAGCCCATTAATACTGCAATATTACCAAGTTCACACATTCAGCAGTAAAAGTCCAGTGGTACTGCTATTACAAAGTTCACTGATTCAGCAGTGTATAAGTCCAGTGGTACTGCTATTACACAGTTCCCTGATTGAGCAGTGTATAAGTCCAGTGGTACTGCTATTACAAAGTTCACTGATTCAGCAGTGTATAAGTCCAGTGGTACTGCTATTACAAAGTTCACTGATTCAGCAGTATAAGTCCAGTGCTACTCTCCTGTGCCGCATATAATTTTTAAAGGCTTTGCCGAGTGTGTGTGGCTTAGGGGTACGCTCTCTTGTGCTACATATAATGGAAAACCAAAATTTGGAGGATAAAGTAGGGAAAGATCAAGACCCACTTCCTCCTAATGCTGAAGCTGCTGCCACTAGTCATGACATAGACGATGAAATGCCATCAACGTCGTCTGGCAAGCCCGATGCCCAATCTCCTAGTACAGGGCATGTAAAATCCAAAAAGCCCAAGTTCTCAAAAAATAGCAAAAAGAGAAACTTAAAATCATCTGAGGAGAAACGTAAAGTTGGCAATATGCCATTTACGACACGTAGTGGCAAGTAACGGCTTAGGCCCTGGCCCGTGTACATGACTAGTGGTCCAGCTTCACCCAAGGATCTAAGCCCTCCTCCCCCCCTACAAAAAATTTAAGATAGTTATGCTGTCAGCAACAACAACAAAATAGCAAAGAACTCTGCCTTCTAAACAGATGACATCACAAATCCCCAAGGTGAGTCAAAGGGTGTTGTTGGTTGTGAACTCTGACCTTCCCATCACTGTATGGGAAGAGGTGACTCCATCCAGCATTTGCAGCACGCCCTCTGCATATGCTGGAAGGATCAGCCACAGTCCAGTTACAGATTTGGCTAATGAAGGTGTGAATGTTGTACACTGGGAGGAGGATATTGATGTAGCTGGCGCTGAGGAGGATGTTGATGATTATGATGCAGACAGATACCAAATTGCCTTTCTCAATTTCTATTTATATTCTAGATTATATAACGGCTGAAAAGTTTTCTGTTTTACTCCTAGTGGAGAGGGGATCTGATGCAGACAGATACCAAACTGCCTTTGTCCATTTCTTTGTATATTTGAATTTCTAGTTCTACAGTCTATGCAGGCTGCTTTATTTATATTCAACTACAAGTGTAGGGCGGGGGGGGGGGGGGGGGGGGGGCATAGATAGCCACCAAAGTAACATGGTCCATTTAATTTCACTTTCTAGCTCCACAGTCTGTGCAGCCTGCTTTTTTTATCTTTAAAGTATTTATATTTACAAGCCTTGCAATCTAAATTAACTAGAGGTAGTGACGTGGTAGAACTCCAAAAGGCAGTTTGGAAGCCCCTGTACAAACTGGCTCTATTTTTTAACTGAGTTATCCCCCCTCCAGTGTGTACTCGGAAAGAGTTTTTAGTGCAGCGCGGAACCTGGTCAGTGAGCGGCGAAGGAGGTTGCTTCCTCACAACGTTGAAAAAATTATGTTTATAAAAATGAATAATCAATTCCTCAATGAAGTACAGCACTGCCCTCCAGACAGTACAGAGGGACTGTGGTTGGGGAGTCCAGCGGGGACGAATTGATAATGTGTGAGGAGGAGGAAGTACACACTGTCGGGAGAGAGGAATCAGAGGTTGAGGATAAGGACGACATCTTTCCTCAGTAGAGCCTGTTTAGTTTGTACAGGGAGAGATGAATTGTTTTATTGGTGTGGGGGCCCAAACAAACCAATCATTTCAGCCACAGTTGTTTGGTAGGCCCTGTCGCGGAAATGATTGGTTTGTTAAAGTGTGCATGTCCTATTTCAACAACATAAGGGTGGGTGGGAGGGCCCAAGGACAATTCCATCTTGCAACTTTTTTTTGGCCTTATGTGACCATTCAACAGTCGTTTGCCATGTTCAAAAAGTAAAAGAAAATGCCAACAAACTCAATAAATTAAATCAAAAGTTAAATGCCCTGTCATTATTTAAAACAAGAGGTTTTGGCGTGCTAGAATTAGTGTAGTGTTAAGATGTTATAAACACTACACTTGGAAATTGGAGGAGGTATTGTGGCCCCGGTATCAAATTGGGTACCGGGGCCACCCCACTACGCAGTCCAGATACTTGTTTGGTGGAATTCAGACCAGTTGAGGGTGTATTTATTTTATTGTGGCCCCGGTATCAAATTGGGTACCGGGGCCACCCCACTACGCAGTCCAGATACTTGTTTGGTGGAATTCAGACCAGTTAAGGGTGTATTTATTTTATTGTGGCCCCAGTATCAAATTGGGTACCGGGGCCACCCCACTACGCAGTCCAGATACTTGTTTGGTGGAATTCAGACCAGTTAAGGGTTTTATTATTATATTGTGGGGACCACTCTATACCACACTACCACTCTATTTAATACTTTAATTCTATTTAATACTTTAATTCTATTACTAATTCCCATAAAGAGAAACTGCCGCTTCTATTTAATACTTTAATTCTATTAGTAGTTACCATAAAGAGGAACAAAATAAACCAATTTTACCAAAAGTATAATATGACTTACAAACACTACACTTGAAAGATGGTGCCTTTAAATGTATAAGTCAGTCTTCATTGCACGACTATGTGCATCAGGGACAGTTTTTTGGTTTACAAAGTCAACCAATAACACTTCGACCCTGTCTGTCTTTAACATACTTGATGGGATCTCAATGACGAATGGTCTGTACCATGTTTGGAGGAGGTATTGTGGCCCCGGTACCAAATTGGGTACCGGGGCCACTCCACTATGCAGTCCAGATAGAGGTGTATAAGATATTAAACAACGTTGACTGTTGCTGCAAAAATTTTAAATAATATTGTGGGGAACACTACACTTCGCAGTCCAGGTACATTATTCGGTGTGATTCATACCAGTTGATGGTTTTCTTATTATATATATTGTGGTGACCTACTCCTCTACACAGTCCAGGTACATTATTGGTGCGAATCATACAAGTTCAGGGTTTTTAATTTATATTGTGGTGACCCACTCCTCTACGCAGTCCAGGTACATTATTGGTGCAAATCATACAAGTTCAGGGTTTTTAATTTATATTGTGGTGACCCACTCCTCTACGCAGTCCAGGTACATTATTGGTGCGAATCATACAAGTTGATGGTTTTCTTATTATATATATTGTGGTGACCCACTCCTCTACGCAGTCCAGGTACATTATTGGTGCGAATCATACAAGTTCAGGGTTTTTAATTTATATTGTGGTGACCCACTCCTCTACGCAGTCCAGGTACATTATTGGTGCGAATCATACAAGTTCAGGGTTTTTAATTTATATTGTGGTGACCCACTCCTCTACGCAGTCCAGGTACATTATTGGTGCGAATCATACAAGTTGATGGTTTTCTTATTATATATATTGTGGTGACCCACTCCTCTACGCAGTCCAGGTACATTATTGGTGCGAATCATACAAGTTGATGGTTTTCTTATTATATATATTGTGGTGACCCACTCCTCTACGCAGTCCAGGTACATTATTGGTGCGAATCATACAAGTTCAGGGTTTTTAATTTATATTGTGGTGACCCACTCCTCTACGCAGTCCAGGTACATTATTGGTGCGAATCATACAAGTTCAGGGTTTTTAATTTATATTGTGGTGACCCACTCCTCTACGCAGTCCAGGTACATTATTCGGTGCGATTCATACCAGTTGATGGTTTTCTTATTATATATATTGTGGTGACCCACTCCTCTACGCAGTCCAGGTACATTATTGGTGCGAATCATACAAGTTGATGGTTTTCTTATTATATATATTGTGGTTACCCACTCCTCTATGCAGTCCAGGTACATGTTTTGGTGCGATTAAGACCAGTTGATGGTTTTCTTATTATATTGTGGGGACCACTCCACTACGCAGTCCAGAAAGATACCTCGTTGCAACGTTTTGGACTAATAACTATATTGTGAGGTGTTCAGAATACACGGTAAATTAGTGGAAATGCTTGTTATTGAATGTTATTGAGGTCAATAATAGCGTAGGAGCGAAAATAAGCCCAAAAACTTGTTTTTTTAACTTTTTATGCTTTTTTCAAAAAAAATCCGAATCCAAAACCTTAAATCCGAACCAAAACCTTTCGGCAGGTGTTTTGCGAAACAAATCCGAACCCAAAACATCGAGAAAATCCGGATCCAAAACACAAAACACGAGACCTCAAAAGTCGCCAGTGCACATCCCTAAATTCAAGCAGGACGAACAGGAACACACAAGCTTGAATAGATCTAGTAGTATTTTTAATGGTTTTTCCGTGCAAACAGCGAACTGAAACTTCAAACAAACATAGTAATGTTCGCTGTTCATTTTAAAAAAAAAAATATCATAAAATGTAGCCCATTTAAACTCACAGGCAACATTTTTTTTTTTTTAAATCCAGTATTTTTATTGGAATTTTTCAAGGTATAAACATACCAAACAACCAAAATGAAAAAACAAAAGCAAACAAACAATACAATCGCATACATGTCAGTATCCAAGGACAAAATTTACAATACATCAGTAAAGCAAAGTAACAATATATGTGTTATATTTGTTTAGAATCATATATCACAAATGCTCATACATGGAAAGTTTCCAAATAGAAGGTTCACCCTCTAGACTCAAACATTTACTATACGACCTGCGGGGACCAGACACCTATGTACCAGGGACGTCTGCACTCAATGTCATCAGATAGAATGGAGACTCAAACCATCTGTTCCATATACCCTCATTTTTCTGCAGAGCCTGTCTGCTAGTATAGACAAATCTCTCATGCCTTAAAGTGGTTATTAAAGTAATTCTATCGTTTTCAAATAAGCATTGCATAGGCGATTGTGTTGTGTTTCCAACGCACAAAGTGATTTATTTTAGCAGATGTAAATAGTTAACAATTCAATACATTATTATATTAAGATACAGTACAGTACCCAATTCCAATTCCACTGCACATATGGCTGCTCCTCCATCCTCTGCAGCATATAGAGGGTGGAGTTCTAGCACATCAATACCTCTTGTTTTCGATCATGACAGTGCATTTTAATTATTTTTGGATTTGGCCCCAACACTGAATGTAGTTTAATATCTGATACGCAGCTATCTGGACTGTGTAGTGGAGTGGCCCCGTAACCAATTTGGTACCGGGGCCACAATACCTCCTCCAACTGGTCTGAATTCCACTGCACAGATGGCGGACACCGGATGCACGTCTAACACCAACATAGCTGTTGAACGTAGTAATAGAAATGGCAGTTCCTCTTTTTTGGAACTACAGAAACAATGAACGTAGTAATATAAATGGCAGTTCCTATTTTTTTTGGACTGCACAAACAATGAACGTAGTAATAGAAATGGCAGTTCCTCTTTTTTGGAACTACAGAAACAATGGATGTAGTAATAGAAATGGCAGTTCCTCTTTTTTGGGACTGCAAGAATATATTGCTCTATAATATTTTTTATACTTTTTCAATTTTTTTTAATATTTTTTTTTTAAAAAAAAAAAAATATTGGCTATTTTTTTGGTATTTTTTTAAAAAAATTAAATGATTTTTGGCTAATTAACAAATTGCTATGGACTTATCAGAAACAAATAAAGGACAAAAGCACCACTGGAATCAGCAGGACAGACACTGGCCAAAGCACCACTGGAATCAGCAGGACAGAGCACTGGAAAAAGTACTACTGGACTCAGCAGGACAAAGCACCACTTGACTAAAGTAATCAGCAGGACCGAGCACATCAACCTCCCTCTTCAGTAACCACAGGGAGAATGAAGATGGCGGCCGCGATCGGGGCATTTATATGATCCGAGTCTCGCAAGATCCGACGCGAGACTTGGATGTCATAGCCTCGTTTTGCATTCCTTGGACGGCCAGAAGTACCCGAACAGTGCTCGGATCCCGTCGGATCCGCACTGTTCGGGTGGGCTCGGATTAGCGAAATTCGAGCCCGCTCATCTCTACCTAGAACTGCCCATATTCACAATTTACTTTCAAACCGATATGAATAATGCGAGCATCTCTGCCAGAGATCACATTTTATCTATTTTAATCAAAGCAAGCTGCAAAATTCTTACTGAAACAATGTGTCCTTGTCTTTGTAAGTGCTGCAATAGGGGAAAATTGTCTGTTCCAATGTAATATAAATAATTATCTTAAAGAAAAAATGTCACTGCCTTCCCAAAAAAGACAGGTAGTAGTTAAATATATTGCTGTGATAACAATTGTAGAGCAGAAATAACAGATACACTGTATGTCATAATGACAGTACATCTGCTCCACCCCAAAATATTATGCAA
This sequence comes from Mixophyes fleayi, assembly GCF_038048845.1. Taxonomy (NCBI): domain Eukaryota; kingdom Metazoa; phylum Chordata; class Amphibia; order Anura; family Limnodynastidae; genus Mixophyes; species Mixophyes fleayi. The sequence goes on along the minus strand of NC_134404.1, from coordinate 29,538,036 downwards.
CAAAAATAAATCATTATATACTTCACCATGTGAAAATCAAGTGTGCTGATTATATAAATAGTTCAAAAACCAAATTCTCATCCATCAGTGAAGCTTGAAAGAGTTTGTCTGAGGGGCATATCAGCAAAGAAAATGATGTTGCTGAACTGGTCTGCCATTCACACTGAAGGGAGTTAAGAATCAGATCCATTATGGAGAAGGAGTTAGACAGTAAAATGAGTCTCCTTCCACTGGCACTGTGGCCCTTCCCTCCTGTTCCCTGACACACTCTTTAATGGGGCCCTTACCCTTGGCGCCATGTCTCCTGATACCTTTCCCCTGTTTCCCTTTCTTCTGATATCCTCTTCCCTGCCCTCCCTATGCACTGGGTTCCTTTCCCCTCCCCCCCGTCCCATGACAACCTCCCCATTGGTACTCTCTCCCCTTGCGCAGTCCCCTCTCTACTGGCATCCTTTTCTCAGTCCCTTGATAACCCACTTATTTCCCATGGTACTCTCTCCTCTCTTTTCTGGCTTGATATTTGTTTAAAATAAAAAGATAAAAAAGAAATTCTTTATATGTGAAAATTAATTAAAATCAATCCTCAGTAATAATTAACACCAGGATTAAAATGTATCAACCATCAGTTTGGTGATTTACAATGGCAAATTTATTAAATGCAAAAATTCAGTGTGTGGGGTTGGAAAATATATATCTATCAACTCCATGTGCTGGGTTTTGCCTTTAATAAAAATGGCATTTTAAACCCGCCGAAGATCAGCGATTTTACAAAACCGATGGTTAGTATATTTACCCCCAAATCTCACGCTCTAGAAAAAACACTGAAAATTGGAAACTCTACTTATTATGCTACAAAAGCATCATGTTTGGTTACTAGTACTGATCCATGTTGCTGACTGCCAGTTTGACCGTGTTGAATTAGCACTAAGAGAGTGGGCCAAACCCACCTTTTGAACTGCTCAAAACAGATGGGAGGAATTTGGAAGTAGCTTGCAACCAAGATAGGTTTGAAGTTGTGATATACGGATGTGTAAGAGAGAAATATATTATTAGCCTTATGAAATAAGAAAGAAGAAGTTTGACATTATTATTTGGACATCTGCCAAAGCATCTTTAATTCAATAAAAACATTGGGGGCCTGATTCATTAAGGATCTTAAATTAAGAAGTTTCTTATTTAAGTCTCCTGGACAAAACCATGTCACAATGCAAGGGGTGCAAATTAGTTTTCTGTTTTGTACATAAGTAAAATACTGACTGTTTTTTTATGTAGCACACAAATATCAACTTTACATTTCAGTGTACAAATAAGCTATTAAGTATTTGTGAGCTACATGAAAAAACAGTCAGTATTTAACTTATGTGCAAAACAGAAAACTAATTTGCACCCCTTGCACTGTAACATGGTTTTGTCCAGGAGACTTAAATAAGAAACTTCTTAATTTAAGATCCTTAATGAATCAGGCCCTGTGTACCCAAATTCTATGTGAGTCAATAAGCATGCCTTTGGGGAAGGGAAAGTTTGGCCAGATAGAAGAGATAAAGATTATCATAATTTTAATATGATGCAAGAATTTGAAAGTAGAACATATAGATTAGGCAACTACAGTAGTGTTAGAAGGTAATTAATGATTTACGTACTACAAATTGCACAGGTTATGTAGCTAATAAATCTAGGTATGACTCACAGGAAATCTAATGAGCCACATAACTTGTATAAGCGATATGGGCCTGACGCATCAAGGCAAGCATTTTGAGCGCACCCTGCAGTCACTATTATACTCACGTATTTAGGCTTTGCATACTCCCAAATTCATCAAAGCACGGATCTTAAGATATGTAGCTAGATGAATTCAAAGCCATTTACATAATGTAAAAACTGACGTGGTGTACTACTGCGTCTGACTGCGGAAGCATCCCGCTACCGAATACACAGCACTCGTATGTCGGAGTACGCTAGGCATTTGGATTGCCTGCTTGTTAGAATTGGGATGCTGAGCATACTTTGCAGTGGAGCTCTTAGGAGCTGAATTTGTATCATCTACCATGGTTTTGATTTTATTTGAATCCTGCAATGTAATACGGATGAAAAACCCTTCATATAGGTGACCAATAAACATGGTCAATGGTTGTGTAGGGGTATATCATTTATGGCATTAAAAGTTATGTTTACATTTGTGCCTGTATTTTATTTACATGCTTCTTTGGGATATTACAGGTTGGGACTAATGGCATTGCAGCAATGGAGTATGCTTCTTTTAGCACTGGTACTACCTAATGGCAGCCTGGCCATCCTGGGACCTGTAGTGCACCAGGGACAAAATACTTTCATGCATTATACTAATAATATTAACCCCCACACACACCACCCAGGGGTTTGGGAAAGCCGTAGAGCTTTCAGTACAGGGGTGGGTACCCCAAGGGGTGAGGGTGGGGGGGTTGGAGGGCCAGGGATTGCAGCCAGATCCTAACTACTCTGGGATTGGTTGTCATTATGACAGGACCCGCAGAGTTCAGTATGAAAAATTTGGTAAGCAAATCAGGTGCATGGACAACAGTCAACTTAATACCCTTCCAGAGCAGCAAATCCTGCATGCCTCTCCCACATCTGCAGAAGTCAATGCTTGACTGGATGACATATTCCTGGAGGGCCTCCACCTCTACTGTGGTAGAAGGAACCATCCTTTGCCTTGGAATCGGGTTCTTCACCACCAGCTTCAGACAGGAGATGTGAAACACCAGATGGATATGAAAGAAATGTGGTAGCTGTAGCCTGTACACTACCAGATATATCTTCCTGAGGATTGGTATGGATGGAAGTACTTAGTCCACAGTTTGAATGAGGGCATCTGTCACGAATCTGAATAATAATTAGTGGATCCCTTGTCTCTGCCTGAGAGTAGAACTCACTCAGGAGCGCGGAGTCTAACGAGTAGGAGGTTTCCGCCAGTGACCCCCGCCAGAGGGTATGGATTTCGCTGCTATTATCTCACAGGTCGCGGCCTCCTGAATGAATGCTGACAGAGTGACAGTGGAGCTTGAAACAACAGGTTGGTAACGGGTAGTCAGAGAGACCCTGGAAGCAAGAGCTTGATAGTCTTTGGTTCAGTGACAATACAAGTGACAGCAATACTGGAACATGACAATTCAGATATAGATGACACGTCAGGACTACTGCAGATGAATACGGATACAGTTCAGTTGAAGCACAGAGATAACGGATTAGGGCTGACTGATCCATAGCTGGCAACACAGAGCAACCGCAGATAAACTAATGCAGCAACAGTTCAGATGGAAGTGATGATGAGGTAGAACTGACTGATCCGTAATTGGTAACCCAGGGCAACAGCAGAATAACTGATACAGCAACAGTTCAGATGAAAGTGATGAGGTAAAACTAGCTGTTTTGTAATTGGTGACCCAGTGCATCAGCAGAATAACTAATACAGCAACAGTTCAATATAAACAGTAATGGAGAGAGATAATAACTCAAGCGACTGCGGAGAATCACTAATACAGCAACAGTTCAACGATAGTAGTAACAAGGATAGAACTAACTGATCCGAAAGTGGTAACTCAGAGTATAGTAGGTGAATCACTGGTACAGCGGCAGTTCAGACAAGAACAATGGTGAAATAGAACTTAGCTGATCCGTAGGTAATAACTCATAGCATAGCAGGTGAATCATTGACACAGCAGCAGTTCAAACAGAGGCAGACATAGAATAGAACTTAGCTGATCCACAAATGAGGATTCAAGCAACAGGTGAGTTACTGGTACAGCGACAGTTCAATATATGAAAGTAATTGAGAAATAGAACTTAGCTGATCCGTGAATTGTGATTCAGAACGGGTGAGTTACTGGTACAGAGCCAGTTCTAGCATAGAAGAAGCAGTGGCGTTGAGCTAGCTGATCCATAGGTTGTGATTCCAGAGCAGCTGTGATGAGTACAGGGGCAACAGGCAGCTTGTCAACAGCAGTCCAATATACAGAAGTAACGGAGGAATAGAACTTAGCTGATCCACAAGGATGATTCAGAGCAACAGGTAAGTTACTGGTGCAGCGGCAGTTCTAATGGAGAAGCAGCAGTGGTGTTGAACTAGTTGGTTCGCAGATGGCGATTCCGAGCAACAGCAATGAGTACAGGTGCAACAGGCAGTTCGTTATCAGCAACAGCAGAGAGGAGTTCAGCTAATCCAGGACATACGAGCAAGATACAAACAGGAGTGTCAGAGCAAGGAAGCCAAATCCTATAGAGAGTGAATAACTCGAAGAACAAGCACTGAACAGAGGGCAATGGGAGGCTTAAATAGTGCTCCAAAATACTTAGAACCAATGGGAACAGGTAGGAGGTCATAAGTGAGGGTAATAGGTAGCACATGCGCAGAACCAAATACAGATGATGCCTTCATAATGAAGTTAGTAACCTTGATCACCACTTTCAGGAAGAAGGTAACAATGCCGGTACCTGTCTATGGGACTGGCGTGTGACAGCATCTTAAGAGCGATGTGTGTGGAGAGCCACTGGCTAGTCCTGTCTCATGTTATCCCTAAAAAAAATTTGGTTACTCACCACCATCTTCAGCCACTCCTGCAGCCTCTATCACAGTCTCCTGGTATGCCTGTCTGCAGGATGAACCCGAGAGGGGGCATGGGATGAAAGTATAACCACTGGGTGGAACCCATGGATAAGTAGAATGGGGAATCCTGCACCAGTGGACTGTCAGAGGCAAGCCAGTGATGTCTAAGTCAGCTGGTACTGACATCATCACTGTGAATTTGAACAGTTAAAATCGGGTAATTCACATTGACTGCACCTGTTCCTCCTTGTTTAAAAGAATTTGCCAGTAACCACTGCTCAAGTACACGGTAGACACATAGCAAGAATACGTATTGAGAACTCTAGGCCATAAAAAATCTTTATACATTTATTCATAAAAACAATAATCATTCACTCAGTGAAAACAATAAAAACAATTTATACAAACAATCCTATAAGAAAATGCCTTGTCCAAAAATCAAATTTCCATTGAGGTATGATATCACATATGGGTGCTGAAATTCTCACAAATCAAATTACAAACTAATAAGTCAAAATTGAAATAGCTTGTTAACAAAACTGTTAAAATTGCAAATAAAATATGTTGGTCTTGTCTTCTAATTTAAATAGTTTATGAATGAACATATATATTCCTTAATTATTATATTTATGACTTCGATTGCTGGCATCAACATGAAATTCAAACTGTATGTTATCAGTGAGGATATTTATTTGAGATACCTTTTGATAATAAATATGAATTCATTTATTTCAAATATAATATGCCAGAGTATTATTCTCTCCTTATAAAGATATGATATTAAATATCCAGTTGTGCACATAACCCTATTTTAAGGAGATCACTAATCAAGGAACAATAAATATGTGTTCCTCCTAAAACACAGAACAGTAGTGTCAGGATTTCCCAGGTATGACCACGGAGAGGGGATAAGTGGTTATAATGAGTTTATTAACAAACACGGATGACAAGATAACTCACGAGACAGTTCAATGTGCAAATGAGAAACAACAGGTAACTGCAATAGTAGATTTCAACAGGCAGTGTGGAACTATAAGTACCAGGTATAATGGTTGAAGATGCAGGAGTCCAGTAGCAGGTAACAGCAGTAGAGAATACAATGAAGTAATTTGCAGGAGTCCAGATAGCAGATAATAGCTGACAACTTGGTAATGCAGACTGGAACACACAACTTGATACTCACAGGAGTGACCTGATGATCTGGCCCAGACTGTTTGCAGCAGGCAGGTATAAATAGGCCTCATGCAGCTGAAACCACTCCCAGTGATCAAGGAGAATAATCAAGTAGCACAGTGGCCCCTTTGGTGGGCAGTGGTACTACAAGTGGAAGCATAACAAATCCAATAGAGTCACTGCAGACAGCAGCTGCAGAGTGCAAGTCGTGACAAGTAGGAGATCAGTCTTAGGGGATATTTGTATAAAGGTCTTAATATCTTGATCTCTCTATTCACTAATTGGTGATATATTTCTGGACATCTGTAGTCAATACCCTGGGTGTATTAAATCTGTTCCATGTATAACTTAATTCCTCTATTGAATTATTATTATTATCCTTTATTTGTTAGGCGCCACAAGATTTCCGCTGCGCCGTAAACCATACAACCAGTACACTATACAGGGTGAAACAGCACAAAACAATAAACAAAAATACCAGTACTTCAGAAACTCCAGGCAGGTTAAAGCAATAAACATGGAGCAGAAGAACAGGTAGCGAGACAGGAGGGAAGAGGGCCCTGTTCATTTGAGCTTACATCCTAAGGGAGGGAAAACAGAAAGACACAAGGGGAGCCAGATGAGGGGAGCCAAAGGAGAGAGCGAGTGGAGGTGAAGGGTTTATACGGATGGTTAGAAGGCTTTACGGAAGAGGTGGGTTTTCAGTGCACGTTTGAAAGAGCACAGAGTAGGAGAGAGGCGGATGGAACGAGGGAGGTCATTCCAGTGAAGGGGGGCTGCACGGGAAAAATATTGGATTCTGGAGTGGGAAGAGGTGAGAAGAGTGGAGGAGAGGCGGCAATCATTGACTGAGCGCAGGGAGCGAGCAGGAGTGTGAATGGAGAGGAGGTTAGAGATATAGGGGGCAGTAGAGTGGGAGAGAGCCTTGTAAGTGGTGGTGAAGAGTTTGAAAAGGATTCTGTAGGGGAAGGGGAGCCAGTGTAAGGCGAGACAGAGAGGGGAGGCAGATGAGGAGCGGCGTGAGAGGAAGATGAGTCTAGTGGCCGCGTCGAGTACAGAGCGGAGGGGGGAGAGATGGGAGTGGGGGAGGCCGGTGAGGAGGAGGTAATCGTATCTCGTGGCTCGGTTCTTGCGATACTTCAAGATTATAAATACCTGCCTCCACAGCAATCCATCGCCATTTGACAGAGGGAGAGAGCAGGGTGTAGTCACAGGCTGATTAGAGCAGGGACAGAGAATACAATATTCTTATTCCAATTGCTGTAACAAAAATCGCTAGAGAAGAGAGGAGGATAGAGGTTTATTTTATTTTTGTAATATTTGGCACTCCCCAGCAGGGCTGTCTTTCCCATTGGGCATGATGGGCAGGTGCCCGGGGGCCCTGGGGGAAAGGGGGCCCTGGCAGGTCTGCTGTAAAAAAATTCCTGTATGGAAAAAAAAAAAAAAAAAGAAACTTACCTTTTGCGGTCACCTGACCGTTCAGGTCAGGTGACGATCCGGCTCACTCCCTGGTCCTCTCTTCCGTGATGCGCTCGCAGTGAATGTCGGGCGTGATGACGTCATCACGCCAGACATTCACTGCGAGCACAGCATGGAGGAGCACAGAAGAGGATTCAACGCATCACGATTTAAAGGTAAGTATATATAATCCTTTTTTTTTTTTTTTTTACTTATATATTTATATATAGGGGCCCCGGTGCACTGCTGTGCCCGGGGGCCTATACTATTGTTAAGGCGGCCCTGCTCCCCAGTGCTTTTGGGGTGTCTCCCATTATTGTGCATAAATATTTCTGGCTGTCAAAAGTCATATCTGTCAGCAGTATCTACCAAATAATTTTGAATGGATTCAAAGCAGTCCACATTTGATCAGAATGAGCAACCAGGTTCTGTCAAATGGTAGAGTGTTTCGAAATCAGTCCAAAAAACAAAATAAAAAAATAAATTTACTGTGTTGAAGCGAAAAGAAGTGTTACTGAGTAAAAGTTAAGTGCCGATAAAAAAATTTTTTACAACATGCAATTGTACACACGCAGTGACAAAGAAAGAATGAGGCCTTCACCTTTGGCTATTAGTGGCAGATCCCAAAAAGTTACCGAGCCTACAGTGGTGCATAACTACTGTTACGCGTCAAAGCCTAACTGCAAGATAACACTAAGGCATTAGAGGATAATGTTTGCTCTGATTCACAAATGACAACAATCCCTGTGGAGAGTCCATTAAACAGTGGGATGTCTAATCGTGAGCATTCTGCTGATGTGTGCCTTAATAGCCCGAGTGTAGCCGGTGATACCCAAATTGAGGATGCCACTTTGGAATTAGAAGAGGATGAGGGGGAGATTTCTGTACAAGACGAGGGCGCTAATGAGGATGTGGATGAGGATGAGGTTGTTTGTGTAAGTCCTGCACCAGTGGCAGCAGTTCTGGCACGTGACAAGAAAAAGGTCATTGTCATGCCTGGGCATAAAACAAAAAAATCCACTTCTAATGTGTGGAATTATTTATACCCAAATCCAGACAACAATTGTATAGCTATTTGTAGCGTATGTCAAGCCACAGTCAGTCGAGGGAGGGACATTAACCATCTTTGAACCGCGTCTATGTTACGCCATTTAACGAGAGTTCATGGCAAAGTGTTGGGAAAAGCTGAAAGTTCTTCCCAAAAGAATACAAGCACTCCATCATCAGCTAAGACCCTTCACTCACCGACATCCCGACGGCTACAAAATACACCCACCACACCATCCTCATCAATATCCTCAGTAGCGCTCGGAGTTAGACCGGCATCCCACTTAAGGCTGGATGACTCCTGCACTATTATTGATTCCTCTGAAGAAAGCGTTAGTCCCACTGCTGCTGCTGTTGCTGCTGCTGGGGGTGAATCATCATCCCAGAGGCAGGTCAAGAAAATGAGCAGTCCTACATTTCAGCAATTAACTGTGAAACAATCATTTGCGAGGGGAAGCAAATATGACAGCAGTCACCCAGTCGCCAAGCGAATCAGAGACGCCATGGCTGCAATGTTAGTGTTAGATCTGCGTCCAATCTCCACAATAAACGCAGCTGGTTTTTCACAGTTAATTGAGGTTTTGTGTCCGCGTTACAGAATTCCATCCCGACACCATATCTCCCATAAATCAATTCCACAACTATACCAAAAAGTGTGTAAAAATGTAGAGATTGTGCTGAAAAATGCCATTCTGCCCACTGTCCACTTAACCAAAGATATGTGGACAAATGGAAGTGGCCAAACCAAAGACTATATGACTGTGACAGCCCACTGGGTTGGTCATACACCTTCACCAGCAGGAACAGCAGCAGCATGTACACCACTACGTAACATTTGTCACAGGCAGGCCACTCTTTGTATCACCAGCTTCACTAACAGGCATACGGCTGACAATTTGTTACGCAAACTGAGAGATGTGATTGATGCATGGCTTATACCACTCGGACTCTCCCCAGGGTATGTCATTTCTGATAACGCCAACAATATAGTGTGAGCATTACAGCTGGGTGATTTCCAACATATTCCCTGTTTTGCTCACACCATCAACTTGGTGGTGCAGAGCTTCCTACGAAATAACCGTGAGGTGCTGGAGATGCTTTCGGTAGCCCGTAAAATTTCAGGCCATTTCAGGCATTCAGCCACAGCATGTAGGAGATTACAGCAGCTCCAAGAGCAGTTTAACTTGCCCTGCCACCAACTTAAGCAAGAGGTGGTAACTAGGTGGAATTCCCCCCTGTGCATGCTTCAGAGGATGGAGGAACAGCGCAAAGCCATCCACGCATATTGCACAAGCCATGACATTGGGAAAGGAGGGGCGATGTATTTCACTCTTGCACAGTGGGGAATCCTTTCAGTCCTGTGCAAGGTGCTGAAACCATTTGAAGTTGTGACGTGTGAGATGAGTGCAGACTCTGCTAGTTTGAGCCAAGTCATTCCTTTAATTAGACTATTGGAAAAGCAGCTTGAGAAAATGAAGGAGGAGCTGAAAGCAAGCAATTCAGCAAAGTATGTTGGCCTTGTCGATCAAGTACTTAATTTGCTTCACAATGATCCTCGAGTTATTAAGATCTTGAACTCGGATCAGTACGTTTTGGCCACTGTGCTTGTTCCTACATTGAGTCTTTACTTGTAAATGAGCGAGATGTGAACTTTTGCAAGGAGCTATTGCTCAGCAAGTTGGCCGCTGAACTGGGCCTCGACTTGACGACGTGTCTTCCTTCACTTTCTCAAGCTGCTGCTGCTCGTAGAAAAGAAAATTTCCCAAAAGGAAGCAGGGAAGACGCAGGGGGCAGACCAGAACAATTTAACATCTGGGCTGGTTTGAAGGATTTTTCAAAAAAATGTGTCACTTTGCCCATAACGCCATCCAATACGAGTATAAACATGCAAAGGATAGTGGAGGATTACTTTCAAGAGCTAGTTGATATGGAAATGTCAGACAGTCCCTTTCCTTACTGGGAAGAGAAGCAGGCCATTTGGAAACCCATGTACAAACTTGCTTTGCAATACCTAAGCTGCACACCCTCCAGTGTGTACTCTGAATGAGTGTTCAGCACAGCAGGGAACTTAGTGATCGCCGTAGAAGGTTACTTCCCAAAAATGTGGAGAAAATGATGTTTATAAAAATGAACTACATCTTCCACGAGGAAGGCCTTCACCATCCAAGACATCCAAGCACTGACTGTTCTCTAATGGCGGATTCAAGCGGCAATGAATTGATAGTCTGTGATGATGACATACACACTGATGAGGGTGAGGATGAAGCTGAAGATGATGATGATAACATCTTTTTAAAACTTTCTATGTAAATGTAGGGTGCAATCTACCCACAAAGAGGAAAGGGACTTGTGGCATTTCCATATCACGTACCGTCTTGAAAGGCTGCTGTTTGGGCAATTTCTCCTTAAGGGTAGGGTATCATAGACAGAGTGACCCCAAACTGCCTTTGTCCATTTCTCTTAATATTGTACAGTCTATAACGGCTGAATTTTTGGGTATTTTATACAAGTGGAGGGAAGCCTAGAGAGACAGAAACCAAACTGGCTTTCTCCATTTAAATGAATATTGTACAGTCTATAACGGCTGAATTTTTTTGTATTTTCGACAAGTGGAGGGGGGCCTATAGAGCCAGAAACCAAACTGGCTTTGTCCATTTCAATTAATATTGTATAGTATATAACGGCTGAATTTTTGGGTTTTTTAAACAAGTGGAGGGGAGGCCTATAGAGACAGAAAGCAAACTGCCTTTTTCCATTTCTTTACATATTCAACTATAAGTGTAGGGTGTAATATACATCCAAAGATGATGGCTGCATTGCCAATATGCATAGATGGAGAGGAAGACAATCTGTTTTGTGTGTAGAATAAATGAAGGCCTACCAATGAAGAATTAAACTGTTTTTTGGATGATTTATTACCTCTACAATTAGATTACTTATCTCTAAAACAGTTGGAGCACTAAATTGGGTTATTTTAGGCCCAAAAACATTGATTTTCCAACAAAATAGCAAAACAAAACCAAACAAAACCAAAACCAAAACACGCAATGGCGGTTTTGCAAAACCAAAACACGACGGTAATCCAGATCCAAAACCAGATCCAAAACCAAAACATGGGGGTCAGTGACCATCTCTACTCTATATGTAATTTTCTGCCAGGCAGAGCAGATGTCTATCCCTAACATCACCCCACATTAAGGGGGCACACAAAAGGTAAGGTAAGTTTCACAGTGTCTTTGCTGTCTCTTCCTACCTCTGAAGCACAATTTGATTCCTTGTAATACAGAGGAAGCTATAACCTCCAGCCAGTCATACCAATGAAGCCAACTCTGATCTGTTCTCTACACCCTCCTTTTAAGCACCTTGAGATTTCCATAGTCTATGGGGAGTTGGATACCTGTGGAGACACCCTCCCCTAGTTTCAGGATAGGATGACATTATCTTTCAGTTAGTGTCAGTGTGTCCATCTTACACTCATGTAGCCCAGGACACCCTGCTGTTGCTACTATCACTTGCCACACAAAGGAGCATAATCATAGAAAATGTCATTAAATTCAGGGCCGATCGTGTTACCGTATTAATGGCTTTTCCCCAAAAGTGACGCAGAGTTACCCTGTGCTTCAAATCGTCTGGCTACTAGTGCCCAAAGTCCTGCAGTCCATACAATTATTGGACAGTACCTGTGAAAGGAGATGCACTATGATATACCATAACTACAACAATATGTGACCATGCTCTTTTAACTGACAATCTAACATTACAGTACTGAAAACACTTGCTTCCCACATTGCAAAATGTAAGACACTCTAGGGGAAGTATTACTGTCATCCCTGGACAAGTGTACTTCTCTCAGGGCAAGTCTTAACGAGTAAGTTAGTGACTCTGGTTTATTTCCTATTTTATTTCTGACATTTATTTGTGCAACTTAGTTTGTATGTCATGCCATTAATTGTTTTGTAATTAAGCCTTGGAAACATTTTTCGGATTAAATAAATTTAATCTAGCATATTCTCTGTGATTCTTTGTGAACCTACAAAGCCAAGCGAGGCTCATGTTACATGTGTATGTGATTTAAGTGTGAAACATTAATAAGTGGTTTTGGTGAACGCAAGGACGCCATACTAATTCCTTTCTGGTAGCAGAAAAGGTATATTCATTGGTAAGTGGCTAAGGTGACTCCAGTCACGGCCAGCTGTTTAGATTGTTGTATCTGGGACAGGCTGTGCGTTCGTGACAGGTTTATTAAACAGTTAGATCATGATGCAGTTTTAAGTCAGTCTGTGGGTAAGTAATATATCTTGGTTGAAGTCCAAATAACAGTTCAGTTGAAATAAGATTGATTGGAAGTTTAGGTGTGATTCTAATATGATGCACTAAAGGAAGTGCCTTATTTTACCCATGCCATTCCTGTTTCTTTTGAAAGCTTAGCTACCTATTTTTAAGTGCTTCAATTATATGGGGTGTGAAGTTTTCAATCTATTCCCATCATATTAGACATGCTTTGAAACAATTTTCCTGTAAAATGGAGTTCACTCTATGACTCTGTGTAAGCTATACTTACATATTTTTGCAAAATCTTTATAGCAGTAAACTGCAACGCTTCAGATATAACGCAGTTTACCAAGCCATGACCCTTCTATTGACACAAACCAACACATACTGCAACCCCCATATCGTTTTCAATTGAATAAAATCAATAAACCAATTAGTTACCTCTGAAAAGGTTATATTAGGGAAATGTCTGACCTTAGGTGTTTTCCTACATTGTTCTTGAGAAAAATTATACATATTTCACATTTAGACTTAGCCAATGTAGTAAATCTTGGGACCTACCAAAAAGATATAACAATCCTAGTCATGTTATATGCTGCCATGTATACTGACCCATGAACACTTTCTGCAAGAACTAGTAAAAACAACATTTTTATTCTCTACTGGTCTGTTTTCCACATCTACCGAAATTCCATCCTCTGTTTTATGACATTTATTTACTTTATATGTATTAATTTCATTTAGTGTAGCTTTTTTCCTTATAGTATTGCAAAACACATTTAGGTCCCTACGACAGTCATAAAAAAATAGTCAGCTGAGTTTGTGACTGCATATCCTGTCACTGGTGAAACATCATGTGCTTGTCTATGAGAACTTCCATCAGTGAAGAGAATTATTCTGGATTCTCCAATGGAGTCTCAGAAATATTTGCTTGTACAGAAAAGCTTTGACTTTGTTGTTTGTAACCCTGATCTGTCCTCTACACCCTCCTTTTAAGCCCCTTGAGATTTCCATGGTCTATGGGGAGTTGGAAATCTGTGGAGGCACCCTCCCCTAGTATCAGGATTGGATGACATTATGACAGAATGCTTAGGGTCTCATTGTCAATTGATCACATATATTTAGTTCGTACATCTTTTATAGACAATTGAGAATCATTATGGCCAAAAACATTAATTATCATTGCCAAAAACAAGCCCCTGTTTCAAATTGTCTGGCTACTTGAGCCCAAAGTCCTGCAGTCCATACAATAAGTGGTCAGTACCTGTAAAGGGAGATGCACTATGATATGCCATAACTATAATAAAATGTGATCATGCTCTATTAACTGACAATCTAACATTACAGTACTGAAAACACTTGCTTCCCACATTGCAAAATGTAAGACACTCTAGGGGAAGTATTACTGTCATCCCGGACAAGTGTACTTCCCTTACGGCAAGTCTTAACGAGTAAGTTAGTGACTCTGGTTTTATTTCCTATTTTATATCTGAAATTTATTTGTGCAACTTATTTTGTATGTCTTGTCATTAGCTGTTTTGTAATTAAGCCTTGGAAACATTTTTCGGATTAAATAAATTTAATCTAGCACATTCTCTGTGATTCTTTGTGAATTTACAAAGCCAAGCGAAGCTCATGTTACATGTGTATGTGATTTAAGTGTGAAACATTAATACGTGGTTTTGGTGAATGCAAGGACGCCATAGTAATTCCTTTGTGGTAGCAGAAAAGGTGTATTCATTGGTAAGTGACTAAGGTGACTCCAGTCTCAGCCATGTGTTCAGATTGTTGTATCTGGGACAGGCTGTGAGCTCGTGCAGGTATATTAAACAGTTAGATCATGATGCAGTTTTAAGTCAGTCTGTGGGTAAGTAATATATCTTGGTTGAAGTCCAAATAGCAGTTCAGTTGGAAAGAGATTGAGTGGAGGTTTAGGTGTGATGCCAATATGATGCCCTAATGGAAGTGCCTTTTTTTACTCATGCCATTCCTGTTTCTTCTGAAAGCTTAGCTAACCTATATTTAATAATCCAATTATATGGGGTGGGAAGTTTTTAATCTATTCCCATCATATTACACATGGTTTGAAACACTTTTCCTGTAAAATGGAGTTCCCCGGTAACACTATGACTCTGTGTAATCTATACTTACATATTTTTGCAAAATCTTTTTAGCAGTAAACTGCAAGGCTTCAGATACAACACCGTTTACCAAGCTATACATTTCTGTAATATTAGCCAATAAATCAGCTATCTACTACTCTACTGCTTTAACATTAAATATCCAAATTGTCCATAAGTGAAAACATTTTTAAAACCCACTCTAACTTAACTGAGCGAGATATTTTTTAAAAAAGATACTTATGTTTGATATCTATAGTTTTTATAGATCTTTTCTTTCATTATCTTATATTTTGAGTGAGAATGTCCTTCAGATCTTAATGTTCCAAGAATACTATATCCACACAAAGGAGCATGTCCCTGGGCGCTAATATAAATCAAAACAAAAAATTATCCTGAAAATAATACCATAAATCATATAACATGTGTTGCCACCATATTATTAACGGGGAGAGAGATTCATGCAGGTTCTTCTAAAGATTGTTGTGTAATCAATCTTGGTATAAAATAGACTAAAGAACAGAAGTGCAAGAGGATCCTCTCCTCGACAATTATATCCCACCAATACAAAAAAAACTATTAAGACATTATTAAAAAACAATTATAAATAACAACATGACCATAAGTCAAATTTTGGATAATTCACATAATAATAGAGGAACAAGAAGTTATTATGTTGAGAGCTCAAATGTACAAAAAGATAAAAGATATTTAATATGACAGTCTCTGATTGTAGAACTCGATGGTGCACACAAAATTTTCTGGAAGTGTATATGGGATATCAGACATCAGATTATGAGTAACCTCAATTATAATTCACGAGTAGTCTGATTAACAAAATGTCTTGTCCACCTAGTAACATTTCCATTAAGAGTTAAATTAATTAGTTCAATTAAGTTGTAGTTGCTGTACTGTATTATTTCTATACACCCCTTAATTGCTCCTAACTATATCCTTGTTACATTATAATTCACCCCCATTTGTCTTATTGTTGAGCTAGCAGTTTTATTATAACATGTTATACAACATTTTTATGAACAACTTTATAATATTTTAATAAGTTTATATGGGGGGGGCATAGAAGTACTATATTCCCCCTTAGCATTGTTACTACATTTTTTCCTCACCTAATTTGCATACATTCAGTGGAATACTTGAGTACAAACACAACAATCACTAGTAATAAGTTTATTTCCAATCAACCAATGCAAGACATGTATAGGATGTTACTTAAAGTTGCTTTTCTGAATGATTTTGAATTGGAGGGTAAAGGTCTACAATGTTTTGTTTTGTGTAAGTCTATTTTCTCTTTTATCTTTCCTTTCCAAGTTTAGCACATTCTCTTTCTGTTGTCCATTTACAGGTTTGCAAACATACACAGGCATGTCAGGGGGCCCGGGCCCTTGCGCTGCCGATTTTTATTTTTTTTCAAAAACAATTTTTTTTCTCTCTCTTTTTTTTTTGCGGCGGGGGTGGGGGGGGGAAATCGGTCATTGGTGGGGGGAGCAGGGTAGTTAAAAACAAAACCCAAAACATACTCATGTGATCGCGGAGCCGGCATTCCCTCCTCTCTGCTGCTCTGTGCTCCATTCAGACTGTCTGAATGCCAGGTGTAATGTCATCATGTCATGCCCAGCATTCAGTCAGTCTGGAGCAATGGAGCACTCAGTCAGTCTGGAGCAATGGAGCACAGAGCAGCAGAGAAGACCAAGAAAAAAGAAAGGAGAAAAGGTAAGTGAAGGGAGGAAAACGAGGGGGGGCACAGAGGGGTTAAAAAATGGGAGGGCAGCATGACAGAGGGGTTAAAAAATGAGTGGGGGCACAGAGGGGTTAAAAACGGGGGGAGGGGGAGGATGACAGAGGGGTTAAAAAAGGAGGGGGGGCACAGAGGGGTTAAAAACAGGGGGGGGCAGCATGACAGAGGGGTTAAAAAATGAGGGGGTGCACAGAGAGGTTAAAAAATGGGTCAACATGGCACAGTGGGGTTAACAAATGGTGGGCAGCATGACACAGTGGGGTTAAAAATGGGGGGAGGCATGGCACAGTGGGATTGAAAAAGGGGGGGAGCAGCATAGTATAGTGTGATGAAGGGGAGCCAGATGAAGGGGCAAAAGCAGCATGGAGGGCGCAGTGTGATCATAAGGCATGGCGATGATGAAGGGGCACATTATTGTAATATTGGAGTTGGAGGAAGGCCTAATTATTAATTATTTTTTTCCAAATAGGGCCCCCAGCATTCCAGGATCCAGACAAGCCGCAACTAAAGAAACATGCAGCCACAGGTGGTGAAAGTGAGAAGAACAGGTAGGAGAGAGCAGGACAGTATGTGAAATGTGATTCTAGTAGGGACAATGTAAATTTTTGATGAGTGTTGTGCCCAATGTAAGGTGCAGGCCAAGACTGAACTCTTTGTGTACACACTGCATTTTATCTATACTACACTGTGGTGCTAGATGTCCTGAAAGTCAGGAGTGCTTGGACATATGTGACGCTCGGGTGAATTTAGAGCCTAGTGATTTTGATGTGTTAGCCATGCCCCAATGGCGCATTATCCACGCCCCAAAATGCATGACCACACCTCCACAAAAAAATTGCGCCACCGTGAGGCGGCGCAATATTTTTAAGCACACTCAACTATAAGGGGGGCCCCATGAATTTGTTGTACCGGGGCCCTGAATTCCTCTTGGCAGCCCTGCTGACCATGATAGGTAAAAGCAAACAAATACTGACTATTGTCATGTTATCACGGTCCGGAGACTGGATAGGAGCCCAGTGGCAGGGAGGAAGGCTGGCTAACAGGAGATAAGATGGAAGAAAGGTCAAACAAGCCATGTTTGGTACACAGAGAGGCGTAGCGGTCCAAAGGTTGAGGCAGAAGCGTAGTGGAGGGCAAGCCGAGGTCGGTACACGTGTAGTAAATGCAGGTAGACAGGAACAGCAACAGGAGCAGGAGCTAGATCACAGGCACAGAGCACAATAATCAGGCACTGGCGACAGGAACTGGCCAGGCTTTTATAGGAAGTCAAGGGGTGGAGCTAAGGCATGCTGGAAGATCAGGAGATCACTGGAACTGATCTAGAACACTGAATAAAGACAAGGAACTGACCAGCAGCCAGAATAGCTCAGTCAGCAGAGCTGCAGTCCACGGAGGCAGAAGCCCTGGGTTCAAATCCTGACACATGTATAGGAATCGAAAAATAAGCAGGACATAATTCAATGACTCTGAAAATCTGGACTTTTGGCAGTATCTGCATTAGAATTGTTACAGGGTTTGTGACAATTGGGACAACTGGATGTAAGCGTTCAATGACTTTATTAATAGCCCTTAAGTCTTATACTTAAATCACATCCACCACTTTTTTAAATTGATATATTGGCCTATTACATGGACTTTGAATTCTAATTCAATTCTAAGAGCTTCTTGCTATAACAATGACAGTATTACAGGAAAAATCCCTTGCTCTGCTTCTGGTCGTTAATGGTATTGAGGTAGTGATAGAAGTCTTATACTTGGTTTACGTTTAATAGAAATTGGGCTTACTCTTATTTTCCTAGTTTCATTTTATTCAGTAGTACACAATTGACTAGGTATATGTTCTAACATTTCATCTACCGTTTTGTATTGCCATGGCACCATAGGGGATTAATTTGGTTTGTCTCATGGTAAAGTGTGTTACCATTCATGTCAAGAGCTAGCTGCACTTCTTTTCTATTTTTGTCTGGTATGTCTAGAAATACTCAATCAGGAATACAGAATATTGAACATCCAAGTTTACACAACAAATCCTACCCAATAAATTAGAGGGGGCATTATCCGCCAATAAAAAAAGAATGATTATCTGTAAGAGGACCTAAAGTAACTGTGACTGGTTCTGATTCTTTTAATGAAATGACTTGTCCAGGTACACCTACTGCATTAACAATTTTGCTGGTAGTTTTGTTTTTTAATGCTGATCTTGCAGCTTCTGCATCAATCAAAAATTAATGGTTTTTATCATCATAAATTGTTATATGTACAGTTGGGTCCTTCACGTCTGTTCTTAATATTGGGCATATGGGTACAGAAGCTGCTGGAGATCATCCATCAATATTACTTGAGGATGTTCTCATTTGATCTATCCGTACCTTATCCCCAGGGGCGGGCTCAGTCAAACTGCTATTAGAGCCGGGGGGATAGGCCGGTCGATGCAATAAACCCTATTTTCACCGGCGGCCGCCTCTGAGGACATGAGATGCGGCCGCGTCAGCGCACAGACGGCCGCATCACTTGACAGGCGATGCGGCCACATCATCAAAGACGTGGCCGCATCCCGTGTCATGGGATGCGGCCGCCTGTGTGCCCCTCGGGCTTCCCTCTCCCAGCCCGCGCTTGCTTATCCCTCTGTCTTTCTTGCAGTATCTTGTAAAAGGCCCCCTCTCCTGAAATTTATAGCAAATTACTTGTGGTCTGTTAATCCTGTCAGGATTTGCATATACTTTTGTCTTTGGTCTAACCCCTTGTATGGTTGCCTTTGCAGGTTCCATTTGCAGATTAATGAGTTTTGTTTCTGTTTGAGCCTTCTTAATTACCATGCTATCTTTATGATGTGCTGCTAATGTAGCCAATGTATCAATGTACTTGGAAGCCCACAAGGGTTCATTAATCTAAATCCAAGTCTTTAAACTTTGTTTTTGTCCTTCTATAACAACACTGGTTAGGATACGTTTAAAATTATCTTTTGCAAATAAATGAGAGGCACCTGAATAATCCACACCTACCCTACCTTCTAAATCTAGCATTATATTAACTCATTCAGTAAAACTCTGTTTGATCAGGAAAACTTTTAACCAATGAACCTTAAGTGGAATATATATATATATATATATATATATATACACACACACACACACACACACACATATATATATATATATATACACACACACACACACACACACATATACATACATGCGCACATATACATATACCTATATATATATATATATATATATATATACCATATATTTACACACCATATATATATAAAATCAGTACCTTTGTGACCATGGTTGGTTATGTATTTCAAATCTCCACCTCACCTTCCTTATTCTCTGATAGATATTACAGATGTTTATCTCAGTGGGACCTCCAAAAATATGAAAGCATGTCTTCAGACAGCATCATGTATATGCATATACAAGGAGTCTCATATCAGAATTGAATGAGCTTGAAATCAAAGTAAATTTTACACACACACACACACACACACACACACACACACACACACACACAAACACTCTATATATTAAAGAAGAAGTTTGTTAGTAGACAATTACCTTCAACACCCCTGCACCGATGTGAATGAAACCAATATGAGGTGGTCCAGTGGGATCCCTGCCAGATTTTAAGGGGTTTAGGGACCCGGTCAGACCTCCCATTGGTGTACAATGGCCAGAATTTTTACCCACAGAGTCTGTTCTGAGCCTTCCACTGGATGAATTTGGATGAAAATTTCAAAAGACTTTTAACATTGGATCCCATTGGTGGATGCTGGCCAGAACTTTGACCTAGGGAGCTTGTTCTGGGCCCTCTACTGAATGGATTTGGTTTTTTGCATTCAAAAACCCCAGCACCGATTGGGATGAAACCAATGTAAGGTGGTCCAGTTGGATCCTGGGCAGATTTTAAGGGGTTTAGGGTCCTGGTCAGACCTCTCATTGCTGTACGCAGCCAGAACTTTGACCCAGGGAGCCTGTTCTGGGCCTTCTATGGGATGGATGTGGTTTGTTTGTCTGTCCGGTTATAGATTCAGACACCACTGCCCCGATTGACATGAAACTAATGCGAGGTCATCCAGTTGGATCCTGGCCAGGTTTTACAAGGTTTCGGGTCCCGATTGGACCTCCCGTTGGTGTATGCTTGGTATAAATTTGACCCGGGAAGCCTGTTCTGGGCCTTCCACTGGATGGATTTGAATGACATTTAAAATAAAAACAAAAACAACACTGGACAGCCAACTCATGGGTGTGTTGGAAGAGCTGAAGCTGCTTATTTATTTTAAAATGTTGACAGTTACACCCAACTTATTGATAACTTAATAACTTGATTTTTAAACCCAGGCAACGACAGGGATTTCAGCTTGCATATATATATATAGAATCTCTTAGAATCCAGCCCTCATATATACTTCACTAATCATACACTAGATGACAAGTAATAAAGCATAAATACTTTTAACAGATATTACAAACAGACAGCAATTCTATATCCTAATGTCAAAAAGCATATGTGACCTTTACACCCTGTTAGACCAGTGTCCCGCTTGAGAGCATCAGGCATCAGTTTAAATTCCTGAGATACAAAGATTATTCATTCATCTAAACATTTATTTTAACCCTTTATATATAAAACTAACCTATTAGTTATTTCAAACTTTTTATTATAATTGATATTATGCCAAAACGATATTTTATCAGATTTATGATCATGTTGTCAACAGAAAAATAGATGTCAGGTAGATAATTTCTGTGGGAATATTATTAACTATGTTTCGGAAAGATTGATTTTGAGTTGGCAAGAGGACATCCATGATGAAATGTCAGAAAGACAGTCAATAACATCGGTTAACACAGGTGGTGAGAGATCAGGAGAGGATAGATAAATTTGGGTATCATACACATAGACGTAACACTGAAATCCAAAGTAGCTTATTAGTTATCCAAGAGACGTGGTATAGATAGAGAACAGCAGAGGATCTAGTCAGAGCCTTGTGGTACTCCAACTGATAAAAGAAGTGGAACAGAGGTGGATCCAGATTAACATTAAAAGAGCAATTAGATAGGTAGGATGAGAATCAGAATAGGATAGTGTTTTGAAGACCTATTAGTATATATACTAAACTGCGGGTTTGAAAAAGTGGAGATGTTGCCTATAGCAACCAATCAGATTCTAAATGTCATTTATTTAGTGCATTCTGCAAAATGACAGCTAGAATCTGATTGGTTGCAGTTTAATAAATATACCCCTAGAGATTATAGTGTTTGTATGAGAATAGAGAGTGGTCAACAGTGTCAAATGTAGCAGAGAGATTCAGGTAAAACGTGATCTCCAATACGAATAAAAATACAGCTGGTAGTCCTTTAGCAAGTGGGAGATAGATTAAGCCTCAGAGGTCATGAGAAACTTGTCTCCTCATAAGTTAGTGCCTGTAGTGCACATTACCTTCACACAGGCAAAAACAACTTTATACAGCTGGACAGTACTGAATGTTCAGGAGCTCCAAAGTGTTCAATATCGCATTTTGTCATATGCACTGATAAGCTTACTGGCAATGGATCCTCTCTAATCAAAAATAATATTTCTGTTCAAAACAAAAAACAGGCATATGGACCTTGACCGGTTTCAGTGCTATATGCACTTTCATCAGAAGGATATGAAGTAAAGGGGTGGAACCCATGTTCTATTTAAACAGATATCAAGCTAATCACCTACTAAATATGTAGTTCAATGCAGAAGTGTTCACAGACACAACAGTTGATTAATTAAATCAAGTATGCAACATTAAAATATATTAAAGCAAAATAACTTGTTAAAGTATCGAGGGATCTCTATAATTATAAGTCAGATATTTTACAAATATAATCCTTTGTTGCACTCCATTTTATCATATCCTTTACCATGTAGGTTTTCAACAACCAATGACATCTGTTATAACTGTAAAGGAATAATGTCCATCATACCGGTACCATTTGTCTCCTTTAGTGGCATAAGTCTTAAGAAATGTTCCTTTATGCGTCCAGGCTCACAATCATCAATTCCTGAAACTATGTCCACACAGCAAATGAGCATGCTCATTTGTTCAACATGGTTTATATCAGGTGTACAATCAATAATTAATGAAAAGTACTTGGTAACCTGAGCAGATTTGTACTTTAATGGTGTTGGATAAAAGCTGAATCAACTAATTCTGTATATCCTTCCTAAGGTAGTGTACATAGGTCTCATTAATTATTAATTTTCTAATTTGTTCATTCATTACTAGGTTAAACAAAGCAAGATATTTTATACATTTCAGGCACCATTATGGTGCCAGAGTATTGGGTCCCCATGCTCCAGTGCTCCCTTGTGTTGCTTCTCAGCATCCAGTATGGTTATTGTATATGACCACGGCTTTCTCCTGACTTTGCTCCTGGTTATCCCTACTGGCTTGGTTATTTGATCCCTGTGTCTGACTTTGGCTGCCTGACTACTCTTTTGGGTCTCCCCTCTGTAACTTCACATCTGCATGGACTTGACTCAGTTTGCCTGACCTCTCTATTGGATTATCTTTGTGTTCTTGCGTGCCATTTAGTTGCTTCACTGATAACTCTTTTGAGGACCGTGACCTTCGCATCTCCCAAAGCGACACCCAATCTCCGGGAGTCCCTGGCGAAGACCGGATGCATTTTAGACTCCGCACCTCTCTGTTGAGTTGAGCATTTATGTTGTTTCTAACTGGTGGGTGGGACCTTGCTACCATGTAAACTAATGTTGAATATTAAGAGATTCTCTATCAATATAATAGTATAATATCCAATATACATGATTCACAATCATTATCTTGAAAACAATAAGACTAGTGTGACAATACAAATTCTTTTAAGATGTTTTGAGCCAATATCAGCAAGTAACCATCCTATTCTTATATAGACCATGACACTGCCACACCATTAGGGCCATTTGACATCCCATTCCACAAGATAAAAACTCTATTTAGAGCTCTAAAACATGGTTACATTGACTATACATGTCACTTATGTACTTTCAAATTATTTTAATATATATGATATCAAAACTAAAGACAGTCTGATGCTCTAAAATAAACAATATATGTCAACATATACATAAATAGGAGATTTTGTGCACAATATACTCTAACTATATTGGAGTAAGCTCAGCTGTCAAAGTCAAGGCATCTCCAATAGGTGAGACCCTAGCCTGTGTAGCAACAGGTGTACTCAACAGAAACACACACAAAACTGAATCTCTGGCGCTAATATAAAAGCAAAACTTAACTTAAAATGACAGAAGGTATCGACCGCAGCACTTCATAAGGGGTAGTGTTATTCCCCTATTAAAAAGAAATAAACCAAAAAAGAAACAAGAAATGCGCTGAAAGTACATGTATATAAAAAATACAAAACAACTTATTACATAATGCACATAATATTCAAATGATGGCAGCCAATAAATAAATGGCTACAATAAACAATAGAGCTCTGTGTAATATCAATAATGAGTTATTTAGTTGCCAAAAGATAAATAATGAGTAAATCCCGGATGTATGAAGTAGTCTCTAGACTCCCATGGAAACAATAACCTCCAGTATGTATATGTCCAGATGGAATAAATCCAATTTACCTTTCTTGGATCAGCGTTAGAATAAGCATAAGTAGGATATATGCAGGTCGGCACGCCCCCGATATTTCAACCGCCAACAGCGGATGGGGAAGGTAATATAAATAACAACACTCACCCACCTCGGATCACCAAATGAAAAAAGCCTCCTTACCGCTCAAGCGGCTCTTGTAGAATTGGGCTGAAGTTTGTCTGTCTGTAGTGCGCACCAACTAAACATTCCGGAAAGAAAATCGGTGAGTGAGTAGAGAGTTTCTTAGAGCAATGAAGGTAAATCGCTGGGGTAGAAAGTCCTCACATCCAGAATAATCAGTGGCAAATTGAAACAGCACTAAGAGAGCAATAGCGACGCGTTTTGTCTGTCATGCAGACTTTCTCAATCCATATTGCTCCACCTCCATAGGGCTGGTTTATATAGAGAATATTGGGCTCCCATTAAGTGAAATAATCTCAGGTGTCTCATATTAAAATGTGTACTCAAGCAGTATCTGGGAAAATCCTGAGTCTCAAATTTTAAATTATGTTGCAGCCACAAAGGGAGAGGTCTTACTTTCAAGTCACATTAGAAATCAGTAATACCTCAGTGTGCTCTTTTGCATTAATGCTATATATATATATATATATAAGTAATTTCAACAATCATTTCAGCTTTCAGGACAATTAAGACTGTGTATGTGAAGAAAAAGTAGAAACTCTGGCACTCTAAAAACAATATATAAATAAGTACATGTCAGCAGTTTGTTGTCAGGAATGGACCAGTGTTGTCTATTCTGTACTGTGAGGCTGTCACACACTGAAGGTGGCTCTGTAATCCTTTACAGCACACAGATAGTATTATAATTGGTGAGGGCCCCTGCCCACAGTCAATCAGTGATTACTTTGGTACAAGGTGGAGTGTAAAATAAAAATAACAACTCTTACCTTCTACTGGCAGGGAAGGATGCAGTCCACATGCACTGTCTGTCTGATGATGTATGCTTTCAATACTGTCCAGGCTCCACTTCTGCCCATTGGCAAGTTACTGCAGCAGCAATAGTAAATTATTTAAAATTGATTGATGATGTAATATTTTTTATATGTAATACTTTTGTGTTGCGGTGCAGCTGGAAGCCTTAAAATACAGTTGGTGCCTAAACAAATTTATCTCTCTGTAGGGAATATAAAAGCTATATATTAGAGAATAGAGCCTCGAATTCGGAGAAATCTGACAGACCCGAGATTTGGGATTCGAGTGAAACAAGGCAAAATGTAATTTCCAGGAAAATATTGAAACAAAACTCGCAAGAGTTTATATATATATATATATATCAATATATACACAGATAGGAGGATGAAATGGCGCCAATATAGGTAGTGTTAGCTGGTAACAATCACCCAGACAGTCAATAATTGCTGATATGCAGAGTATGAATCTTAGCAAGCTGGTACAGTCATTATTCAACAGCTTCCAGATACTCCAACTATATACCGAAATGCAGACAGAGAAAAACAAAAGATGTAGTTGCAAAGGCACCCGTGATGTACAGTAAATAATAGGTGGCAGCATACCAAGTAGATATAAATAAACAGCTTATCTGTGTCAGAATAATCTGAACGTAGTCTCCAAACAGCCAAGTGAGTCAGGAACCGATGTGTAAACTGCTTGTGAAGATATATTATATCTGGATCATCAACCCCAGCAAATTCACTGCTTGCAAACTCCACTCAGCCGATATTTTAAAAAGAAAAGAGCCATATAGTGTAGTACTTTTAAACGATTTAATCGGCATGTATCATAATAAAATCAAACTCACAATATATATATATTATAAAAGCTTATCTGTAATCCTGTAGTACAAGGGATACTGCTACACAGTGTGGATATCTGGACACTCCATGAAGTGAACACCAATGGACTCCATACAAAAGTACTCACAGGAAAACTCTCACAGACCAGGTGGGCAGCAGAGCCTTCAATATACCAGGAATAGATAGTGGGAAATAACCTCAACGCGTTTCGTCATGTAAAGACTTCATCAGGAGGAGTATTTTAGACCAGCACTCAGTGCTGTCTTATATAGCGATGGCGGGCGCCATTTTGCGCATGCGCAGTGCAGCGCTTTTTCGCGCATGCGCAGATTGGACCTTTGAATCGGCGCTTGCACTGTATGTGCAAGGGGGTACTGTACAAGCCTGAAAAAGTCAGGTATTAGGCCAGGGGGAGTGGAGAGAAAGGATTATAAGGTTTCCTATAGTCAGGGCTTATATATTACTAGAGTATAGGAAGGGCAGATAATTATACTGCAGTGGATAGCGGTGGCCATCTTTAGCAAGGGCAAAAGAGCTGAGGATAATGAGTCCTGCTAGTATGTAGCCCATAAGTGCACACATGGGGATGTGTCCTAAAGACTACAAAGCCCACACACGAGCCAATCTACAAAATCTGTAGTATATATAATAAAAATGCACAGTAAAAATAAAAATGCACAATGAAATTAAAATAAACACCAGAATAATTGCTACTAAATATTGCAGAGTATATATATATCACACTAAAATAAAGGCAATCAATGGACAGATTATAAAAGATAAATAATTATATGCTGCATAAGAGGTTAATCTATGTAAGCAAGTAGTATATAAACATATAGAAGTAGATAAAGTTGCAACAATAATCCATATGACACATAATAAAAATGTGTAATAAAAAATAATAAATAAATAAAATATAAATCAATAAAATGAGATATAATTAAGGGAATAACAGTATATCAGTAGATGAATACATATAGGGAATATAAATAATATGTCAATGTAGTGACAATGCTTAATACACAAATATTTAATACCACAGTTATTGTTATATATGTAAAACCTCTAAAAACCTAGAGGTAGAGAGTAATAGATCTGGGACAAGGGGATATTAGAGAAAGGGTGCAATCTCATAACCTTCATTAAGCCCATAAGGGCTCAGTGTGTTTAGCTGAAAAATCCAGAACATTTCTCTCTGGGATAGTTTGCCTTGAATGTCACCTCCTCTAGGTCCTAATTGGACGTGTTCAATGGCTTTAAAAGAAATAAACCGTGGGTCCGAGTTATGTTTGGTGAGAAAGTGTCTGGAAACTGAATGACTCTCAACTTTGTTCTTTATATTACGTATATGTTCTTGTATTCTCAATTTGAGTGGGCGTTTAGTTTTGCCCACATATTTTAGTCCACACGTACATTCTAATAAATAGATTACGGAAGTTGTAGTACAATTAATAAAGTGTTTGATATTAAATTTGTTGCTATTATCATGGTCATAGAACACCTTACGGTCTTTATGTGCAAATTGGCAAACATTGCAATGATTGCATTTGTTGAACCCACTAGGGGCAGGAAGTATCGTTCTAATGGTATCTTTATTGTCCTTCAGCATACTGGGGGCTAAAATATCTTTAAGGTTCATTGAAGGCTCTGCTGCCCACCTGGTCTGTGAGAGTTTTCCCTTTGAGTACTTTTGTATGGAGTCCATCGGTGTTCACTTCATGGAGTGTCCAGATATCCAAACTGTGTAGCAGTATCCCTTGTACTACAGGATTACAGATAAGCTTTTATAATATATATATATATATATATATATTGTGAGTTTGATTTTATTATGATTTTATGATTTTATTATGATACATGCCGATTAAATCATTTAAAAGTACTACACTATATGGCTCTTTTCTTTTTAAAATATCGGCTGAGTGGAGTTTGCAAGCAGTGAATTTGCTGGGGTTGATGATCCAGATATAATATATCTTCACAAGCAGTTTACACATCGGTTCCTGACTCACTTGGCTGTTTGGAGACTACGTTCAGATTATTCTGACACAGATAAGCTGTTTATTTATATCTACTTGGTACGCTGCCACCTATTATTTACTGTACATCACGGGTGCCTTTGCAACTACATCTTTTGTTTTTCTCTGTCTGCATTTCGGTATATAGTTGGAGTATCTGGAAGCTGTTGAATAATGACTGTACCAGCTTGCTAAGATTCATACTCTGCATATCAGCAATTATTGACTGTCTGGGTGATTGTTACCAGCTAACACTACCTATATTGGCGCCATTTCATCCTCCTATCTGTGTATATATTGATTTATTCATTATCGGAGTACCATCCGTAATCTGGGAGGGAGGCTGCCTTATCTTATGAAGAAAGTGTTTTCCTATATTGGATATTTATTAATTTCTACTCACATATTCTGTGTTTGAGCGCCACGTTTTAATCTATCTGCTGCTTTATATATATATATATATATATATATCTACTATATAAATGTCTAGTGGCGTGTGTGAAAAAAAAAACCAAGCTGCAGCGCCACCTGCTGGGCAGAGTTATACACTGACCTATATATTTCTTGAAGGAGAAGTGACAGTTGGGAGTGGTTGGTGGTTGCCAGGGGTGACAGTGGGGAGTTTTTAACACCTTAAGTAGCTTGATGAAGGATGTGGCGATGAAGATGAAGGATGAGGTGATGGAGAAAAATGATGAGGTGGTGACATGTGGACAAAACCACGTTAAAAAAGGGCGCTTGCGTCGGGAAGTAACGCTCTTCCCCTGAGGAGGCCTGGGCTAGGCCCAAATGCATGACAAGAACCTTTTTAACACCTTAAGTAGTGTCACGTTACCAAAGAGACTTCAACTGGATCCTGATAGTTCAGCCGAGATTGACGTTACTTCAGCGAGGGGCGTGGAGTCTAACAAGTGAAAGGTGTTCACCAGAGATTCCCGCAAGGGAATATGGGCTTTTGCGGCTTCCACTTGCAGGTCGCGGTCCCCTGGAGAAGTTCTCAGCGAACACAGCAGACGGAGCGTAGAATCAGGTAGAAGTAGCGCTGTCACTTGATGGCGGTGTTTAGCCGGGAGGTTTGGCAGCGTTGTCATATAGCTGGGATGTTCAGCGAAGTAGTCACTAGGGAGCTGGTTAGCAGGAAAAGATAGTGTCGCCACTTGGAAGTGCTTTACCGGAATGCTAGCAGCGTAGTCACCTGGAGGTGAGTTCCCCGGAGAGACGTAGCTTGGAAGCTTGAGGGAATAGCAAAAACACAGGAGCTGTTTCCAATCTTAAAGTCAGGGACTGACTGAAAGAACCAGCATTGAGTTCTGGTCAGAGGAAGTAGATATAGTGCAGTTCCAATTGGACAGCCAATAGAGGGCAGTGAGAACACATAAAACAGTTAGACGGTTCTGCGCATGCGCAGAACCACTGAGCGCTGAACGGAAGAAGGGGAGAGACAGCGCTGGAGAGCTGCAGCAGCGTGGACCAGGTAAGTGAAAGAAATAGCGGGTCTTGGTGGGGATGGCCTCTGTAGTTAGTGGGTACACCCGCCGGCTCCCGGGGAGGCAGCGGGAGTCCGGCGTGTGACAGTACCTCCCCCTTTAGAGGTGGGCACCGAACACCTAGGACCTGGTTTCTTCGGAAATTTGGAATGAAATTTTTTCAGCAGAAGAGGAGCACGGATGTCTGCAGCCCGTACCCAGGAGCGCTCTTCGGGACCGTACCCCTTCCAATCCACTAAATACTTGATTGTTCCTCTAGAATTTTTGGAATCCAGAATATGGCTGATCTCGAATTCATCAGTTTGTTGGAGAGAAAGGGGAGTGGTAGATGTGACAGGAACCGAGAACCGATTAATGATGAGTGGTCTCAATAAGGAAATATGAAAGGCATTGGCAATACGTAGAGTGGGTGGTAGCCGTAGCTTAAAACACACGGGACTGATTACTTGAATGATCCTATAAGGACCAATGTAGCGAGGAGCAAGTTTCATGCAGGGCACTTTAAGACGGATGTTCTTTGTAGATAACCACACCTTGTCGCCAACCTTCAAAAGAGGAATAGCTCTGCGTTTTTTATCTGCTGCCAGCTTGTAGCGAGTAGAGGATTTCTGAAGGGCCTTTCGAACTCGAGACCAGATGGATAGAAAGTCCTGTCGAAGAGTGTTAACTGCTGGAACTTGGGTGGGAGGGAGGGCTGAAAACTCTGGCATACGCGGATGGCCTCCGAATACCACGGAGAACGGAGTGGTTGATGTGGATTCGTGAAAGGAATTGTTATGAACAAACTCTGCCCAGGGTAGCAAATCCACCCAATTACTCTGGTTGGCTGAAGAAAATATCCTGAGAAACGTCTCCAGATCCTGATTGACCCTTTCTGTCTGGCCGTTGGTCTGGGGATGATATGCGGAGGAGAATTTCAGACGGATACCCAGAAGATGACAAAGGGATCTCCAGAATTTTGAGACAAATTGTACCCCACGATCCGAGACAATTTCAGCGGGGCAGCCATGTAGTCGGAAGATTTCCTTAATGAAATGTTGAGCTAGACATGCTGAGGATGGAAGGCCGATGAGTGGAACGAAGTGTGCCATTTTCGAGAAACGGTCCACAATAACCCAGATGGTATTAAATTTATTAGCTGGAGGTAGGTCATTGATGAAATCCATGCTAAGATGGGTCCATGGCTTGGTAGGTAGTGGAAGAGGTTGAAGTAACCCTTGTGGAACCTGGCGAGGAATTTTGTTTTGGGCACAGGTAGGGCAGGCAGCCACGAAATCTTTAACTTCGGAGTGGAATTTGGGCCACCAGTACTGTCGAGAGAGTAGTTCGGATGTTTTACGAGAGCCAAGATGACCTGTAAATCGTGAAGAATGACACCAGTGAAGAAGGCTCTTCCGTAGATGAGGAGGAACAAATGTTTTTCCCTGGGGGGGAATGGGGTTTGAGGAAGTTGAGAATAATTTAATGCATTTGGAGTCCAGGATGGGACGTTCCAGCAAGGTGTCTGATCCCAAATTTTCTGGGAAAGCCCGGGATAATGCATCCGCTTTCTTATTTTTGATACCGGGTTTGAAGGTGACCCGCAGATCAAAGCGGGTAAAAAAGAGGGACCAGCGGGCTTGACGTGGATTCAGGCATTGGGCTGACTGGAGATAGAGTAGATTCTTATGATCCGTGAAGATCGTAACCGGGTGACGAGCCCCCTCTAGAAGATAACGCCACTCAGTTAGAGCCAACTTCATGGCCAGGAGTTCTTTATCCCCAATGGCGTAATTACTCTCTGCTGGCAGGAACTTGCGGGAGAAGAAAGCGCAGGGATGGAACTTGCCTTGAATACTTTTTTGCGAAAGAACTGCTCCTACACCGGTGGAAGATGCATCCACCTCTAGGAAAAAAGGAAGAGAGACATCGGGTTGCTGGAGGATAGGTGCCGATGAAAAGGCTCTTTTGAGAAATTGGAACGCTTCCAATGCTTCTGCGGTCCAATTTTGCGGGTTTGCCCCTTTTCGGGTGAGAGCTGTCAGAGGTGCCACCACAGATGAGTAACCAGCAATAAAGCGCCTGTAATAATTGGAGAACCCCAAAAAACGTTGAATGGATTTGAGTGTAGTTGGTTGGGGCCAGTTGATTATAGCATGAACTTTTCCCGGGTCCATTTGTAGACCGGATCCAGAAACCAAATAGCCCAGGAAAGGCAACTTAGGGACCTCAAATATGCATTTCTCCAATTTGCAGAACAAATGGTTGGTACGTAATCTGGAAAGAACTTCAGCCACATGTAAACGATGATTGGGAAGGTCTTTGGAGAAAATTAAGATGTCATCCAGATATACTACTACATTGGAATATAGCAGATCGCGAAAGATTTCATTCACAAACCCCTGGAAAACGGCTGGGGCGTTACATAAGCCAAACGGCATCACTAGATATTCGTAATGGCCGTCCCGTGTATTAAAAGCCGTCTTCCACTCATCCCCAGAGCGAATCCGGATCAGGTTGTAAGCTCCGCGTAGATCGAGTTTAGTGAAGATTCTCGCACCTTTAATGCGATCGAAGAGTTCGGTGATTAATGGAATGGGATAGCGGTTTTTAATAGTGATGGAGTTCAGGCCTCTGTAGTCGATACACGGACGGAGAGCTCCATCTTTTTTTTTCACAAAGAAAAACCCGGCCCCGGCGGGTGAGGAGGAAGGTCTGATGAAACCACGTTGCAGATTTTCCTTGATGTAGAGTGTAGTAGCCTCTGTCTCGGGCAGTGAGAGCGGATAGACTCGACCTCGTGGAGGAGTTTTCCCCGGAATGAGATCGATGGGGCAATCCCAAGCTCGATGGGGTGGTAGACGCTCAGAGGAGGCTTTAGAGAAGACATCCGAAAAGGAAGAATACTGGTGCGGTAACATAACTGTGGTGGGTTCTGAAGGAATCTGTGTGAAGCCGAGAGGTTTGACTGGTGTTAGGCATTGGCGAGAGCAGGCAGGGCCCCACGCAATGATTTGTGATGAAGGCCAATCCAGATGGGGTGAATGTAGATGAAGCCATGGTAGACCTAGAATGATTGGGCTGATGGTTAGTGGGAGAACGAGAAAGGAAATCTTTTCCCAGTGGAGAGCCCCAACTTGCATGGAGATGGGTTTTGTTTGTTTAAGAATACTACCATTAGGGAGACGGGAACCGTCAATGCCCGTAGTAGCCAAGGGCTTTTTCAGCGGAACAGTGGGCAGCGCTAGCCTAGTAACCAGAGATTGTGACATAAAGTTCCCGGCTGCTCCAGAATCCAACAAGGCCTTGGACGACTGGGGCCCTGAAAGCAAATGTAAGGTGACAGGGAAAGAACATGTTAGATCTGGAAAAGAAGTTGGAGAGGAAGTAAGAGTCCCTAGACTGACCTCTCCAGTGCAGGCTAGGGTTTGTCGTTTCCCGAACGCCGGGTACATGAAGCCAGGAGGTGACCAGGATCTCCACAATATAAGCATAGTTTATTCTTCATTCTTCTCTCTCTTTCATCCGGAGATAAACGGGAGCGCCCCAGTTGCATAGGCTCATCCGTAGATGTTGGTGGTTGAAAACGAGGAGCTAGACGAAAGGTAGACCGTCTAGGAAGGTCTTTCTCGGACGATCTTTCCCGAAGCCGAAGATCTACCCGGTTGCAGAGAGAAATTAGGGCATCTAAGGTGGGTGGCAATTCTTGAGAAGAGAGGGCATCCTTGATTTTATCTGACAGCCCTTGCCAGAAGGCAGCAACAAGAGCCTCATCGTTCCACTGGAGCTCGGAAGCTAGGGTCTGAAACTCAATAACGTATTGAGCCACAGAACGGGAATTTTGACGTAGTCTTAGGATGCTAGTAGCAGCGGACGTCACTCGTCCCGGTTCATCAAAAATCCTCCTGAATGCCGAAGTGAAGGCGGAAACATCATTGAAGAGATTGTCATTACGTTCCCAAAGAGGCGAGGCCCATGCCAGGGCTTTTCCGGATAGGAGGGAGACCATATAAGCGACTTTTGACCTGGGAGTAGGAAAATTCTGAGGTAATAACTCAAATTGGATGGAGCACTGATTTAAAAAGCCTCGGCAAGAGTTAGGATCACCATCAAATTTGGAGGGTGTAGGCAAACGCAGAGAGGAAGCGGCTGCAGCAGGGACTTCGACTGCTTGTGGTTGAGCAGCCGGCTGAGGCGGGGTCTCCTGTAAGGCGTCTAAACGGGAAGCCAGAGTTTGCAAACCTTGCAGAAGTTGCATCTGAACTGCATCCTGACGCTCCACTCTTCCAACCAGGTGTTGAAGCATGTCCTTGGCGGAAGGTTCTCTATCAGGATCTGACATGGCTGGTTCTTAGTGTCACGTTACCAAAGAGACTTCAACTGGATCCTGATAGTTCAGCCGAGATTGACGTTACTTCAGCGAGGGGCGCGGAGTCTAACAAGTGAAAGGTGTTCACCAGAGATTCCCGCAAGGGAATATGGGCTTTTGCGGCTTCCACTTGCAGGTCGCGGTCCCCTGGAGAAGTTCTCAGCGAACACAGCAGACGGAGCGTAGAATCAGGTAGAAGTAGCGCTGTCACTTGATGGCGGTGTTTAGCCGGGAGGTTTGGCAGCGTTGTCACTCGAGAGAGGAAATATAGCTGGGATGTTCAGCGAAGTAGTCACTAGGGAGCTGGTTAGCAGGAAAAGATAGTGTCGCCACTTGGAAGTGCTTTACCGGAATGCTAGCAGCGTAGTCACCTGGAGGTGAGTTCCCCGGAGAGACGTAGCTTGGAAGCTTGAGGGAATAGCAAAAACACAGGAGCTGTTTCCAATCTTAAAGTCAGGGACTGACTGAAAGAACCAGCATTGAGTTCTGGTCAGAGGAAGTAGATATAGTGCAGTTCCAATTGGACAGCCAATAGAGGGCAGTGAGAACACATAAAACAGTTAGACGGTTCTGCGCATGCGCAGAACCACTGAGCGCTGAACGGAAGAAGGGGAGAGACAGCGCTGGAGAGCTGCAGCAGCGTGGACCAGGTAAGTGAAAGAAATAGCGGGTCTTGGTGGGGATGGCCTCTGTAGTTAGTGGGTACACCCGCCGGCTCCCGGG
The DNA here is from genome assembly GCF_038048845.1 of Mixophyes fleayi. Lineage (NCBI taxonomy): Eukaryota > Metazoa > Chordata > Amphibia > Anura > Limnodynastidae > Mixophyes > Mixophyes fleayi. Next base: position 29,503,644 of record NC_134404.1, on the reverse strand, counting down.
GAGGCAGCGGGAGTCTGGCGTGTGACAAGTAGCTTGATTTGACTAGAATGCATGAGTATCATGCACGGGTTAACTTGTATATATATATGTGTGTGTGTGTGTGTCATTTTAGAACAGTCAGCACTTATTTTACTGATACTTCCTTAGGCGCTATTCCATTCAGCTGTATTGTGTGGGTGTTAACTGAAAAAGTTGCTGTCCACCGGGGTTTGTGTTGGTCCCACAAACTTACATATAAATAAATCTGAAAAAAATGGGGACTGTGCTGTTATTCAATATACCACTATCAATAAAACAAAAGTAGTGACACAACTGCTTATATATAATTCTTCATTTATACACAATGTGAAAGGGCGTGTCAGTTCACTTGTTATGAATGATATCTACAGTGATATAAAGTATCTGTATATAGATGTAATAATCACATCAGAGGTTCAATTATATTGTGTGTGATTATAACAAATCACTCACTCGAGTTTTTACTCCTGTATGATGCCCCCTAGTTCTAACTTTGTTTTAATGATTATTTGATTTACTTACCTATTTATTTCTCTTGGATGGTCAGCACAGCAGGAACTGCTGGGGGTTCAAACCATGGCAATCAAAGTTTCAATGGCGACACAAAAACTCTCCTCACGGACCTCACCTGCTTCTCTAGGGGGGCTTGTACTTCAAAGAAGAGAGAGATGGAGAGGGGTGGTGTGGCACTGCAAACAATTTTATTTACAATGCCTGTCATTAGAAAGACAGTGTACAGCAGACAGACCACACTGACACTGGGCAGCAGACAACACATTGGCGTACGCTGAGCACATTCAAACAGGTAGCGGATGCCGCACTGCCCCAAAACAACCGTTGCCACTGCAGTTAGTGGTGTTTCCCAGGTACTGGTGACCTGGGCAGCTTCCTAAAGCTGCCTTATGGAAATGCCAGACCTGTGTGCAATGTGGGTAGAGAAGTAGTCCAACCCCACCTCTTTGTCTGTCTCAAAATCTGGAGGTGTGGGTGAAATGGAGGCCACCATGTGAAAGGATACAGGTGACACCCTGTATGATTGCATGAGCCATGTTTCTGTTATTGCCAGAAGTTTGAGGTTGTTTGAGAGGAAGAGGTCATGTATGAAGTTAAGATTGTTACAAACAGAGCGTGCATTCCAAAGGGCACATTTAAAGGACTTTGGAAGAGACAGGAGACTTGTGATTTGTTTGATGTTTGCTGGATTTCTACTAGGTTAAAGAAGGATTTGGCCTTAAAACAACACTTGGCAGCATCATTGACACTAAAATGCAAAGAATGTGCACTGTAAGGAACAAAGAGTGCTCATGGGTTAACATCTAAAATTCTTTGTTGCACGCCATTTTCTTTCCCTTTCATAGTGCTTTCATATGAAGGATAATGTCCGTTGTGAGGATACCATGTTGTTATAACCAAAGTTCACTAGGTTACCCCCCTTCCACCCGGGGTTCAGGAATTAAACAGAGAAGGAGAAGAATGAAAGATACAAAAATATCCTTTACTATTTACACAGTAACACAACAGAATATATAAGTGCGTACTTTAAACAACAGGTCAGCAGATCAACAGGGACAATATGAGCCCCATCAAATTTTCCCACCCACCTTAGCCACTCAAAAGCTCCACAGCCAAAAGAATCTGTTAGCAGGGGGTATCCAGTGAGTCTCAAAATCTTCCTGTTCCCAGCTGCTTGGCCAACTCTCCACCAGTGTGGTGGGGCTCTGAGCATCAGCCTCCCCACTCTGGTAGGTGCACCAATTTACCCAGAACCTGGCAAGTATGTCCCGATGGAGTGAGCTGATGAGAAGACTCAAGGTATAGCAAAAGCCTGCTTCCCAGAACACAGGACAGCAATAATCACCAGGTGTGCTGGTAGAGAACAGAAACTCAACACCAGTCAGCCTTGTACGTTCCAGGAAACAATCCACAGCACAAACACCCTCCCCTCCGGAGTGACTCCTTATATCCAGTGTCAAATTCCCACAATATTTTCCCCTCCGTGGACAAATCCCTGGGTCTCTCCTTCTTGAACATTGATGGGTGCTGGACCAGGGGGTTGGAGAGTGAGTGGAAATGAAAATATTAAAAATTAAGATGTCATGTAGGTAGGCCTGAGCAAAGTCCTGACACCCAGCTAAGAGATCATTAACCAACCTCTGAAATGTGGAGGAAGTGTTCTTCATCCCAAAGGGCATTGTTGTACATTCAAGCAAGCCCAGTGAGGTGATGAAAGCTGATCTCTCCTGAGCCTCCAATACCCTTTGCTCAGATCTAACCTGAACACAAACCTGGCAGATCCCAACCAGTCCAATAACTCTTCTATGCGGGTCATTGGGTCAGCATCTGTGGTGGTCACTTCATTGAGCTTTATATAGTCTACGCAGAAGAAGGTTGTCTCATCCTTCTTCGGGACCAGCACCACCCCTGCTGCTCAGGCTAACGTCTCCTAACATCTCCTCTATCTTTACCCTGACTGATTGGTTGTGCTTCCACCTTGTGTACATGGTGAGTGGCCAACTGGGTACAACCAGGCTTGCCAGTGAACTGAGCCTTCGCTTGCTCTAATTCCTTTTTCAACCTCTGGTTCTGTCCCTCATCTAGCTGTTTCTCCATGGTCACTGCCTCTACTGCTCTAGGACTCACTGCTATCTCTAGCATATCATGCAAGGAGTCTAGCTCTGGCTTTTCCATGGGCGGGCAACAGACTACCATGGCAGCTACCTGTCAGTCCACATAACTTTTCAATCAATTAATGTGGAAAGTTCTTAAGTTCCTCCATGACTTGTCTAAGGCTACCGTGTAATTTACAGGACCTGACTGTCTCACCACCATGTATGGCCCATCCCAGGTTACTTGCAGCTTATTTTTATGAACTGGGATGAGTGCTGAGAAATGTGATTTTGATAAGCTGACACCATCTTGTTGCCTTACAGCCATTTTGCCCTTGTACCGCTTAAAGATAGCTTAAATGCAGATAGTTTGTAGAAGTTATTTATTATTTTGTTGTTTGCAAGAATCTGTGCCCATGACCATGGATATGGCAGACAGGAGATAAACCACCAGCCTCCTTGGGAGAATTCCTATGAGAATGTAGCAAGGTCTGTGTAGCAAAAACATGCACAATGAGTGGTTAAGACAAAGATAAGACAGTTAGGGACGTAGTCTGCTGAAGTACGTGATTTGTGTAACCAGAGTGCTATAAGTATGGGAATTTGTATACAATAAAGTAGAGCTAATTGCAAACACAGAACTTGCTAATTGTTACCTCTTGATCCAAAACATTTTCAAGGTTGTAGCCCCCATAACAGCTTTGTCTTTAAAGGCTTGCGTCTTCTGATGGTCTACTGAAGCTCAAATTACCTTCACCATTTAAAAAATATCTAATCCCACAGCTCCATTTCTAGCTCATCCTGATCCTATGCTGCCATTGATTTTAGTGAAAGATGTGTCAGATGAAACTATGGAATCGGTGATAAAGAACTTCTATGAAAACATAATTTAAATAGTGGCGATAACTGTTGGAAGGTTCTCCATTTCATGTTTCACTGTATTTGCAAACCACAAAATCTAGAATATCTCAAGTCTGTTAAGGGAGTAACTCCCAGGCGCAGGTGCCAATATGTTAGATGGAAATAAGATGAACAATAATAATATTGGAGCAATAGAGTACTAATAGCTGCTAGAATGTAATCTTGACACAAATGGTGGACATACAATTATAACCAGTGCACTGGATAAGCAAATTGAATCAGGAAATAAATGTACATATATGAAGCATAGCAATCGATACAAGCCTGTGTTGTCTGGTAAAAACCTGTAATCGAGGATAATAAATCAGACTAAAGTTTGGTATTTCCATACACATAAAGTGTATACAGTCCACAATAGGTACAGTGTATTAGAATTGTGCTCGGTGTGATGCCATATGATGGAGACACAATAGATTAAGTCCGTTAGTGATAAACATAACGTTCGAGTATATGTCTGAAATAATGAATGCTCAGTCCATACGGGGACTAATGGAAATAATCTGCTCCTGGATGATTTGCCCGGAGAGCCCCGGTCCAGCGGTAGGCATCCCACATGTTCTCCAAAGAGTTGCCCCGAAGTCCTATCTGTAGAAGAAGTAAAGTCCCGTGCGGCCGTATCTGTATCCTTGTAGATGTGTATAGCGTAACTGGAGACTGAACATAAGATGGTTTGCGCATGTGCTGAGGCACGTTTCGGCGTTCCCCAGTGAATCAAGAATGTAATAAGCTCTTGAGCTGGCAATATGAGTAGTAATATCAGACGCTACGCGTTTCACCCTCGTGGGCTTTGTCAGGGATTTTCTGATAAAAGTTGAATAGATTCTCTAAGTCCTCCATTATAAAGGTTGTGCCAATAGCATCTGTATGTGCTGACTGGTTCCTCCATAAGATTGACATCTGGTGGTACTAAGATGGGCGTTCCTCTACTTTCCCATAATAGTACACAGTAGTGTTTATATAGTTTCTCCATAATAGGCAAACTTAAGATGGATTGTATCCAGTGTTAATTCAGTGTTAGTAATGGAGGAACAAACATAATTACTAATACACTCGAACCCTTGAGTATGGACAAAGTGTATAAATATTGTACTAATATCAATCTCCGATTGAGTAGATAAAAAGTCTTAGGTGTGTTCCTTTAAGTTGTCAATAGGTCAATGCATAAATACTGTAAGCAATAGATAAAAAATGGTAATGTAAAATCACATAATGAGGATAAATAAACAACCATAGATTCAGATGCTGAATAACTGATGGATACCAGTTGAACCCATATAATGATAGGTTCAATAACTTGAAAATGAACAGTAAATAAAGCAAAAAACATATAGTTGTCATGTTGTATCAGGGACATAAACAAACTGCTGAAGAATACCAGTCACCAAATAAAGAGATGAATCAGGTGAAATGAGTGAAATCGTGGCCAGACCCTGGATTCATCTCAAATGAAAAGGGAATACAACAATTCCTCTCCCTTTCCTGAAGATGTGTCCCCTCTCCTGAGCGCTGCTATCAACAGGCATCCAACATCCTGTCTCCTCTCTTTGGTTCCTGTCCCCAGGCACCCTGTGCCCTGACACTCCCCGCTGACATCCCGTCCCTTTCCCTGGTATCTTATCCCCTGAGACCCTCTGCTCCCTACTGCCACCTCTTCCTTCCCTTGGATTACTGTACCTCAGAATCTTGTCCTCTGATAGCCTCCCCTCTCTCTAGGTACCCTTTTCTGTCCTCTGCATTCTGGTTCCCTGGCGCTATCTCTTCTCTTGGGTTCCCATTCTCATCATCCTGTCCCCTTTCCTAGGATCCTTTCCACTGACACCCTACCTTCTCCTCTGTTTAAAATAAAAACAAGGTGCATGTGAAAAAAACAGCAAAAACTATAATTAACATTGAATTCCCAAAAATGTAAACTTTAATAACCAGAAATCTGATTATATTTAAAAAGAGAATTTAAACAGAAAGTAAAGGAAGCTCCAAAGGTAATATGTAACGTTAGAGGCCATTTAGATCTAGGAGATTGCTTTGGTGAAAAACAACAAAACATAATGGGCCTGATTCATTTAGGCACGCAACATGGACGTAATTATTTTTTAAATGCACTTAATTCGAGCATACGCACATCCGTATTCAACTACAATTGGATCTGAGGAAACGTCTCTTGTTGGTCTAGGTGCACTCTGCATTAACAGATACAGTATACTACAGGATTCATTCGACACACATTTGGAATGTGGAATATAAAGTCCCACAGAACGCACAGAGAAAAGAAAATATATTCAATTATGGCCACCTGACAATATTATAGTTATTAATGATAAAATAGAAAAATAAATGTTTGTTCCCATTTTTTCAATTAAATACATTTATCATGATGTTATCATTGTGTGCTGTACATATACTGCATTTTTACAGTTGCTGCTGATTGCAAACATATGTATGCATAGCACCCGTCATCACTATCAATCAGCACTTATACCTGACCAGTAGTTGAAGCAAGTGATAAAACAGGAAAACACGTTCCTTGGAGTTGCCCAAAGCTTGAATCGGGTGCTGCTGCATGCGCTCAAGCTTGGCATGCCCTTACTGTACATTGACTAAGTGTATACGCCCAGTCCCCTCCCCGTTCCACACAGGAAATCGTAGGCTGACGTAAGTGTCCTTTGCGATCGAAGATAATTTGGATGTTGTTGCGCTCACTGGCATGGTTCTGGGCATGCACAGAGCGATTGGCATTTATGTTCATTAATGAATCAGGACCAATATGTGATTAAAACAAGCTCACTACATCAGCTCTCTGCAAGTTTTGCCTTTAAAAACTTTGCCGATTTAAATTTCCCCTGCAAAGTCGCCGAATATCGGCAACTTGCAAAAGCTGCACTTTGATACATTTATCCCCAGGTCTTTGTTTGCATAATATTAATAAATAGAGGTTCACCTCTCCTGTTTGAATATGAAACTGTCTGCAACCAAACTGTATATTAAACACTAAGGGCTAGATTTACTAAGCTGTGGGTTTGAAAAAGTGTGGATGTTGCCTCTAGCAACCAATCAGATTCTAGCTTTCATTTATTTAGTACCTTCTACAAAATGATAGCTAGAATCTGATTGGTTGCTATAGGCAACATCCCCACTTTTTCAAACCCGCAGCTTAGTAAATCTAGCCCTAAGTGGTAAAAGTAACCTTAAACATATCTAAACAACCCAAATTAGTACATAGGGGGTCTGGTAACCTTTAATGTATACCGGTGGATAAAAATACTGGCAAAGTTAATTATGGATAGAAGCTTGCTTTCTGCTCCACATATGATTATGCTAACATAACCATCTGAATTAATGTTTCACCATTGGTATCTATCTATAACATATATTTATTAATACATACAAATTTGTATATAATCATTAAGATAATGGTAAAAAACAGTAAATGTATGTTCAAATATGGGTATCAACCTGATTACTAATTATATAGTTGTCCCATCAAAACTAGATACTGTCCGGGGCTTCTGATCATAAGTGGTGCAAGGGTCCGGTGTTCCATGCATAAGCTGGCAGGAGCTGACTGGCTTCCACAGCATGGAGCGCATGTAGATACTTCCGCTTTATCATAAAAGTAGGCGCCCCCAATGCGTTTCGACATGTGATGTGACTTCCTCAGGGAGATTCGTCTGTCTGCGATCCTGATTGAGTATGATTTATACTTCATCACATCTTAACTAACTGGTAGTTATAATGTGTGATTGGCCAATAAAGTCACAGATATTATTATTATTATTATCCTTTATTTGTTTGGCGCCACAAGGGTTCCGCAGCGCTGTACACTGTACAAAACAGTAGACTATACAGGGTAAGACATTACTGAACAATAAACAATAAATACCACACTTCAGAGGCTCCAGGCAGGCTAATGCAGTAAGGATGGAGCAGAAGAACAGGTATGGATACAGGAGGGAAGAGGGCCCTGCTCAAGTGAGCTTACATCCTAAGGGAGGGTAAACAAGACTCAGGCACAAAGGGAGTCAGTTGATGCATATGGGAGGGAGAAGGGGCCGGGAGGAGAGAGGGGAATATGGGTTAGGTGGAAGGATGGTAGGCTTTAAGGAAGAGGTGAGTTTTAAGTGCTCGTTTGAAGGAGCTTAGATTGGGAGAGAGACGGATGGAGCAAGGGAGGTTGTTCCAGTGGAGGGGGGCTGCACTGGAAAAGTCCTGGATTCTGGAGTGGGAAGAGGTGACCAGGGTGGAGGAGAGGCGACGGTCATTGGCCGAGCGCAGGGAGCGGGCAGGAGTGTGAATGGAGAGGAGGTTAGAGATATAGGGGGGAGTGGACTGGGAAAGAGCCTTGAACGTGGTGGTCAGGAGTTTGAAAAGGATTCTGTAGGGGATGGGGAGCCAGTGAAGGGCAAGGCAGAGGGGGGATGCGGAGGAGGAGCGGCGAGAGAGGAAGATGAGTCTTGCAGCCGCATTGAGAATAGAGTGGAGGGAGGCAAGGTGGCAGAGGGGGAGGCCAGAGAGGAGGAGGTTGCAATAATCGAGGCGGGAGATAATGAGTGCGTGGATGATGATTTTGGTGGCATCCTGAGAGAGGAAGGGCCGGATGCGGGCAACATTGCGAAGCTGGAAGCGACAGGCTTGGGCGAGGGATTGAATGTGGGGTGCAAAAGAGAGAGAGGAGTCGAAGGTAACGCCCAGGCAGCGAAGTTGGGTGACAGAAGAGATGGTGGTGCTATTGACGGTGATAGAGAGGTCGTGGTGGGAGGGGAGCCTGGGGGGAGGAAAGACAATGAGTTCAGTTTTAGAGATGTTAATTTTGAGAAAGCGGGAGGACATCCAGGAGGAGATGGCAGAGAGGCAGTCGGATACACGAGAGAGGAGGGTGGGGGAGAGATCAGGCGAGGAGGTGTAGAGTTGGATGTCATCGGCATAAAGGTGATACTGAAGACCGAAGGAGGAGATGAGAGCACCAAGGAAGGAGGTATAGAGTGAAAAGAGTAGAGGGCCGAGAACAGAGCCTTGAGGGACTCCGACAGGAAGAGGGGAGGGGGTGGAGGAGGAGCCAGACGTGGATACAGAGAAGGAGCGGTTAGCGAGGTATGAGGTGAACCAGGCGAGGACAGACCCAGATAAGCCAAGAGAGAGGAGGGTATGTATCAGACTGATCTTTTTATTGATTCATAGATGATCAAGGTCCCTTATTAATCCATGAGAATAAATAAATAAAGCCCTGAATGTGTGTATAATGAGCCTTGTGATTTTTTGTTATTGAATATACAGGGCCTGATTCATTAAGGAAAGTAAGGCAATAAAAGGAGTATATTATCTCCTGGACATACCATGTTATAATGCAAGGGGTGCAAATTAGTTTATTATTTTGCACAAAAGTTAAATACTGGCTGTTTTTTCATGTAGCACACAAATGCTTGATAGCTTTATGCTTACATTGATATTTAAAGTTGATCTAGGACATGCCCTATCCCAACTATAAATCTGCCATCACATTTTAAATTTAACTCCCACTCCAATGCAACATGGCTTTGCCCAGATGCAAAGTTACTCTTTTTTTCTGGCTTTACTTACCTTAATGAATCAGGCCCACAGTCTCTAATTACTTTGTCAGTTATGTCTAACATATATCACTATATAAATATTAGCAAATCTCTCGAGATAGAGAATATACACAAATATGACTTCTAAAATTCACATTAATGAAATATAGATAAATATAAATTTAAGATAGTTCTTATTTATAACAATAGCCTAAAGTAATCTAGCAATTTAAATGACATGACAATTTGACAACGTATGTCTGGAAACCGCAATTATCATATGGTGCCAAGTATAAAAACATAGTTCACCTAGATAAATGAATATTGTCAACGATGATGCAATAGAAATGAGCTTAGTCTCTAACATATAATTCCATATACATGCTTAAAAAGTACTTGGAAATGCAAAGGCTATCATTCTGTATATCCACATTAATCTGTACACAATGATTCTGTATATAGTCTGACTCTAGGGGCTAGATTTACTAAGAATCGTGTTTGGTGGCGGTTTGAAACCGCCACCCATCGCCGGCGGTTTACTGGTCCAAAACGCCACATTTACTATAGGGCGGCTTGAGGCTTCAATTTAAAATGACTGGCTATGTATGGCGGATTGAAAAAGCTAAACCGCCGGTGGTTTTGTCTAAACCGCCATCAAAACCGCCATCTAAAAGACAGGACAGGACAGTTTTAATACCTGCTTCAGAATGGGTAGATAGCCTAAACAGGCTGTTTGAACTATTTTGCCATTCAGAACATAAAAGAAAGAACCATTGACATTTAAATTATGTTGGCATTCATTGTTTATTGACTAAGGGGAAAAATGAATTAAATATTAACTTATGAGGGAATAAAAAAAAATCATTATATTAAGGGGATAAAATTACTTAATTATTATATTATTTGGACAATATGTAATGACAAATTGTGCAAAATAAATTATATATTATATATATAATTATATCCACCATTAACAATCAGTTAATAATATTATATATATACATTTTCTACATAATATAATGCTATAATAGTGTCCCTTTAAAAAAAAATATATATAAAAAAAAAATTCTCTCATAAATTAATATTACATTTATTCAGTCCCTTTCTCAAAAAATAATGATTTTCCAAATGATTAAAATATCAATGGTGCTTTCTCTTATGTTCTAAATGACAAAATATCTCAAACAGCAGCTGTTTGATCAATCTCGCCTATTGCAACCACCTCTTTCATCTTGGCCGTTTGGATGGCTGTTTTGCGGCGGTTTTGAAAACCCAGCTTAGTAAATCCGGCTGTTTGTATGTTCATCATTGTTAAAATCGGGATGGCGGTTTGTAAAGTGGTGGTTTTGAAAAATTTCATTTCTGGCCATTTTGACGGCGGTTTAGGCTTTAGTAAATCCGGCGGTTTCAAAACCGCCGGCAAACTAGCCGAAAACTGCCTTTTAGTAAATCTAGCCCTAGGCGTTATACTGATGGCAGGAATTATTCTTACATTAGGGGGGTATTCAATTGTTAGCTTTAACGGAAAAAAACGAGCGCTCAAAAAAAATTACCGTTTATACAGTAATATTGCGCGAGAAAAGCGTTAATACGGTAGTTTACTCGCAGAATTTCAGAGCGGCAAGCTGAAATTTCCTTGAGTAATTACCGTATTAACACTAAGATTTTTTGAGCGCCCGTTTTTTTCCGTTAACGCTAACAATTGAATACCCCCCTATGAATAACATGGAGTATAAAGGTGTTATGAATGTATAGCCTGAAGACTTAATATGAGTGGAGTACAGCATATGGAGATACTATACAGCTTGATTACTGAAAGTTTGTAACTATAATGTAATGGTAATATTACACACAGTGTTTACACCTGTTAAGGGCATATCTTTTGCACAGGACCGGTGCAAAAACCTGCTGCTGATGACGATGACGACCTGGCATAAACCAGGTACATATGCTCCTGATGCGGAGGCAGACGCATATCGAGATGTGTATGGCTTTGCATATGGGTGGAAATACTCTATTTTTGCAACCATTTTTAAAGAGTAACTTACACCCATTTTGCAACCAACTGTGCATTAGCTCCATAATATCAGAGGAGGGGGAAAAGAAGGAGAAAAAGACTATTTTATCATTGATTAACACAGGGATTCTTGTCAGCTGCTTATCCTTGATTAACCCAGAGATTTTTGGCAGCTGCTACTTGTCCTTTCCCTGCTAAACTGGTTTAACCTGTTCACTGAAATTTCCAAGGTTGTTGATTTTCATTTAGTACATAATAGAAAATGGCACCATATGATTTCCTAGTGTTAAGACATAATTCATATTTTTATCCAGATATGCAATAATTAGTTTGTGTTATTGTGATGTGGATGCAATATGTTACATGCGGAATGGGTACAGTGGGTCTGATTCAAGTCTGGATGCAAATTGGCCATAATATACTTGTTCCTCCCGTATTTAGTTCAAAGCTTTTCTTAAGATATGGTACAATTTGTATAGGGGTGGAAATACTGTCTATAAATAATACTTTCTTTAATTATAGACACAGAAAACAAACTGAAGTATACACACGTGCATATGTATAATAATTTCACATCAGAAAGCACATATATTTTATTTGATCATAAATTAAAATAACAACTGGTAAAAATATATTAATAAAAAAAAAAAATCAAATATAATATTTCTATTTTTTCTTAAATTTTATTAAAGTAATTATCTAAAGAATTAACTCTTCTATGTGTACAGTGCACACAATGCAATTTGAAAATAAATCTCAAATGAATACAGTGGTTCTGTGATAGGTCTGAGATGTAATTTTTTAATTAAAGACTATGCTGTGTCGGTCATAACTATCATTCGGCATCTACATCTGTCCTGTACCTGGTGTAATAGAAGCGGCTATAAACAGGCATACATACGATAAACACAGGATTTGAAATAGATGCATCTGTGTGAACATGTCATTTCTGTACATGGTCTTCCCTCCTCCGTTTCTCCTTTCAAGTTGTAAGGGGTCATGTCAGATTCATGCGGATATGAGTTACGAGCAATAACATTCAGATGTATAAGTTTGGCTTCTGGGTACGCGCCATTCGAAATTACGCAAGACATGCTACGCAAATGGTCATGTATTCAGACCCAGTGTAGATCGGAAGTAATTTCTGCAATGCAAAATATCACAGCTGTTACGGCCTCAAACATGAACTCCTAGAACCTTTTGCAGCCGCCTTTCCCAAAGAGCTAGTATTGCTCACAAGTACTCAGATACCCCTAGGTCTTAACTCGTAGGCAGTAAGAATTTGTGTTTAGAGACTGTTGTGCAGGAGGTAGGAGGAGTACCGGCTATCGTGTAACAAAATTGCAAGAAAATTGCATCAATATACATCCTCTCACTTGTTTCAAAATATCTTCCAACTCGACACCTCCGATCTGCACAAGATCTGCGTTTCTCTTCCACTCTCATCACTTCCTCCCATTCCCGGTAACAGGACTTTCTTTGGGCTGCTCCCACTTTATGGAATTCCCTCCCTCGCACAGTAAAAGTTTCCTCTAGTCTTCAAACCTTTAAGCGTTCTCTGAAAACCCACCTCTTCATACAAGCTTATAATATTCCTCAACCACCCTCTTAATCTCCCTAGGTTACCCTATTACCACCCTCTACACAGCTAACACAAGACAACAACCCTCTCACCAACACAGTTGTGTGACTGAGCACACTGTCCACTAAATACTTTGTAACCTTTGCATTCTAGCTGTACAAATATACAATATGATGTAGCACTTACCCTTGTGCATCAAACCATTGTCCCAAAGATGGTAAGCTTGCGAGTAGGGCACACTTACCTCTACGTATGTATGTATGTATTACCCAGTATTGTTTTATTACTATTTGTTACCAATTGTAGCAGAATCTGCTGACGCTATATAAATAAATGTTGATGATGATGATGATTGTAGCGACTTGTTACAGCTGCACAGAGCATACCCAAGCGGTGCTTTTAATTTTGATTTGGGCAGGTGTGTCAGGGTGTTATGCCAAAACACATGAGTTTACAGAGCGCAGTATTGGCATTTGTAGAAGAACAGATGTATGCATGAGCCAATGGCTAAAGCCAATCAGAGGGAGGGTTTCCTTTTAAAGTACAGAGTAAGCTAGATTTCACTTTGGAAGTGAGATTACTGAAATTAAATAAAGGGTGGAAACAGTATAAAGTTTTAGGAGAATTTCTCTCTGCAAAAAATGTCAACGAATTGCTGTTCTCCACTATTCAGTTGCATGTTTTTTCTGCAAGTGACTGTCAGTTACCTCCCACAGATGTTGCCAACTCATGAATCTATGAAAGGATGGAAAGATAATAATTTGATCTGCAATGCACAGTAAGCATGTGCTGCTAATTGTTCATTCGACTGACATGTACAGTCAAGGCCAAAAGTTTTCAGAATGACACAAATATTATTTTTCACAAAGTCTGCTGCCTCTGTTTTTATGATGGCAATTTGCCTATACTCCAGAATGTCATGAAGCGTGATCAGATGAATTGCAATTAATTTCAAAGTCCCTCTTTGCTATGACAATGAACTAAATCCCTAAAAAAAACATTTTCAGTGCTTTTCTGCCCTGCCACAAAAGGACCAGTTGACATCAAGTCAGTGATTCTCTCGTTAACACAGGTGACAGTGTTGACGAGGACAAGGCTTGAAATCACTCTGTCATGCTGATTGAGTTAGAATAACAGACTGGAAGCGTTAAAAGGAAGGTGTTTTTTGAGATAATTGTTCTTCCTATGTTAACCATGGTAACCTGCAAGGAAACACATGCAGTCATCAATGCTTTATACAAAAAGGGCTTCACAGGCAAGGATATTGCTGCTAATAAGATTGCGCCTAAAACAACCATTTATCGGATCATCAAGAACTTCAAAGAGAGAGGTTCAATAGTTGTGAAGAGGGCCTCATGGCGCCCAAGAATCTCCAGCAAGCGCCAGAACCATCTCCTAAAGTTGATTTAGCGGTGGGATCGGGGCACCACCAGTACAGAGCTTGCTCGGTAATGGCAGCAGGCAGGTGTGAGTGCATCTGCATGCACAGTGAATTGAAGAATTTTGGAGGATAGCCTGGTGTCAAGAAGGCCAGCAAAGAAGCTACTTCTTTCCAGGAAAAACATCAGGGACAGACTAGTATTCTGCAAAAGTTACAGGGATTGGACTGCTGAGTGTCACGGTTGGCTTACAGGAAATTTATCCATAGGCTCTGCTGAACATGGGCACCCACGGGCACCGAGTCTATCAGACAGGTGGTTTCCACCAGGAACCCCCGTAAGGAGGTATGGTCTTGGCTGCACCAAGTCTGCAGGTCGCGGTTCCGTGAGTGAGCATACAGCAGAACGATGTGGGGGAGCCAGGTGAAGTGGATGGAGACGATGGAGTCCACAGATGAGTGGTATAAATACAGGCACAACAATAATATAGGCTCCTGGTCAGCAGCCAATGAGTCACTAGAAGAATAGGTGCTCTGTGGTATACAACGAGAGGACAGAGGCTGTCACTATGAAGTACTCTGGAGATGGTAATGGAAGTACTGGAGCAGCAAGAATTCAACACAGCCAGAGGCTGAAGGCTGACTGGAGTGGTGGAGGTAACTCGTAATAACAGCTGATGAGTACTAGATGAAATAGCAGCTCTGAACGGTAGTGATGAGAGAACTGGAGCTGTCAAAATAGAGTACACTGGAGGTGGTAATAGAGATACTGGAACAGCGATAGTTCAACACGGCTGCAGGCTGAGAGCAAACTGGAGTTGTGGAGGTAACCCGTGGTAACAGCTCATGAGACACAGATGTAGTAACGGCTCTGAGTGGTAGTGATGTGAGAACTGAAGCTGTCACGATGAAGAACACTGGAGATGGTAATAGAGGTACTGGAGCAGCGATAGTTCAACATGGCCAGAGACTGAGAGCAGACTGGAGTAGCGGAGGTAACCCGTGGTAATATCTGATGAGTCACAGATGTAGTAGCGGCTCTGAGTGGTAGTGATGAGAGAACTGAAGCTGTCACGATGATGTACACTGGAGACGGTAATAGAGGTACTGGAGCAGCGATAGTTCAACACAGCCAGAGACTGAGAGCAGCCTGAAGTAGCGGAGGTAACCCGTGGTAACAGCTGATGAGTCACAGATGTAGTAGCGGCTCTGAGTGGTAGAGATGAGAGAACCGGAGCTGTCACAATTAAGTACACTGGAGATGGTAAGTGAGGTACTGGAGCAGCGAAGGTTCAACACGGCCAGAGACTGAGAGCAGGCTGGAGTAGCAGAGGTAACTCGTGATAGCAGCTGAGGAGTCACAGGTGTAATAGTGGCTCTGAGTGGTAGCGATGAGAGAACCAGAGCTGTCACGATAAAGTACACTTGAGATGGTAATGGAGGTACTGGAGCAGCGATAGTTCAACACGGTCAGAGACTGAGAGCAGACTGGAGTAGCGGAGGTAACCCGTGGTAACAGCTGATGAGTCACAGATGTAGTAGCGGCTCTGAGTGGTTGTGATGTGAGAACTGAAGCTGTCACGATGAAGTACACTGGAGATGGTAATAGAGGTACTGGAACAGCGAGGGTTTAGCACAGACCAGGAACTGAGAGCAGACTGAAACACAGGCAAACCACAAGGAGCCAAAGGCTGCAGGAAGTGAGCTTGAAGAACAGGCATCAGACAGGTGAATCCAGGAGGTTTAAATAGTGTTCCAGAAGTGCTTAGCCAATGAAAAAGAAGGAGGAGGTCCTGAAGTGCAGTAGGCTTGCACCTGCACAGATCTGAATATAGCTGAATGAATGAACTGGAGAATGTCTGATGCTGGGACATGGCAGTTTCCAGATGAATGGACTGCAGGTAACGAGACAGGTATTATCTGTGGGACCGAAGCGTTACACTGAGGACTGGGGTAAAATAATTTTCTCTCATGAATCCCCTCTCAGATTGTTTGGGGCATCTAGAAAAGCGCTTGTCCGGAGAAGGAAAGTTCTGTGTCATGTGTCAGTCCTGTGTCATGCAAACAGTAAAGCATCATGAGACCATTCATGTGTGGGGTTGCTTCTCAACCAAGGGAGTGGGCTCACTCTTAATTTTGCCTAAGAACACAGCCATGAATAAAGAATGGTACCAAAACATCCTCAAAGAACAACTTATCTCAACCATCCAAGAACAGTTTGGTGACGAACAATGCCTTTTCCAGCATGATGGAGCACCTTGACATAAGGCAAAAGTGATAACTAAGTGGCTCGGGGATCAAAACATCGAAATTTTGGGTCCAGGGCCAGGAAACTCCCCAGACATTAATCCCATTGAGAACTTGTAGTAAATCCTCAAGAGGCAGCACGGTGGCTTAGTGTTAGCACTTCTGCCTCACAGCACTGTGGTCATGAGTTTCATTCCCGACCATGGCCTTATTTGTGTGTAGTTTGTATGTTCTCCCCGTGTTTGCGTGGGTTTCCTCCGGGCACTCCAGTTTCCTCCCACAATCCAAAAACATACTGGTAGGTTAATTTGCTGCTATCAAATTGACCCTAGTTTGTGTCTGTGTGTGTGTTAGGTAATTTTTTTGGAGGTGAGGGATCCATATTTAGAGCCAGAATTTAATGCATGAGAAGGTACAGACGATTCATGACCTTGGTGAGCACTTTCTTTTACACTGAGCATTCTAGTATAAGCAGTAGCAGGACCATTGCTTGGAAAAAGTGTCCATTGCCTGTTTCTTTCATTGCCACTGTAATCTCTCTTGGGGCAGGGACTGATGTGAGTGTGTTCTCTGTATAGAGCTGTGGAATTAGTGGTGCTATATAAATAAATGATGAAGATGATGATGATGAAGAGGTGGGTGAACAAACAAAAACCCACAAATTCTGACAAATTCCAAGCATTGATTAGGAAGGAATGGGCAGCAATCAGTATGTGGCTCAAAAGTTAATTGACAGCATGCAAGGGCGAATTGCAGAGATCTTCAAAAAGAAGGGTCAACACTGCAAATATTGACTCTGCATAAACTTAATGTAATTGTCAATAAAACCTTTGACACTTATGAAATGCTTGTAATTTTACTTCAGTATACCATAGCAACATCTCACAAAAAGGTCTAAAAACACTGAAGCAGCAAACTTTGTGGAAACCATTACTTGTGTTACTCTCAAAACTATTGATCATTACTGTATACTGTGCTTCTGTCAAGAAAAATGTATTTAATAATAAGCTTGACGTGATGTGATATTTCCTTAAAGTGAAAAAAGATGAAAACAAGATTTAATTTTATATTTAATAAAGTAGGGAATTATGTTCTGAGATGTTTTTAATTCAATTAAAGTTTATTTAAAATTGTGTGTATTGCTTATTTATTTACTCTTTTACTGATGTTAGTACCGATAACATCATAAACTATATGGAGCACATGATGATTGCCATTCAGAAAGCACACATGTGCACAGTTTTGTCAAATAAGCACCACCTGCCGTTTGAAACCTGTATTACATGATTTTTCTTCTTGGGAAAACCTCCTGATTGAACTTTGGAAATGACATGCCTACATGGTCTGATTTCCTACTTCAACTTATTGCACGAGAAAAGCTACAGATGACTTCATATATGTCATCTGGGTTGGGGTAGAACATTTTCCACATACAAGAGGTCTCATCTTTTGGCTCAGCATATCTCGCAACGTGCTTATAAAGAGCTTGTGTGGTACTGTTTACTGCATTATTGCTTCAACACAATCAATATTATCTTTTTCAAGTTGAATCATGCATTATCGTCATCCTCATTATCATCATCTCCACCATCATCCTCCCTGAAACTCTAGTAAAGTAGTAAATTAGAATGTAGACTCCTCAATTTGTATTTCTAAATCATGATTAATCATCTTCACATTTCAAAATGGTGAACAAATTGGGAAAGAGGGTACAAGCTGTTCTATAGTGTCGAGCTCTGAATTGTCAGACGGACAGTTCATGGACACTCTTAGACTCTCATCAGAATTCTATGAAGGCTCAATTGGTTCTTCTTCATCCTCAGTGTGCTTTTTCTGTTTTGGAGGTGAGGGATCCATATTTAGAGCCAGAAATTAATGCATGAGAAGGTACAGAAGATTCATGACCTTGGTGAGCACTTGCTTTTGCACTGAGCATTCTGGTATAAGCAGTAGCAGGACCATTGCTTGTAAAAAGTGTCCATGGCCTGATTTTTTCATTGCCACTGCAGTTGTATTGGATGTTGATTATCATGTTTTGTTTAATTAATAAAATCATCACAACTATTATTATTATCACTATTGTTTTCGGAGGTATCATCAAGCATTTTTGGAACACCATGTCTAAGGCTTTCTTCTTACAATTTTACATTTTACAATAGAAGCAGCACTACTGCCATAGCTAATACTAAGGTGCTCTTGTTCAATTGACTAATCCATGACAACACCAGTAAAACTATGTACTGCAGTCTCACTATAAAAATGGCTTCATTTACTCATTTTTAGCACTCTGTCTATATGTTGTTCTTCCATCCAACTGACTCTCAATCTGTGACATCTGTCACACAATACTGCTTAGATAAAATTGACATGTTTACAACACAAAGTATGTAATCGTCACTCACAGCAGCTCATTTAAATATCCTGTGTTGCATCAAGAAGTCTAGTTTTGGCAGATGGCATCAATATAAGGTGTATATCAGTGTCTAGGCATGTTTAGCTGGGAACACTACAATATTTTCAGATCCTCATGTGCTTTGGCTTTGCATCTGGATTTCATTAAAAAATGTGAAAACAGGTAAAACCATGTATTTTTTAGCTGTTTTTTTTCCTACATTAGTATTTATATAATTAACATTCATTTACAATCTATTTTTTAATGACCACCTTACAACTGTCAACATTTTCACAAATATGAATCAAAGGCTGCAGTGAGCTGGGTAGCTACAAATGGTGTCAGAGCAGTGGAACAAATACAGTTTAATAAAATATTTGAACCCTATGAAATAGAGTAGCAGAGCACTAGCTGATAGGACTGTCATTTTAGAAAAGAAGATTGACCAAGGTGAGCCTCACCCAGAAATGAAATTGTAGGAGAAAGATTAGGGTGTCAGGAACCCCTCTAGCCGATACTGCACAACCCGGAGTCTGCTCTGCCAGTCAGGTGTTCACTGGAGCCCCTAGTGGTGGGGACAGACTTGGCCGCAGACTGACAGAGGGTCATGAAGTGCGTACCGGCTGGGGAGAACTCAGGAAAGCGGAGTGAGGTCCAAGCACGGGTCAAGGGCTGGCAGCAGACAGCAAATCCAATAAACCAAGCCGAGGTCAGGGGTCACTTGCTAGGAAGAATCGTCAGAAAACACGCCAGGAGTCGAGGTCACGAGCAAATCAGCATAAACGAAGGTATAAGCCAAACGGTCAGGGGCACAGGCAAAAGACAAATCCAGAGGACAGGCAGGGGTCATACACGGTAATCAGAGATCCAAAAGGCTTAACACCAGGAAAATAGCAGCAGGCAGCAACACAGTGAACTAGAAGCTATAACTGGCAGGGAGGCTAAGTCCTCTCTGCCTTATATACAGAGACTCTCCAATCAGAGCTTAGCTCTGTAATTGCGCACTTGCTCACCTGATAATTGATAAATTAGCCCGCAGGCTTGCCATACTGTTGCGCACACGCCCGGCTGCCCCGTAATGCTGGGACGTGGCGCTGACCTGAAAAGCGTCCGACCGCTGCTACGGCAACGGTTGGCTGGCCCCCAGAAGTGACGTCCCGGTCATCATAGCAACGGCTGGGACGCGGGTAGCAGAGTCGCGACAGCTGGGCACCGCCGCGGCTTGTAACATAGGGTTGCAATATTTTCAGCATTAGATAGTATGTGTGACACAATGTAGAGAGTCAGTAATAAAAGCTAATTAGATGGATAGCAGCATCAATAGAAATTATAGACAAGTAGGTGAAAGTGGGATGCACTCAGGAGTTAAGGGGTGAGAGAAAAACCACCAACCTATTTGTAATTCTCAACATAAGATAGCATGTGTGACACAACTTGAAGATAAACCTCATTCACCTCATTCTGCTCTGCCCTCTCCCTGGCTAAACAATCCTTCTTTAAGTCCCTGATTTCCTCTCAGTCCTCCAATCCCCGCTGCCTCTTTGCCACATTCAACTCCCTCCTCTCTCCCCCCCTCCTGTCCCGCCTTCCCTCTCTGCTTCCGACTTCGCCACTTTTTTCTCCTTCAAAATTGAGACCATCCGACTAAACATCTCTTCCTCCCATCCCTCTCCCGTCCCCCTCATCCCTTCTTTCTCCGACAACCTACTCTGGTGCTCCTTCTGCCCCACTTCGGGTGAAGAAGTTCACTCCCTCATTCTTTCCTCTCCACCCTCGACCTGTCCTCTCGACCCTATCCCCTCTCACCTCCTTCGCTCTCTCTTTCCCACTGCCTGCTCTTACCTTGCACACCTTTTCAACCTATTACTTTCCTCTGGTGTAGTTCCCTCTTCATTTAAACATGCTTCTATCTCTCCTATCCTCAAAAAACCTAATCTTGACCCCCACCTCTCTTCCTAACTATCGCCCTATCTCACTTCTACCCTTTGCCTCCAAATTATTTGAGTGGGTTGTCTATAACCACCTCACTAGACACCTCCTGGACAATTCCCTCCTCGACCCTCTCCAATCCAGTTACCGCCCCCTCCACTCCACTGAAACTGCCCTGGCCAAAGTTACTAATTGCCTACTTTCAGCCAAATCCAAGGGTCACTTCTCCCTGCTCATCCTCCTTGACACCGTGGACCACCCCCTCCTGCTACAAACACTTCTCTCTCTTGGCCTCTCTGGATCTGTCCTTGCCTGGTTCAACTCATACCTCGCTAACCGCTCCTTCTCTGTATCCACGTCTGGCTCCTCCTCCACCCCCTTCCCTCTCCCTGTTGGTGTCTCTCAGGGCTCTGTTTTTGGCCCTCTACTCTTCTCGCTTTACACCTCCTCCCTGGGGGCTCTCATCTCCTCCTTCGGTCTTCAGTATCACCTTTATGCTGACGACATCCAACTCTACATCTCCTCGCCTGATCTCTCCTCCACCCTCCTCTCTCGTGTATCCAAATGCCTCTCTGCCATTTCCTCCTGGATGTCCTCGCGCTTTCTCAAAATAAACATCTCCAAAATTGAACTCATTGTCTTTCCTCCCCCTAGACTCCCCTCCCACCACAGCCTCTCTATCACTGTTAACAATACCACCATCTCCTCTGTCACCCAACTCCGCTGCCTGGGCGTTACCCTCGACTCCTCTCTCTTCTTCGCCTCCCACATTCAATCCCTTGCCCAAGCCTGTCGCTTCCAGCTACGCAACATTGCCCGCATCCGGCCCTTCCTCTCCCAAGATGCCACCAAAACTATCATCCACGCATTCGTCATCTCCCGCTTTGATTACTGCAACCTCATTCTTACCGGCCTTCCCCATTCCTATCTTGCCCCCCTCCGCTCTATACTCAACGCGGCTGCAAGACTCTTCTTCCTTTCTCGCCACTCCTCGTCTGCCTCCCCTCTCTGGCTTGCCCTACACTGGCTCCCCATTCCTTACAGAATCCTTTTCAAACTCCTGACCGTCACTTACAAGGCTCTATCCCAGTCTACTGCCTCCTATATCTCTAACCTCCTCACCATTCACACCCCTGCCCGCTCCCTGCGCTCGGCCAATGACCGTCGCCTCTTCTCCACTCTGATCACCTCTTCCCACTCCAGAATTTAAGACTTCTCCCGTGCTGCCCCCTTAACTGGAACGACCTAGCTCACTCCGTCCGTCTTTCTCCCAATCTGTCCTCCTTCAAGAGGGCACTGAAAACGTACCTGTTCCTAAAGGGCTATCAACCTTCCACCTAACCCCTCATCTCCTCCGCCTGTTCTCCCTTCTCTCCTCCCAGCCCCCCTGTTCTTTCCCCACTTACTTCAACTTGCTCCCTTTGTGCCTGAGTTCTGTCTAACCTCCCTGAGGATGTAAGCTCATTTGAGCAGGGCCCTCTTCCCTTTGTTCTCCATACCTGTTCTTCTGCTCCGTCTTTACTTCATTAGCCTGCCTGAAATCTCTGAAGTTTTGGTATTTTATGTTTATTGCTTGTAATGTTTCACCTTGTTTAGTCTACTGTTTGTGCTGTGTACGTTGCTGCGAAACTCTTGCGGCGCCTAATAAATAAAGGATAATAATAATAATAATAATAAACCTAGGTGGCCTGAACCCAGAAGTAAAGTGGTTAATATTTTAAATGTTAGACAGAATGTGTGACACATTGTAGAAAGGTAATAAAATAATCTCATTAGAAGGCAAAGAAGCGGCATCAATAGACATTTAATAAAAGTGTTAGGAGCAGCAGGTCATTTCTGTTTTCTTTTTGGCTGCTGCAGTGTTGATGTCAGCCTGGGTGTGATCACATGAAATCCATTTACCTGAAGATTAATCTGACACCTGCCCTGATTTCACTGAACCACTGTCGGTTATAGCGTTCACACACTTGCTTCTCTATGCTCCTGTTCCTGTGTATATTCTGTTTTTTGTCTGATACCAAGTTTTGAAATCTGCCTGTGACCTGACCACCCCTGATTGCTGCCTGGCTTAACCTTATTGCTTGTGACCTTCATTACGTCTATTGCTGAATGGATGTCCCTTTTTTCCTGGTGTTTAATTCTGCCTATCATCTGTGATACCAATTCCTAGCCACAGGACGAAGGTGCCTGCTATCTGCTCCATTTGACCTTCCTCTGTCAGCTGTGTTTCACTATCCAGATTTATGGTTCGATCTTGCCTTTGCACATTCCCTTGCACTGTGTGTTGCTCTCCAGTGCCATCCCCACACAGTCCACAACTGGCATTACATCAATCATCTACTCTACACTGCTAAGTTGTTATACTGATGGAGGTTGGTACTACATCCTACTGCAACTCGGTACATCTACTTAATCTGGTTCAGGTGAATGGTGTTTCCCTGTTGCCATAGAGATCTCTGCATAGCATCCCACTACAAAGTCCTCTGTGGTGCCCATCTACCATAATTAAGTTAGCACTACTTGAGATGAAGTCCTGGTGACAACAAAGTACTGGTGAACATTTCTTGTTCCACGGGAACGGGTGCTGCTAAAGGTGAAGCTCTCATCTACAACTGGTTCTGATAACTTAACTGTTAGGTTGAGTCTTGACAAAAAGAAGAAATGCTGCTGCTGATGACAATACATCTACTCAGTGGACTGTCATGGTCATGTAGTCTTTTGCTTGACCAATTCCACTTGACCACATATCCGTAGCTAAATTGATAGTCAGTACAATGGCATTTTCTAAGTACTGAGTGACTTTTTGTGTAACCAGGCGGCACAGCTGAAGAATTGCTGTTCAGGAGAAATAGAATCAAATTTGAGTTTCGGTGGCATAGGCACATGACCTCAACTAATCTGGTAAAACCGATGCATTGATGGTGGAAACTGAATGCACATCCAATGCTAACATAACTGTCAAGCTTTAGTGATCTGCTGTGCAACAGGACGCTGACTGTCATACTTGGTTCCTCTTGCTTCACAGACAATTGTTATTTAAAACTATGCTTACACTTCTTGGTACTCTTCTGTATTGAAGTTTCACTCCCAGCAGTAGCAGCCTTAGTACACATGGTTGCATCTTGGGAATCATGGATTACATTAGGGGAGTCAGTTTGCATTTAAAAATTGGATGCTGAACTGCATACTAATAATGATGAGGTTGATGATGAAGGTGTTGATAGTGCAGATTGCATGAGGTGTCTAGCCATTCTGCTGCTAGCTGATGCTGGGCTGCTTGTTACTATACATGAGTTTCCACCCTTTGATAAACTACTTTAATAAACTTGCTGAAAATTACATAACAGGAAGGAGGTGCCTAGATGATCAACGTCCCTACCTATACTTACTGTGGCATCACAAAGACTACAGATGCCTTGATGAATATTGTCTGGGTTGTGATAAAAATATTTACACACTCAAGAGGTGCATTTTTTGGTCTTGTGTTCAGGCATGACAATGCACTTATTATGGGTAAGAGTTGGCACTACTGGTTGCTGCCTTACTTGGAAACAATCCACATCATCCACCTCATTATCTTGTTCAAGTACAATACATTCAGATCCACAACTGTCCCCCTCATCCTCTAACACATTAATAAGTTCCAAAGTAGCATCTTCAATTTCTTTGTCTAAATCATCATCATTACTACTCACCCTCACATTTCCAAATGGTTGAGAAATTGTGGAAGGAGTCTTCTCTATAATTACAGTGTCAGAATCTGACATTTCAGACTCACATATAGCACTCATGGACAACCTTAGACTTTACTCAGGATTCTGTGAATGCCCAATTTGTTCTTCAGCCTCACTGTTCTTTTCATGCACTGATATGACTGTTTTGGAGGTGACATACCAACACTAAGAGTGAGAAGGTGATACATGGGAAGTTACAGAAGATGTATGACTGTGTTGGGCACTTTCTTTGCAATGGGCATTCTAGTATGTGTAACAGCAGTAGCAGGGCCACGAATAGCAAAAAAGTGGGCATGTCTTTTCTTACCAATGCAGGTGGTGTATGAAATGCTACTTTTTATTTGTCTACTAATTAGTTCAGATGGCACTGATACTGCCCCCAACACAATTGATTTTAGATTAGAACACTGGATTTTAAAAGCAAGAAAAAATACTTTTTGTTCACTCCTAATTAGTTTCTAATATAATTTTACTACAGTAGACACTGATTTCTCCGAACAGCTAATCTCTCTATCTACAGTATATAAGCTTAATGCAATACACCGTGAATAAACCACTTCTGTCACACTCTATACAAGTCTATACAATGTTGATGTTTGCCCAATATTTGGATTGTACTTATTTATTTGGCTTATTACATAGACTAGAAACGAGGTGTAGCAGACAATGTATAAGGCACCGGGGAGTGGATAAACCCAACTTTGGGGCTAAGATCTAAATCACCTCTGGGAGGTGGATGAAATGTGAATTTTTGCATTAGTCTTGTGAAAATCAGGAAGAGCTCTAATTTAGCCAACTGCTGCCCAGTGCAACTTCTTCTACCTAAGAAAATGATATAAAAAAAAAGATTGCAATAGATTAGAAGAATTCATAGGAACACAATGTCAACAGTATCACATCTTAGTTGAGTATCTATCTTGCGTTCATTAATCAAGCGTTATTGTACTATCTACAATTCCATCCAATTATCTATAGGGTTGCTAAATCCACTCTGTAATTACCTAAACCAAATATAGGCAATCTGTGTCCATTTAGTTCTTGAGGAATTCGTAGTCCTAGCATGTCATGGCTTGGATTTGGACTTCTAGTTCCACAACAGCTGAATGGCTACATGTTACTACATCTGGTTAAGGCAGGACATACTGGGACTTTTATTTTCACAGCAATAGGGGGTCCATACCTTCTTTTAATCTATGATAGTAGGAAACGACAATAGAACAATCTGCAATGGAGAAGTTTAACCATAATGCAAAGGATAGATTATCAATTGATAGCTCTTCACCTGAGCATGAATAATAAATGCAATTCTGGAACACTGTAAGAATTAATTTTGCATTACATTGTTCAATCTATAGTAGGAAATGTAACAAATTAGAGATTATCTCAAGAGATGCAATTTCCCTACGCTTTCAGAACTCGATAAGGAGATGCTAGACCGACTTTTCACTATACAGGAACTAAAAGAAGCCATTGCTTCCACACCAACTGGTAAAAGTCCAGGGCCAGATGGATTCACTATTAGCTACTATAAGATGTTCGGCCAGGTGTTAAAGTCATTAAGTTAAGTCAGGCTTCTCCTGACAGTTTCCCGAAGCACACATTACAATTATCCCTAAAGATGGAAAAGACCCCTCCCTGTGCTCCAGTTATCCTCCGATATCCCTATTAAAGGTAGATTTTGTGAAAATGACGGCAAACCACCTGATGTTAGGAACAGCAGGTAACTGCTGTTTTGTTTTAGGCTGCTGCAGTGTTGTTTTAGCCTGAGTGTGATCACCTGAACTCCTCTCACCTGCAGCTCTATCTGACACCTGCCCTGATTGGCAACTACTGGCTCATATACATGTCAGCTTCACTCTGCCTTTGCTGGTTATAGCGTTCACATGCTTTCTTCTCCGTGCTCCTAGTTCTGTGATTTTTCTGCCAGTTTCCTGATTGATACCCGTTATGATCTCTGCCTGGATACCGACCTTGCTTGTTACCCTGACCTCTGCCTGAGTACTGACCTTGCTTGTTTGCTCGTGATCTTTACCTCTGCCTGAATAATGACTTTGCTTGTTTGCTCGTGGCCCTGACCACTGCCTGGATTCTGACTCTGCCTTTTCATCTAAGAGATCTACTCCCTGTAGCAGGATTGTGGTGCCAGCTATTCGCTCCATCAGACTCACCTGTGTCTGCAGTGTTTCACAGTACAGATTTACTGCTCCATCTTGCTCCAGTATTTTCCCTGACTCTGTGCTGCTCTCTAGCTCCATCTCACACAGGCCTCAGCTGGTACCACACCATCCTCTACTCAACACTGCCAATTTGTAATACGGGTGGAGGTTGGTACTGCATCCTGTTACTGCTTTATTCGATCCAGGAGTATCTCTGCTCAGCATCCCACTGTCTAGTCCTCTGTGGTGCCTACCTACCGGAGTTGAGTTATCACTACTCGAGAATAAGTCCTGGGGACAACCGAGTACATGTGAACATATCTGGTTCTTTGGGAAAAGGGGTTGCTATCGGTGAAGCTCTCGTCAACAACAGGTTCTGATAACTCAACTTATATAGTGATTCGTGACACCTAAAAACCCTCCTACCGGACCTAATACATAGCGACCAAGTAGGTTTTGTCCCAGGCTGTGAGGCACGAGATAACACCACCAAGATTATTGACTTGATGCACCACATAAAAGGAGGTCATTCTCTTACCCTATTGTTATCCACTGACACTGAGAAAGTCTTTGACAGGGTGGACTGGCAATTCCTACAAGGCGTGCTGAAGCACATAGGACTGAGTCCAATTTGTCTTCATAGAATCCTTTCCCTCTAAAAAAAAAAAACAACTGCGCGTATTAAGATTAATGGCTCTCTCTCTGACCCATTTTCCATTTACAATGGCACAGGTCAGGGATGCCCATTGTCCTCGTTTATTTTTGTCCTATATATGGAGGCACTTGTCCGGTCGATTAGAAAAAATCCTGATATTTCTGGGGTAAGGGTGGGGACAGAGCCCAAATTGTCACTCATCGCAGATGACCTATTAGCAAAAATAACCAACGCCTTAATCTCACTACCCAATTTAATGCTTGAATATGAAAGGTTTGGGACACTGTCCAATTTTAAAATCAACTAAACCTGAACCTCTCCATCCCACCGCTCATTGCGGAAGGTCTTAAAAACTCATTCCCCTTCACCTGGCATCCCTCTCAAATTAAATACCTGGGGGTACTGCTATCAGAAGACTCTCCATTTTATACAAAATTAATTTTGTCCCATTGATCCCCAAATTTTGAGCAGACTTTGGCCGCTGGCATTCTCTGGGCTTCTCATGGCTAGGGAGGATAAATATTATCAAAATGAATATTGTTCCAAAGATCTTATACCTTCTCCAAACCCTCCCAATACATATTTCTCCCCGATCCTTCTTAGATCTACAAAGAATGATACGCAAATTTGTTTGGGCTGGTAAGCCACCTAGGTTTTGTCATGACATTTTATATAGGCGGAAGACTCAGGGGGGCTTTCAGCTCCCTCACTTTGCTAAATATTATCAGATGGTACTTCTAAACATCGTGATGGAGTGGACTAGAACGACACCCTTTAAGCAGTGGATTCATATTGAAGAACATGCAATGGGGGTCTCCACAATTATATTTCCCTGGTTTGCCAAACTCGCACACACTTCACATCCCACAGTTGGGCCCACTCTTCAGTGTTAGGCCAGACTCCGAACTTTAAAATTTATATCATACCCACTATCGCCTCGTACTCCCCTGACTTGCCTATACTGACTTCACACTCAGACTTACACCAGGGGCTTTTGGATCTTCGTACACAGACAAGATGCTTTGGAATGGACAGCTTGTGGTTAATGGCCGAGTACATGCCTTCTCTCTCTTACAGGACAGACTAGGCCTATCTGTTTTAGAGTTTTGATCGTACCTGCAAATTAGACACTATATACAATCGAGAGATGTTATGGAGGGCTTTGAGGAGTTGTGCTGCATCTCCACCGAACCCAAACATACCATCTCAAAGATATACCAAATACTCATTGTTAACTTATACTCCAAATTACCTGTTTATGCCAGTACTTGGGACAGAGAATTGTGGAGAGAAACCTCTGAATAATTTTGGGCTAAAACTTTACAATACATGATGGCAAGCTCCTCTAGCCTCTCTGTGGTGGAAACGCAATACAAGGTCCTCTCCCATTGGTACAGATGCCCTTCTCAACTTAGCAAAATGCTCCCGAATTATCTCGCGGTCGTGTTAGAGATGTGGTTCTGGACCAGGAACCACCTTCCACATTTTGTGACATTTTGTAGTAAGGTGAAAACTGTTACAGAGAAGATTTTAGGCACCTCGACTCCAGATGGACCAGACTTCTGGTTATTTAGTATCTCAAATATACCAATTTCTCAATACAAAAAATCCTTAATTCGACATCTATGTAATGCCGCCTTAGCAGTTGTCCAAGTCCACTGGTGGTCTCCTGTACTGCCTGACATATGGGAGTGGTTTAGACGGATATACTTCTCCATCCAAAAGGGGGTCACTGAAGACACGGCAATATGGCTATGATGGCTTGAATTGAAAGAATCCACGTCTTACCGCTCTCTTATCGACTCGGGTTAACTATTCTCAGTTGAGATCTGAATGTTGATAGATGCTTATCCGAGAGGTCACGTTACATGTAAACCCTGTGGACACTCTCTCTTTTATCTGGGCTTTATACACCTCAAGGAGTTACCCCCTCCCCTATCCACTCTTACCTCCCTTCTCTTTAACTTTTCTTTGTCTTCTGTTATGTCTGTCATTACATCTTTATATAATTGTTCTGTATTGCATATTCGTAAAAAATGAAGTTATTTTACTGTGGCTTAGATTATGAATCTTATCTGTGACTCTAAGTTTGAAACATGCCTTACTTGTTACATGTACTTCATGTTTGTACAAATTTTGAAGATTTAATAAAATCAAATTACACAAAATTAAAGTAAACCTTCTGTGATGTGATCTGACTCCTAGTTTCGAATAAGGTTACACTGTAAAAAGTGGCCAACCCCTTTAAGGTTTATTACTTAATAGTTAGTTTATAAGTGAAATGTTATTAGTTTCCTATATTATTTCATGTACTAATGAAGCAGTATTTATTAGACTGAAAATGCATTTATAAGATTTGACAAGCAGATACATTTCTGTCACAGTTTTTAAAATATAACTTACAACAAATAGAACCATCAATTTCAGCATTTATTTGCAGAATCTGATAAATGTATATGGGTCCGATAATCAGCTGAACCCATAGGATCATTTCCAGTGAGATGTCGATTAGGATAAAAAATACATTCAATACATTACAGTGACCACTAATCCACCTGCTGGAGAGAATCTGAGTATTTGCCAAGGCTTATTTAAATGACAAAACCATATTTGATAAGACCTGAGATGACCACATGCAAAATGTGGTGCTGGTGAAGGGAAAATCCAAGAGGCATGGCTAAGTATATAAAAATGTCAAAAAATGTCTGATGGCAAAGTAAGAACTACATTACCTAGGGCAATGTGTGGAAAGAATGGGTTAGACCAGAACAAGAGAAGGTAGAAGCATTCTGGCCCTGGCCCTGGCTAATGACACAGAGACAGGTATTAGCATTCTTAGAGACTGCAAGATACTAGAGATGATTTGTTCCTGATATTAGCACTGTAGTAAAGCTCTTGATAGATCTCTATAATAAACAGCACCCCAAAGTAGTGGAGTGGACACCCACTTGTGAGTTGACATTACAAATGTTGAAAAGGGCCCTGGCACGTGATCCAGTATTGGGGGTGTAAAAGTATAATAAGGAATGTACAAACTGATGCATCCAAGTACAGCCTTGGAGCAGTACTCATCCAGGAGGGTTTTGACAGACAGAGGCACTCAGATCGTGTTGAACCGAGAAGCGGCTTATGCCACTATTGAAAAGGAGGGTTTGAAAACTGTTTGAGCTATGAATAAACTTGAGCCGTAATTGTATGGCTAGATTTTCACAGTGGTTACTGAACACAACCATTTAAAATGGATACAGCACATCTGGGGAATTTTGCAGGTAATTAGATAAAGGAATTGAGTTAATTGAGCCTCTAAATACCATTACTATTAAGATTCTACTTGTTCCTCTGAGACATTTTTCACTAGATTTCTGTGCTACTGTGCCAAACTAATTGAAACACATACTTTAATCCTTAGGCTGTCCTACATTGCACCCAACTCCCTGAGTAAGTGGTCTGCCAGCAGGATGTAGTCTGCATTCATAATGTCAACATTAAAAATGTCTACACCATAATGACAAAATGTCTACACTGCTATAATGTCGACTACCAAAATGCGTACATGTTTATAATGTCTACACATTTGAAATGTACCATAATTTACACATGCAAAATGTCAACATCTAAAACGTTGACACAACATTGTCGACGCGACCATAATGTCTACACATTTAAAATATCGACATACATAATATCAATACACGCAAATTCTCAGTCATAATGTCTACACTGTTGTAACCAATAAATAACTGCTTAACCAACCCTAGTGCTGCCAGTCTTTTGCCGGGGGGGGGCGAAAAGCGGCTGTTTTACTATTACCAGCACTAGGCCTGAGCTGGTGGCGCTTTTAGTGTCAGTACAGTCATATATATATATATAGACACTAAGAGCTCATTTGCGCCTGGTGCTCTTAGGAGCTACTATTGCGTTGTGTATGAGTTTTCATTTTGCTAAGCCAAGGATTTATTACAGGGGAAAAGGATGCCTGGATCTAGGTGAGAAATAAAGAGGGTGAAAGAGGGATTTTCAGGAGAGAGGGGGATTATTTCAGATAAAATACATTTTATATTGTGTCTGTTTTGTTTACATTTTCCTTGGTGTACTACAGGTCCCAGCAGGCCCTGGGTGTCAGAGCTTACAGGTGCTTGTAGTACTACAAGCATCAGCATGCCCAAACACTTAATGGCAGCCTGGGCATGCTGGAACCCCTAGTAAACCCGGAACAAAATGGATTTATACTTTTAATAAATTAAAATTACCCCACACCCACCGCCCCAGGGGTGTGAGAAGAGCCCTAGTGCTCTCAGCACGGGGCTAGTTAAACCTAAGGATTTCACCATCCCGTCGCAAGACAGATACACACTCCCCGCCCCTACTTACCCCACATCTTCATATCCATCATTCGCCATCCTTATTAATTGTATCAGTTTATCCGCACACATATTTTACAATAACAGCCAATCCCTCGTATATTCCTTCAACCTCTTTTTAAACATATCCAGCCAGAAGTACATCTATTCTTTTTAATGTGTATCATATTTCATTCACTCAGTTTTAACCACTCCCCCATATTCCCGGCCTATCAACTTTCAATCCCCCGCCCCCCCCCATCCAATCAGGCTATCGCAATCCCCTTAAATACCGGCCCACCATATCCATACGGTCACTCCTTGAGAAAGTCCATAGGACGAAACGCGTCGGAGCCCGACACTCCTGCATAAACTCCATTGTATACCTGCTTGTCATCCAGTACTCTCGATGTAAGTGCTATATTACCGTTGTAATAAACTGCCTTGAGATACTTCACCATATAGTCTTTTCATTTCCACCCACGCCACGATCCACGCATGCGCGATTGGTAGCGTAACATAGGACCCGGGTCATCACCCGCAACGTCATCATGAAGCGCTTGTTCGCTCACTACACTGACCTACTCTTTGGCGTGCTTAGCAACCATCGCACTTCCCACAGCGGAACACTATCAATGCATTCAACGGATCGCAGACACACACCAACGGCCAGGAATCCTGACAACATATCAACTACACACATGCGCGCTTCCTAGCGCCACAAGGTAATTACATAATCACGTCATCCATTGTGATTCCTGACATCAGACCATCTGCACTCATGCGCGCTTCCTAGCGCCACAAGGTAATTGCATTACCTCCTCATTTATGGTATTGAACCACCCATAGGCGCACAATCGCCACAGATATCGCCATCCAGCTGCACTCTACGTACCACTCAGACTGTCATTCTTGAAACCAATTTTTGTTATTGTTCATCTCTTCTGACAATACTGTGCATCCACATATTATTGTATTGATTATTGTATAGGTTTTTGTCCCATGCTCATGCATATCTCCACAGCACCTTATCATAGTGCTATATACCCCCACTGTTTGCTTAAGACATACTCCACTCACCCTCAGGCTCTACTACACCCCATTACTGATATCAGTATTTGAGCGCATCTAGACCATCCTTTTTCAATTAGGAACATGTAGACATCTTGTTGGTCAACATTATAACAGTGTAGAAATTATGATATAGTGTCAATAAAGGTGTACAATATATATATATATATACATATATATATAATATAAATGTCTAGTGGCGCGTGTGTGTGTGTGTGTGTGTGTGTGTGTGTGTGTGTGTGTAAAAAATAAAACCAAGCTGCAGTGCCACCTGCTGGGCGGAGTTATACACTGACCTACTAAATTCTTAGTGTGTGTGGAAAAAAAAATTCAGAAAGGGCTGAAATTTGGTATACTAAGATGTTTTTAATTTGTTAATTTAATTTGTTAATTGTTAAAAGTGTTTACAAAGATTTAAAAAATATATATATATTTCTTGAAGGAGAAGTGACAGTTGGGAGTGGTTGGTGGTTGACAGGGGTGACAGTGGGGAGTGGTTGGTGGTTGCCGGGGGTGACAGAGTGAGAGAAGTGTGATACTCAGGACCGCTGAGCGAGATCCCTGTGTCTGGATAGACATCTGGACAGATGTGGCGATGAAAATGAAGGATGAGGTGATGGAGAAGAATGATGAGCTGGTGACATGTGGACAAAACCACGTTAAAAAAGGGCGCTGACGTCGGGAAGAAACGCTCTTCCCCTGAGGAGGCCTGGGCTATGGCCCAAATGCATGACAAGAACCTTTTTAACACCTTAAGTAGCTTGATTTGACTAGAATGCATGAGTATCATGCACGGGTTAACTTGTATGTATGTATGTATGTATATATATATATATATATATATAATATATATATATATCTCTTGTGACAAGAGCCCCCTACTGCAGGAGCACACGCGAACAACGTCTTCCTTTTTATGTGGCTTTATTGGCAGGATGATAATATTTTGATACCGTATACTTTCACAGCAATTATGGAGACCCTAAACGCTTGCTATACATAGACCAGCTCTCTGTCCAGATTAGCCAGGTAGCCCAGAGTAAATCTCCCTGAATAATGAGACAAGCAGGGTTTTATACCTGACACTCCTCCCACAGGCCTAGCTTGATGGACAGGTGACTCACCCACCTTCTCTTTAAAAGGAAACGCCCAGCCCTGCCTCTGTTTAGATTATCAGACCCACCCTGTCTGTTTGCTGAAAGGAAGCAGCTTTTAAATCATGTAAGTAAACCAATTTTAAACTACACATATGTTTTTACCTGGTTTAATCTCCACCTAGGTACATAACTGTGCCAATGTTTTACTCTCCTTCCCTGCTTTCTCTGCATATTGCCAGCTAAATGCCTCCTTTTGTTACAATATATATATATATATATATATTCCTTCTATTGAACACTAGTTTATAAAAATTGGCTTAGCATGTGTTGATGTTTATCTAATCTGCCATTTTCCCTCACTGGCATACATTTTAACTTACATTATTAAGTCATGACTTACAATGGTGTCACTTGTTTTAGAACATGACTGCCAGCTAGATTACTTTGAAGTCATCTTTCATTCATGTTTGGGCTGAGTATTTCCTTGGAAAATGTCTGTTGTGTTGCATACATACCTGCAGAAAACGGAATATATGCTTTATTCATTACAAAATTTCCTTCCGAGTCAAGAAAATGCTGAGGGTAAAACTCCTCTGGTTTTTCAAAATAGTCTTTATCTTGCAATACAGTTGACAGTAGTGGAAGAAGGAAAGTTCCCTGAAAAACACAATTCACATTTGAATGAAATTCCTATAGCATGAAATCAAATCTACCCTTAAAAGGTAAAAGGTAACAGTCATCCAAATATCAACTCTTGTTCCATGCAATGTCACTCAATGTCTATTTCAATAAAATAATATAACTATCATCAGATATACAGATGAGTATAGTAATATAGAAATTTAAACATGCTTTCAATAAACCCATGTCTATCCTGGCAATACATCATACACAAAAACAAAAATGCAAATAAATAGATTACATGAGTCAATTAGTCCTAAACTGACAGTCTATGTTTCTAGGATTGGATGAGATTATCTTTTTTTTCTTTTTCTTTCTTGCCTTTTTTCAGTTATTAGGCTACGAAGACAAACTGTGGAATGAGGGAAAATACTTCTTTAACCAAATGGATTACTTTTTTAATTAAAACTGTTTTATTGAATATAAGCAATAAAAGGAATAAACAACAAGAAACAGATACAGACTTTTTGGCATTTTCCAAAATATTAAAGTACTGGCTTAAGTACTAGGCATGGCCTGGGTTTAAATCTTCACTTTATTAAGTTATCAGTGAGTAGGATATAACTGTTAACCTTTTAAAAATAATTAGCAGTTTAACAGCTTTTCTAACACACCCATTAAGTGGCTGCCGAGTGTAATTTTGCTTTTTATATTAAATGTCATCCAAATCCATCCAGTGGAAGGCCCAAAACAGTCTCCCCGGGTTAAAGTTCTGCCCAGCGTACACCAACGGGAGGTCCGACTGGGACCCCAACCCCCTAAAACCTGGCCAGGATCCAACTGGACTTCCTCGCCTTGGATTTATCTCAATCGGTGCAGGGGTGTCTGTATGCAGACTCAGAATAGGCTCCTCAGGTCAAAGTTCTGTCCAGCATACACCAACAGACGATCTGACCAAGACCCTATCCCCCCTAAAACCTGTGCAGAATCCAACTGGACCACCTCATCTTGGCTTCATTTCAATCGGTGTCCTAATGCAGGCTTAGAACCGGCTCCCTGGGTCAAAGATCTGCCTAACGCACACCAACTATAGGTCCGACAGGACCCTAACCCCCCTAAAACCTGGTTAGGATCCAACTATACCACCTCGCGTTGCTTTCATCCCAATCAGTGCAGAGTGTCCAAATGCAGCCTCAGATCAGGCTCTTGGGTCAAAGTTCTGCCCAGCGCACATCAATGGAAGGCCTGACTGGGACCCTAACCCCCCCTAACACCTGGTCAGGATCAAACTGGATCACCTCACATTTGTTTCATCCCAATCGATGCAGGGGTGCCTAAATTCATAGTCAGACAGGCAAACAAACAGACCAATGATTTTTAAATATAAGATATTATAAAATGTAGAAATAATAAGACAAACAGGTAAATCTTAAAAGAAAATTGGAAGAGGAAGGCAAATAAAGGAGGAGAAAAGATTAGGAGGGGTATGGTGGCATAGCTGGTTTGAATTAGATGGAAGCGTTCAAATAGTCCAAGCACACACAAACAAAAATAGGTCAGCTCAAAGAGTGGAAGTCCTCACATTAGTTGCATAGGCTCTCATATCACGAGAACTCTTCTTTAAATTTATGAAATTCACTTATTGTGAGGGGGTGCTCAACCAACTAGTAATACTAAATACAAAAGAATATGATATTTATAAGAATACCCCATCAGGGTTGGTATAAGCAAGCACTCCTGTTCCAATAAAATAATTGCTTATTATTTTTTGTATTCTATAGATTTCTAGAATAACAATTACAGTTACTGTAATCGCTAATCAATAAATGTTAATCTCTATGCAAAAGTTTTTTTCTTCACAGGTCTCCAGCTACAGAGGCAATCCAGATTGAATTTTTCCAACTTCCAATGAATAGAAGTTCGCAATATGTTTTGGTCCACAGCCACAACAAACATAAGTAGAAACTAATAAAGGATTTAAATAATGTAGACTCCACTGAGTAATGACTATTGTGTATTTGGAGAAAAAAGGAGAAATAGACTAACATAGTTAAATATAAACTAGTGGTTCAGTTTGTTGTTTGTTTTTAAATGTCAAAATTTTATATTAGATGGTTTGAAAGAAAGTAAAGCAATGTAATGTCAAATTATCGTAGACAAAAGGGTTTTATTTTTATCCTCATAATAGTTTTGAGTCTATTTTTTATTTTTACCCTTATAATAGTTTTGAGTCTATCAGTGTTATATAGACATTCACTGCCCTTATTTACTGTACTATAATTGTCATATACTGTTAATACCTCTTTGTACCGTGGGTATGGTAATGCATTGATGGGAATTCAATGTTTGTACATAAATGAAAAAGCCTTAAGACTTTATGAGCTGTTATCTGTACTCCTGCATTAGCACATCTGGATGATAGCAAGCCATTTATACCCTCCTCTGAGCAGAACCAAATGTTTAACCAATTTTAAGCTGAAGTAACTTCAGCGCCAACAATGACTTTGCCAGATTATGACAAGACTTTCACATTATTTTGTCATGAAGTCAGTGCACATGCACAAGGGGTACTGACACAGATACATGGTCGCAAGCGAAGGTCACTTGCATACTACTCTGCACAATTAGACCCAGTTATATGAGCAGCACCTATTTGTGTGAAAAGCAATAGCTGCAGTTGCTTTAGTGTGTGAAAAGAGTATAGATATTGTGCTAGGACACCCAGTTACCTCAATGGTCCTGCACGCCGTGACAGAAATTTTAAACCAAGCACAACCAAATTGTACAACAATTTTGTCACCGGCCAGACTTACTAAATCTGAAGTAAAATTATTTTTGCATGTTTCAAAAGATGGGAGGACACACGTCGGAGTTCCCCTAGTGGGAAAATCCCAGTTTGAAAAAGAAGAAAAAAAATATGCACACAATTTTTTTCTGAATATGATTGTGCAGAACTAATGAGACAAGAATCTTTGGCACACTACCATATAGATGATGTTTCTTATACAGGGTGTGCTGTAACCACACACACAGGAAGAGTGATTCAACAGACTCTACCGAGTCATGTCAGCACAAGAAGCTGAACTGAAGTCCCTGACACGTGCATGCATATATACAAATGGACAAAGAGTAAACATTTACACTGATTCAAGTTATGCGTTTGTAAGTGTGCATGATTATGGCCCTATTTAGAAAAGTAGGGACTTTATGGGTTCAGAAAATAAACCATCATCATCATTTATTTATATAGCGCCACTAATTCTGCAGCGCTGTACAGAGAACTCATTCACATCAGTCCCTGCCCCATTGGAGCTTACAGTCTACACACGCACGCACGCACGTCAATTTTTGATAGCAGCCAATTAATCTACCAGTATGTTTTTGGAGTGTGGGAGGAAACCGGAGCACCCGGAGGAAACCCACGCAAACACAGGGAGAACATACAAACTCCACACAGATAAGGCCATGGTCGGGAATCGAACTCATGACCCCAAGTGCTGCGAAGCACAAGTGCTAACCAATAAACCAGTCAACATGCTGAACATACCAGGGCACTGTTCACCACATTCCAGCTGACTCCAAACTGTCAGTGATGAAGGTGAAGGCACAAACAGAGACACTACCCCCAAAGCTAAGGGAAATAGACTGGTAGACCAGGCCGCATGAAAAGTTGCCATAGCCCCAGTACCCCAAGAGGAGTCTATTTACATGGTGACCCCCTGACCCCAAGCTTGACCGTTCCACACTCCAATTTATTCAGAGAATCAAGCAACAGAGAATGAGAAAAAGACTTGGGCAAAACATGGAGCACTAGAAGTGCAAGGAGAGTGGTGTAAAGGTCAGCGTTTGTGTCTACCAAAAGTACTTTATCCCATTATGGCGAATATAGCACACAGGAAAGTGCATCTGAGGAAATATGTTATGGTTGTACTCACTAGCAGGTTATGGATAGCACCAGGGGTCACCCAAGCAGCACAGGTGTTAGTGGCAGGATCACTAATCTGTGTACAGAATAACCCGGGTAAGTCTGCCCCAAATCCATGGGAAAGCACAGCCCAGACACAGTATCCCTATAAGAGGATACAGATAGACTTTATACAACTTCCCAAATGCTGGGGCTTTGAGAATGTGCTAGTCTGTGTCTACTTCTTTAGTCACTGGCTGGAGGCATGGCTGTATAGGAAAGCAAGTACTAAAGCAGTAGCCAGAAAATTACGAGTGAGGTAATCTGCTGATATGGGGTACCAGAGGTCATTGAAAGTGACAGAGGGACACACTTTACTGAAAATAGATTCCCTTCACACCCATTACAGACCCCAAAGTTCGGGATGTGTGGAGAGTCTTAATGGTACTCTGAAATTGAAAATGCAGAAAATAATGGCTGAAACAGGCCTACCATGGATCTCATGTTTACCTATGGCCCTACACTCAGTAATAAATACTCCTAGAAAAGACACAGGTTTAGCACCAAATAAGATACTGTTTGGCACAGCACACAGAACAGGCTGTTATTTTCCATAGCAACTACAGCATGTACATGGTGATTTGTTGAACTATGTTGCTTTATTATAGAAGCAACTAACTGAAATATATGGTCGAGTATTCTCTTCCATTCCAGGCCCTAATTTTGATGCAGGCAGGGGCGCACGCAGGATTCCCCCCCCCACCCCCCCAAAAAATGAAAAAAATCGA
Organism: Mixophyes fleayi; assembly: GCF_038048845.1. Lineage (NCBI taxonomy): Eukaryota > Metazoa > Chordata > Amphibia > Anura > Limnodynastidae > Mixophyes > Mixophyes fleayi. Next base: position 29,464,648 of record NC_134404.1, on the reverse strand, counting down.
GAGAGCTGCTGCGCATGCGCCCATGCATGTGCAACAGCTCCGTTTCGGCAGCACTGTACTATACAGCAGCCGCGGCGCTGTCAACGAAGCGTCCGCGGCGGTGCTGTATACAATACAGCACCGCCGCGGATGCTTCTTTGACAGGGCCGCCGGTGCTGTATAGTACAGTGCCGCTATGAGGGGCACTTCATTAGCGGAAGGGAGGGGTTTCTGCAGGCCCAGAAACCCCCCCCCTGCGTGCGCCCCTGGCAGATACCCATAAACTGCAACCAGGGGACTGGGTGGTCGTGAAAAAGCACCTCAGAAAGAGTCTTGAACCCAGATAAGAGAGAGTCCTTTCCAGGTCTTATGGACGACTCCTATGGCAGTGGAAATACCGGGAAATGACACCTGGATACAAGCATCCAACTGCAAGATCTTCAGACAAGAGGAGTCTGAGTTAAATGTATTTTACAAGTTATTTGAAAGGTCCAAGGGACACCAGAGAGTAGTGTTCAATGATATTAGCAGGAGGAATATAGATTGCACATTCCTTTGCTGTAGGTTGTAGATGTGTACTAGACTAGAAAGAAAAGCTAGGTTTGGAAGACCCAGACTCACGCCAATAGTAATGTAGAGATCATTATACATAATGAGAACAATTCTAATATGAAAGTTTAACCCAACCAAATAAGAAAAATAGCAACCCATGACTGCAAGGGTTTATACCCAATACAAAAATGTATTTGTGAGTATTGTGGCCCAACACATTATTACATTTACACAAGACAATAGGTTAATATTGGACTACCTGACAGCTTAGTCTGGAGGGTACTGCCTGACCCTAAATATTCAAATTGAAACCCATGGTTGCACCTTTTTAAGTAATGACACAGATAATCCAGAGAAAATGTTTGATGAACACTTGCAAAAAATAAGACATGAAATATACATTTTTAAAGGAGCACACTGGAGATGCTTATCTAGAAGGATAGTTTTCAAGGCCGTACCTGGCCGATTGGTTCAATGATATAGGAGGATGGGTATCAGGGTTTATAAATGTTGTACTTCAAGGACTGTTACTAATCCTTATAATTATATATGTACTAATAAAACGAATGATGTGGCTTATTAACAAGTGTATTAAAGCTAAGTGTTTCTCTACCAGAAAAATTAAAGTTACCACACCTGTTTTAACCGCTGTACTGTACACTCCATCTAATGAGTGTGAAGCTTGTGGACCTCTCAGTACTACTGCCAGTTGTGATCAGTGCAGAAACCAAGAACCTTTTCCTTGGAATCCACATGGTCATTACTGAAGCCTATTCTTATGAAGATATACAGCACAATGTGCAATCCCTTTTATTGTGAAATAAGTGACATATAACAATTGCCGAGCGCACTGAGTATTTTCTCCCTCCCTTTCCTTTTTTCCTTCCCTAAGAAATCCATAGTTAGAAGACAAAAAGGAAGCACAAGAGGCCCCAGAGCCTTCACTGATATATGTGAAGATCTGACAACAGAACATGCAGCGGGTGTAAGACGGTTGTCGACTCATTGACCATCTATCAGCTAGAAGAGGGATCATGGACTTGCTATTGGTGGGGGATGGGTTGTTCTATGTATCCAGTTATAGGCATCCCTATTCATATGTTCTGTTAGAAGGGTGTATGTGTATAAGCACCCATTAAAAGCGACAGCAAGAATGTAGTGTTAGGGCAAATAATGAATAAAAAGATGGGAAATGAGAAATGTGATTTTGCCAAGCTGACGCCATCTTGTTTCCTTATAGCCATTTTGTACTCTTATAGCTTAAAAACAGATTAGATACTGCTAGCTTGTAGGAGTTATTCATTGTTTGCAAGAAACTATGCCCATGACCTTGGATATAGCAAACAGGAGATAAGCAACTCCCCATGGGGAGAATTCCCATGTGAATATGTGAGAATATAGCAAGATCTGTGTAAAGGAATCATGAGTGGTTAAAACCTTTTGGGGCGTAGTTTTCTGTAATACGTGATTTTGTACTATATAGATATGGACTTGTAACTAATAAATCAGAGCTAATTGTACATGCAGAACTTGCAGTGTATTTAATTCTCTCCGGCTGATGAGCTCATAAACTGATAAACTGACACTTACAGATGAACAATCTGATTTAGATTCAACATCATCCTTTAAAAATATATACATACTGGACTTTTGATCATATTGGTTGTTAGGCGAAGTATTAAAATAAAATAAATGTGAAAAGTAACAAAATTGTAGAAGAGATATTAAAAACAAAATGACAGACCCGCTGTGGGAGCTAGCATATAGATCTGTGTTTTGTTTTAAATAGATATAGCAAGTGATATCAAATAAGGGATATATTCACATTTGACATCCCAGGAATTTGTCACAATGCTTAATCACACACATATATATATGATACGTGGAGGGAGATTCACTTATGACTTAAGTGAAAGTAAGTGGAAATAAATGTAAAGGACAATCTTACTTTGCTTTATATGAAACTGTGGGGGTATACCCTCTTATTGCCTCAGTTACTAGATAGCATACACACATATATATGAAGAGCTTATTGATGTGAATAATGTAGCTCATACTTGCCAACTCTCCCGGAATGTCTGGGAGACTCCCGCATTTTGAGAGAGTCTCATGGACTCCCGGGAGAGTGTGGCAATCTCACGGATCTGCCCACTTCCTAGTGAAGTGGGCAGAATTAGATCCAAAATGCCGCGATTCACCAGGAATCGCAGCGTTTGGCCCCGTCCCCTGCTGTAAAATGACGTGTTTGTGTCATTACGTCACAGGGGCGGGTCCAAAATGACGCGATTTTGGAGCCCCGCCCCACCATCACGCCCACCTCCCCCGGCAGGCTCCCGGAAAACAAATTTCATAAGTTTGTAAGTATGATGTAGCTGGAGAAATATTACTTAGATTCCTCAAAATATGTGGATCTAATAATAACCCTTATAAGTATTAGGCCCAATAATCCGTGTGTCCAAACATTAATGACAACACAAATTGTATAATGTACTTTAATGTGGTGACCATATCGGGAATGATTATGTTTATTCCGTTTGGTCACTTATTGTTTCCGGGGTAAAAAAAAACAGTATCCACATTATTTGGGAAATATTACAGTAATTGTAGTTCATAACATTCAGTAACTCCACGTTAATGACTAATGTTTCCTTTTGATTGATATTATAAAACACTGAGCCCCTACAGTGATTAATATGCCTTTCCTTTTAAACGTGTTTAGAGGGAGGGTAGTCCCATATGGATCATTACTGTTTGAGCACAGGGATATTGTTGGATGGTGGATTGAAGGAAGGTTCGGTAACCAGGGTGCAATTTCTGAAGGGGTCTGGAGAAATTGTTCTTCTATAAATGCCCATTGTTTAGTATCTTTAGCTGTAGTCCACTTCAGAAATCTATTTTGCATTATAACATGATAATAGCTAGATATGTGTGGGACCTCCCAGGTGTTTACATCTAATAAGAATATATTGTTTATTACATGATATTTCCTCACCGCACACAAAATGTCTGATCAAGGCCTGCCCATTGTGGAAGCCATTTGATGAGAATATGTATTGGTAAGGTCTGCATCATGTAAAAAATCAGGTAATTAGGTAATGTGTTCATTTTAACCATGTTGATTTTCCTAATTAATGTTTTGCCAACCCTTGTAATTTGCTCACAGAGAGGGATGCCACACATAGGAAAACTACTGTTTTAGGCTTTTAACTATCTGGAAGGAGTAGTGAGATTCATAGCTATGGATTATGAATAATTTTTTTGTAGTTTGATAGTATACTGAATTTTTCAACCTAACCTAACAAACTAGGGAGTGAGTGTTATGCCTTCCCAGAACTGTCATAAGCTTTCAAAAAAGGCAGAAGAGGTCACCATAAATAGCAGTTGCATATTCTGTAGAGGAAGGCCTGATGCACTCACAGGTACTTGGATGCCCCATGACTTAAAGTCAGTGGGCCTGATTCATTATGGAAAGCAAGGCAAAAAAGGGAGTAAATGTTCTTCGGGACAAAACATGTTAAAATGCAAGGGGTGCAAACTAGTTTTTTATTTTGCACATAAGTAAAATACCGACAGTTTTTTTCATCTAGCACACAAATATTTGATAGCTTTCTTTTTACACTGAAATTTAAAGTTGTTCTAAGACATGCCCTACCCCAACAATAAATGTATCCCCACATTTTAAATTTAACTTCCCCTTCAATGCAACATGGTTTTGTCCAGGTGCAAAGTTACTTCTTTTTATGCTTTGCTCTTCTTAATGACTCAGGCCCTGTGTTTGTAAAAGCTTGTAAAAGAAACTGGTTGCGTAGTGATAGGAGGCAAAGAGAGGAAACTCAAAGCACAGGATAACCAGGGCCAGTACACTCATCACCCTCTCGGATACGAATGAGATTGAATGCCCCACAGAGATGAATTTTGGCAAAGATGGTGGCCTCTTTTAGATGGCCAAAGAGGACAGAATTAAGAAGCAGTGGATAAGTTTTCCTAATAGTGATTTTACTTATTACTCCCAAATGAATGCATGGCCACAAGCCCCCATTTTTCTTGGACACAAAGAAGAATCAAGCTCCAGGTGGAGACTTGGCAGATATAATAAAGATTTTCTTCATATTTTATTTGGTTTCTGGAACAGACAACGCATACAGTTAGCCCTTGAGCAACCTGGAGCCAGGAATTAAGTCTATGGTACAATCATAATCACGATCAGGGGGTAAGGAATCTGTGGCTTTTTTAGAAAAGAATCTAAGAAGTCATGACAAGGTAGGGAATGTTGCTCAGACATGGGTTGCAAGACCCGAAGAAGCAAGGACAGGCAGGTGGACAAGCAAAATGGATCCCAGTGAAAATCCCTCCTCTACTTCCAACCAATGAGACAATTGTGGAGATAGAGCTAAAGATGACCCAGGATTAGTGGAATAGAAGAACATCTACTGTAATCAGGTATAATGACTCTTGTAATGAAGTGTTTCAACGTTGAGCTGGAGTGGCGGTGTTCTGGAAAAATTAACAACGACCAAAGGGTTCAAATGCAGACCACAGACTGTAGCAATCAATTCTATTTTCAAGAAAATAATACCTAAGGGCTTAGCGAACTTAATATACAGGAAATACAGAAAAGCAGAGATGAATGTGGAGTGGCCATTTGTAATGGATTAACTGGATACAATACTAAACTTGATTGGCACTGGCTTACCTGAGGCGCAGAGTCTAACGATCTCCCCGGTGTTCACCAAGAACCGCCGCAAAGCAGGAAAGGGCTTCGCTGCCAGGAGTCGTAGGGCGTAGGTCGCAGTCCTCTGGTTCGCCTCAAGATGTAGTATAGCGGGAGTAGGAGCCAGGAGAAATCGTAGTCAGACAGCCGAGACTGGTACACAATGCAGCAACTTAGCACAAGATCAGCGGGAAGACTCAGAGTCAGACAGGCCGGGTCACCAGAATCAGAAGAGAGGTCAGCAAGCCGGGTCGGTATACAAGGACAGAAGAGGCAAAATCGTCACACAGGCAGAGTCAATACACAGGAGGCAGACAGGAAACTATAAGCACAGGAATCCACGAGAAAACAGGAGCCAGAAAGCCGGTAAGTTGCTCTGACACTCACCGTGTGTCAGAGCGAGGTTTAAATAGTTTTGCGGAATTCAAATTCCCCGCACCGGGTTGCGGTCAAGTGACCGCCGAACCTGGAAGTGCGGCTTCCGACGGAGCAACGTTGGAGCGAGGAGAGGTGAGTTATGTAACACAATTAAAGGAAATCTAGACTAGAACCAAGGGCCTGATTCATTAAGGATCTTAAATTAAGAAGTTCCCCATTTCAGTCTCCTGGACAAAACCATGTTACAATGCAAGGGGTGCAAATGATTTTTCTGTTTTGCACATAAGTTAAATACTGACTTGTTTTTTCATGTAGCACACAAATATCAACTTTAAATTTCAGTGTACAGATAAGCTATCAAGTATTTGTGTGCTACATGAAAAAACAGTCACTATTTTCCTTATGTGCAAAACAGATAACTCATTTGCACCCTTTGCATTGTAACATGGTTTTGTCCAGGAGACTGAAATAAGAAGCTTCTTAATTTAAGATCCTTAATGAATCAGGCCCCAAGAGAGAATTTTTGAAAGAGATAACCTGCAGACCTAGATGGACTTCCTCATCCACTAGGCCTGATCTTTTCCTGCTTTGTTAGGACAGAAATGATGCAAGTGCCCCACATTTCTACAGTCTAGGCAAAGGCCTAGGGAGCGTCTCCTGGACTTTTCTCCAGAGAGAGTCTGTAAGCCCCAAGCTGCATGGGTTCTGCAGTGTCTACTGGGTCAGAGAAGGAGGCCACAGGTGCATAGGTAGAGGGTGATTCTCTATCTGCTTTCCATTTTTAATGCACCTATTTATTTTGATGACGAGCTGCAACAGCTTCTCCAAAGTGTCTGGTGAAGGATACTGCATAAGCGAGTCCTTTTTCAGATGGAACTGGCTTTGGGGAGCAGGGTCATTCCATTTGCTGTCTGAATGGAACCAGCATGTGAATTCCGCACTATATCCTTCTGCTGTCCGATGCCCCTGTAACAGAGATCGCAATGGGATTCAGCGGAAGCCACCCAGTCAGGGTCATCGTACAACCCCAGGGCACAGGAAAAGGCATCCACTGTTTGAAGAGCGGGGATACTCAGACTTAACCCGAAGGCCCAAGTTTGCAGGTCTCCTTAAAGAAGGGAGATCACAATCCCCACTCTCTGTTGCTCCTAATCAGAGGAGCTAGGTCCCAGATGGAAATAAAATTAGCAATTTTCCTTGAAATTGCAGATTAACTTCCAGTCCCCAGAGAAGCAATACGGGAGGTTCTGTTTAGATTCTTCAACTGGTGCCTGGGTTGCATTAGAGGACCTAAAGGCTTCTTCTTGCGCTGGCAAGTGGAGTGAGAGCTCCTGAACAACTTGAAACAATGTCTGAATCTGTCTGGCCAGCACTTGACTAGGCTGTCTGAATTCCATTAGAACAGGATCCTCCATTAATATTCTTATAGCCGGTGATAAAGCTACAGCTTCCCAGAACTGTCATACGTTTTCGGAACAGGCAGTCTTCACCTATAGCTGCCATCTTTCCCGTAGAGTTATATGTACTCACAAATACTTGGATGCCACCAGGAATTAAACTCAGTGTTTGTAAAAGCTTATAATCAGAAACTGGTAGCTTAGTGATAGGAGTTAAAGAGCGGTAGCTCAAAGCAAAGGATAACCAGGGCCAAGCCAGGGGTCAATGGTAAGAGGCAAGCAAAGAAGGTAGTACAGGCTGAAATGTCAGTGTTGGCAGCAGACAGGGATAGTCCAGGAAAGCAAACCAGAAGGGGGTCACCAGCAAACAATCTGAGTTCAAGAAACAGGCTCAGGATTACAACAGGTATTTAGGTATAGTAAACAGGCACAAGGAACAGGTTAAGCAATGCAGGGCAAAGAGGCTATAACCTGCATGGAGGCTAAACCCTCCCTGTCTTTTAAACACAGGAGAGTCAATCAGAGGTGATGCCATATGGTATGCCCCCAAGCCAGTACAGATGGATTTCATCAAGTAATACACTCGCATGCCCGCCTCCTGTCAATAGCCGGGGAAGGATCAAGCAATTCATCCCAGACACCTATTAAATAGATGGGAAGCGAGAACCGGAAGTGATGTCCCGGCTGCCTGGGCAAGTCGGGATGCAGAAGCTGCAAGGTACTCAAGCCTTCGCGGCTAGCACGGCGGCTCATAACAGTGAGTTTACAGGGTAGGAAATTGTTACCAAGAGATCATTGGCAAACAGAGCTTATTGTATTCATGTTCTCCTAATCTAAACCCAGATATGTTTGGGTTAGCTCTAAAGGATCTTGCAAGAGTCTCCATGCAGATGAAAAGGAGTAATGTTGACAGAGGTCAGACCTGTCTAATGACATTCTTAATGTAAAATGGTTAGGAAATTTTCTACTTGTGTATAGCAGTAGAGCCTACAAATGACATTAAGTAGGGCCTCTGTCAGTAAGCCTATTGGTCTCAGTTCTTTATGTGCTCTGTGAATGTGAATTTTGCATTTGGATTTGGTCCAAGATCTCATTAAAAATCTTAGTAAACGCATAAATCAAATCAACTTGAGGGATGTCTTCTGCCATACCCCTAATATGTATGATATTATGTCTCCCCCCCCCATTCGAATCTTCAATGAACTAAGCTCAAAAACTTGTGAAGAGATGATTTCTCTAAGCTTGATGCACAGGTCATCTGTGGCTCATTTTCCTTCTTCCAGTATTGTAATGCAATTTGCTAGTTGTGATATATCATTATCATCATCATTTTATTTATATAGCGCCACTAATTCTGCAGCGCTGTACAGAGAACTCATTCACATCAGACCCTGCCCCATTGGAGCTTACAGTCTAAATTCCTAATATAGACACTCACACACAGACAGACAGAGAGGGAGAGACTAGGGTCAATTTTTGTTAGTAGCCAATTAACCTACTAGTATGTTTTTGGAGTGTGGGAGGAAACCGGAGCACCCGGAGGAAACCCACGCAAACACAGGGAGAACATACAAACTCCACACAGATAAGGCCATGGTCGGGAATTGAACTCATGACCCCAGTGCTGTGAGGCAGAAGTGCTAACCATTAGGCCACTGTGCTGCCCACAAATTATTTATAACAGCTGTATCTTTTCACGGAATTTCTAGAACGTCCTGCTTCTTCAGAAGATTTTCATATAAGATAAAATCTGAATTGTTTAATTTCCAATAGAAGAGTAGGCGCTTTTACTTCACCATTATGCACACTGTTTATTTTTTTCACTTTTACTCCCATCATCTTCACATTTATTAATTTTTTATATTACCATAAATTTCTCCCCATCCACTTGTTTCACTTTTACTCATTATATCAATATTTGATTCATATTATTACAATTATTCTTTAATCACCAATACTTTTCCACCTTTTCTAATTCACTTACCTTTAGTGGTCCACCCTAACTGGTGTTTCTGCCAGTCCTACTGTTTGGGATGTATTTCATTATCCTTGATCATGATCACTTTGTTATTTAGATTTCCCTACTTATTATTGTTTACTTTTTTTACATTCATCACTAATGTATTCCAAATTTACCTTTTCAATAGGGATTCAAATTGATCCAGTCTTACTATCTTACACAACATGTAAGATATTGTCTGATCTCTAATTTTTTTAATTTGTTATTTTATTCTTAAGCCAATTACATTCTTACATATATGGGACTCTTATGACATTATGGGGTTTTCATATCCACATGCGTCTCAGTGATCGGTGATTTTTCCGTTCCCATTCATTGCTTGTTTACTCCATCTACATGCCAACCAAATTTACATAAAGGTGGGACCTCTACGACACAGTACATCCCAAACGATCACATGATATCAGGACCAACTAGACCTGCCGGGCGGTAGGCTTGATCGTGATCCAACCTGACAGTTTACGATCATGTGATATATTATGTCACAGCTGGGGGTGTGTTCAACCCTATATATAGCCAATTAAGGCATGCCATCGGGTTGCCTTGTAAAAGCTCATAGCAAAACGCGCCCCGGCATTCGCTGGGCTCGCTGTTACTACTTTATCAATATTCATTTATTCTGTGCTATTCAATTTTAATAAATTGACTATATTTTTACATTGCATTCTTTTTTGTTCAATCTTGTTCATTACCGCCACTGGATGAGGTTGTGACAGAGGAATTGCCTGATCTTGTATATATGGTCCAAGAAAGCTCATGGTCTTGTGACTATCTGGTACGCAGTTTTTATTTACCTAGGGTTGTATTTTGCACATGTGTGCTACATTTTTCACCTTTGGGTTTACTACTTGTTTTAGCACTCTGTCTCCTGGTGGAGGACTATCTCTGGTTTCTGGTGCAGTTTTATATATAACAATACTGCACTATGTTATTTTTTGTTCTGTTTTTTCTACATTGTCGTTATGTCTGATGGAGACTGAGAGGGATTACCTCTGAAGAGGAAACCTCCATATGATCTTTACTTCTTGAATACATCTTTACGGTACGCAGTTATTACATCTTCCCAACACCATATTTGTGATTTTACACATTGGGGCGCCCTACTTGTTTTTCTGTTGCAGCAATATTCATTTTAGTTAGCTTAATCCTAGACAGAGTGAAGCACAACTATTCAGTAAAAGATCTTTACTTCAGACCTCTCTTATTATACTCATTTCCAATACGGGGTACACCATACTTCGCTACTTAGCAAGATTCTAATTGGAGGAATATCTTTGCCTCCCAATGACCCGGAAAATGAGAACAGGGCTCCTATAAGGGGTGCCCTTATTCAGCTAATTTTGGCAACACAACGTTATTTGTGTCAAGAAGCATCAATATTGTAGACACATCACAATTAAGCAGGTTTTAAATATTTATTTCATTCAAGCATATTATTGCACAGTACCAAGATATATTATAGGGGATATTTGGGAATATATTTATTTGGTCCTGACCTCCGAAACATTACTCGGACTAAGCCTATCATTTTGATATTATTATTGTAAGAGTGAGACAGCAGGGTAGTTTTCTACCTTCTTAACAGTTTCAACCATTTATTAGGGTTATTTATATTCCATCTTCTTTTTTTAAAATATTTTGCTATGATTGTTTTTAAAAGTATATAAATAAAGAATATGTCTTTTAATATATATTGCCTATCATACCTCATCTAAACAAAAGAGGGCCCTGATAACACAATTCCGCCCTTTCCTTTATGAATTTCTGTGTTGGTGCACCTCCCCTCATTTAGTAGTTGAAAATATATCAACTTTATATTTATATAGGGGTTATAACTTGGTGCGATGAAAGAATTACTTTTCAGGAAAATATATATGCCAGCAGGTTAGTTTAAGATAGGATATTAATTACTCGAGAAACTCCTCTTAATTGTATGTAGTCTCTGTTTATGTCTTTAAAAGGCCTTGATTTAAGGAACACCCAGAGTATGCAATTTTATCACACAGAATAAATCTCATGTTAATCATTCAGTGAACTCTGTGGAATGGATCTACAGGAGTTGTGTAATAAAAAGTAATCGTTGGTCTCCCTCTAGTAGTGTATGAGGGCAATATTGAGACAGTATCTTTTCCAGCAATTAGATAATATATCAACTAAAGACAGATCAAGCTACACAATTCTGTGTGCTGGTGAGAGTAGATTTAGTTCAGTAAAATTTACAATGTTCTTATTATCTGAGCTCAAGCATGATATGCATCTCTGTGTGAAAACCACTGACAAGAGCCATTGATGAATCTCAATACTGTGAGTGATTGATGCAGATAGTTCGTAGGCAATCACTGTGCTCTGTATATTCCAATGAGTCGGAAGACAACTACTTCGCTGTCCCAAAGGGGCTTGGCAGATTTCAGAGCCTGTGATAAGATTGATTGCAGTCATTTGGGTGATTGGGAGGACCCTAAGATTCCACTTCTTGTGTCATATTAGCATGAGCCACTACCACCTGAAAGGCTGAGGAAGAACCATCTACACTAGAGTAGCTGGAGGTATTACATTGACCTTCCCTTTTGACCTACCTACACTCCATAGGGTCAGGGAAGGGTTTAGGATACTCATCTGAGTCCATATCAGGGAGCCCCAGAATTATGTTTAGGGTTTATATATTGTCCTGCTCTCTTTCTATTGTACCAAGGAAATTGTATACAATAACCCCTGGGTCCCCACCACACCTCACACAGGCTTTGGATTGTTACATTGACTGACCTCCCACTGCACTGGGGTTAGTTTTCAGGTCAAGGGTCCTCAAAACACCTAAGGGAGCTGGTTAGAGATCCCAGCACTAGACTTAAGATATATAGAGGATACAGATAAAAGGACCACCAGGAACGGCAACTAGGTTTTTTCCCAACCCACATCTTGCCCATTGGAGACCTAATGACCTAGACAAAGCAGGTGAATATATGAGGGAATACAGAACAATGCTGGTGCCTAATTTATTAAACCAATCTGAACAACACTGCTTGGCTAAACATCTGACAAGCTCTATTAGGAAGTGTGTGTTTAGGATGCCTAGCAGTAGTATGAAGAGTTGATTGAGGATGAACTGTGCTATTCTCACATTAAGAAAATTGGTAATTATGTTACTGATAATCAATCTCCACCACTTCAGTTACATCTAAACATTCAATCCATTCATATCAGTAACCAGAACACTGATTAATATAATTAGAGACCCATAAGTTAGCTGGGGTACTACAGATTTTTTATCCTATATTGTAGTTAAAAAAAAAGAAACACTCAATAAAAAAAATCCTTAAATACATTGCAATCAAATAATATTTGTTACTCACTTTTGGAAGAAAAAAGCCTCTGAACATGATGTCACGAGTAGTCGCACGTGGGACGCTTGTCTGTGAGAGACTGGAGACTCTTTGAATCTCATGAATCACAGCATTAGTAAAGGGCATTTCCTTCTGATGGTGTGTTTGAGGCCGGCTTGATCCAATCACTTTTTCAATCTCATTCTGAACATTTTCTGTAAAAAACAGGTTTCATTAAAGGTATTACGGAAAAAGCGGTGATTGAGCAGGTAGGGGGTTGTTCTCAGTAGACTGCAAACATCCCATTTTTAAACCTATTGAAGGTAGCAAACAGTGGAGCCTTGTCTTTCTTAATTAGCTAATAAGTGTCTAGAACAATAACTTGCAATCGATTGCATATGTAAATGCAAATGTAACTTCAAATATCTTAAGTTCATATCAAGATCCAATCACAAGTATCAAAATGTATTATTTTCTTTGTATATTCTATAATTATGCTGGCATTTAGGCTAATAGCTGTGGCTGGATCACTTATAAATAATTTATTATATAAATTTATTTCAGTCAGTCAGTGGCGCACTGCGCTGATGTACATATCATTGCAAATGTACTGTTTTTTTGCACAGGAGGGGGTTTTTAGTATTTCATACTGTGTGTTAGAGAGATAGGGAATCTAATTAGATTATCACAGATTGATTTGAAGTTTGTTGAGTTTAATTTATGTGAAATTCAAGTTTAGAGAATATATTACATCCTGATGTTAAATATCAGCTGTAATATCTCAGACTTTGTGGTGCCAGCTAGGATCAGGGGGCTAGGTTACACACTGCCAATATGTGTGCAGAAACAGTATATAAAGGACTATAGTTTTTATTTCAACTATATTATACCGTATGGACTTCTGGAAGATTACTAGTACCTCTAACTAGTGTCCGGCTGTTCTGAGGTTGGAACCCAGCATCTAATATCCACGTTCTGCCTGCTATCCAGCAGCTCTGGCCATTGTGAGAGGCCAGAGGAAACCATCCAAAGCAACTCTAATCTGAATAAAGAAGTCAAGGTTACCAGCCCAGGTGCAAAGCAGTAAGAGTTACCCAGAAGGAAGCGGTTCTAGGTGTTGTTAAAGGAGCCTAGTGGTGGCAGCACTGCCTCTCCTATGTAGAGGAGAGGTATTTGAGATAAAGAATGGGGAAGTGGCAAGGCAGGCACAGCGGGTCCCAAGTATCATGAAAGGAAGTCCATAATGTCACAGATTGCTGGTGGCAAGCAGTGAGATAACACCAGGGGGTAAATGTATGAATCTCCAGATTCTTCATCTCCGGTGAGTTCAGCCTCTTCAGCGCTTAAATTTAAAGGGGCGTTGACTTGTAAAGGGAAACTTCCCTTTACAAGTCAGCGCCGCTTAAAATTTAAGCGCTGAAGAGGCTGAACTCGCCGGAGATGAAGAATCTGGAGATTATATATTTACCCCCTGATAGCTTTTGGTGCACCAGTCAGGAGAATCGAGTTATTCAGGGGAGGAATAACTGTAGCCAGGAGAACACACAGGATATCTTCATACGTCAACATGTCCAAGACGGACCTTGAAACTCTGTGCAATACCAAGGGCATTTGCCAACCAGGGAGGAGATGAGAGCGACTCTGAGAGAATGGCACCTAAAGTATGGTACCCTGAGGGAGGAAACTGATGGCAGCAGTGGTCAAGGCGGTGGCCCAGTATAAAACCAGGCAAAAGGTGCACCAGATTCCAAGAGAGCAGAGCTTACTTCTCAACAGATGGTATCAGCCCCTCTCTCCTATGATGAGTACAGGACCGCCAAGCTAAGGATTCAGCTGAGCAATGGCAGGACAGGAATGCTGTTTGCCCCCCCCCCCCCCCCCCCCCAATTTTCCTCTGAACAGCATTAGGCTGGAAGCACTAGAGCTAATATGACTGAAGGGGACACACTTTTTGCTTTTAAAATGTATTTATTTTTAACATTGTTTACAGCCGGCAGCTGCAGTGGCTGTATAGCCGCTGGCATTGCTAATTTAATGTTGGCATTGTGACTGTTGACATTTCGACTGTCAGCAATCACAATGTCAGTATTTTAACAGTGTTGGGCAAATTGAAATACAAGCATTTACCCTGTCTGCATTTTCATGTCGACAGAATAAGTGTTGATATTTCTTCCACGGGAATTTGTACCCAACACAGGGTATCAGCCAAGGTGCAGAGCAAAGGGGTGCACTAGCAGTAAGAGTTACCAAAAAGGAAATGCTTCTAGGTGCCCTTGATGGAGTCTATTGGTGGCAGTAGAGGCCTTCCTATAGCATTTAGAGAGGTAGGATTTGGGAAAAATAAAGGGGACAAGGGGACAGTGTGGCAAGACAGACTCAGCCAGTTCCCGGTACCACAACAGGGTGGCACAGGAGGTCTATCCTATCACAATAGCAGACCCTCATGTATAGGGTCTGCTTGAGATAATGTAGGGAGGGTTAAAGCAATAAAATATTAGCAAATACATGAATTGTTTTCTTATGGAATAAATCATATATGGTAAAAATAGGTTAAAGACACAGACTTTTATTTATAATGCGCACAAATGACAAACAGGATGGGTCTCTGGGGCGGATTGGCCATAGGCCTTACCGGGAATTTTCCAGGCAGGCCGATGGCCTAATGAGGCCGTTGCTTTTTTTTCCCATTATTATTTTTTTTTTTTTAACGACTGAGCGCCCGGATCTGCTTAATCTGGGCAACCCAACACTGTGCCGAATGGGGAAGGGGGGGCGGGGGGGCAGGGGAGGGAGCATCCCCACCAGCCAGATATGCCAGTCGCTGGACACGTAGTGTACTTGGTGGCTGGTCCCTTCCCCGGGACCAGCCTTCTTCCCCCTCATAGCTGCGATCCCTCCCTCTTCCTATGTGTGGCTGCAGAGGTCACATAAGACACACACCACATGACAGGTGCCATCCTATCTGTGCCGAGAAGCAGTGTTGGAAGGTAAGTGTGTGTGTAGTGGGGCCTCTAAATGTAATGTAATGTTCGTATAGAGGAGGCCTCTAAATGTAATGCTATGTGTGTGTAGGGGACCTCGCTATGTAATGTGTGTGCGTGATGGCAAGGGGTCATATGGCTACGTGATGTGTGTTTGTGATGGCAGTGGGGCATATGGCTATGTAATGTGTGGATGTGATGGCAGGGGGACATATGGCTATGTAATGTGTGTGTATGTGATAGCAAGGGGGCATATGTCTATGTAATGTGTGTGAGTGTGATGGCAGGGAGGCATATGGATATGTAATGTGTGGATGTGATGGCAGGGGGTCATATGGCTAATTTAATGCTGGTTTGTGACTATTAATTGAATGCACGGATGAGTTTGGAAAGGAGGGTGAGTTATTAAATGTGCATATGAATTATTTAATGCTTGGATGGTTGTGGGAAATGTTATATTAAACGGAAATGCTATTAATTTATTGCTGGGGCTGTTTGGAGGGAGGGAAATAGGTTTATTTATTAAATGTGAGCACTATTATTTTAATGTTGGGGCTGGAGGGAGGCCTAATTATTACCTAATTATTAAATGTGGGTGCTATTGATTTAATGCCGGGGATGGTTGGAGTTTTATAACTTTCATGTACCCATGTTTTTTTTCTCAAATAGGACCTCCAGCGTTCCAGGATCCAGCAAGCAGCAACTGATCTAAAGACACCAGCAGCCACAGGTGGGAAAGTGACAAGAACAGGTAGGAGAGAGCAGGACAGTCTGCCAACTGTCCTGATTCTGCTTGTGCAATCCCGAATTTGGGTGACTGTCTCGCTTTGTCAGGATTTGGTCCGACTACAAGTACAGTTGGGAGGTATGTCCTGCTTCACACTGTACTGCTCGTGAAGGCAGAGTTGCGTGCACCTAACAGTAGTGCACACATTATTGCCAGTGTATTTGTCTATAATGTATCTAATATGATAACCCTCCTGTTTTAAGTGGCCCAGGTCCCCCAAGAGTCTTTTTCCAGCTCTGGTAATACATTAGTGGTTTTTGCAACGATTCCATTCCTGCCTTCTACCTTGCACTGGTCCCATTCCCAGATCACTTTGTCAGCCCCCATTGCACTGACAATATCATTAATCCTGCCTCATTTGCACTTACTATATCATCATCAAACCCTTGGAATAGCTCTCCCCTTCACTTACGCCATTGTCTGCCAATCCTCCCTACACTGTTATTAATTCAAACCACCACGAATCACTGGGCATAATTAGTGCTCATACTCAATTGTTACAACAGAAGTGTTTTCTTGCAGATGCTTGAAGCATTTTACCTCTGTGGTGATCGCACTGGATAGCCATTTATTAGAAGGATTATTTTTAGTACATTTTTTTGAAACACACAGTACACATTTTATATATTAAAAGAGAGAGAGATTTGACTGGTAGTTTACAACTCATGATGTCAGGGAAGATCCAACAGTGAGTGATTTGCTCATATGATGCTCTGGCAGTCTGATCAGATATGATTCTGTCAACATATTTCATAATAGATAAGCTTATTAAACAAAGAAAGAAATGTTTCTATCAAAGGAATATTGGAAGGATGTGTTAGTAGGCAATAAACAAGTTTGAGCACTGAGGTATAAACCAGTCGCAGATAATGCAAAATAATTCATGTATTTGTATAACACAGGACTGGCAGCCTTTTCCCTGCATTGCCTTAGCAATGACCCAATATTTATTAAGTCATAACATCTAGGTTTTCCTAAATGTAACTACAACCATATTTCAGTAGTTCTAAATCCTGCCTATTTTTGTGCTGGCCCCATCTACAGTTGATTTGGTCCCACCGACACGAGGCCCCTTCAAGAATTTTTTTCCAGGGCCTCTTTAAGTTCCCAATCTGCCCCTGATGGGTCTGTAGACCTAATTTTCTGGGGCAGTGCAAAATGACATTTTATTTGGTATAAGAATATTATTAGATTTTTCTTGATGTGCAGAGGAGTGTAAGGCCATTTTCACGCTACAAAATGACTCGACATTTACATCAGCTCCAAACAATGTGTTAAAAAAATATATAGAGTGCTCTTCATAATTAAACCTCTGGTTGCTGTGGTTTCCTCCCACACTCCAAAAAGTATAGGTTAATTGCCTTATGGCAAAATTAACCTGGGAGTGTTCATGTGATAGGGATTATTGGTTATAAATTCCACTGGGGCAGGGACTGATGGGAATTATTAAATATTCTCTGTAAAGCACTGTGCAATATGTAGGCGCTGTATGAATAAAGGTTAATAATTTCTACTGAATCTAAAACACATAGAGTAAGATAGTGCTTAGAGGGATAATGACACAAAACAGCAGCATATATCCACCAAATGAATGGGTCTCAAAACAGCACAACCACTGCAAGAACACCTGATCTCAGCACATTATAATTTATATATTTAAGTGGAACCTATGGCAGCTCTGTATGAAGAAATATTCAGAAACAAGAGAGAAAATAATAATAATTTTTATAAATATAAACTTTACAAACTGAATTTTTGATGTGCTTTAAGAAGATAAACTTACTTTGAATTTCTGGATTCTCCATCATTAGCAGAAGACCCCACCGAAGACTGTTGTAGGTTGTATCCATACCACCAATAAACAAACTGACGAGCAAACCTTTAAGGTTTTCATTGTGATAGTACAGTCCAAATTGGGATTTTACCTGCACAACATACAGTAAAATATTATTATTATTACATATATCCAGAGTATCCTAATTCAATACAAATGTATACAAACAAAAACATACAAATATAAGAACTTTAGGGAAGCCTGAATTTCACAAACAAATACATACAGTTTTCTACACATGTACTGTACTTTGTTAAATTATCCATTAATTCTTAATAATATTGATTTGCTACCTTTTACAGAGCCCATTCACAATTATTCTTATATTCTATATTTTTTTTAACATTTTAAATCTGAAGGTTTGGGACAACTTTGTCAACAGCAAGACCTGGCCGATTCACAAGGTATGGATATAGATTGGTTCAGGTCTCATTACAACTTAAACATTGAGAGCTTGATTTAGAGTTTGTCTATGAGCAAATACCCATCTGAATTTGTAAACCTGGTCTTAAGTCGGGTCTAGCAAAAGCAAAGTGTCTCCGTGGACTGTTTTGCAGGCACATTGCACTGTATTGACTCTCCCCCTAAGAATATGGGATGTGACTAAACATTATAGGTGCCATGGTGTGGGCATTTGGGTGTTATATCATGTGGAGGGTACCGTATGTTAAATAATGTGCTGGTATATAAGGAGGGGTGTGTCTGTAGCAATATGCTGGTCATTTTGCTTAACAGTACCCAAAACCATGTGTTTTATCCTTTTTTAATGCACATTACATTTTACACTGTAAAAGTGTTGACTCCTGGCTCTTGAGTAATTTGTATATTTCCCGCATAGCCTTGCCTCCTAAATTGGTTCTAGCTTTTGTTTTCCTGCAGCAGTTTTTCACTACATCTAGAGGGAGATTCAAGTTGGCGCGAGGTGTCTACGGAATGTCCGCGGAGACACCTCGCGCCAAAATTATGGCTGGAATTTACGCTCACTTTTCTTCACCCGAAAAATGACTGGAGATTATAATATAGTATAATGTATACAATCCCAATATTTAATAAAGGAATTCTGAGACATATCCACCATAGATATATTGCTGAAAATAAACTAATATCAGAGTTTTTGTTCTTTTGAAGGGACCAGTCATGGCAATCGAATCGCACCGGTTTCTATGTGGAATGAAGTCATCTGCATCTTGGTAATTTAGTTGATGTAATTTATTTGTATTTTGTGAGAGAAAGGTGAAGCTTATGCGCTCACCTCCTGATGGTTGCAGGAGCTGCAGTCAGGACTAGGAATCCCTCCCTAGTGGTACAATAGCAAACAGAGTTTCCCTGTGCGCTCACTGGCTAAATGAATCAATTACTAATATGTGATATATGGTGTACCTGGTGCATGACTCCAATACCTCCCACTAATCGAACAAGGCTATATGGCTTTAATTAATCTCATTTATTAATCCCTGCACAAAGGAAACTTAAATAGGATAAAAAGCAATTTCTGATGATAAAACAGATCTAAAACGCATGAATATAATTCTACACACATATACTTGTGAGAAGCTAAAATGTCCAATGCCAGAATTGATGTTAAAACTAGGGATGAGCGCGCTCGGATTTCTGAAATCCGAGCCCACCCGAACGTTTGGGATCCGAGTCGGATCCGAGACAGATCCGGGTATTGGCGCCAAATTCAAAAGTGAAACTGAGGCTCTGACTCATAATCCCGTTGTCGGATCTCGCGATACTCGGATCCTATAAATTCCCCGCTAGTCGCCGCCATCTTCACTCGGGCATTGATCAGGGTAGAGGGAGGGTGTGTTAGGTGGTCCTCTGTGCTGTTTAGTTCTGTGCTGTTTAGTTCTGTGCTGTTTAGTTCTGTGCTGTTTAGTTCTGTGCTGTTTAGTTCTGTGCTGTTTAGTTCTGTGCTGTTTAGTGCTGTGCTGTGCTGTGCTGTGCTGTGCTGTGCTGTGCTGTGTTCTGCAGTATCAGTCCAGTGGTGCTGTGTGCTGTGCTCTGTCCTTCTGAGGTCAGTGGTGCTGCTGGGTCCTGTGCTGTGTCCTGTTCAGTCCAGTGGTGCTGTGTCCTGTGCTCTGTGCTTCTAAGGGCATAGTTATTTCCCCAATATTCCCCTGTGTTTAAAAAAATAAAAAAAAGTTTTTTTTATAAAATACCAAAAACTACTTTAATATTTTTTAATTACCACAAAATTTTCACAACCAATCCTGCAGTATAAGCCCATTGGTACTGCAATATTACCAAGTTCACACATTCAGCAGTAAAAGTCCAGTGGTACTGCAATATTACAAAGTTTACACATTCTGCAGTATCAGTCCAGTGGTGCTGTGTCCTGTGCTCTGTCCTGCTGAGTTCCGTAGTGCTGCTGGGTCCTGTGCCGTGTCCTGTTCAGTCCAGTGGTGCTGTGTCCTGTGCTCTGTGCTTCTAAGGGCATAGTTATTTCCCCATTATTCCCAAGTTTGTAAAAAATAAAAAAAAAGTAAAAAAAAATAAAAAATTAAAAAAAAAAAAAAAATATATAATAAATATAACCAAATTTGCAAAACCAATCCAGCATTATAAGTCCATTGGTACTGCAATATTACCAAGTTCACACATTCTGCAGTATCTTGTGCTACATATAATGGAGACCAAAAATTTGGAGGATAAAGTAGGGAAAGATCAAGACCCACTTCCTCCTAATGCTGAAGCTGCTGCCACTAGTCATGACATAGACGATGAAATGCCATCAACGTCGTCTTCCAAGCCCGATGCCCAATCTCGTAGTACCGGGCATGTAAAATCCAAAAAGCCCAAGTTAAGAAAAAGTAGCAAAAAGAGAAACTTAAAATCATCTGAGGAGAAACGTAAAGTTGCCAATATGCCATTTACGACACGGAGTGGCAAGGAACGGCTTAGGCCCTGGCCCGTGTTCATGACTAGTGGTTCAGCTTCACCCACGGATCTTAGCCCTCCTCCTCCTCCCCCCCCCTACAAAAAATTGAAGAGAGTTATGCTGTCAGCAACAAAACAGCAAACAACTCTGCCTTCTAAAGAGAAATTATCACAAATCCCCAAGGCGAGTCCAAGGGTGTTGGTGGTTGTCAAGCCTGACCTTCCCATCACTGTACGGGAAGAGGTGGCTCGGGAGGAGGCTATTGATGATGTAGCTGGCGCTGTGGAGGAACTTGATGATGAGGATGGTGATGTGGTTATTGTAAATGAGGCACCAGGGGGGGAAACAGCTGATGTCCATGGGATGAAAAAGCCCATCGTCATGCCTGGTCAGAAGACCAAAAAATGCACCTCTTCGGTCTGGAGTTATTTTTATCCAAATCCAGACAACCAATGTATGGCAATATGTAGCTTATGTAAAGCTCAAATAAGCAGGGGTAAGGATCTTGCCCACCTAGGAACATCCTCCCTTATACGTCACCTGAATAACCTTCATAGTTCAGTGGTTAGTTCAGGAACTGGGGCTAGGACCCTCATTGGTACAGGGACACCTAAATCCCGTGGTCCAGTTGGATACACACCAGCAACACCCTCCTCGTCAACTTCCTCCACAATCTCCATCAGATTCAGTCCTGCAGCCCAAGTCACCAGCCAGACTGAGTCCTCCTCAATACGGGATTCATCCGAGGAATCCTGCAGCGGTACGCCTACTACTGCCACTGCTGCTGTTGCTGCTGTTAGTCGGTCATCTTCCCAGAGGGGAAGTCGTAAGACCGCTAAGTCTTTCACCAAACAATTGACCGTCCAACAGTCGTTTGCCATGACCACCAAATACGATAGTAGTCACCCTATTGCAAAGCGTATAACTGCGGCTGTAACTGCAATGTTGGTGTTAGACGTGCGCCCGGTGTCCGCCATCAGTGGAGTGGGATTTAGAGGGTTGATGGAGGTATTGTGTCCCCGGTACCAAATCCCCTCGAGATTCCACTTCACTAGGCAGGCGATACCAAAAATGTACAGAGAAGTACGATCAAGTGTCCTCAGTGCTCTTAAAAATGCGGTTGTACCCACTGTCCACTTAACCACGGACATGTGGACAAGTGGTTCTGGGCAAACGAAGGACTATATGACTGTGACAGCCCACTGGGTAGATGCATCCCCTTCCGCAGCAACAGCAACAGCTGCATCAGTAGCAGCATCTACAAAATGGCTGCTCATGCAAAGGCAGGCAACATTGTGCATTACAGGCTTTAATAAGAGGCACAACGCTGCCAACATATTAGAGAAAATGAGGGAAATTATCTCCCAGTGGCTTACCCCACTTAGACTCTCATGGGGATTTGTGGTGTCAGACAATGCCAGTAACATTGTGCGGGCATTAAATATGGGCAATTTCCAGCACGTCCCATGTTTTGCCCACACCATTAATTTGGTGGTGCAGCATTACCTCAAGAGTGACAGGGGTGTGCAGGAGATGCTTGCGGTGGCCCGCAAAATTGCTGGACACTTTCGGCATTCAGCCAGTGCCTACCGCAGACTAGAGGCACATCAAAAAAGCTTGAACCTGCCCTGCCATCACCTCAAACAAGAGGTTGTGACGCGCTGGAACTCCACCCTCTATATGCTGCAGAGGATAGAGGAGCAGCAAAAGGCCATTCAGGCCTACACAGCCACCTACGACATAGGCAAAGGAGTGGGGATGCGCCTGAGTCAAGCGCAGTGGAGACTGATTTCCGTGTTGTGCAAGGTTCTGCAGCCATTTGAACTTGCCACACGAGAAGTCAGTTCCGACACTGCCAGCTTGAGTCAGGTCATTCCCCTGATCAGGCTGTTGCAGAAGCAGCTGGAGAAAGTGAGGGAGGAGCTGGTAAGCCATTGCGATTACAGCAAGCATGTAGCTCTTGTGGATGTAGCCCTTCGTACGCTTTGCCAGGATCCGAGGGTGGTCACTCTTTTAAAGTCAGAGGAATACATTCTGGCCACCGTGCTCGATCCTCGGTTTAAAGCGTATGTTGTGTCTCTGTTTCCGGCGGACACAAATCTACAGCGGTGCAAAGACCTGCTGGTCAGGAGATTGTCCTCTGAAGAGGACCGTGACATGCCAACAGCTCCACCCTCATTTTCTTCCACATCTATGGCTGCGAGGAAAAAGCTCAGTTTTCCCAAAAGAGGCACTGGCGGGGATGCTGATAACATCTGGTCCGGACTGAAGGACCTGCCAACCATTGCAGACATGTCTACTCTCGCTGCATTGGATGCTGTCACAATAGAAAAAATTGTGGATGATTACTTTGCTGACACCATCCAAGTAGACATGTCAGACAGTCCATATTGTTACTGGCAGGAAAAAAAGGCAGTTTGGAAGCCCCTGTACAAACTGGCTCTATTTTACCTGAGTTGTCCCCCCTCCAGTGTGTACTCGGAAAGAGTTTTTAGTGCAGCGGGGAACCTGGTCAGTGAGCGGCGAAGGAGGTTGCTTCCTCACAACGTTGAAAAAATGATGTTTATAAAAATGAATAATCAATTCCTCAATGAAGTACAGCACTGCCCTCCAGATACTACAGAGGGACCTGTGGTTGTGGAGTCCAGCGGGGACGAATTGATAATGTGTGATGAGGAGGAAGTACACACTGTAGGGGGAGAGGAATCAGAGGTTGAGGATGAGGACGACATCTTGCCTCAGTAGAGCCTGTTTAGTCTGTACAGGGAGAGATGAATAGCTTTTTTGGTGTGGGGGCCCAAACAAACCAATCATTTCAGTCAAAGTTGTTTGGTAGGCCCTGTCGCTGAAATGATTGGTTTGTTAAAGTGTGCATGTCCTATTTCAACAGCAGACCTCTCAACTGCAGCTCATCCCTCCTCTGCGGGGATAATGTCTCCTGTGCTCTGACACGTCACTCTGTGTACTCTCAGCCTCAGGATCTGACACTACAGCTACCATGCCTCTTGTAGCAGCCCTCACTCCAGGGCCTCTTCCATGTGCAGTGTCCCCCTCTCTCTTGGGTTCACTATAGTGGCATGGAGTTCTCCCCCTCATCCAGGGCACACATTCCTTGCCCTGGCTCAGTCACCACGCTCAGACTTCCAGGCAATGCTGGGGGAGCCTGGGAGCTTCCACCCCAGGTCCCCAGCTACAACTCTCCTCTCCTGTGTCTTCTCTCTCTTTCTGACACTTTAAAGATCGTGCCTTTAAATGAAAAAGTCAGTCTTCATTGCACGACTATGTGCAAGTGCAACAGGGACATTTTTTTGGGTTTACAAAGTCAAACAATAACACTACGACCCTGTCTGTCTGGGGTCTGTCAATGACGAATTGTCTGGAGCATGTTTTGAGGAGGTATTGTGGCCCCGGTATCAAATTGGGTACCGGGGCCACCCCACTATGCAGTCCAGATACTTGTTTGGTGGAATTCCGACACGTGGAGGGTTTTTTAATTATATTGTGGCCTCGGTACCAAATTGTGTACCGGGGCCACCACACTACGCAGTCAAGATACTTGTTTGGTGGAATTCAGACCAGTTGAGGGTTTTATTATTATATTGTGTGGACCACTCTATCTATACCACACTACAACTCTATACCACTCTATTTCCTACTTTAATTCTATTTAATTCTATTTCCTACTTTAATTCTATTACTAATTAATTAACATAAAGAGGAACAAAAATAACCAATTTTACCAAAAGTATAATATGACTTAGACTTACAAACACTACACTTGAAAGATCGTGCCTTTAAATGAAAAAGTAAGTCTTCATTGCATGACTATGTGCAACAGGGACAGTTTTTTTACAAAGTCAACTAATAACACTTGGACCCTGTCTGTCTTTAACATACTTAATGGGATCTCAATGACGAATTGTCTGTAGCATGTTTGGAGGAGGTATTGTGGCCCCGGTATCAAGTTGGGTACCGGGGCCACCCCACTACGCAGTCCAGATACTTGTTTGGTGGAATTCTGACACGTGGAGGGTTTTTTAATTATATTGTGGCCTCGGTACCAAATTGTGTACCGGGGCCACCACACTACGCAGTCAAGATAGATAGATGCGTATCATAGATAAAGTACATTCAGTGGTGTGGGGCAAATTGAAAAATATTCAAAATGCACTGACATTATCAAAAACAAGAGGTTGTCACACGCTAAAACTTCAACATGTATATGATGGAGAGGATGGAGGAGCAGCCGTATGTGTAGTGTAATGCAGACCTGTTGAAGGTTTTTTATATATTTTATTGTGGTGCCCAGTGCCCACTCCTCTACGCAGTCCAGGTACATTTATTGGTGCGATTCATAAAAGTTCAGGGTTTTTAAGATATTGTGGTGACCCACTCCTCTACGCAGTCCAGGTACATTTATTGGTGCGATTCATAAAAGTTCAGGGTTTTTAATATATTGTGGTGACCCACTCCTCTACGCAGTCCAGGTACATTTATTGGTGCGATTCTTAAAAGTTCAGGGTTTTTAAGATATTGTGGTGACCCACTCCTCTACGCAGTCCAGGTACATTTATTGGTGCGATTCTTAAAAGTTCAGGGTTTTTAAGATATTGTGGTGACCCACTCCTCTACGCAGTCCAGGTACATTTATTGGTGCGATTCATAAAAGTTCAGGGTTTTTAATATATTGTGGTGACCCACTCCTCTACGCAGTCCAGGTACATTTATTGGTGCGAATCAAACAAGTTGATGGTTTTCTTATTATATATATTGTGGTGACCCACTCCTCTACGCAGTCCAGGTACATTTATTGGTGCGATTCATAAAAGTTCAGGGTTTTTAAGATATTGTGGTGACCCACTCCTCTACGCAGTCCAGGTACATTTATTGGTGCGAATCAAACAAGTTGATGGTTTTCTTATTATATATATTGTGGTGACCCACTCCTCTACGCAGTCCAGGTACATTTATTGGTGCGATTCTTAAAAGTTCAGGGTTTTTAAGATATTGTGGTGACCCACTCCTCTACGCAGTCCAGGTACATTTATTGGTGCGATTCATAAAAGTTCAGGGTTTTTAATATATTGTGGTGACCCACTCCTCTACGCAGTCCAGGTACATTTATTGGTGCGATTCATAAAAGTTCAGGGTTTTTAATATATTGTGGTGACCCACTCCTCTACGCAGTCCAGGTACATTTATTGGTGCGAATCAAACAAGTTGATGGTTTTCTTATTATATATATTGTGGTGACCCACTCCTCTACGCAGTCCAGGTACATTTATTGGTGCGATTCATAAAAGTTCAGGGTTTTTAATATATTGTGGTGACCCACTCCTCTACGCAGTCCAGGTACATTTATTGGTGCGAATCAAACAAGTTGATGGTTTTCTTATTATATATATTGTGGTGACCCACTCCTCTACGCAGTCCAGGTACATTTATTGGTGCGAATCATAAAAGTTCAGGGTTTTTAAGATATTGTGGTGACCCACTCCTCTACGCAGTCCAGAAAGATACCTTTTTGCAACGTTTTGGACTAATAACTATATTGTGAGGTGTTCAGAATACACTGTAAATTAGTAGAAATGCTTGTTATTGAATGTTATTGAGGTTAATAATAGCCTAGGAGTGAAAATAAGCCCAAAAACTTGATTTTTAAACTTTTTATGTTTTTTTCAAAAAAAATCCGAATCCAATACCTTAAATCCGAACCGAGACCTTTCGTCAAGTGTTTTGCGAGACAAATCCGAACCTCAAAAATAACGAAAATCCGGATCCAAAACACAAAACACGAGACCTCAAAAGTCGCCGGTGCACATCCCTAGTTAAAACACAACCATGATATATACAGGTATCGTCATATATACTATTGACGATACCTGTATATATCATGGTTGTGTTTTAACATCAATTCCGGCATTGGACATTTTAGTTTATCACAAGTATACTATCACATATTAGTAATTTGTATTTTTTGAACACATTTGATACAGTTCCACATTAGAGACTGGTACATAGATTATAAGTACTGGAACTAGACTATATGGGTAGCAGAGAGGGTTTAAATAAGTGGAACATATTAAGATTGGGTTAATGATCTTTTTGAAGATCTAGGAAGTAAGGTGTCCCATTTGCAGACATCAACAAACATTGTAAGATTATTCATTTTGAGCAGAACATTAAATTGCTACAGAAGGATTTGGCTCAGATGTCGAGTTGGGCAGAGGAATGACATATGTTGAATGTAGAATAATTTAAGAATATTCATGTAGGCTGTGGAAAAAATCGTGCTACCTATAGACTTAATAGGATAAAATTGCGAACATCTGCTATGAAAAAGGACTTGAATATGAATGTGGTACGTTGTTGCGAATAGTTAAATACCAACACTGATTATACCTACATAAAAATAGCGAACACTATTACAGTGACATTAAAAAAATATAGACTTACCAGGAAAAAGACACAGAAGATTTCAGACAAGGCTTGAACTCAGCAATGCCAGGACACGGCACTCTATGCTAATATTAACCCTAGCCCTACCCCTAATTCTAACCCTAATCCTAATTCTAACCCTAACCTTAAACCTTAGTGTGGATTAATGAGGCGCCTGGCCTTGGCGCTTTAAAACAGGAAATGTTAGTGTCCCTATTATTATTATTATTATTATTATAATCGTAGATTTAAATGGCACCACAGTGCACAGTGGGCATGCAGTGGAGGAGAGGGTGCGGAGTAGTTTGGAAGGAATAGGGTCGAGTGGACAGGTTGTTGGGTAAGATAAGATGAGTGCAGAGACTTTGTCTTCAGCTACTGCAAAGAATGAATTAAG
Organism: Mixophyes fleayi; assembly: GCF_038048845.1. NCBI lineage: Eukaryota > Metazoa > Chordata > Amphibia > Anura > Limnodynastidae > Mixophyes > Mixophyes fleayi. Next base: position 29,436,970 of record NC_134404.1, on the reverse strand, counting down.
TGTGGATTGGGGAGTGTAGGTAAAGGTGGGTAGACTGAGAGGAATGAGTGGAATTTGGCATTAGGAAATAGCTTGTCAAAAGGTGCAAAATCATGGGCAGTGAGGGAGAAAGGAGGAGGAGGTGCAGGTGGGCAGAGAAGTGAGTTGAAGTTGGCAAAGAGGCAATTTGGGTTAGAAGACTGGGTGGATAGTAGAGATTTGAAGAATGTTTGTTTACCAATTGAAAGGGCAGCGCTGTAAGATGAAAGGATGAATTTATAGTGGAGGAAATCGGTATAGAAACAAGATTTCCTCCAGTGGCGCTCTGCAGTGCGGGAGCACTTTTGCAGGTAGCGGGTCTGTTTGTTGTGCCAAGGCTGGGGTTTGGATCATTGGAGACTGTATGTAGTAGATGAAACTGAATTTTCTAGGGCTGAAGTGAGTGTTTTGTTATAGAAAGACGCAGCCTAATTAGGACAGGACAATGCAGTCAATGGAGGAAATAGTTGTCTTAGGAAAAATGAGAAGTGGAGTGGGTTAAGAGTACTAAAGTTTTGTTGTATACGTGTATTTTTGGGTGCAGGGGGAAGGGCATGCGGTAAGGTGAGGATGAAGGAAAGGAGGTAATGATCAGAGAGTGGGAAGGCTAATTGGAGAAACTAGAGATGAAGCAGTAGCGGGAGAAGACAAGGTCAAGGCAGTGCCCATCACAGTGGGTGGGAGATGAGGTTTTTTGGGAGAGACCAAAGGATGAAATAAGTGAAAGTAGTTTACAGGCAGAAGAGACAGTTGGATTATCAATGGGAATGTTCAAATCACCTAGCATGAGTGTAGGCAGGTCAAAGGGTAGGAAATAAGTGAGCCAGGCAGCAAAGTTGTGAAGAAATTGGGAAACTGCACCTGGGGGCCATAAATGACAGCAACTCGAAGGTGGAGAGGATAAAATAGATGGATAGTGTGGACTTCAGAGGAAGAGAATGAGAGGTAGGATTCAGAGGGTATGACTTGGAAGGTGCTGCTTAGAGAGAGTAGAATGCCTATTCCACCACCTTGTCTGTTTCCGGGTCTGGGAGTGTGGCTTCATAGGAGAGAGCTGCAAGGGATATAAAGTGCCAGAGGAAGTGAGCCAAGTTTCTGTAATGGTAAGGAGGTTGAGGGATTTAGAAATTAATAGATCATGGATGGATGTAAGTTTGTTACAAACAGAGCTGGTTCCATAGTGCACAGGAGAAGGGAAGAGAGGGTAGTGGAGCTATGTGGATAAGGTTGGCGGGATTTTAAGTACAGGATGGATGAAAAGGTTTGGGGTGAAGTGAGAAGCGTGAGCAGATAATGGGGATTGTACGGGGCCCAGGGTTAAGAGAGATATCACCAGCAGCCATGACAATGAGCAAGGTGAGAAAGAGGACATGCGAAAAGGATTTGTGGGTGTGAGGTATATTTCTGTTTATGTAGGCTGGTGAGTGTGGTGGGTGCAGGAAACAAAACAGTTCATGTGTGCAGACTAATGAGGAGGGAAGTAGTGAAGGGGAAATCATATCGGGGAGGGAGGACTAAAATGATGGGAAAATAAAAGCAGTTTGCAGAGAAGTATGGTAACAGTAAATAGAAGAGACTGTAAATTGAGTAGGTGCATGATGGAGAGATGTGAATGAATGTGTATTAGCTAGAGTAGGTTATGAGAGAGTAGAAAGGAACAATTGATCCAAATTGTGTGGGGCAATGGAAGAGGTAAAGTATAATTTACCGCCCCCTGGCTGGGGTTAATGGAGTAGGCAATTTCTGCTGCTCTGACACAACGAATTCCAGGTAGATGCTGACAGTTGGGTGCAGAGGGTCCAGCAGCCAAACAGAGATGGTTATCGCAAACAGTGAATAGCTGAACAGATGTTGAAACAGCAATGACAGTTGATCTCTATGGGTCCCACAGCTGGATAGAGATGGTAATTCTGCAGATCCAAAAACAGCCTTGTATTTCGGTATGAAGTCAATCCTCAGTGCTGCTGTGATGTTTGCCAACTGTATTTAGAAATATCCAAAGCGTTCTCTTTGTGAGAATAAGGAAAAGGGGGAGCATGGGCTAAGAGGTGAACCATTGTATAGCTTACTCCAACTGCCATCCGCATGCCAATTATTATGTTATGTTAATTGATGTTAATTCTAAGTGCAGGCATTTTCTTTGGTCGCAGTTAACAGGAGCCGAGTTCAAGCTGGGACAGAAATCTTCTGTGTCTATTTCTTGGTAAGTCTATGCTTTTCTAATGTCGCTGTCATAGTGTTCACTATTTTTATGTAGGTATAATCAGTGTCTGTTATTTGTGTCGTAATTCTGACTACCACCTTTGGTATACTAGTAAAGATTTATCAGCGCCTAGTGTCAGGCAGCTGCTGCAAGTGCTTATAATATCCTGAGATATATAATACGGATTATAAATGCATGACAAGCAAATGCCATTTTTTGGCTATTGTATAAATCACTTGTTGGACTACATCTTGAATATATGGTCAAGTTTTTGGCATCTGTGTATAAAGATAGACAGGGGAACAGGAGGGTTAATTATTACTCAGAGACTTGACAAACTGGAGTTGTTTAACTTGGAGGAAAAAGGCATCTTAAGATGTTACCTAATGAATGCATATGAATGTGTTCAAGGTCTATAAAAATATGTGTTGGAGCTTTTCACACCCAGGATTGCACAGGTGACTCAAGAGCATCTATTGTGTCTAGAGGAGAATTGTTTTTTGCTATCAACATAGAAAGGGTTTGTCACCGTAAATAGTTTAATTGAGCTGAATATCACCTCAAATAGCATTATCTGTAAAGCTGCCTTGCGAAATAGAGGGAGAACCTGACAGCATCTGTGATTATGTAAGTCTGATTTGGCAAGAGCTTAGTGTAGAAATAGAAGCTTAACTTTTGAGAATTAGACCTTATCGATTGGGGAAGTGATTTTTGCCCAATTGATTACGACTATATTTGAGTAAACTGGCTGCTTTAAGACGGAGTGTGTTTTAGTTCTGAGAGGTGACTTTGCAGAAAGTCAAGAAGTGAGCTTTAGAGAGACAGCAAGTCAGGGTGTTGCTATCATGAGAGTCTAGAATTGTGACCATGTTTTTTCATTTCATGAGACACCTATGAGTAGTGAAACTGCACTTGTTAGATTTCAAGTGTGGCTAGAGGAAAATAAAGGAGTATATCAATGCCCAACGTGTGAGAGAAAGCTTGTGTGACTGCAACTAAGTTAGAGGCAGAAGCTAGACATAGAATAGCACAGCTGACCCATCATGTAAGAGTGCTACCTCCTGTCATCATCATCATTTATTTATATAGCGCCACTAATTCCGCAGCGCTGTACAGAGAACTCATTTACATCAGTCCTTGCCCCATTGGAGCTTACAGTCTAAATTCCCTAATATAGACACACAGTCACACACAGATATAGACAGAGAGGGAGAAAGACAGACTAGGATCACCTGTGTTTTATAATGCAAAGAAACTAACAACTGTGCGGTTTATTTCCATCAAAGAGACAAATGATCTAGTGTCCATTATTATTTCAACTCACAACTCAGGTACAATTTCTGTATCAGCTATACATAAACTGACTTGAAATTAAACTTATACGTGCAGGGGCTACTATATTCCTGTTTGCTCACAAGGACCTGAGGTGAGACAGACTAAGCTAGAATCAGGAGTCAGACCCAATGGTATGTGAAATCTTTGGGAAGTCTCTGCAAAGCCCATCATAATCCATGGAGGTTGGGCAGTTACAGTTGACAGATCCAGTATCAATGACAATAACTTGTAGAGTAGAATAAAAAGCTAAATAAGGGCTGCACTCCACAGTGAGGTGACAAATTTCATGGGGTACACAGAAGAGATTGTTCTTCACAAAAATAAGATGAGAAAGTTAGAATCCACAGGGTTCCAAATTCTAATCTAGAATGTACAGTTAGAGTGTAGGAAACTGAACAATTGGGCACCTGTCACATGTTTTAACATTGATTACAATTTTGCACTTAATCACCCCATGCTAGGTACTGGACATGATCACCAATACAGTTGGAGTATGGCATCTGTGTGATTAGATGCATACTCTGCATATTGGAAATCATTTCATATTTCCCAAAAAACATGCTCAAACTGTGTTTTAAACCACAGGAGCTCTCTCCCCAGCCCTCAGATACTGTAATTTGACAGAAAGACATTCCTAATGTACTTCAATATTACTAATGTTTTAAACAAAAACAACTAGACCTTCAGCTTGCCTTCTTTATATAATGGCATTGAAAAAGACCAGATTTCTCCTAATTGTTCTGTATCTATCCCATTCACTGACTCCCTGGAACACGCTAGGTTATATTAAAACGGATAACTCTAGAAGCCATGCAACCATAAGACAATGGCTCCCTAAAGGAATGAGCAATATTATCAATCCCAATAAAATCTACAATACCCAGTAAAATACACAACAATGTTCATTCAATATAATTTTGATAATTCGTCACTGACATTTTTAACTGTGAAAAAGCTTAGACTGTGGGATTCAGTGATGATGGATGTAATATTGGTCGAAGGGCTGGATGGATGTAAAATTAGATACCTTTCTCATAAGGGTGGTATCTATAGTTATAATTTAAGCAGTTGAGGTTATTGATCAAGGGAATTAGTTTACCAAAAAAGAGGTTAAACTATAAGGTTAAATTGACAGATGCACCTATAACTGTGCATCCTCAGTAACTATATGACTTATTGCTACACCAGTTGGGGGTTCTGAACATGAGCATGTGGTAATTAAACCATCCAAAAATGAAAAAAAATGAAAAATTAAGTCTTAAGTAAAAAATTCACATAACACATTTTGGTAATAAATGGAAAACTTGGGGAAACATGCAATTGTTTTGTATAATGAGTTTGTTAGCCCACAAAGTATTGTTGAGAATACAATACCTGTTGTCGTTTTAAAAGAAATGCGTCAAGAACGTTCGTAGGTTCTTGTAGATCCAGTTTGGCCATTGCTTTTGTGCATATTTCATTAAGACACTTGTCCATCTCTAGATATTTGTTAAAAAGGGTTTTGTGAGCTCCAGGTAGCCAACGCATTAGGGATGGATAAGCGTTGTAAATCTGGAAGAAATCATGATAATAAGTGTCAGTGTTGTAATGTGTTTGATAGAGCAATGCATTATGCAACAATATGGTGCAAAGTTTACAATTTACACCAAAAGAGATATATGCACGATCAAGAGTGACCTCTCATCTTGATAATGATAATTATATTGATATGATTAATGATATTTATTGGGAATTTGGTTGTATAAAGCACTTAAATATTTTGTAAGGGTTGTCATGGCTGACGACATCATGAGACAGTGATGGAGGTCGTCACAAGTTCTAGACAGAGAACACTGTCAATGACCAACAAAACTTAGCTAAGGTTCACTTTTATTGCATTGTGTCGAGTAAACATGTAGATTACTACTCTTGGTGTCTTCACCCTAGGTCATCCTTCAGGTTTTCTTTCTTCAGGAAATAGGTGTGCAGTGTCCCACAAGGGGTCGAAACATTAAACCACTGCCTGTCTAGCCCATTATACATATTATGGACACAAATGGTTTGGAGGACAAACAAAAATGGCACATTTATTATCAAGTGGAGGGAAGTAGATTAGGGTACGGGCAAATTAATAAAGGCCATGTGCTAATATGGATTTGGTTTAGAGTAGAGCTAACAATTGATGGGTTCATTTAGAGTTGGACGTATATTTGTTTTTTGAATGAGATACGCATTTCATACAGCACATGCTCACATAAAATGCACGTGTCTGTAAGTAGACTTTTGCATCTCATTGACTTCTCCTTATGCTTGAAGAGGCACAATGGGTTAAGGAAGAGTAAGACAAGTGTAGGCCGATTACAATTAGGGCATGTTCCTTTAAATCTGACTCAATTAGACGTGGACACACATGCAAATACGCTTTGCAGTTACTGGAAGGCTAGTGCAACTATATGCAATGATAATGGTGATGATCAGAAGCACTATGTAGCCACTTCTGATTGGCTGTTTGTGTACTGACCCCTCCAACTGACAGTACTTACTTCATTAGTGTGGAGACTATACTATTTGAAGTCGTGGCCATGTATTCGAAAATACTTATTTGTCATTCCCATTTGGTTTACTACAAAAAGGACGATTGCCATTAATTTTTTTTAAAGAGAAATAACATATGCTTGTATTTAATTTCATTTATTTTAAATTAATTTTTTTTAATTATATGCTAGATGGAAAATGCAACGTTTCCATTTATTGATAACATTGTCAAGACACTGTTCTCTATTGTGTATGTCACATTTCTTAAAATTATTATATTGTATACAAATAGGGTAATGCAACTGGCATTTATTACTGTAAAGCCTCTTCTATACGCTAGCGCTAAGTTTTTTCTATCCTTACACTAACATGGGGTGTAAGTATACACACTTGACACACATAATGTCAGAATATCGCAAATGTTACTGTTTTCTTTGTTTGGTTTTTTTTCTGTGCGTCTTTTCCTACCTATATGCATCCAACTCTAAATGGGCCCCTGAATATGCACTTACAGTATATGTAACTAGGTTCACTAACTGTGGCATATACAAGATTTTTGCAATAATTCAAATGTGATATTGGTTATAACTCAATATTCTTAAAAAGCACATTACCTAGAACAATAATCTCCTTGGTAGCCTCATTGATATTGCATTAAACTGGCAACATGTGATTTATCACAGTTCAGAGCTTGACACTTACAAATAGAGCCAGGCCCACAAACAATATTAATGTCAATATATGTATATAAAAATATCTCCAAATCACAAACTCTCAGAGACCCTGTAATGTGTCTAAGATATAATTCCCAGTAAGTGGGGGACCGTTGCATCTGTAACGCAATGGCGCACAGTACATTGTGCTACAATAATACTCCTTCAGACTGCCAGTTGAAGTTTGAGAGTATGTTATTAACTCTTTAATACCTTATTTTCAACTTAGAAGTATATCTAGTATTAACCCAATAAGTGCTCCAGTGTTCATATGCAGCAGGCCCCAACAGTGGAATTCAGATTATAATAAGAGCTCCAGAAAAATGATCCAAACCTATCTGCTATCTAGAACCCCTTTTTTAAAAAAAAAAAGATTCATAACTTACCAGACAAACGGGATGTGTCAGCAGTTCAGTAACTTCTTGAAGTAATTTCTCAACCTTCAGATATTTTGGATTCCCACGACTATGCTGACCAATTAATATGGACATAATTATGTTGTTTACAGAAGTGGTTATAACAGGTTTGTATTCAAAGGGTTTTCCTGTTAGAATTAATTCCAATCAAAAATATAATTTTCATAATCACCACAAAGTTACACAGTTGACACATGATAAGAGGATAATAGGATAAAATTTTACTTTTAGTAGTTGTAAAAAATACCATCAAATATCATTTGAAAAATTAAACTCTTAAAAAGCTATAGGTAACGTTTACAATTGTTTTAGTAACCCAATTTGTAATCATGTAGCTACCACCATGGCCCAGTGATGTGGGGCCTAGCAAAGCTTGCCCATCTACTCTATAGGTACCTGTGCCACTATACTGAGCTATTCCTGCCTAGGGTCGGCACATGAGCAGTGGACCACGTTTGGGTGGATGGCAAATATCAAGTAAGACAGCAATTGACAGAACCAAGTCAAGAATCCATGGAGGGGTCAGAGCCACCAGAAAGTAGATTGAAAAACAAGTCATGAAGTACAAACAAACAGGAAATGTTCTGACAAGTTGCAGTGGCCTGCACTAATTTTGGTGTACTAAGGTAGTTGCATGCTGAGATTTGGCTGTGAAGCATTCTCAGCTGTGGGGCAACACACGGTGGCTCAGTGGTTAGCATTTCTGTCTCACAGCACTGGTATAATTAGTTTGATTTCTAACCAGGGCCTTATTTGTGTGGAGATTGTATGTTCTCCTAGTGTTTGCATGGGTTTCCTCTGGGTGCTTTGGTTTCTGTGTGTGTGCTAGGGAATTTAGACTGTAAGTGTCAATGGTTCAGGGACTGATGTGTGTGACGAATATTCTTTGTACAGTTCTACTGAATTGATGTCTCTAAATGATGAACTTTAGACTACCCGATAGTCAAATATATTTAATCAGATATGTTATCATATATATATATATATATATTAATATATATTATTATTATTATTAATTTTTATTTATAGGGCGCCACTAGGTATCCGTAGCGCCGTACAGGGACAGACAGAAACACGATACAGGGTGAGACAGCACAGTACAGTTAACAGAAATCACAGTAACTCAGAAGCTCAACGAACAGCTAGATTAGAGGTGAGAGCCCCCAGCGGGGTAGAGACAGGGGCCGGAGGACCTCGCGGAGGAGACAAGGAGCTGGAGAGCAGAGTTAAGGTGGTGGAGAACAGAAGGAGAGGAGGCCCTGCTCGGAGGAGCGTACAATCTAAGGGGAGGGTAGGACGGACAGAGACACAATGGTAGGAGGAGGGAATGGGGATGACGGAGGCAGGGACGGAGGGGGGGGAGAGGAGAATGAAAAGGAGGGAAGTAGGAGGGGGACAGGAGAGGGAGGGGGGTAGGGGGAGACTGGGAGGAGGTCAATGGGTTTGGGACTGAAGGGCTTTAAGGAAGAGGTGGGTTTTTAAGGCCCGTTTGAAGCTGGACAAGTTGGGGGAAGTTCTGATGGAGCGGGGGAGCTGGTTCCAGTGGAGGGGGGCAGCGCGGGAGAAGTCTTGGATGCGAGCATGGGAGGAGGTAACCAGGGGGGAAAAGAGGCGGCGGTCATTAGCCGAAAGAAGAGGGCGGGATGGAGCGTGAATGGAGATGAGGTTGGAGATGTAGGGAGCAGTGGAGTTGGAGAGGGCCTTAAAAGTAAGAGTGAGGAGCTTGAACACGATATATATATATATATATATATATATATATATATATTTATTACACGCTTAGTAGCCACTTTATTAGGTAAACATATCTAATACTGGATAGGACCCACCCTTACCCCTAGAACAGAGATTATGACCCATGTTGACATGTTGGCATCATGCGGTTGCAGTGGATTTATCCACTGCACATTCATGCTGTAAATATCCTGTTCTACCACATCTCAAATATGCCATACTGGATTGAGATCTGGTGGCTGTGGATTCCATTGAAGCACACTGAGCTCATTGCTACCTTTGTGAAAGATGTAACCAGTAGAATATGGGTAGACTGTGGTCATAAAGGGATGCACAGCAACAATACTGAGGTAGACTGTGGTATTTAAATAATGCTTGATTAGCATTAGTGTGTGCCAAGAAAATATTCTCCCACACCATTATACCATCACCAGCCTGCACCTTTGATTCCTGGCAGGATGGATCCATGGATTCATGTTATTTATGCCAAGCCTTATCATGTCTGTTACCCTGGCTCTGCCTTCTGCATGTTGCAGCAGTGTCACAATCTGGTGCTGGATGGAGGACACTTTCCAGTGTTAATGCAACTTATCTTAGAGGTGTGGAGTCTAACGCGCCCCTGATATTCACCGGGGACCTCAACAAGGAGGTATGGCCTTAGCTGCAATTAGCGCGCAGGTCGTGCTTCTCCAAGACAGTTACAGCAAAGCGTAGGTGAACAGAGATAGTCAGATGGACTAAGGTCAGTACAAGCCAGACGGGAAGTACCAATTTGGAATCCAAGGAATTGTCAGCAGTCCAATGTCAATACCAGCAAAACAACGAGGTGCCAAATCAGAATCCAAGCAATAGTCAGACAATCCGAAGTAGTAACTGGGAAGCAAACTGAGGCTGAGTCAGGATCCAAGGATAAAGGTCAAACAAGCCGGGTCAGAACGAATAGTGAAAACAGGGAGATTGCCAGGCAGAACACTGGAGTAGAAGTTGACCTGATACTCTGGCACCCTAATGGTGCCAGAGCAGCTTTAAATAGATGCTAGGATATACCTGATTGGGTCCCCTCCCCTGCCGGTTAGTGACTCAACTGACCCCCGACAGCTAATCGGAGCATCTCCATTGCCTAGCAACAGGGCCTCGAACGATGCGAGTTGTGTGCATGCGCACAGAGGTGCAGAGATGGCTGGGAAGCAAGGAGATGCTCCCGGACGGACGAGACAGGAGGCCGTCCCTGAGCAGAGAGGAGACTGTGAGGACGGAGTTGACACTCAGTTTTGGTGAGCCTGTGCCCACTGTGGAACCTGGTGTGGTCTTCTGCTGCAGTGGCTCATCCACTTCAAGGTTCAATGTTCTGTGCTTTCAGAGATGCTCTTCTGTATACCAGTGTTGTAACCCATGTTTATTTGAGCTACTGTTGCTTTCCTGTCAGCTTAAACTAGTCTGACCATTCTCCTCTGACCTCTCTCATTAACAAGACGTTTTTACTCACAGAACTGTGACTCACTGGATGTTTTTTGTTTTGCGCACCATTCTTTGTAAATGCTAGAGGCTGTTGTGCATAATTGCATTAACGAGAAGGTGTATAGGTCTACTTAATAACTTGGCCACTGACTGTTTATGTGTAATATATATCTTTACTGTGCAGTATTTTAATCGGAAAACAATTACTTAATGAAGTACTAAAGAACATACAGACAATGAACAAATGTACAGTACAGTGAGGCCTCATACCCAATGGTCTCAAATTCCTGCAATATTGCTTTCATTTGCGAGCCTTGTGGTTTTCCGAACCCTGCCTACACATGTGTTTTAACGTATTTTTAGTGCAATCTTGTAAGCACAATTGACCTTCTAAATGGAAGTAAAAGCACAAAGTATCAACTACATGTCAAACATACAGTTTCACATTTTGACCGCGTGTACTAGGCCTCAAACAGCAAAAATGGTGTGCATTCAACAAAGCAAAAAACAAACCCAGTGAAAAAACTATAACAAATTATGAGAAATGAAATCTAACAGCATGCACAGTATGTTTCAATATTTATTTGTGTATGTCAAAGCCTAATCATGTTTGACTCATCATTTTTCTATTTACAAAAAAAACTAGGATGAAACAAGAAGATACTTGACATCATCATGAATAAAATGATGATGTCCTAAAATTGACACAACAAAGAAACACTCACCTCCATAAGATTTAATTGTCTCTACTAATAAGTCACATTCTTCATTAATGTGTTCTATTATTTTACATCCTCTAAATAATTGGTGCTGTGTTGGAAGGATAAACTTTCTCATGACTTTCCAGTCCTCGCCATTATTAAAGCCAAAAGCTGTGTAGAATTAAATACATTCATGTGTTACGGTTATTTATCAAAAATAAATGTTTTAAAAATATTGTATAAAAAACAACATTGGTCATTTAGGGCCTGATTCATTAAGGATCTTAACTTGAGAAACTTCTTATTTCAGTCTCCTGGACAAAACCATGTTATGATGCAAGGGGTGCAAATTAGTATTCTGTTTTGCACGTAAGTTAAATACTGACTGTTTTTTCATGTAGCACACAAAATTGGAATGGGTCACAGGCAGTGATGTGGCAGATGCAACTGGGCCTAGGGCTAATCAGAGGATTGTGACATGGGGGATGTCAACTTTGCCTATCACCAAAGTTTATAATCTATTAATGCACGTATTCACAAATCCTGTGTATAGTTCAGATATTAAATATATTACGATGCTCATTTAGAGTTCCACAATACAGTCTGCACAAAATGGCACTCTAATGTGGTTAGAATGCGCAGTGTCCTAAAACCTGTGTTAGAATGTGGCCTCATCAAGATATGTTTAAAGTGCTTTAAGCAGCATACTAGATATGCCAGTCATCATCACTAGCTCATAGGGTAACCAGCCCAGGCTGTCATAACCAGGTGCTGGTTGTGGGGTGATTCCTTCCTTCTGACAGGTGTATCTGAGGATGTGGCTGTGTCTAATTTGATCGCAACTGCGTGAACATGTCCTTACTCTATTAAGCCTATGCATTACAGTCCCTTCCTTCTCATGTTCCACCACTCTAAACATAAAGAGACGTAAGCCAACAATCCTGTGGCAATGCGCTGCCATACTAGCTACAGACGACAGGTGGCAGTGCACCATCAAAACTGCACGTCAGAACTTTGCTAACAGTCTAGTCAATGAGAACTAAGAAACTTCCTACGTATAATATAAGGCATATTTGCACAAGCAAAGTTTGTATTTGTTTTATCTGTTGGTGGCTCAAGAGACTTGAATTGTTTTTTCTGTTTATTGGCTTCATCTCTCACGATTCTACCTTTTCCAACCCAGCTTTATCCTTCACAAACTGTCCTCTCAAGCCTAAGCGGCTTGGCCGGTCAATGTGTCTTTCCAATAGCTATTCCAGCCAAATGGTTTTCAACTCTGAGCAGCCAACTCCAAAACAGAAATGCAAAACATTTATAGATGTGTATGTGCGTATTTTTGGTGTGTAAAAGTCTACCTTATTAAAATAAAAACAGGATAACGCCTGCTCTGGAAAAGTCCATAAATCTTGAAATGCTTGTGTTGTGCTGAAAATGGCTGTACAAAAGCTTTCCTTCATATATTAAACTATATCTGGTCTATTGCAAAGATTCTTCTGGGCATTGTAGCTGCCAATGGTCTGTATTTTCTTCTATATTAAGTATTATATATTGTTATTATATAATTATTATATATTACTCAATAACACCTCAAAAAGAAGAAAAACTGTTAATACTCAACAGTACCACTCTATTTATAATAACTATTTTTTACTATTTTAATTTTTCATTAACTTTGGGCATGCTCATAATCATATTTCTACTAATAAACTTTATATACCAATATTAACAGCATCAACATTTGTTTGGGTAACGAATGAACAAACTTATCATACTGGAATGTAGAAACCTATTTATTTATTTAGAAATATTTTTATACTGCCGCTATATTATACAAGGCTCTAAAGCATACAAGCTCCACAAAAAGTGCCTTGTTTGGAACTGAACTGTTAGTTTCCCTTCTTCTAATTACTCTGCTGCCTATGATGGGCAGAGAAATGCGTTAGTACGTGACACGCTGACATACTTTCGGATTTGCCGACATGCTGACATGGAAATGATGCCGGCTGTGTGGATGATTATACAGGAAACTAACAGTCTTGTGCCTGAGCAATAAGGAACCACATCTTATAATCTGCCGAGCTGAATAGACGGCTGCAAATTGATATCCACGGCTAAGAACAACCCCTTTTGCATGTGGGTGGATTCTTCAGCTAAGTATACCGTGCATTTTGATTGAAATAACTTTTTTTTGAGGAAGTCTGGAACATTAATATTAATACTAATATATTATTCTAATCTTGTAACAGCTGATCCAGTATCAAAATGTGTGACAGTAAAATGCATTAACAGCAATCATACATGCATAAAAATAGGGGCCACTTAAACAGCTATCCCCTTGAATTCTTTTTAAGTTTTGTGGCTGTACAAATGTCTTTTGGAAGCATTAAAGTATGAAAATAGGACGCAAGCTATGTTCCTGGCCATTGGAACTCGGATAGATTTGGAAAGCAGTTTATTAGCTTTGGAAGTAATTGTAATATTTGACTAATGTATGGTGATATCGCACAAGTTGGTAAAGTATGAAGTACTTTTGGTGATTATTATGCTTTCACCATGAATGTTTTTATCTGTTTCAATAAACTGTAGAAATTACATTGTTAACCTTTATTAATCTCGTATTAGCTGTTGTTTTAGGGATCCAGTACCCTACTTTTGAGAGCAGCAGATTTACATTGTCAATCAAAGGTACTATTTATGTTTAATTAGCTTTGTATAAGTTATAAGTTCCTAATTGTATATATATTTTTGTGCAAATTAGACGGTAAGTAAGCTCAACTAGGGTAGGGACTGGTGTGAATAAATAAACATTATTTGTACTGCCCTGTGTAATATCCTGGTTCTATATCAAAAATATTGAAACTTGTAAAATTACTTCCCCAGAAGTTTTTCAGATTTATTTTAGGTTTAGAAGTACAGTATTTATATTAAGTTATATATTAATATTTAGTTAAAACTACAGTATTAATACGTTTTGTAAAGCAACAATTAATATTTTCTATAACAGTGAAAAAATTTACCATGTCCCTTTGTTAATTTAGTAATTAGTGGAAGATTCGGCCTGTCAGAGAAATCGTCTTGGTGGAAATAAAGCTCTTTCACCGCCTCATACCCGGAAACTACAACAATTTTCTCCATTCCGAAGTGGAAACTGAATATGGAGCCATATTTCTTAGATAGCTATAAAAAGAAAAAGAATAAAATACATATAGTAATCATTACACAATATATGTGAAGATGAGCCTTGTCAATGTTGTGTGTATATATATATATACTGTATATACTCGAGTATAAGCCTACTTTTTCAGCACATTTTTTATGCTGAAAAAGCCCCCCTCGGCTTATACTCGAGTGAGTGCCTGTTCTCCGGTCCCTCAGCTCTTATCTTCCGCAGTGGAAGTTAAGGGCTAAAGAAAATCCCTCCCTCCCTCCCTACCAGGCACAGAGGATAGTAAATACAGGGGGACATATCCAGAGCTCCTCGTCAATGAGAAAGAGATGCAAGATGTGTGTACTGTACTAAAGACAGCCTAGTAGGAGACGGGCGCAGTACCTGGGGTGAGCAGTTTATCTAGTAATTATTAATGACAAACATATCCTCTCCAATATTTTCCAAATTGTGGCATCTGCTATCCCATTTGAATGCTATATACACTATACATACACACACAATATATACACCTTACTAATATGGTTGCTGATTTTTTGGTACATTTGGAGCCATTTTGGGAGCCTGAGTTTATTAAAAGAAGCAAGTAATTTCCCACCCTAGGCTTATACTCGAGTCAATAAGTTTTCCCAGTTTTTTGTGGTAAAGTTAGGTGCCTCGGCTTATATTCGGGTCGACTTATACTCGAGTATATACGGTACTATATATATATATATATATATATATATATATATATATATATATATATATATATATAGTAACCGTTAGCCTACAAGTCTTCAGATGGAAGTCATATTTTTTTTTATTTTCCCTGTGTATTCTTTAAGTATAAATATTAAAAGATAAATCTATGCACATTTTCTTTTAATAGATATTTACTTTCTTTAGTTTTGTTACAGGTGCTAGAAAGTCAGTTTGCAGAGCTCAGCATTCAATACAGCTTCCATTAATGGTGTTCTTCTCCAAAATCTCTTTATCTGCTCCCAGAGGTCTCCTAAATACTACTACTACTACTGCTACTACTAATAACAATATAATAATAATAATACTAATTCATGATGTGATTATCCTCTTACAATACAATCACTTGTGGGCATTACTGAATGGCAAGGGAGGCGGAGGATGGTGTAACTGGTCCTGAATGGACTGCAAATAAGACAGAGAGCAGGCAAAGAAGTGTTAAACACAGCCCCCAATGTTTTCTCAAAACCTACATAAAACAAGAACATAGAACTAGGTCTAGCATGTTCATGCCCCAGTGCTAGGCAGAATTAGCATTAAAATGTTTCAGGTTACAATTACTATGAAAATTAAATTGAATCTGTATAAAGAAATGTGTGACCGCAAAGGATGATCTGGCACTCTAGAGTCCCCATAAATACAATGCAGCAAAGCCATTAGTAATTAAATGATTGAGAGATATACACACATATTATATATATATATATATATATATATATATATACACACACACACACATATATACAAACACACATATACTGTGAGGAAACGGGGTACTACTGGACTGAGAACTATGTAATCATCACCCGTTTCTCACGGTTTATTGTACTTTTTAATCCTTGGCCCAGTCTAAGTATATACACCAGAGCATTGGTGTATTATGTGTATTATTATTTCATGTTATTAGACACATTTTGCCCATACTATTACCTGTGATATTGTATGTAGTATAAATAGAAACAATATTGCCATACTGTGTGAAAATATCAGAACAACAGCAGTCATTTTGCTTGTGGTAGCTAATGTAATTACCATTTGTCTCAAATGTGTATTGTATGGGGTGCAGCTGAGATGAGGTTTGTTATCAGAACAATGTCTGAGTTAACTAGCTGGCAGCCCATGTTAATTAGCTAGGTCAACAGATAACCTGAGAGGTAATGAGGTTAGAACTTCTACTCATATGCAATGTGCCTCCACAGTAATATATTGGTTGAAATAGCATGGGGAAATGTATCAATATGTGTCAATATAAATGTAATTGTATCAAAAGGTATCACAGACTTATATTGTGTAACCCTGCTGATATCATGTGTCAAAAGTCTTATTGTTCCATGTAAGCGTGCAGTGTCATTCCTTGATGTACTATTGTAACCCCATGTGTAGTGTATCCAGCCAAAACAGCTAATTGAGTCAAGCCATTCTATTGTCTAATCAAGGTAACAGGGACAGTATGTCTAGCAGCTAAATTGTGGACTGGGAGGCCCCTTCTGTAAAGGGGAGGTTGGAGACATTTGACCCTATTTCCTGGGTACAGAGAAAATAATATAGGGCGAGGAGAATGCCAGGGGGGATGCTAGTTTGGAGGATCCTGGTGTAGAAGACATCAGTGAAAAGGACTCTGGGCCAGGACTGTGGTGCCGCTGGAGGGAACCCTACCAAGACAGGGTTGGTGTGAGCTAGTAACCCAGGCTAGGAGACACCATAACTGTTTTGCTAAACAGTAGTGGTAATATTGCGGGAGGATAAGACCCTGAAAGGGACAGAGATTATGACTTTGGAGTGCTGACTGCAGGAGGCTGCTGGAGAATACGTGCTACCATTTACCCTGTAACTTGTGAACGTCTTGTGGTGTTGTGCTGTCGTAATAAAGTCTTATTTTGGATATATCTTGGTCTACCCGAGTGAGTTGAATCCCACAGAGGGTAACTTCCATCCCAGCTAAGGGTGGTATCCTCACATTTGGTGGCAAGCAGTGGGATCACTCGGCCCGGTGTTGCAAGAACCGGGAAGGCTGCAAGGGACGCAAGCGGTTGCAGTCCAAGGGCCTTGTAGGTACAGCACAGCACGGGCTACACAGCACCCAAAGGAAGCCTATCAGAGGAGTTGCAAGAAATGTGAGACATGATCAAGTATAACTCCCTAAAACTGGATGAACTCCGGGGATTATGCCAGACAAGGGGAATTGCTACTACCCAGGATGACTTCAGGCCACAACTAGTGGAAAAACTATGCAAATGGGACCTGTGCCTACTCGATAATGCGGGCAGGATGAAAATAGCAGAGGTCCCAGCAGTGGAAGGCACCCAAGTTGGGACTTATGTTGCAGAAATCCTGAAAGCCAAGGAGTTGTATGAGGACCAGGAGCAGCCAGTAAGGATTCAGGAGATTGCAGCTACAATACAAACATCCCCCACCCCAGGCCAGTCAGCAGTGCACAGTGGAAGCTATGACTATGGTCAGCTTCGTCAAGAGCTGCAGCACGTCCTCAGTCAGTGGATCCGGAGAAAAGGACTTGAGCTGGTAAAAGCAGGGCTGACTGAGATATTTCCCAGCCTTCAGGATTGGGTGGCAAAGTGTAACCCACAGTCCTGGGATAAAGCAGAAAAGGGGCAGAGTGAAGGCCAAAGGCGACCCAGCAGTCAAGGACAAGCAATACCACACTTGGGACAAGTCGGGAAGTGGTGCCTTCGATGTGAATACTGGGGACATCTTCAACAGCAGTGTCCCAGGAAAGGAGGTCAATTAGACCAATTCCCTCCCACGGGGGTTGTTGGCAGGAGCCACCCCCGGAAAAACAAACACTACCACCCTGATGCGCCAGAGGCGAGGGGGGTAAAGGCCACTTGCAATGCTGTGGCTGACATGAGGCAAACAACAGGAGGACGCCTTTACAGGCACTTGAAACCTGTATGGGTGGATGGCAGAAAAGCCCAAGGATTTAGAGACTGTGGGGCAGCCATCACCCTGGTACGCCCCGAGTTGGTGGATTCCAGAAGAATTATCCCCAACAAGTACTTTAAAATTAGGATGGAGGATGGACGATGGGCAGAGATTCCAACAGCCCAAGTCCAGTTGCATTGGGGCCATTGTAACAACCTGGTAGAAGTTGGAGTTATGGCAGGAATGTCCAATGAGGTGATTTTGGGCAATGATTTGGGGCAAGACCTCAGGAATTATTTTGTTGAAAAAGCCCATAGAAAGGTGAGCCCCAGGCAGAGGAAGAACAACCACTTCTACACGCCAGTAACTAACGGGTATCAGCAACCTTTCTTTACCATCTCCGGGCCTCTGAGGGTGAGTAGCCAAGACCATCCTGAGGGGGGGTTAGTCCTGGGGGAGGAGGATAAATCTAGACTGCAAGAAGCCCAGCTACTAGATCCAGATCTAGAAGGGATGCGGGCACTAGCAGATATGTCGTATAAGACTGGGGTGGTAGAGGATTGTGCTTGGTTGGATGGGTTACTGTATACGGTGTCCAGCCCAAATCATAAGTACAGGTTGGTAGTCCCACCCGAATATCGGGATCGGTTTATAGCTCAGGCCCATGGGGAAGGGGGGTACCGATCACAGAGGAAAAAGGAGAACACGAGCCAGGCTCAGACAGCAGTTCATGTGGTTAGGTTTAGCGAGGGATGTAGACCGCTACATAGCCAACTGTGCAGACTGCAAGAATATGTTAGGGCATGGCTGCAACAGTGACATTCGGACACAGGAGGGGAAAAGGCAGCATAAAAAGCAGGACATTGATGACTGCGTGATGTTACTCTCAGTAGTCCCTGCAGGAGATAGTGTGCAGCAGGATTCCTGCAAGAACCCTGTGCATAAGCGGGTGCAGACTGGGGAAATGAGTAATCCCAGTGCAGAAGGGAACTGGGAAAGGGGGAGGCGTAGCCAGACAGGACCCCAGACAACCAGGGAAAGGCAGTCGGTAAGGCTCTTAGACAGCAGGGCTCAGAGTAGCTACTGGAGCAGGAGACCGAGACTTCCCGCAGAGGTTCTGGGAATTGATAGGTGCTGGCGGCTACAAGAATATAACAAGGTGCAGCAAGTGAACGCTGGAGGCTGCGCACAGCCCAGCAGGAAATTGGTTCATCTCGTGGGAAACCACATAAAACCTGCAGTAGTGTCTGCAGAAGAGACTGGGGCTCAAGTTTAAAAAGTAGGGGAGGAATGTGAGGAAACGGGGTACTACTGGACTGAGAACTATGTAATCATCACCCGTTTCTCACGGTTTATTGTACTTTTTAATCCTTGGCCCAGTCTAAGTATATACACCAGAGCATTGGTGTATTATGTGTATTATTATTTCATGTTATTAGACACATTTTGCCCATACTATTACCTGTGATATTGTATGTAGTATAAATAGAAACAATATTGCCATACTGTGTGAAAATATCAGAACAACAGCAGTCATTTTGCTTGTGGTAGCTAATGTAATTACCATTTGTCTCAAATGTGTATTGTATGGGGTGCAGCTGAGATGAGGTTTGTTATCAGAACAATGTCTGAGTTAACTAGCTGGCAGCCCATGTTAATTAGCTAGGTCAACAGATAACCTGAGAGGTAATGAGGTTAGAACTTCTACTCATATGCAATGTGCCTCCACAGTAATATATTGGTTGAAATAGCATGGGGAAATGTATCAATATGTGTCAATATAAATGTAATTGTATCAAAAGGTATCACAGACTTATATTGTGTAACCCTGCTGATATCATGTGTCAAAAGTCTTATTGTTCCATGTAAGCGTGCAGTGTCATTCCTTGATGTACTATTGTAACCCCATGTGTAGTGTATCCAGCCAAAACAGCTAATTGAGTCAAGCCATTCTATTGTCTAATCAAGGTAACAGGGACAGTATGTCTAGCAGCTAAATTGTGGACTGGGAGGCCCCTTCTGTAAAGGGGAGGTTGGAGACATTTGACCCTATTTCCTGGGTACAGAGAAAATAATATAGGGCGAGGAGAATGCCAGGGGGGATGCTAGTTTGGAGGATCCTGGTGTAGAAGACATCAGTGAAAAGGACTCTGGGCCAGGACTGTGGTGCCGCTGGAGGGAACCCTACCAAGACAGGGTTGGTGTGAGCTAGTAACCCAGGCTAGGAGACACCATAACTGTTTTGCTAAACAGTAGTGGTAATATTGCGGGAGGATAAGACCCTGAAAGGGACAGAGATTATGACTTTGGAGTGCTGACTGCAGGAGGCTGCTGGAGAATACGTGCTACCATTTACCCTGTAACTTGTGAACGTCTTGTGGTGTTGTGCTGTCGTAATAAAGTCTTATTTTGGATATATCTTGGTCTACCCGAGTGAGTTGAATCCCACAGAGGGTAACTTCCATCCCAGCTAAGGGTGGTATCCTCACATATACACACAAGCATATATATATATATATATATATATATATATATTATACCTTGTGGTAAATTCAGGTGACTGGTTTTGATAGCATCACCTGAGAAGGGTTTGAAGAGCATCCACAACAGATTATATGCCAACTTCTGCAGCGATGCATGTTCCCTCCTCTTGAACTCTTTGCTGGCCAAACGCAAAACAAGTGATATGCCTTTACTGCAAGGCATGTATAAAATCCCTTTAATAAACCCACATGTTGGTGGGACTGGAAAATATCTTCGTACATCACAAATACTATCAGTAGCTTACAGTTTAACCATCACCAGCAAGAAACATACAATATACATTTTCTACACATGCACTAACAGTGTTTTATCATATTTACCTCTTTCATTGCTGTAAAAGGTTCTGTTAGAGTAAACATATTAATATTTCCTATAATCGGTAACCATTTTGGTCCGGGGGGGAAATTTTTATAACAGTTTTTCTGTCGATCATAAAATACTTTGGCCAAAAGACAGCAGGTAATAACGGATAAAATAATTGTGATGGGGCCAATGGCTAACATGGCGCCGTAAAGATCTAGAGAGATGAAAAAAATTAGGCAGTTTAAGATAAACTAAATCATCCTGAAAATGATAACAATTTGTTGGGTATAAGAGACATTGTAATGGACAATCTGGTTTACAATAGTAAAAGTAGCAATCTCACAGGTACAAAACACAATAATCATGCAAATGATATAAGAACCTACCAGACTTAGCCCAAAGCTTCCTCCTCTGATTGGCTACTACAGTCATGGCCAAAAGTTTTTGAGAATGACACAAGTATTGGTTTTCACAAAGTTTGTTGCTTCAGTGTTTATAGAGCTTTTTGTCAGATGTTGCTATGGTATACTGAAGTAAAATTACAAGCATTACATAAGTGTCCTGGCCATGAAGCCAAAATTCTGATATTTTGATCCCCGAGCCACTTAGTTATCACTTTTTTCTTATGACAAGGTGCTCCATCATGCTGGAAAAGGCATTGTTTGTCACCAGACTGTTCTTGGATGGTTGGGAGAAGTTGGTCTTGGAGGATATTTTGGTACCATTCTGTATTCATGGCTGTGTTCTTAGTCAAAATTGTGAGTGAGCCCACTCCCTTGGCTCAGAAGCAACCCCACACATGAATGTTCTCAGGTTGCTTTACTGTTGGCATGACTTGGCATGAACTGGTGGTAGCACTCACCTTTCCTTCTCTTGACAAGCGTTTCTCCAGATGCCCCAAACAAACTGAAAGGAGATTCATCAGAGAAAATGACTTTACCGCAGTCCTCAGCAGTCCAATCCCTGTACCTTTTGCAGAATATCAGTTGGTCCCTGATATTTTTCCTGGAGAGAAGTGACTTCTTGACAACAGGCCATCCTCCAAAAGTCTTCGCCTCACTGTGCATGCAGATGCACTCACACTTGCCTGCTGCCATTTCTGAGCAAGCTCTACACTGATGGTGCACCCATCCCGCAGCTGAATCAACTTTAGGAGATGGTACTGGCGCTGGCTGGACGTTCTTGGGCACCCCGAAGCCTTCTTCACAACTATTGAACCTATCTCCTTGAAGTTCTTGATGATCGGATAAATGGTTGATTTAGGTGCAATCATACTAGCAGCAATATCCTTGCCTGTGAAGCCCCTTTTGTGCAAAGCAATGATGACTGTACATGACCGAGTGATCGCCAGCCTTGTCCTCGTCAACACTCTGACCTGTGTTAACGAGAGAATCACTGACCTGATGTCAGCTGGTCCTTTTTGTGGCAGGGCTGAAATGCAGTGGAAATGTTTTTGGGATAAGGTTCATTGTCATGGCAAAGAGGGACTTTGAAATTAATTGCAATTCCACTGATCACTCTTCATGACATTCTGGAGTATATGCATATTGTCATCATAAAAACTGAGGCAGCATACGTAAAAATAATATGTGTGTCATTCTCAAAACTTTTGGCCATGACTGTACGTAGGAACAGGTGAAGCACATTTAATAATTAGATTACTCTCAAGAAATACAGTTGAAAAAATAACAATAACAATGGCGGACAAGCAAGGCAAGAGACCAGCGACACAGAATTCAAAGGTGAATGCAGCGACATGCTCAGCTCCTGACAACCTCAGTCCACCCCTTCATGTCTCACCACCGTCTTCCTCCACTCTCCTTCAAAATGAAAATGAATAAAATCGAAAATAAAAAAAGTCTTTAAAAATATTTTGGAACTGTGAAAAACCCACAAAATGTCATCCGTTCCAGATTTTATGGAAAACAAAAAGGCATCAATGCCCTTCTCTGACATCAAATACTGCAAATATACATACAGATGGAGCAAGTCCTTTTGCGCCCTTTTTCCCAAATTCTTGATAGCCTGGTGATATTAGTGGTCCTCCATAGCATAGTCTTTCTTGGAATTCAGGTTCATTGGTCCACAAAAGACATTCAGAAACATGTAGCCTATTTACATCTAGTCTGGTCAGATATCCAAAACAAAAACACATAATTCCCCAGCGCAACAGAGAGGGAAAAGCGATATATTACTGAGAGATACAAAGTAGGTTTAAAGTGATAATATGTATTGATAAAAAAAAATAGGCAAAAAAAGGAAGGGTGAGTAGTGCACTTACCTTCCTACCCACCCTTCCCAGACACGAGCACGGACTCTTTCTTGTTTGTTTTTAACAGATTACCTTTCCATTTATCCAGTGACAGGCGGCTGGTATTTGGCTCTAGAGACTTATGAACTTCAGTTCTATACCTTAAGCCCCCATTGGTTTAGTAGCATTTATTTGTTTGAAGTATTTTTGCAATATTCTGTTACAATACTTTGTTTGCTTTGCTTTTTGTACCTTTTTTGCCTATTTTTTTGCTCCCAATACATATTATCACTTTAAACCTACTTTGTATCTCTCAGTAATATATCGCTTTTCCCTCTCTGTTGCGCTGGGGAATTATGTGTTTTTGTTTTGGCCTATCTAGGAGCTTTAGACCATCTGATATCTTCCGTTCCCCTGGCTGCCCCATTTCACCCCCACGTGGGAAGCGCAGATCCCCCATTTCTTTTCCATTTTCCATAATTTTTGGTCAGATATCCACTCTAATTATATGTATAGATCTCCTCCTGTCCCAGTATAAGCTATGCACTTAAAAAAGCAATATTATAAAACCACCTGACATTTATTGGCTGAATAATTCTTACAGGTGAAAAGACATATAATATTACCTATGAAGGTTTATCACACAACCTGCCACTTTTAAAAGGGGGAATGCAAGCTCACAGTACTGCTGAGTCTGTTTTACATTTTTGCTTGTTCCTCATAGCAAAACTACTGCTATAACTCTTGGAGGCAGACAAGAAACAGTTGAAAGCCGAGCTGCAGGTTCTGGGAAATAATACGGCATGATATGTCAAGTAACAATATGCCAAAAATGTGATGAAATGTGGTAAAAAAAAAAAGCCTCTCATAAAATAATTTCATTTTGACCTGTCTTTTGTTCCTATATTAGTATCACTTACATTCATTTAGAGTGATGACCACCTGACCATTATAAATAGTGTGACTCACTGTGCAACACTGACTGAAAGCCTGCAGAGTGTTGGCTAGCTGAAAATATTACCTACACCCAATGATGGTGTAGATTAAACATGATATGCATAGTTTAACACAGTGTATCCCAAACTTTCTTAGTTCGAGGCACCCTTAGGGTCTCCATCGTTTTTTCAAGGCACCCCTAAGCCAAAATAATTACTAAGTAGTCACCCGCCATGCTTAACACCAGCCCTGGCCACGGCACCCCAGGGAGGTCGCCGTGGCACCCAGTTTGGGAACCACTGGTCTAACATAATCTCTTTGACAGCAGCATAAATCATCACCTTTGTGAAGTACTTGGTTTGTTTGCCCCTTTCCCCCATCAAAATAGAATACAATCAATTTTTAACCAATAATTAGGGTTCAGGGTCACCATCCTTATCAGTGTCAGCAATGGTATCAACAAGATCATCATTCAAAATAATAGTGTCAAATAATCAACTCTAAAGTTTAAAAATATGGAATAAATTCTTGAACTTTAAATACACAAAACAAATTCTAGCTAAATTCAAGCAGGACGAACAGGAACACACAAGCTTGAATAGATCTAGTAGTATTTTTAATGGTTTATCCATGCAAACAGCTAGCTGAAACTTCAAACCTGAACATAGTAATGTTTGCTGTTAGCCTTAGCAGTGGAACTAAAATCAAACTAGCCCAAGCTTCAAAATCATACTGTAAACAAATCTGAGGTCTTAGAACTGTCCGTATTCAATTTAATTTCAAACAGATTTGAATAATGCGAGCATCTCTGCCAGAAATCACATTCTATCTATTTTAATAAAAGCAAGCTGCAAAATTCTTACTGAAACAATGTGTCCTTGTCTTCAGAAGTGCTGCAATGGGGGAAAATTGTCTGTTGCAATGTAATATAAATAATTATCTTAAAGAAAAAGAGTCACTGCCTTCCAAGCGCCTTCCAAAAAAGGCAGGTAGTAGTTAGTAGTTAAATATATTGCCATGACAATTATCGAGATTACAGATCACTGTATGTCATAATGACAGTACATCTGCTCCACCCCAAAAGATTATGCAACAAAAATAAATATATAATTCTATACTTCACCATGCGGAAATCAAGTGTGCTGATTATATAAACAGTTCCAAAATCCAAACTCAGTGAAGCTTGAAAGAGTTTGTTTGAGGGGCATATCAGCAAAGAAAGTTTCTGCTTTGCTGCTTCCCTCACCAAGGATGTTGCTGAGCTGGTCGGCCATTCACACTGAAGGGAGTTAAGAATCAGATCCATTATGGAAGAGGACTTAGACAGGGAAGTGAGTCTCCTTCCACTGGCACTGTGGCCCTTCCCTCATGTCCCCTGACACTTTAATGGGGCTCTCACCCTTGGCACCATGTCTCCTGATACCCATTTCCCTTTCTTCTGGTATTCTCTCCCTCTTCCCTGCCCTCCCTATGCACTGGGTTCCTTTCCCCTGCCCCTGACCCCCCGTCCCATGCCAACCTCCCCATTGGTACTCTCTCCCCTTGCGCTGTTCCCTCTGTACTGGAATTCAAAGCCATTTACATAACGTAAAAACTGACGTGGTGTACTACTGCGTCTGACTGCGGAAGCATCCCGCTACCGAATACACAGCACTCGTATGTTGCAGTACGCTAGGCATTTGGGTTGCCTGCTTGTTAAATTTGGGATGCCTGAGCGTACTTCGCAGTGGAGCTCTTAGGAGCTGCTTTTGCATCATCTACCAGGGTTTTGGTTTTATTTGAATCCTGCAATGTGATACAGATGAAAGACCCTTCATATAGGTGACCAATAAAGATGGTCAATGGTTGTGTAAGGGTGTATAATTTATGGCATTAAAAGTTATGTGCCTGTATTTTATTTACATGCTTCTTTGGGATATTACAGGTGGGGACTAATGGCATTGCAGCCATGGAGTATGTTTCTTCTTTTAGCACTAGTACTACTTAATGGCAGCCTGGCCATCCTGGGACATGCAGTGCACCAGGGACAAAATACTTTGATGCATTATACTAATAATATTGCCCCACACACACAACGCCCAGGGGTTTGGGAAGGGTCGTAGAGCTTTCAGTGCAGGGGTGCATACCCCTAGGGGTGAGGGCAGCGCCGGTGCTAGGGTTCACGGCGCCCTAGTCAAAATTTTGCCGCCGATTTTACTAATGACTGAAGGTCTGATCGCTCGGGCGATTAATGCGTACACACTAGACACGTTTTAAACAATTAATGAAAGAGCGACTGGCTGGGTAGCGACTTTTAACAGCCATATCGTTGTGTTAAAATATTTGGATTTCGTACACTGAAACGACATATGTGGTCCCTGCAGCAATATCCCTAAGAAATTTAAATAATGTGCCGAGCATGTTCATTAAGAGCCACCCAACAATGCTTACATCTATTGTATTTCAAATGTATGTCTTTATTCTATACTAGAGTGACTAAGGGGCATAATTATAGAGGCAGACATATGCAATACACATATACAGAAAATAAATCTATGCGCTTTTCTTGTAGACTGTACAGACAAAGGTATATAATTAAACAAGCAGACATGATATACACTTCAATGCAGTAGTCTGCCACTATTGCTTTATTGTTAGAAGCACCTAATTACCAATTGATTAACATGGAGACACCGCAACACGTGGGAGACGTATAGGCATTAGAAATTTACAAACACGTGCCCCCAAAGCAGTCGCAGCTCGAGGAACTATCGGCAGTTGGTCGTGGATCAATCAGATATTAATACACATTACATGATTGGAAGATTATTAAACAGTATGAACAGCCAAACGAACAAAGAATCGGCACTTTGGAGTGACTTTTGACCATTGTGTATTTATACACACTAAGCCGACATCCAAATGAACAATCGAATGTCGGCTGTTTTGCGGGATGATTGAACGAAAATGCTCCAGTGTGTACCTAGCCGTAGTACATTGGCAAAACATATCTTAGCTCTATGAGTGTACTTTGTTCACATTTTCCACGAGCAGCAGAGTTCTGAAGTGGTACATTAAGTGAAATTCTCTGCCAAAGTTCATGTGATGCTGAACGCAAATTAGTAGCCAGATGACTACTAATTTTTGGAGAGACATGCAGATATATATATTTGGTGTGGTTCCACAAGAACTTAGGGCTCCTCCTTCAAATCCTCTCTTGGCTGTTCTAACTGAATGGGGGCAGAATTGAAGGCCTGGAACACTGCTGAGAGAAGTGATTGGAAACATAGATCTAGGGGTAAATGAATCAAGGTGAGAGTTTTCCGGCGGGTTTGAAAAGTGGAGATGTAGCCTATAGCAACCAATCAGATTCAAGCTTTCATTTTGTAGAAGGCACTAGATAAATGATAGCTAGAATCTGATTGTTTTTTCAAACCCGCCAGAAAACTCTCAGCTTGATACATTTACCCCCTAGTCTATTTCACATACAGTAGGCATGTCTACTACTAGCTCATTGGATGAGTTATAGCCCTCTTAAAATGATCAGATATGTTTAATATGTTTGATTATGTTTAATATTTTAAAAAGGGCAATCACTTATACAACAAACTAGTAAGAACATGTTGAGCTCTGCAAAGTTAATAAAAATGTCATTATTGTTTTTTACTTCCATAACATGCAAATGAGAGACCCAAGCATTATAAAGTGTCACTTGTTTTGCTTTTAAAATAGAGTAATTAGAAAAAAAACGTAACATTTCAACTTTATCTCTCTTGAAGGTTTAATACATCTCCCCTTATCTATGGTACAGTAAACAGAACTACAGTATATGGCATGAGCAGCACGATGGCTCAGTGGTTAGCACTTCTGCCTCACAGCACTGGGGTCATGAGTTCGATTCCTGACCATGGCCTTAGCTGTGTGGAGTTTGCATGTTTTCCCCGGGTTTGTGTGGGTTTCCTCCCATACTCCAAAAAAAAAACACACTGATTGGTTAATTGGCTGCTATCAAATTAGTCTCTCTCTGTCTGTGTGTGTGTTAGGAATTTATACTGTAAGCTCCAACGGGACAGGGACTGATGTGAGTGAGTGAGTTCTCTGCACAGCGCTGCGGGATTAGTGGCGCTACTTAAATAGTTGCTGCTGACGATGATAGCATCAGGCCCGGCGCTCCCATTAGGCAAGGTTAGGCACTTGCTTAGGGCACCGGGCTCTGGAGGGCGCCTGGAGAACTGGAAAATAATTTTAAAACGGTGCGGCGACCGCCGCGACCATACCTGTCATGGCCGCCGCACAGCATGCAGATGCACGGGGGAGGGGGGAGAGGCTATTGCTCACCACTGCCGCCTCTCTGCTCTGTCTCCTCCCCTCCACTCACTAGTGTCAGTGAGTGGAGGGGAGGAGACGGAGCAGAGAGGCGGCGGTGGTGAGACAAGGTAAGAAAAGACGGGGTGAGGGGGGAGGAGGGCGCCGATTTTGCCTAGGGCGCCATGGACCCTAGCACCGGCCCTGGATAGCATGCATCACTCAGCACTGTATCATGAGCTGAAAGGGAAGGTATCTTGTGAGCTAAATGAACTAGAAGAAGCAGAAAAACTAGTGAGCTATACTAGGAGAAAGAATCATGACAATCTAGTTCTAGATCAATCAGCTCTACACAGTGCATATGTCTGAATGCAGCGGTTCCACACATGGTAGTTAGAGGTGCTGACAAACCCAGTAGCATATTTAGCACATACTTGCCAACTTACGTCTGAAAGTGTCAAATTTGTCCCGATCCTAGCCCAA
This sequence comes from Mixophyes fleayi, assembly GCF_038048845.1. Taxonomy (NCBI): domain Eukaryota; kingdom Metazoa; phylum Chordata; class Amphibia; order Anura; family Limnodynastidae; genus Mixophyes; species Mixophyes fleayi. The sequence goes on along the minus strand of NC_134404.1, from coordinate 29,408,290 downwards.
CATATTAGCTCCTATTGGTGGCAGAACATCCAGCTTGTGCTTTAAGCCTCGGAGTTGGGATAGAGCTGCCCCATATATGCGACACCCTAAAACACGTACTGTTAGTTCACCTAACAGTACATCACTGAATCAGTTCAGTCTGCATGTGATCATTAAACAAACAACGAGTTCCCACGCATCCATATATTTGACAGCTGCAGGCGGACTGAATCATCCGTTTAGTCTGTGTGTCAAAATCAAACAAACAGCAAACTCTGATTTTTGCTGTTCACATAGAGTTGATTTACTGTGTTGGGTCTAAAGCCAAACAAACAACAACCTTTTACACATGGTGTTGGAACAGAACTGAATTACTGTCAGGTCTGAAACTATGCACAGCTGACAGCTGTAAAGAAACATTGAACGGCTCAGCGTGAGAGTGCATTATAGTAAAAACTATTGACCCAACACAGACTGTCGAATAACGATCGAGTGAAAACAGTGATATTTATAGAAACTATTGGAACTTATAAATACAATGTATTAATATGCAATTTAGAATCCATCACAGTATAACTAGCAGAATGGTGATGTTGATAGAGACAAACACAAACTAGTGAACATTATACATTAAAGTGCAAATTTGACTCTATTCACTGTGAAATAAATCTGATAAAGCCTTTTAGGGACACTTTAATGCATTGAGACCTGGATAATGGGATACAGTTTGGCTTCCTCAGATACATGAATGATCTCATGGGAATTTAGGAAATAGGGGGACAGAGTGCTAATAAAAAGTGCAGTATAACCAAAATCTTTTACCATAGAGATACATTGGAGCAATAAAATGTCAGAAATACAAATTGGGCCCATTGTCCAAGTATGAAAACATGAATAAATCACTGCGTGGGGATACCGAAAGTGAATTATAAAAACAACAACAGCATATTTATAGAATTACTGAAATATAATAATAATTTCAATAAAAACCCACCCCTTTGTACTTTCTTAATTATTACCTACTCAGATTTATAATGATGACATATCCCACTGGTCACCCACTTATTTTAATATCCTTATTTTTCAAATTTTAAACAAATTATTTCAAAGTGTAGAATGAAAGTTAATTGTTATGTGTGTTTAATTTTGTCCTCTTAAGTGAGAGATACACTAAGTGGACAAAAGTATTCAGACGCTTGACCATTACACCAACAGGGACTGTATTAACATTGTATTCAAATACATATACTTTAATATGGAGTTGGAACCCCTATTGTAGCTATAACAGCTTACACTCTTCTTGGAAGGCTTTCCACAAGATGTTGAAGTGTTTCTGTGGAATCTGTGCCCATTCATTCTGTACAGCATTTATGAGGTCAGGCACTGATGTTGTACGAGAAGGCCTGGCTCGCATTCTCCGTTACAGTTTATCCCAAAGGTGTTTGATGGTGTTGAGGTCAGGGCTCTGAGCGGGCCATTCAATTTCTACTACACCGAACTCATCAAACCATATCTTTGTAGTCCTTGCTTTGTGCACTGGGGCTCACTCATGTTGGAATAGAAAAGGGCCTTCCACAAACTGTTGCCACAAAGTTGTCAGCATAGAATTGTCCAAAATAACTTGGTGTGCATTAAGATTACCCTTCACTGGAGATAAGGGGCCTAGCCCAAACTCTGAAAACAGCCCCATACCATTATCTCTCCGCTACCAACCTTCACAGTTATCATAATGTAGTCAGGCAGGTAGCCTTCTCTTGACATCCACCAAACCATGACTCGTTCAACAGAGAAGTGTGATTCATCACTCCACAGAACCCTTTTCCACTGTTCCATAGTCCAGTGTCAGTGAGCTTTACGCCACTCCATCTGGCGCTTGGCATTGGTCTTAGTGATGTTGTATGCAGCTGCTCGGCCATGGAAATCCATTCCATTAAGCACCCGCTGCACAGTTTTTGTGCTTACATTAATGCCAGTGGAAGTTTGGAATTCTTCAGCCATGGAATCAGCAGAGTGCTGGTGACTTTTATGCAACATGCTCCTTGGCAGTTGTTGACTCCGCTCTGTGATTTTCCGTGGTCTTCTGCTTTGTGGCTGAGTTGCTGTTGTTCCTAAATGCTTCCACTTGCTAATAATATCACCTACAGTTGACCATGGAATATCCAGCAGGGATGAAATTTCATGAACCGTCTTATTGCAAAGGTGGCATCTTATTACAGTACCACGCTTGAAGTCACTGAGCTCTTCAAAACGACCCATTTTATATCACATTTGTTTGCAAATGGAGAATGCATGGCTAGGTGCTTGATTTTATACACCTCTGACAACAGGTCTGATTGAAACACCTCAATTCAATAATTAACAGGTGTGGTCAAATACTTTTGTCCATATAGTGTATGTTGCAGTGTTGAAGGCACTGCAACATATGCTGGCAACTGTTTGTAGCTGGAATTGATTCAGATCATTGTAGATCCTCACAATGCACCCTTACATTTTAGGAGCAGACTCTGGGGGCAACACTCTAGGCTTGGCAGGGTTCAGTATTAAAAATGTGGTGAGCAAATCAGGTGCGTGGAGAACAGTCAACTTAATGCCCTTCCAGAGCAGCAAATCCTGCATGACTCTCCCACATCTGCAGGAGTCAATGCTTGACTGGATGAGATATTCCTGGAGGGCCTCTACCTCTACTGTGGTAGAAGGAACCATCCTTTGTCTTGGAATCGGTTCCTTTACCACCAGCTTCAGACAGGAGATGTGATACACCAAATGGATATGAAAGAAATGTGGTAGCTGTAGCCTGTACACTACCAGATATATCTTCCTGAGGATTGGTATGGATGGAAGTACTTAGTCCACAGTTTAAATGAGGGCATCTTCAGAGCGATGTGTGTGGAGAGCCACTGGCTATTCCTGTCTCCTGTTATCCCTAAAAAAAAATTGGTTAGCCACCACCATCTTCAGCCACTCCTGCAGCCTCTATCACAGTCTCCTGGTATGCCTGTCTGCAGGATGAACCGCAGAGGGGGCATGGGATGATAGTATAACCACTGGGTGGAACCCATAGTTATGTAGAATGGGGAATCCTGTAGCAGTAGACTGTCAGAGGCAAGCCAGTTATGTCTAAGTCTGCTGGTACTGACATCATCACTGTGAATTTGAACAGCCCAAATTGGTCAATACATGTTGACTGCATCTGTTCCACTTTGTTTAAGAGAATTTGCCAGTAACCCCTGCTCAAGTACATGGTAGACACATAACAAGAATATGTATTGAGACTCTAGGCCATAAGGAAATCTTTATGCATTTATTCATAAAAACAATAATCCACATTCAGTGAGAACAATAAAAACAATGCTTAATAGCCTACTCTCGTCACACCCTGTTGAAACTTCAGTATTCCATGGGCATCCCATCTGGTCCAGATTTAGTCTTGACTCTTCGGGAGTGAAGAAAGGTAAAGAAAAGTTTACATGGAGCACAGAGAAGCACAAGATTATACTTGCACAGGGAAGAACAATTTTAAAGAGAAGTTAAGATATAATTGCCCTTTACCATGGGATTATTGGTACAAGGGACATAAAATTACACTTCCTAGTGAGTAAGACTTCTTTACTCTTCTCTTTAAGTAATAGTTGAGATGAGCAAATTTCCAATATATATTTATTTTCTTTATTATAAAATAATTAGATACAGCCATTTACTAAGCAAAGCAGAATGCTTAGGGTCTCATTGTCAATTGACCCTTTATATTTTGTTTTGACATATTTTAAAGGCAAATGAGAATCATTACGGCCAAAAGCATTAATTGTCATTTCCAAAAACAAGCCCCTGCTTCAATTTGTCTGGGTACTTGTGCCCAAAGTCCTACAGTCCATACAATTAGTGGTCGGTACCTGTGAAGGGAGATGCACTATGATATACCATAACTATAACAATATGTGACCATGCTCATTTAACTGACAATCTAACATTACAGTACTTTCCTAGCAAAATGTAAGACACTCTAGGGGAAGTATTACTGTCATGCTCGGACAAGAGTTCTTCTTTCACGGCAAGTTTTAACGAGTAAGATAGTGACTGTAGTTTTATTTCCAATTACATTTCTGAAATTTATTTGTGCATCTTATTTTGTATGTCTTGTCATTAATTGTTTTGTAATTATACCTTTTAAACTTTTTTCGGATTAAATAAATTTAATCTAGCATATTCTCTGTGATTCTTTGTGAATTTACAAAGCCAAGCGAGGCACATGTTACATGTGTATGTGATTTAAGTGTGAAACATTAATTTGTGGTTTTGGTGAACGCAAGGACACCATAGTAATTCCTTCGTGGTGGCAGAAAAGGTGCAGTCATTGGTAAGTGGCTAAGGTGACTCCAGTCACAGCCAGCTGTTCAGATTGTTGTATCTGGGACAGGCTGTGCATTCGTGCAGGTATATTAAACAGTGTCTTAGTCAAATAATTGTATGCAAGAAACTATATTGATTAATATTGGTTTACCGTGCGATTGCGATCAGTACACCACGTGTCATGACGCAATCGCACTATAAATAATGCACGCATACTCTTACACTTACACATTCACTTGTAGATAGTTCATTTTATAATAGTTCCAACCCACAGTGAACAGATGTTATTTAGTTTATAGTTAAATATTATAAGGTTATATGTGCTTCAGTGAGATCTAAGCTTCAGGTTATAGGAAACATATCATGTTTGGTGTCTTTCTAATCCCCTATTTATCCTTACTGATCCCGTTCCATCAGCTATAAGATTGCACTTCGTATATGCTAGTTATGGAATATAGGGTATTAGTGATCAGAATGGTATTGTGTGTGTATAATGTAAATAGACCAGTTTGAATTCGCTTTCGGCGGGAAGATTGGTATGCATCTGATTGGAGAGCTGACCCCCACCCATGGAGACCTGACCCCTACCCTTGGAGGGTGTCGTTTGAACTGACCTATGAACTACACTATACTGGACTGTCCTGGAGCCTGAACCTATGAAAACATGCAAAGTTATCTGTATTGTATTTACTGTAACACCAAATGTATATATATTGCTCTCTGGAATCAACTTACAGTCTCTTTGACCACAGACTTCAGGATTGAATAACGGGAAGCAGGATCCAGCACAGCGTGGCGTATGTATCGGCTGTACTTATTTATTTAATTGTTATTCTTTTGCTTTGCTAATAAATCGCTTTGTGAGTTGGAACCACACAAATCGCATAGACAATAATTATTGGTAAACGATTAAATAACTTTAATAACTTGGGGGCTCACAGCAGAGGTTATGCTACCGGAAGATTTGCAAAGCCTACGGATTTCGGTTTCTCAACAAAGGGTGGAGAGACGCGTCATATACGGGTAAGAATGGAATGTGTTCAAAACCTGTTTATCATTCTGTGTTGTGAAACCGAATGTCCGTTTTGGTGTAATCTAAGGAGTGCTAACTTGAATCTAAGGACAAGAAAGAAAACAGTTTGTTATTATTGTCATTTTGCGTTTTAAATGTTTTGCATAGCGTAGGTGTACTTCCTGCATTGCGTATGTGTATTTCCGGTATTGTTGCCATGTGTTTAAGCAGTCGTTTTGATAGTCTGTTATATATTTATAGTGTAATCACTTGTTAAAGCCTCTGAAAAATTTATTACGCTTGCTTGGGAAAGTAATTTTTCTGCGCAGAAAACAAATGTATGTGAATTGTGTGATTGTGAAGATAAATTTGAGGATCCGGGTTACTGTTGAAAGAAACAGGATAGAAAGATAACCTGAGGGACAAAGATTCTGTTTGAAGAGAGAACAGGATATAAAGAAACCTTTGTGGCATTCTGTTTCGAAAAGAGAACAGGATATAAATAGACGCCAGAGTATACACGGCAAGTATATTGAAAGTGAAAACAAGAGGTTTGCGTCGCACTCCCAATAGTAATCACAAAGGTTACTGATAGTTAGTATCTGTAAGCGGTGCGATCGGACCGCATGGTTGATTGTGCAACCGTGATTGTGACTTGGGAGTTGTGGGGGGAAATATGCTGCAACCGCTGATATTATAATAAATATCCAGTGCTAATAGTTGTAAAGTACTCAATCTGGAAAGGCAGGGTATTGCGAAGTTGGTACTTTTCTGATCCCAGTCGTTGTGTTACGATTTTCCTCGTTGCGTACGCTGACAATTGGGTGTTATTGTTCAGTGATACTTAGTCGGGATGAATCGTGTGGACCCTGCTTGTGTAATTCGTCCATGGCCAATAAAAATCTGGTAGTGGTGTGTTATGGAAACGCTAGAGATGGTCACGGAGGTACTACGTATGGATTGGCCGTTTGGTTCGGCAAGATATATTATGCATAAAAAATATGGTGCGAACGCAATGGCGTACTATGACAAATGGGTCAAGATGTCAAGTGTGGGAGACCTTTTCCCAAGGATAGTAGTTTTGATTCAGAGGCACTAAGTACTGTTAGAAAGAAAAGATGTTTGATTAAATCAAAGGAAAAGATAATTAAACACTATGACTGCTTAAAACTGTGGCAACAGGAAGGTAACACGTGGAACTGTAATACATGCGTGTCGGAATGAAGCGTTTTAAAGTGAAGAGAAGTGAGGGCAAGCGAGCCCCCGCCGCTAAATGCTGTTGGGGTGGTAAGTACAGCCGATATCAAAAATGTTAAAAATGTAATTAGTACCTTGTATCCTGTAATAAGTTATGTTAAGTGGCTATACTCTTATCTTTGAATTTTAATCCTACCAAAAGAAACTTACCTTTGCGGGGACATCTTTGGGTGTTTGTATCCAGCAGTACGCTCACCTTGCCGGCTATCATCTGTGATCTGAACTGTGCTGAAACTCCGACCAGGACACCCACGATTGTTTGATGTAACAGTTCTTATTACACGCTGACTATGTTCTACTTTCTGGTAGGAACATGTATGTTTTTATATAATAAATACCACTAGTTACTACTTTAGAGATGTTCCTTCTTTTTCCTTCTATGTGATCATCCATGGGATGCTTGATGAATCCATTCATTATTTTTGAAGTGCCATCATTAAAGCATATATGGTGTAAGTAGTACCCCCTGCGGGAGATCTCCCACGTTATATGAAGATACGGAATTTCACATGGTGGAACGTTCATTTATTCAATTACAATTGTCGGTGAAGGTTTATTCTGGTTTTCATTAACTATTTATTAGACACTTGTTAATCATTATACGATTTTTTAACATAATATAATATTATACAGGATTACACTATTGCTATTTTTTTCTTTCCACTTATATGTACATCATTATTGGAGAGGAGAATAACAAAGAGCAACGATATAACGTAACTTCATCCAATATAAGTATTTATTTTATTTTTATTATTGTGCTGTCGGTTTTTGAGGGATCTCAGCTTAGAAAAGACATATTCACAGTAATCTTTATGTTTATACCAATTGAACCTTAGTGTATGGTTTAGAATTTGTCCATCTGCAGCAGAGAATTGTGAAGCGCTGTAAGGGTTGTGCACTATTTGTTAAAGTTATGTTAAGGGTAATGTTTCAGAAGAAGAAGGTGAACCCACCGTCATTTCAGCCATTGCCCTTGCTACTAAAATGCAAGAGGCACCACACGGACAAGGAAAAGGAACGGTCCCACCAGCAGGGACAGCGGCTGAGATTGGTGAGAACAATGTAGAAATTAATAGAATGGGGAACAATCCTTGCACTGCAACAGTAATTCCAGCAAGTAGTCCAGAATGTAGTGATTTGGTAGGTTTACATCCTGTCCGCACAATAGGAGTTCGCAATGGGAAGGCGGACAAAGATGATGTAGTTCCCATAAATATGTAGTAATGCAATGTCCATGGACTAGGTCTGAGTTGTTTTCAATTATGTCTGCTTTCCCTGATCCTAGAAAAGATTTGGCCAATTGTCAGAAATTTATTAGACATTTAGGTACTGCACATGAGCCAACTAATAAAGATTGGCGAGTGATGTTGAGGGCCTGTCTTCCTCTCGATACTGATATATAAAAGTTTATTAAGGATTGTATGTTGGAGGAGGATAGATACTTAACAGATGATGATAATCAGGAAAATATTAAACGTATAATCTCACAGTTGGCCATATATTTTCCGGTGTTAGTGAACTGGAGCAAAATGTTCACTATCAAACAATAGGTTAGTGAGGTTTGCAGCAGACTATTTCGGGGGGTATCAGATATAAAGGATAATGTGTACCACAGGGAAGTAGCTGTTACAGTACTAATGGATGGTCTCAGGGAGTACCTGAAGGCCAGGGTACAAATCTCTTTACCTAACTGGAGAGGCATCACGGTAGATGCACTTAGAGAGTCTGCCGTGGAGCGTGATAAAAACATATGTAAAACGGAAAAGGTGCAGAGTGATAGGCTAATGATGGTGAGTATCCAGGCTTTAGAAGGGCTACATTCACAACCTCAGACTCATAACACACACTATAAGGGACGAATGAAACATAAGTAATTGAAGTGTTTTAACTGCTTCAAAAAGGGACACATGAGGAAGGAGTGTAAAGAAAGAACAAGAGTGAAAGCAAGGAGATTGGGACCACCTAAGAGTATATGTTAATCTGTGGTAAGTGTCATGGTGCAGGTTTAGAGAGAAATTAACTTAAATGCATACTTTCTTGTTGTTTCTTGTTTGTCTTCTATTGTCTTGTGTTTACTTTCCTGTCGCTGGTCGATGATAAGGAATGAAAATGTTTGTTTTTCTTTGTTATGTTAAACTAACTTTGTTTTGTTCCTCTCCTCTGTAGATAGGACAGACAAAGTAATTATGGTGATTACAAGAGGAGTACAAAGTTTCCCTTGAAAGACAAATTAACAGTGGGTCATTGTAACATTCTTTCCTATAGGTCCAGTGGCCTATGATAACGTATTTGGTTGAGATTCATTATCTAAATGAGGTGTGTACATACTCTGCTATAATGTTGTTTTATGTATTCCAGAAACACACATTGGGGATACAGAGTATGCGTCACAAAGGGTTACTTTTGCTCTTCTCTATTATAGTCATGAAGTCTATAGCAAAGTTTGCAGTTATTGTGATCATAAGATACCGAGTTCCATATGAGCTAACGATGGACGACACTAGATTGGATGGGTGATGTAACTCCCTGTTAAACTTGATAAGAATGGGGAGGGGTCATAGTTTAGTGAAGGGAATTAGTGGAATAGTATAGCCATTTTCCCATAGTGTCCAATCCAGCTGTCATTTTGCTGTAAAATCTCCTTTTCTGCTTTTCTGTTTGTCTGCAAATCCTTTTTGTTTTCATTATTCTTTGCTTTCCTATGTCTCATCCTTTACATCTCTGTCAGTATCTCATTCTTTTCTTATGAAGATATACAAAAACACGTAGACATGGTCTCACTCATGGGGCTAAGAAAATGTCGGACTGGGGCATGAAGGGCCCACCGGGGGACTGCAACACTAGTGGCCCACCAGAGGGGGTGTGGTCAGTCATAGAGGCGGGACCAGACACTAGAGGGGGAGTGGTCAGTCCACGAAGGACAGCTAGCACCTTAGTGTAGTATATAAAGCATGCAGTGTGTGTAAAAAGAATACACAGTGTTGACCTGCCCCTTAGATTGGGCAGAACAGTCACCAAAACTCAGCATTGTCCCACTAGATCAGGGTTGGCTAACCTGTGACACTATTAAAAAAGACAGGAAGGACATGAAAAAAGGGGCACTCAGAATCTATAGATGATTAATTGGATAACTGAATAAAACATAACTTTTATTGTTATATGTAAAACATGTGTACTCCTCATAATTCCGAAAGGCTTGCGAAATAATAAAATCCAAAAACATATAAAGTGAATTAAAATTGCAGTTCAACTGCAATAGCTCTGTGATCCTATCCAAAATCTATTATACTTTATATAGGACAGTGGATATTCATTGTATAGTATATTATGATAACCCGTCCACTAAATGATTTTACATATCAAAATAAGGAGCTACCCATCCTCTATATCATATCAGATGTATTATAATATGCAACCTAGTCTATAGTGATGAGATATCTATCCACTATTATTTCAAGGAAATTAATCCCTTGCTTTTTAACCTATTAGTATAATATGACTCTTGGTCCAATTGGCATTGTTTATATGCCTGTCTGATTTTATTTAAACATATAAAGCACGGAGAGGCTAATTGTATATTTCTCCTTTTATGGCTTATTAATTTGATATCCTTGGTGGTTTTAGATAATACTAATAATCCACTTATCAGTTATTTATTCAGACATACACAGCATATAGAGATTAACTCTCAGTAGTAATTTGTTTTGTAATGTGATATAGAGGTGTCTCCGTTTGCAGTCTGTTAGTTTAGTATAATTACCAGTCTAAGTAACACTGGCACTCTGCTTGTCAGCTATTGTTATAGGCACAGAGGGGTTAATTCTTAATGGTGGCTAACTTAAGAATGCAATACTGTATTACGTCTGTAGCCTATTAGCTCAGTGTGATATGCAGTCTAAAAGACACTGAGGATCTGCCTGTCAGCTATCATTGTCGGCTGCTGATTTATGTGAGGCACCGGGGAATTAACTCCCACTGATAATTAACTCTCAAAACCAAGCTAAGAATTCTTCCGTATGGAACCTCTTAAGTCAACATAATTAGCAGACTAGATAACGTTAGCGATCTGCTAGTTAGCTGCTATTGAAACATATAAGGAACGGAGAGGTTGCTTCTCAATAGTGGCTGAATTCAAAAGAAACTACTGTGGTTCCTTAATTTGCATAGCCTCTTGATGCAATGTGATAAACAGTCTGAATAACATTAACAGTCTGCCTGTCAGCTATCGTACGAAACGTATAGGGCATGGAGACTGATCCTGATTAGTAATTAGGTTTAAAGATTCCCTAGACTAGGGCATCTTTAAACCTAATTACTAATCAGGATCAGTCTTCATGCCCTATATGTTCTGTACGATAGCTGACAGGCAGACTGTTAATGTTATTCAGACTGTTTATCACATTGCATCAAAAGGGGGCGGGGCTTAACCGCGGCCGGGCCTACCAGTCTATAGCCCGGCTGGCCGGCAGGCCAGTCCGAGGCTGGGCTAAGACATTTGTGACATCGGACAGAATCAGGGTTACACACACTACATTGACATAGTCACAGAAGTAGCTAAGGGTTTGTTTTTATTTTTATAGAAGCTGCTGATTTTGAAGCAGAGGTTTTGTTGTGGAAATTTGATTCATGTTTTATAGACTGCATGTGGCATCTGCCTTTTTGTCTCCTGTGCAAAGTGTGCCTCTATATGCACAAAGGGTGGATGGAGGGAGGAGACTCGCTGAAGGTAAATTAGGTAGACATACAGATGTGCATCTCTGTGTAGAACATTGGAGCAAGATTTTTCCACAAGACCTTGACATAAGTGAAACCCTAGAAAATGTAAAATTTTCATGTTTTGTTTTTTTTATAGTCAAACATGTACTGGATATTGTTATAATTGATGAAAGTTTTATTGAAATTGACAATTTTGCCCTACTCACTTAGCCAAGTAGCTGAACTTGTGGGATTGAAAATGGCATGTGAATTGGCAGAGGGTAAATCAATTGATATACATTGGTCTTCAGTACTTTTCTAGTATAGGGGGCGACGTTGAGGCGACTGAAGAACTTTTATGACAATGGCAGTACATAAGTAGAACACTCACATTTATTTAAGTTAAAAATTACACACGACTGAACATGACTTACACAACAGGGCAGACATAGCTGTCAAATGGACAGCAGGGTTTTACGTGACAACCGACAAATCAATGTTTTGTTTTGTTTTTCTTTGTATTGTTTTAAGTTGTACAAACACATAAATTAGTTAATATATATATATGAGATTTGTTTTCTCTGAGCAATAAGCAGTCTGAAAGATGAAGGGATGTGGTCAGGAGTCTGCTGGACCCTGGAGATATGGACAAGGTAGGCCTGTAGCTCCCAGAGTGTACCTTCCAGGCCAGCTGAAGCAGCATATGGTCTGACTCAGCAGGGTAAAGAAGGTATGTGCAAGCTGGTAAGAGCATATTGGTGTGCATCAGATGTTTCTTCTCAAGCTAGTAGGAAGGCACTTGTCTAACTTGATTGAGAGAAAATGTCAGGAAGACAATACCAATAGAGCCATCCCATACCCTTCCTACAGATGGACTTTCTCCAGGTAAAACAAATCAACTTCATACAATTACCACCTTGAAGGATCCTCAAGTATGTACTCGTGTACTGATGAAATATATCTGGGTAAAGGTTTATTGAAATGTTTCCAATGTATTTCTGTGTCATACTCAGGGTTTTTGTTAGTAGATGTGGTATCCCTAGAGTTATAGAAAGTTATAGGGGTATTCATTTTATTGGTAACAACTTTATAATGTATGAGCAGTAAGCTACCTACTTTTGATCAGCCACAAACCAGTGGGAAAATAGACCTTTCTTGTGATGAGTTTGTAATGGAGAGTCTATTCTAGATCTTGAAAAGAAAAGCAAATAGTGAGACAGCAACAGAGAACATTCGAAACACTCTCTCCTGAGGTGTTACACTAACTGTTATGATGTTGGACTGGGAGAGTGTGTTGTGGAACTGTAATTTCCTACGCTCAGGTTGTTTGACAGACAGGTACCAAGTGTTGACAACCAGCATCACGTCCTTAGGGGTAGCAGAGAGACACTGGTACTCATTTCATCCACTGTTGACGAGTCAATACCCGGAGAAAGTTCCAAATATACTTGTGAATCTGTTCTGGGAGACCCCGATTGCAGTTAGCAACACCTGAGCCATGGACTTTGCAAAGACTGTTTTCCAGCATGAAGTAACCATTTTCTGATTTTCCTTGTCCAGTGTTTCTCTCATCTCATTCTCTTTTCAGGACAGGCAATTCTTTCAATTGTGAACAGGTGACAGAGACTGATTCAGGTAGTGCTATTGAGGTGTTGGGGATGAAGGAGAAGTTGTTAGCATAATCGGTCCAGCTAATTACTCTATTCAATTAAGGGGTAAAGGAAAATTTGCTAACCTTGGAGCTCAAAGACATTGTCAGGGGCTATTGTCTGAGGAGTATTGCATCCATAAGTACTTACTGACCCTATAGTTGAAGAGAGGTGAATATTTGGACTTGAGCAGGCATCCTTGAGAATGATTATCATTCTTGGGTGGGTAAGGTTTTAGCCCAAACTGAGTGCTGGGTGTGCTCTCACGTGCCCCAGAAATTATATCAAGTAGGCCTAGTACCCTTTTCACTAAATATCCCTGAGGTACCCGAATAATGGGGTGGGAGGTCACTAGGGGAAAGGTAATATAGCTAGGTCAGCACAGTGGCGTAGTGGTTAGCACGTCTGCCTCACAGCACTGGGGTCATGAGTTCGATTCCCGACCATGGTCTTATCTGTGTGGAGTTTGTATGTTCTCCCTGTGTTTGCGTGGGTTTCCTCCGGGTGCTCCGCTTTCCTCCCACACTCCAAAAATACACTGGTAGGTTAACTGGCTGCAATCAAAAATTGACCCTAGTCTCTCCCTCTCTGTCTGTCTGTGTGTGAGTGTCTATAGTAGGAAATTTAGACTGTAAGCTCCAATGGGGCAGGGACTGATGTGAATGAGTTCTCTGTACAGCGCTGCGGAATTAGTGGCGCTATATAAATAAATGATGATGATGATGATAGGTCTCTTAGTTTGAAGTCTCCCAATATTCAGAAGGCCAGTCATTGTTTCACGTACAAAGAAACTTGAGTATTGGGACACTGGGAAGAACGAACAGACAATAGCCCGCCCCACAAGTGTTGATGAAAATAACTGTTGATATTATTAGAGGGTATATACTAACTCAAGTTGAAGGAGATAGTAAATGACATTGTTGATAGACATAAGATGATGTTATAGGTAAACATGCATTATTCAAATGTTGTCTGAGCTAAAAGACATGCTTCGGACAGATGAACATGTTAATCATGAAGAACTGTAGTAGAATATTCTATATTGTTGCTACATGTTCTATCGCACACTGTACCCTTTTAGATGTGTTACATGTGTGGGTGAAGGGCATACAGAAGTTTATCTCTGAGCTCCAGAGGTATATGTTCCATAGTAATAGGAAATTGTTTCTAGGATTGTGTCTCTTTTTTATGGCAACCTGACTGAGATCTACAGACAGTGTGGTCATACGCAAAGGGGAACATACATTACAGAACAATGAAACGTACTACTGAGATCCTGAAATAAAATCTTTAAAGTGATAGTTTTGTGCACTATCAAAAGGTGGAGCTGTCAAAGTCAAATAATTGTATGAAAGAAACTAAATTAATTAATATTGGTTTACCGAGTGATTGCGATCAGTACGCCATGTGTCATGATGCAATCGCACGATAAATAATGCACGCATACTTTTACACTTACACATTTACTTGTACATACTTCATTTTATAATAGTTCCAACCCACAGTTTTTTATGAACAGATGTTATTGAGTTTATAGTTAAATATTATAAGGTTATATGTACTCCAGTGAGATCTAAGGTTCAGGTTACAGGAAAGATATCATGTTTGGTGTCTTTCAAATCCCCTATTTATTCTCAATGATTGTTATGACCACCAGTGCATCATAAACTTGTAGAACTAACGGAAGAGCTCTTCACCTATAGCAGCCGCCTTTCCTGTAGAGAGAATGGTTATGCTCACAGGTACTCGGATGCCCCCAGGTCTTACACTCAATGTAGTACAAATTTATGGTCACACAGCAGCACACAGGAATGGGAGGTAATACACGGAGTAGGGACAGGCCAGAGGTCTGCGGACTGGACAGAGATGATAATGTATGACTGGCCTGACAGAGCACAGGCGGAGACGTCAGGTGCAAGCAGGGTCATGTCCACAGGCAAAGGTTCGGAGTCTGGATACAGGCAGAAGGTCAGGGCCACAGGCAAAGGTTTAGAGTCCAGGAAACAGGCAGAGGTCATACACAGAAGTCAATCCAAAAGGTTTTCACCAAACACAGCACAGCACAGGAGCAGATTAGCTAACAGGAAACTGGAAGCTATAACCGGCAGAGAGGCAAAGCCCTCCGTGCCTTAAATACTTTAAAGGACTAAATAAGAAAGGAGGAGGACAGGGCTGACAATGAGCGTTAGGAGTCTGCTAATTAATTACTAGCATAGAACTAGCATAGGTAATATCATAAACCAGGAATATATATAAATATATAAATGAACAAATTATAATCATACGAGAGCTCCCCCTGGAGTTGGAGGATGTCTCTACACCCTCCTACTCTATACCACAAAGATAACCCCAAAGAATAATAACAGTGCATTGTAACTAATGCATGTGCCCGGCTGCTACATCACGCCATGATGTGACGTACCGCTGCTGTTCGTGACAGTACCTTTCCCCTTGAGGAGGGGTCAAGGCACCCCGATACCCTTGTTTCGTGGGAAATTTCTTAAAGAATTCCTTTATGAGTTTATCAGCATGGAGACGCCTCTGCGGTACCCAACATCGCTGTTCAGGGCCATAACCCTTCCAGTGCACAAAGAACTGGACCTGACCTTGAACCCTTCTTGAGTCTAGAATCTTTTCAATGATAAACTCACGGTCTCCATTCACGAACAGAGGCCGGGGCCTGTTACAGGGAGGCTGATTGAGCTTGCTAGGGGCAATAGCTTTTTTCAGAAGAGAGCAATGGAAGGTGCAGGGAATTTTTAAAGAAGGTGACAGCTTGAGTCTGAATGCCACTGGGTTTATTTTGTTTTTAATCATAAATGGTCCAATGAATCGGGTGCCCAGTTGTCTGCAGGGTTGCCTCAATTTTATGTTTTGTGTAGACAACCATACTCGATCCCCCACTTTCAATAGACACGGGCCACGATTACGATCAGCGAAGGATTTAGATCTAAGAGAAGCTTGACATAGTGCGGAATGCACCTTTTTCCAAATGGACTTTAACCGAGATGTAAAGGCAGGTGTCCCAGAACCATCAACAGAAATATTAGAAGAGAAGGAGTTAGCCTTCGGGTGGAACCCGGGATTACAAGAGAACGGGAATGTACGTGTTGCAGAATGGCAAGAATTGTTATATGTAAACTCCGCCTAAGGTAAGAGAGAGGACCAGTTATCATGGAATTTGGAAACATAGTTGCGCCGGATTTGTTCCAGGGATTGATTGGTTCTTTCTGTCTGACCATTCGATTGGGGATGGTAGGCTGAGGACAAGCTGATCTTGATTCCGAGGGAGTTGCAAAAAGACCTCCAAAACTGTGTAATGAACTGGGACCCTCGGTCTGAGACGATGTCTTCTGGAAGGCTATGAGGATGGAAGATATGTGTTATAAACAAAGAGGCCAGGCTTCTGGCATCCGGCAGCTTTGGTAAGGGTACAAAGTGCGCAATTTTGCTGAAATGGTCCACAACCACGCAGATGGAGTAGGCAGGGGTAGTTGACCAGGAGACGGTTTCTGGAGGGCTTGTTTCTAGCACATTCTGGGCAGGTGCGGACGTACTTCTCCACATCAGAGGACAAGGTGGGCCACCAAGGCCAGTGGGAAAGAAGTTCGATGGTCCTATGGATCCCCGAATGACCTGCTGAGAGTTGTTGTGGCATTCAATGAGGACAGCCTTTCTCAGATGAACCGGGACAAAAACAATTTATTAATGGGTGTCTGAGCTGGAGCAATCCTCCGGAGCTGGCGTAGAGCAGCCCCAAGATCCTGGGTTAGACCGATATGGATGGAGGTCGAAGGAATAATTGGTTGTGGGTCAGGAGGCTGAGGATGGCAAGCCATAAAGCTCCGAGACAGAGAATCAGCTTTGGTATTCTTTGATCCTGGACGGTAAGTGATGAGGAAGTTGAACCGGGTGAAAAACAAAGCCCAGCGGCCCTGTTGGGGATTTAGAGTTTTGGCGGGCTGAATATACTGAAGGTTCTTATGGTCAGTGAAGATTGTTATGACATAGGTTGCGTCATCTAACCAATGTCTCCACTCTTCGAGAGCCCACTTGATGGCCAACAATTCGCGATTTCCGACATCATAATTAATTTCAGCAGGCGAAAATTTCCAGGACAGAAATGCAGAAGGATGCAATTTCTTGCTTTGAGGATCTCTTTGGGAAAGAATGGCCCCTCCTCCTACATCTGAGGCATCCACTTCCACGATAAACGGGAGTTCTGGGTCCGGGTGCCTAAGAAGGGTGCCGACGTGAAGGCGGCTTTAAGGACAGAAAGGTCGCCAAGGCCTTCGGAGACCAATTAGCCGTGTTAGCGCCGTTCCGGGTGAGGACAGTGATAGGAGCCACCGGGGTGTTGCACAACCTGAATGGCATCACCAGATACTCATAATGCCGGGAGTGAGTATTAAAGGCCGTCTTCCACTCATTTCCTTGTCTAAAGCGGATAAGATTATAAGCCCCCCGGAGGTCGATTTTAGAGAAAATAGTGGCAGACTTGAGCTGGTCAAACAAAACAGAAATTAACCGCATGGGGTATGTGTATTTGACTGTGATTTTATTCAGGCTGCAGTAGTTTATGCAGGGTCTCAGACTGCCATCTTTCTTGGCCATGAAGAAACATCCCGCTCCTTCTGGTGATTTGGAGGGACGGATAAATCCTTTTTGCAGATTCTCCTCCATGTACTGCTCCATAGCTTGGGTCTCTTGGACAGACAAGGAATACAGACGCCCTTTGGGAAATTTAGCACCAGGTACGAGGTCAATAGCACATTCACAGTCCCAATGAGGTGGGAGAGAGTCAGCCTTCTTTTTACTGAAGACATCACCGAAATCCTGGTAGGGTGCAGGTAGCTGTTCTGGACTAGACCGAAGAACTCTAAGAGGTAGGGTCAAGCAGGTGGAAGAGGACTCTGAACTACAATTAATGATCTCCCCTTTTTTCCAATCAATAAGGGGATTATGACTTTGCAGCCAAGGCTACCCCAAATTTAAGGGGGCGCAGGGACAGGTGATCAGGAAGAAAGAGACCTCCTCCGTATGGAGAGCTCCTACAGATAAGCGAAGCAATGGCATCTTAGCAAATATTCTACCCCCAATCAAGGGGTTTCCATCCAAACCGCAGGCGGTCATGCTCAAACCTAGTCTGACTTCAGGAATACCAAGCGTCTTAGCCAGGTGGTTATCCAGAAAGATTCCTGCCGCACCACTATCGAGGAAGACTGACACCTCCGTGGAGTAATTGTTGAAGACTAGACGTGCAGGGTCTAACAAAGAATTTTCTGAAGAGATTATTTGAAGACCTAAGTGCACCTCTTCACCTGCACTTAGGTTTTGGCGTTTCCCGACTTGACAAGGCAGGAATGAACTAGGTGGCCCAATTGGCCACCATACAAACAGAGACCCAGAGAGCGTCTAATGCATCTTGATTACAAGTTGCATTAAACTTTTAAGTGAGGTAGGTGCAGGATACTGCACTAAGGAGCCCTTGATTTTCTCTGTAGGGCCTAAGCGGAACTGACTCTGCAGCGCCGGATCATTACACTCACTATCATTTGACCACCGCCGGAATTCCACACAATACTCCTCAGCAGAGCAACATCCTTCCCTTAATGCCCAGAGATGGGATTTAGCTGAGGCCACTCTGTCTGGGTCATCATATAGCAGACCCAAGGCCTGGAAGAAAGCATCCACGGTTTGTAAGGAGGGACTCGTTGGCGGAAGGGAGAAGGCCCAGGACTGGGGATCGCCCTGAAGTAGAGAGATTACAATACCGACTCTCTGCTGTTCAGAGCCAGAGAATCGTGGTCTCAGACGAAATTATAACTTGCAACTCTCCTTAAAGTTGCGGAAGGAGGGTTTGCTTCCAGAGAATCGATCAGGCAGGTTCCGTTTCGGCTCCGTAAAGATGCCAGAGGAGGCCTGTTGAAGCTGCGGGTTTCTGGAGGACTCTTCTTGGGCTGACAAGCGATGAGATAAACCCTGTACAACTTGTGAAATAGGCTGGATCTGATTAGCCAGGACCTGGGCTGGAGAAAGGTTCGGGTTGCTGTTGTCCATGAAAGAATTACCTCCAATCTTCACCGTGTTAAAATTGAGCGTTTACGCCATTACACAATTCATGGAGCCCCGCCCCCTCACGCCCACCTTTACTCCGAGACTCCCAGATACCAGCCCATAAAGGTTGGCAACTATACTTTGAAGATTAGTTCGCTTTGACCTGATCATTCATGAACTAGCCATCATTAAAATATATGCCGCTTCCAGCATGTGTGGGAGTTCATTGTTTGTTTAATAATAACACTCAGGCTGAACTGATAGTTCTGTACATCTGGAAGTGTCAAATTTGTTCCGATGCTAGCCTGACATATTAGCTCTTCTTGGTGGCAGAAAAGCCAGTTTGTGCCTTAAGCCTCAGAGTTGGGAAAGAACTGCCCCATATATGCGGCACCCACTGGACACCCTAAAACACGTCATAGTGACGTACTGTTAGTTCCTCTAACAGTACATCACTGAATCAGTACAGTCAGCATGTGATCATTACACAATCAACGAATTCCCACGCATGCATATATTTGAGAGCTGCAGGCGGACTGAATCATCAGTTCAGTCTGTGTGTCATAACCAAACAAACAGCAAGCTTTCATTTATGGTGTTTGCATAGAGTTGTTTTACTGTGTTGGTTCTAAAGCCAAACAAACAACAACCTTTTACACATGGTGTTGGAACCGAACTGAATTACTGTCAGGTCTGAAACTATGCAATAAACTGATTGAACAGCTGAGTGTGCGAGTGTATTATTTTAAAAACTATAGACCCAACACAGACTGTATCATCATCATCATAATTAACATTTATTTATATAGCGCCAGCAAATTCCGTAGCACTTTAAACACTCTATACACTGTGAAAGAAATCTGATAAAGCCTTTCTGGGACACTTTAATGCATTGAGACCTGGATAAAGGGATACAATTTGGCTTCCTCAGATATATAAATAATCTCATGGGAATTAGGAAATAGGAGGACAGAATTCTAAGGAAAGTACAGTATAACCAAGACCTTTTATCATAGAGATACTATGGAGCAATAAAATAGCTGAAACACAAATTGGGCCCATTGTCCAAGTATGAACACATGAATAAATCACTGTGTGGGGATACCTAAAGGGGATTATAAAAACAACAGCAGCATATTTACAGATTTACCAAAATATAATAATAGCTTCAAATAAAATCCACTCCTTTGTACTTTATTACCTACTCAGATTTATAATGATGACATATCCCACTGGTCACCCACTTTAATATCGCTATATTATGGATTTTATCCAAATTATTTCAAAGTGTAGAATGAAAGATAATTTTTATGTGTGTTTAATTTTGTCCTCTTAAGTGAGAGATATACTATATGGACAAAAGTATTCAGACGCTTGACCATTACACCAACAGGGACTGTAATAACATTGTATTGAAATACATATACTTTAATACGAAGTTGGTACCCCTTTTGCAGCGATAACAGCTTCCACTCTTCTTGGAAGGCTTTCCACAAGATGTTGAAGTGTTTCTGTGGGAATCTGTGCCCATTCATTCTGTAGAGCATTTATTAGGTCAGTCACTGATGTTGGACAAGATGGCCTGGCTCGCAATCTTCATTCCAGTTTATCCCAAAGGTGATTCATGGGTTTTTGGTCAGGGCTGTGTGCGGGCCAAAAGAAATTTTTCCACACCAAACTCATCAAACCATGTCGTTGTAGTCTTTGCTTTGTGTACTGGGGCTCAGTCAAGTTGGAATAGAAAAGGGCCTTCCCCAAACTGTTGCCACAAAGTTGTCAGCATAGCATTGTCCAAAATAACTTGGTGTGCGTTAAGATTGCCCTTCACTGGATATAAGGGGCCTGGACTAGACCCTGAAAAACAGCCCCATACCATTATCCCTCCTCCACCATGTCAAAGATGTTTTATTTTGGATGAAGCCAATTTATTAACATGAAAATATTTACATTGTTTTATCTTATTTTAGTTTATCATTTATATTTGATGTGGTTTTATTCTGTCAATTGGATCCTTGCGTGTGAGCTGATGAGAGGGATATGAACAGGAATGAAGAAGTTAATTCAAAGAACAGATGTTTCTAATTAGAAATGGTGAACAAAGACTTGCAAGAATTTCTCCAAAATCTCCATTGAATCCAGGGGAGCCTAGAAGGACCAAGACACACCTATATGCCATCTCAGCCAATTGTAATATGACATTTGTAAATTGTAATACAACCTACTTTTGTTACTAATAAAAACTGTCTGGTCTGTAAACGGGCAGAGATTTCAGAGACTGAAATTGAGAAGTGATATTATCACAGCGCAGGCTTTTATTTTGTAAATAAACAATGATATAATTATATTCTTAAATTTTCTTTAGCTGAAGAAATTAGATTATTACTTTAACATAATTGGAGGCAATCGCTAAGATTTCTCAACATGATTCGATTTGGAAAATGGACATTTGGATTTCTAGTTTTGAAATGTATGGTCAAAGATTTTCTCTTTTATAAAAGAAGGTAAGTTATTGCCAATCCTTTTGAAATAGAAAAAGAATGTACACCACCATAGATTGCAGGCTGGTTATTTCGTGTTTTTTTCCAATGAAATTTGTGTTGCAGAAATGAGAACTTTTAGCTTATTATTTTTTGTTTATAGTAACTGTTTTAGAATTTAAAAGTAGGAGTTTAAAGTTTTACATTGTTATGTCTGCTACTTTACTAAACAGTACATCATATGTCTTTCTGTTATTGGAATGTAGGCAATATAAATGATATTTGCCTGACTTCAGGGGAAGCTGCTTTGTGAACTGCTTATCTGAGGATGAGTGTGTGTTAATGAGTGTTGAGAAGTTAAGAGATAAAATAAAGAGTTAATAAATCTAAGTAGTCACTGAATACAGTGTTGAGATTCAGGCTCTCTCTCAGACGTGAGGCCTAATGGACTTTCTGGATAGTGGAACTGAGGGACACATTCAACTTGAGAAAATTGGACTTGTGTACTGCAGGGTTCAGTTCATGAATGACATTTTTTGATCATACTAAAATTACTAATATTTAATATCATTGTGTTGCTAATTATGTATTTTCTCCTGTGAGTTGATTAATATAAACTTTTCATGATTAAGCTAAAGAATAGTAAATCTTTTAAGGATTATTATGCATAAGATTATGCATAAGATGTGGCTAAAATGTCACATTAGATGCTTATAGGTATGTATATATATATATATATATATATATATATATATATATATATATGTATATATGGACATAGCAGAGCATAGATAAATGGCTGTTTGGAGCTGAAGTGTTAGCAGAAACATTGAGAAGCATTCTTCAAATTGCAACCATAGAGTGTAGGAGTAAGAATTTGTGGAAATTAGAGTTGATCATTAATCGTGATATATTAACATTAGTAAGAAAACGGAAGATTTGAAGTATACATTATTGACTATTCAATTAAAATCCTTTAGGCAAACAGAGAATTAATATCCCAATAATTTTAAAATATTCAATGTGATTGTGAACCACACTTAAAAATGTATGGTAACAATTTAACATGTCGACAAGAATTATTCCTATCATTGTTTTTTTTGTTAGGACAGAGAAACACAGACCCATCCCCCACAACTTTCACTCCTAGTGGAAAGTTCCCTTGTGTCCAGCACAAGAGAAGGGGGTGTCGAAGTCAGTAAATTGGATAAAGTCATTTCAATTAAAGTCTAGCAAACTTGGTTGTCTTTGTCTGAAAAGATGCGTACGGTACGCATCGACGTACGAGGGCACGCTACGGCGTGAAAGGGCGTACGCATCCACTACACGTGGCAACAACAGTAATTGGTCTTTTACCATACATTCGCACAAACACGCATACTTATAAAATAGTATACATTAATGGTAGTTGGAACACATAGTCAGTTATGTCGAAATATAGTAGTATTTATATGTTATATCAGAGTTACATGAATATTAGTGAAATACACGGAACGGGTTAAAGGAATAACATCATGAGTGGTATCATAATGTACCTCATTACACATCCTACTGTTTGGTTCACTCTGCGAGGGAATCGCAGAGTGCATACGCAAGTTATGAATGATAGGGAATTATGAACTACTTAAGACTAAGGAATCTTGGCGGGAAGAGCAGAGCATACCCCCTGCAGAGATGACCCCCTCCTTTGGATTCCTTAGGATGAACCAGCCAATGATTGACGACCCCTTGGACACTCCTGAGACCCGGACCAATAGATGCAAGCTATACCATCTTCATTGTATTACTGTATTTGATTGTGTATATAAGCAGCAGCTTGTGATCCAGAGTGCAGACATCTTGTCCCCAGACTTCAGGATTGAATGACTGCACTGGATCCAGAGCGCCTGCGATAAGTAACGTCTGTATTTACTATTACTTCGCTTGAGCATATTTTTCCACTTATTGCGAATAAATCTTTGTGCTTTGGAAACACAAATCGAGGTTCAACAATCGTTATTGGTTAGCGACGATACGCACATTAACAATTTGGGGGCTCGTGAGCTTTGGAGGTTTCGTTGCCGATGATACGCAAGACCAACGGATTTCGGTTCCTCAACAAAGGGTGGAGACGCGTCATAAACGGGTAAGAACGCATGGTGTTCAAAACCTGAATTTTACTCTGTGTTGCGAAACCGAATGTCCGTTTTGCATTATCTAGGGCACGCTAACTAGAACCTAGGGACAAAAGAGAAAACTGTTTCTTTTTTCTGTCATTGTGCGTTTTAACTGTATTGCATTGTTTAGCGTATGTGTACTTCCTGCTGTGCGTACGCGAACTTCCGGTAAACTTGCCACGTGGTTAAACAATCGTTTTCATAGTTATTATACATGCATAGTATAATTACTTGTGAAAGCCTCTGAGACATTATTACTATTGTTGGGAACTTTTGATTTTCTGCGCAGAAAAGGTGTATAGTGTGTGATGTTGTAACGTAGATACACTGTTTTATTGTTGAGGTGCTCAGTTGATGTCTGACGAGGCGGATTGCCCAACTGAAGGACGGTATACAGGGCAGGTATACCGAATGCGAAAACTGGGTTTTCGCAAAGCGCTACCAATAGATCGCAAGGTTTGCTAATAATTAGTATTGGTAGGCAGTGCGATCCGATCGCACCGTTAGTGCGAATTGGTGAAGCAGCTAGGAGGAATTATACTGGAAAGGCAGGTTGATTGTATCGACTTTGCGCTCCCAGCGATAATAAACTCAGCAGATTTTTGTGGCTGAGCCAGGGTATCGAGGAGCTGATAGCCCTTGGGGCCCACAGTGATATTTCTGTATTAGGGACCCTCGCCAGGGGCGAGAAAAGCGAGTGAGCGCGGCTAAAGGAAATACGTTCACCGAGCATTATAGATCTCTAGCGGTGAGTATAGCAACAGAGTTGAAATTATTAGGTGGAAAGAACAGAGCATTGCGGTGTGTCTGTATTTCACATTTGGCCGGAAGGAACAGAGCATTGCGGTGTGTCTGTGTTCCGGGTAGAAGGTATATTGTTCAACATGGGTGCTAAGCCTACGCTAGAGATGGTCAGTGTACTGCCTAAGGAAGGCCCTATTGGTTCAGCGAGGTTTCTCATGTGTAAGAAATATGGTGCATATGCAACTGTGTATTGTGACACGTGGGTCGGGATGACCAAAGCTTGTGATAGGCCTTTCCCAACAATAGGGAGTTTTAATGCAGAGGTACTAAATACTGTAAAAGATAAAATATGGTTGATCAAGTCAACGAAAAAGAGAAATAGACATAATGATTGTTTAAAATTGTGGCAAATGGAAGGTAACACGTGGCAGAGCAGCGAATGCAAACCGGAAATAGGCGTGGCGAAAAGCGCGCGCGAGGCGGATGTAACCATTGAGAAGCGTGGCGAACTCAGCGCAAGCGCGCCCCCGCCCCCTTATGTGGCGGGAGGGGTAAGTACAGCCGTTGTTAAAACTGAAAATAGAAAAATTACTAAGTTGTACCCTGTTTTAAATCAGTTTCAATCAAGTGTATCTGAAAATGAAGATGAACCCACTGTGATTTCGGCCATTGCCCATGCTGTTAATGTACTAGAGGCTCAGCGCAAGTATGAGAAAATGGCTGAGATAGGTGAGAGTAGCGTGATCACTAGGAGTGAAAGTGTTCTAAATCTAGGGCCTATAAATCCTGTAGCATCCCCTGAAGTTAGTGTACCAGAGTGTGTGTTCCCGGTCCGCACAATATCAGTTCCCAATGGGAAACCAGATAAGGATGGTGTAGTTCCTTTAAGAAATGTTACAATGCATTGTCCCTGGACTAGATCAGAATTACGTTCCATTATGACTGAATTCCCGGACCCTAGAAAGGAGTTAGCTAAATGTCAGAAATTTGTTAAAGACTTAGGGAATGCTCACGAACCAACCAGTAAGGATTGGCGGGTAGTGTTGAGGGCGTGTCTTCCTCCCAATACTAACATACAAAAATTTATTGGAGATTGTTTGTTGGAGGAAGATGACACCTTGACTGATTAGATTAACCAACGGAATATAGAACAAATTGTCAAACACTTAGCCATCTGTTTTCCAGTAGTGGTAAATTGGAGTAAGATTTTCACCATTAAACAAAAGGATAGTGAAACTGCCTCAGATTACTTTGCTAGAGCTATAACAGCGATCGCACGATCTACTGGGATATCCAACATAAGTGAGGACCCACATCACAGAGAGGTAGCTGTTGGGGTACTGATGGATGGCCTTAGGGAAAATTTAAAGACGAGAGTACAAACCACATTACCTAATTGGAGAGGCGTCACGGTAGACTTCCTTAGGGAGTCTGCTGTGGAGCATGACAAGAACCTTTTTAGAAAAAGGGAAGAGAAAAGTGATAAGTTAATGACGGTAAGTATACAGGCTCTAGAAGGGGTGCACACACGACCACCAGCATACAACCCATATAACAGGAAACCTAAAGTGATCAGGTGTTTCAACTGTAACGAGGAAGGACATTACAGGAGAGATTGTAATAAAGAAAGACTCAATACACATAGGGGTGGGTCACATAGATATCCTCCAAGAAAGGATTCACATAGACTAGAAGACTCACATCTACCCGCGCATATTACGGCAGCAAATGCTGCGCGGGAAATCAATAGTCAGCGCTAGGGGTCAGGTCATACCTGTAGTCTACAGCCAGTAAGGTTAACTGAGAGTCAGAGTGAAGAACCAACAATGATAGTTGACATAGCTGGCAGGAAACAAACTTTTCTTGTAGATACAGGGGCGGCCCGATCTGTGATAACCTCTCCTTTCAATCTACAGGTGACCAGCAAAACTATTCCAGCTATGGGGGTGACGGGAAAAGTGTTACATTATCCTCTAACTAAACCCGCCGAAGTTACTATCGGGCCTCTGCATACTAAGCATTTGTTTCTCTTGGCTGCAGCGGCTCCTACTAACTTGCTAGGGAGAGACTTGTTATGTAAAATGGGATGTGTCATATACTGTACTTCAGATGGTGTGTTCCTAGATATACCCGAGAAGGTTGCACATGAGGTACAGGACATATTGGACACCCCTCAAAGGTTAATGTTACACTCTCCTGTTATAGAACAAAGTCCATCTCAAGTAAAGGGGATGTTGCTGGAAATACCAGGTTCCCTATGGACCAGAGATGGAGAGGACACTGGACTGATGGCAAACGTAGCCCCTGTCATGGTCAATCTAAAAAGTGGTAGGATAGCTCCAAAAATCCCACAGTATCCATTAAAACCGGAGGTGGAACTAGGGGTATATCCTGTTATTGAGAGGCTGTTACAACAAGGGATTTTAATTCGTACAGCCAGTACAGCAAATGGTCCCATTTTCCCTGTGAAGAAGAGTGGGGGGAGGGGCTATAGATTAGTCCAGGACTTAAGGGGAATTAACAAAGTTGTTGAGAGCCAATTCCCCATAGTGCCGAATCCAGCTGTCATCCTCATGCACATTCCACCATCTGCCAGTCATTTTACTGTCATTGATCTATGTTCTGCTTTCTTCTCAGTCCCTCTTCACCCTGACTGCCAATACCTTTTTGCATTCTCCTACAGGGGAGTGCAATACACATGGACCAGACTACCCCAGGGGTTCATTGACAGCCCCAGTATTTTCTCCCAAGCCTTACATGACTGTTTGCAATCCTTTCAACCCCACAATGGGTCTGTTCTAATTCAATATGTAGACGATTTGTTGTTGTGCTCTGATTCTTTTATGTCATGTTTACATGATACTAAATTGTTGTTGCTTCATCTTTCACAAACAGGGCACAAGGTGGCAAAGGATAAATTACAGCCATGTCAGACTAAGGTCAAATACTTAGGACACTGCCTCACTAAGGGGCTAAGACACCTGACAACCGACAGAATTGAGGCCATACAACACATGACCCTGCCACAGAGCCAGAAGCAGATTCGTACTTTCTTGGGGATGTGTGGATACTGTAGGTCCTGGATCCCAGGTTTTTCTATTCTGGCATTACCATTGCAGGAGCTAGTCTTCTCCTCAAAACCAGAACGTGTCGTACACACAGAAGAGTCAGAGCAAGCGTTCTTTAATCTTAAAGATAGTCTGAGAAGAGCACCTGCATTGGGAATACCTGATTATGAAAAGCCTTTTGAGCTATTTTGTACAGAAGCTGATGGCTGTGCAGCAGGTGTCCTCGCACAGAAACATGGTGACGCTAGTAGACCGGTAGCATACTACAGTGCACAATTAGACAATGTGGCAAGGTCACTCCCAACATGTCTCAGAAGTGTAGCAGCAACGGCCCTTCTAGTAAGTAAGAGCGAGGATGTAGTATTAGGACATAATTCAACCATCTATACACCCCATGCTGTATCAGCTCTGTTAAATTCAGCCCAAACCAGACATGTTTCTTCAGCTAGATTCACAAAGTGGGAACTAGCCCTGATGGCACCCTCAAACATCACCATCAAACGATGTAGCACCCTAATTCCAGCTACATACCTTCCGTATGTGTCTCAAGAGACACAAAGGGTGGGAGGTGAGGAGACCCTGGTTGATGATGAGTTAGGCAAGAATACTGACACGCATGACTGTATGGAACACCTGAATCAGACCTTTACTGCAAGGCCCGACATACGTGACACCCCCTTAGAAAATGTAGATTTTACGTTTTATACAGACGGAAGTTGCCATAGACAGACAGAGACAGGAGAGCTATGTACTGGTTACGCTGTTGTAGACGATCAGGATGTGGTAGAAGCTGAACCCCTTGGTCCACCTCACTCAGCCCAGGTGGCGGAACTAGTAGCACTAAAGAGAGCGTGTGAACTGGCAGAGGGTAAATCAGCCAATATATATACTGACTCTAGGTACGCCTTCGGGGTAGTGCACGATTTTGGGGCCCTTTGGCGTCTTAGAAACTTTACGACAGCAGCAGGTACACCAGTAGCACACTCACAACACATAAAAGGACTTCTGACAGCGATACAGTTACCCAGAACAGTAGCCGTCATAAAGTGCAAAGCCCATACCTTTGAAGAAGACCCAGTGTCATTGGGCAACAACAGGGCAGACGAAGCTGCTAAATGGGCAGCAGGGCAACCTATGACTGTATCGACCGAGACTATGATGGTTTTTCAGACATTAGACACGCAGAAATTAATTGAAATGCAAGATTTGTGTTCCCTGCAGGAGAAGGCGGTCTGGAAGGCGAAGGGATGTGGTCAAGAGTCCTCAGGACTCTGGAGGGATGGACAAGGTAAGCCTGTAGCTCCCCGAACATACTATCCAAGCCTGGCTGAAGCAGCACACGGCCTGACTCACCTGGGTAAAGAAGGCATGTGCAAACTGGTGAGAGCATACTGGTGTGCTCCCGGATTTTCCTCTCAAGCTGGTAAGAAAGCAATGTCATGTCTTACTTGTTTGAGGAAAAATGTTGGGAAAACTATTCCAACTGAGCCATCCCACATCCCTCCTACAGACGGACCTTTCCAGGTAATACAAATTGACTATATCCAACTACCACCGTGCAGGAATCTAAAGTATGTGTTAGTGTGTATTGATGTGTTTTCCGGTTGGGTAGAAGCATATCCGGCAGCCACTAATACTGCTGTGTTCACTGCAAAGAAAATTGTACAAGACTTTGTGTGTAGATTCGGTATCCCTAGAATCATTGAAGGTGATAGGGGTACCCACTTTACTGGTGATGTCTTCCGAAATATGTGTAAACTCATGGGAATCAGTAGCAGACTTCACACCCCTTACCGACCACAAGCCAGTGGTAAGGTGGAGAGAGTAAACGGTACTATCAAGAACAAACTAGGTAAGATAATGGCTGAAACTGGGTTGGCATGGCCTGAGGCTTTGCCGTTGGTCCTCCACAGCATTCGAACCACTCCTAGACCTCCTCTTAATCTGTCCCCCTTTGAGATACTGTTCGGACGACAATCTCATTTGATCGTGAGTCCACAAGACGACTTAAAGTGTAATAATGAAGTGACTGTACAATATCTTATAAGAATGAGTAGACAGTTGAAACAACAACAACAAAAACTAAAAATGCTGTCACCTGGTATGCCAGAGACGAACTGTCATGATGTTGAACCTGGAGACTATGTTATGATCCGCAATTTCTTACGTTCAGGTTGTTTAACAGACCGTTGGGAAGGCCCGTACCAAGTGCTGCTGACCACTACTACATCACTGAAGGTTGCAGAGAGAGACACTTGGGTCCATTCCACCCACTGCAGGAGAGTCCATAATCCGGAGAAAGTGCAAGACAAGACTCAGACCGACGACATAGAACTGTCACTTGTGAGCCTGTTCCGGGAGACCTAAAGCCTGCAGTTGAGACACCTGAACCAGAGACGTTGCCTCAGAACTATCTTTCCAGCGATGGAGTGGCGGTTTTTGTTTTTCTTTTGTTCCAGGATTTTCCTTGTTTTTACTTTTTCTAGGACATTCTATTTTTGTGAAGGAGGATGGAGGACGGAGGAGAGTTCTGGGAGTGATACGGATGAAATAGAGGCCGAAGAAAAGTTAATAGAATATCCTGAGCAGCCCATTATCAAACTCGGTCCAGGGGTTATGAAAAGGTCTGCTAGCTCAGGAACTCGGAGGCAGTGTGAGGGGCTATTGTCTGATGAGTATTGTATCTGCAAGTTCTGCAACTCCCTAGTTGACGAGAGATGCCAGTCCCCCAGTACTCTGAATATAGGCGGGCATCCTTTGGAGGATTATCACTCCCTGGTGGGTAAGGTGCTAAACCAAACTGAGTGTTGGGTGTGCTCTCACGTGCCTCAAGGGCAGCATAACATAGGACTAGTGCCATTCCCGCTAAACATATCCGAAGTACTCGAATCAAGGGGTGGGAGGCCCATAGAAGGGAGGTACAATAACACTAGGTCCCCTAGTCTGACGCTTCGACAATACTCCATAGGCAGATCTTTGCTGTGCCTAAACATATCTCATGCAAAGCGCCTGGAGAATTGGGAGGCTGACCTATCAGATCAGACAATGGCTCGCCACACTCATTTTAGAGAGAGACTCACAAGGTCACTACTAGGCAGGAATGTTGATGGAAGTCACAAGTTAGGGCGTATAACCAAACATAAGAAGGTATCCATTGGAAAAGTCTCTACAGATAAATGTGAAAATGTCATTAATGCCGACACGTGTCTAGAGCAGATGGAGACACTAGGCATGGGTAGTTTTATCAAAACTCTGTGTGACATAATTCATGGGCATACTGTTCCTTATGTTCTCCCTGATGATGTGTATTTTGTTTGTGGAAGGAAAGCCTATTCCTGGGTGACTCCGAGTTCCAAGGGCTTGTGTTTCT
This sequence comes from Mixophyes fleayi, assembly GCF_038048845.1. NCBI lineage: Eukaryota > Metazoa > Chordata > Amphibia > Anura > Limnodynastidae > Mixophyes > Mixophyes fleayi. Next base: position 29,377,476 of record NC_134404.1, on the reverse strand, counting down.
TAGCTAAACTGGTTCCTGAAATCATGACTATTTCTCATGAAGAAATGGTAGATATTCACAAGACTACATCACCACCATACATACACACACAGTATGAACACCGTGGCAAGAGATATATGATTCCTGGTGAGGAACCCATAGCTACAAAATTGATTAGTGAAACTGCTGGTTTCCAAGTTATGGTTGCTCTAGATCTCACCAGGACCGCTCGGGGAACATTAAACTTTAAATATATCCAAGACCTAGCCAAATTAATAGATAATATCACCGAGATGTATGATGACACTTTCAGGTATACTGGAAGGGAGCTACAAGCGTACAAGAAGGAGTTGGTGCAACATAGACTGGTACTAAATTATCTCACCTCTATTACTGGTGGGTACTGTGTGACACTGGCCACCCAGTTCTGTGTCAAATGTTGCACGTACATTACTAATAATACTGATGACCCTAAAGAGGTTATAGACCGGAAGATGGATGAAATTTTGCAGCTGAAATGGGAATTTCGAAAGAGCCATAATTCTTCGCTATATGAGGTCGGGGAAAGGGTGGCGGGTTGGTTCTCATGGTTGAACCCAGCAAAATGGTTCTCCGGTCTGGGGGAGTGGGTACAAGAAATGATTGCGAGTGTAGGTAAGCTCCTTCTCCTTATACTGGGTGTCATCTTAGCAATTGGTTTAGTTGTCAAATGTTTTCCTACTGTGTTAAAGTGTGGAAAACGGTCTCATAAGAGTAACACTGAGAAAGAGACTGAAAGGGTGGTACCAGATAACGAGATCATGGTCTGTGGAGAAGTATTGTACGATCCTGAACTTGAAACGGTGATTGGGTGATAGTTTATTACACTATCAAAGGGTGGAACTGTCGAAGTCAGTAAATTGGATAAAGTCATTTCAATTAAAGTCTAGCAAACTTGGTTGTCTTTGTCTGAAAAGATGCGTACGGTACGCATCGACGTACGAGGGCACGCTACGGCGTGAAAGGGCGTACGCATCCACTACACGTGGCAACAACAGTAATTGGTCTTTTACCATACATTCGCACAAACACGCATACTTATAAAATAATATACATTAATGGTAGTTGCAACACATAGTCAGTTATGTCGAAATATAGTAGTATTTATATGTTATATCAGAGTTACATGCATATTAGTGAAATACACGGAACGGGTTAAAGGAATAACATCATGAGTGGTATCATAATGTACCTCATTACACATCCTACTGTTTGGTTTACTCTGCGAGGGAATCGCAGAGTGCATACGCAAGTTATGAATGATAGGGAATTATGAACTACTTAAGACTAAGGAATCTTGGCGGGAAGAGCAGAGCATACCCCCTGCAGAGATGACCCCCTCCTTTGGATTCCTTAGGATGAACCAGCCAATGATTGACGACCCCTTGGACACTCCTGAGACCCGGACCAATAGATGCAAGCTATACCATCTTCATTGTATTACTGTATTTGATTGTGTATATAAGCAGCAGCTTGTGATCCAGAGTGCAGACATCTTGTCCCCAGACTTCAGGATTGAATGACTGCACTGGATCCAGAGCGCCTGCGATAAGTAACGTCTGTATTTACTATTACTTCGCTTGAGCATATTTTTCCACTTATTGCAAATAAATCTTTGTGCTTTGGAAACACAAATCGAGGTTCGGCAATCGTTATTGGTTAGCGACGATACGCACATTAACAGGGGCCATGGGCTTCGAAGGAAAAAAAAACCACATCTTTTATATCACTGTGATTTTTGTATTGATCTTATATGTTAATAACTTACTTTTGTTTTTTTTGTTTTTTACAGTCTTTGTAGACACTAATTTTAGCTGTTAATATTCCTATATCAACATGGCTACATGGTTTCCAGAAATATACTGCAATTTTGCCAGTTCAGGTTAAGTATTTGGGTTATTGCTTGACCCAAGGACTGATACTTTTTTTTCAGAAAGAGTGCAAGTTATTCTGCATATGCACTAGTCGCTAAGTAAATCACAAGTGCGCGTCTTTCTAGGGGTGTTTAGCTGGAGTTTACATGTAAACTATCAAAGACCTATTGTATATTATAGTGACGAATTTAGACATAGATGCTCATTCATTATCAATCTGTTTAAAAGTGGTTGCAACTGTAGCATTATTCATAGATAAAGTATAATATCTAGTACTTAGTCAGAAATGATCTCTTTTCATACCGTATCCTGTTTTACTCTTGATGAAGTTTGCAAAAACATGACAAGTCTTCGCTGCCAGATTTGTAAATTGTAAATGAGATCTTATGGCTCTTTATATTACTAGTTGTTGGTGTAATATCTTTAATACTGCTTTGTTCTTAATTAGTGTGCATAGGAATGCACAAGGAGTGGATGAGAGTACTGATAAGTACATGAAATATTTGATGAATTAATGTCTATTTATGACTGTATGGAACTTTTGGACTAGAACCTTTACTGCTAGATCTGACATTGAGGATACACACTTACTAGGAGTAGGTATAATTTTTTATACAGATGGTGGTTATCATAGATAAAATGAGATTGGAAAGTTATGTATAAGATATGTAAGTAGCACTCACTACAGTGTGTGAGTTGGTGCAATGCAAAAGTATTAAACATCTACACAGATAGTAGATATATATTCTGTGCATTGTGTTGGTTTAGAGATTGTCTAACTGTAGTAGGTACTTCGATAGCACATTTTCAACATGTGAAGAAGATGCTAGATGCTATTCAGATGTCATTGCAGGTAGTGATTAAGTTTTAAGATCACACAAGTAATACTGATCAATTGCATTAGGTAATAAAAGGACAGATGAAGTTACAATAGGTTTAGTAAGAAGTCCATTACTAATTAACATTTCTTCACAGGACTTGAATGTGTTGTTGTTTCAGTTAATTACTGATCAGAAATGAATCAGAATGTAAAAGTTTTGTTATTCACAGGAATTGGCCCTCTGGAAGTTGAAGGGATGTGTACAAGATACCAATGGTACATGGAAAGATGGTAAAGATATATCAGTGACCCCAAAGGCTTACCTACCAGCACTGGCAGAAGCAGCCTATGGTCTGACTCATTTAGACAAGGATGGTATGTGTGGACTTGAGGCCTACTGGTGTGCACCTGGCTTCTCTTCTCATGCAGGTTAAAAGGCTGGTTCATGCTTTATTTGCCTGAGGAAGAATACAGGTAAAGCCATATTTGTAGAACCATCACATATCCCTCCCTGGTATATGAATTTGTGTATAGATATGGTATATAACCAATGATTGAGAATGACAGAGATACACATTTCAATGTGTAAGTTTTTTTTTTAAATGTATTTTACTAAGAATAAAAAATAAGTTACTGAAACTATTTAATGGTATATAAAATACACTGAGTAAAGTGATGAAGAATACAGGGATGATTTGATTAAAGTTTTTATCTCTAATATTTTAGAATATCAGAACCACTCCCAGACTTCCATTCAATTTTTTTCACAATATGAGATTTTGTTCATAAGACAACCCAATATTAATATCAGCCCGTAAAAGACTTTTAAAATGCTTTCAAGATGTAACTGTTAAGTAACTGAATGAGATGAGTAAGCAGTTACAAAAGCAACAAGATACTTTGAAACTGATTGTACTACAAATGCCTATTGAGAACTGTCATGTTATACAGCCAGAAGAATATGTTATGGTCAGAATTCTTTTACGCTCTGGTTGTTTGACAAATCGTTGGGAAGGACCGTATCAAGTATTGTTAGCCACAACATCAGCGTTGAAAGTTGCAGAAAAAGACACTTGGATTCACGCATCCCACTGCAAGAAGGTAGTCGATCCGACAGTGACCTGAAAAGACGCAGAGAATAATAAAGTTTTGGAGCCATATATAACAATTTTGTTTCAGGACTTAGATAAAGATGTGGTTCGGGAAGAAGAATTTGACCCAGAAGTCAAAGGAAAATATTGTTATTATTGTTGTCACCACTATAGGCATGATTTTTTTTTATTTTTATACCTTATATTATTTGTTATGGACATTTGGTTATGAGGACCTGATGGAAAGATCCGGTAGTGGTTTTGAGTAAATGGGGCATATAGTCGTAAAAATAGAGAATCAGAACTGTCTTCATCATTTATTCTACTCATAACTAATAACACATACAATAATGACACATATAAGGTAGAATTAAAAGATAAGTAATTGGAGATGAACCTGAAGATTGTAATGAGAAACTGCCAACTGAAATGTGTATATGTCTTTATTGTGATAATCCTCCTGAAGATAGATGTGTAAAATGGTGTCAGATGGATCCAGAACATTATTTTTTTAAATCAACATCCTATAGACTTGTATTATAGTATGATAGGATGAGCAATTAAACAAACTAATTGCTGGATATGTACACATACACTACATGGACACCAATATGTTGAACTGTTGCCAATACCTTTAAATCTTACAGAGTTGCTTAATTTGCCAGAGGAAAGACCAGTTGATGGGAAATATAATGAAACACGACCTCTTTACTTACAATTGTTGCCACATGTATTGACTGAAAGTGTTATATGTATATATTTTACTAATAGACCTATAGATGAGAGAAATGAACATCTAGGTAAAATTGGGAAAAACCCTGCATTTAAAAATAAATCTAAAATTTAGATATGTTGGATCAAAGAGATCTTTGGAAACAGTAGCATGAAAATACAATATTATGATTATGATTGTAAAGAGCAGTTAGAGAAAAACAAGTACGGAAAGCTTATAGATATTGTATACATAGATATATTACATGTAGCAATACCATGTATTTTATCAGATAATATATGACAAATGTGGAAGTAAGGCATATAAGCGTATACCATTGAATTAAGGTAGAATATGTTATCTAGGTTAGGTGATTCCAGTTGTTAATGTATTTACACAAATGATTTAAAGGAAATTGTATCGAAAAAGTATTTAATAGATATTTGACTATAAAAAGAAAGAAAAGAGGTAATGAAAAGAGTGAACAGCAACCAGTATCACAACTTATTAGTGAATCAACTGGTGTACAAGTATGGATTACATTAAAAGTTATAGGCACTGCACATAGAAATATGAATTGGTTTTATTTCCAAGGTTTAGCTACATTGATTGATAAAATATCAAATGTGTATGATGAAACCTTTTGTTATGTTGCAAAAGAACTTCAAGTTTTCAAAATATAGTTAATAGAACATAGATTGGTGCTAAATTATTTTACTGCACAAACAAGAGGTTATTGTGTAACATTACAGATGAAGTATGAAAAATAGTTGTACCTTTTTGACAAATGAAATATAATCCAGAGAAGATAATTATATGGATGAAGTAGTAAAAGTAAAGAGAGATTTTGCAAAGATATATAACATGACATTATCTGCAGTAGATACAAGGTTTTCGCTGTTAGATTAAAAACAATATATAATAATAATTTTTCAGGTTTTGATACATGGTTTCAATCGTTGATGCATTCATTAGGAAGATTTCTTTTCTTTATATTAGGAATATTGTTAGTTATCTATTTTGTATTAAAATGTATTCCAGTACTGTTGAAATTTTGTAAGAAAACATTAAGTAGAGAAATTAAGAGAGTGAATAATACAGAGGAAGAAATTATAGAACTGTATGAACAAATTAAACCTCATAATCATAATATTGTGTGATAGTTTAGAAAACTATCAAACCAGGGACTGTCAAAGATGTTTTATTTTGGATGAAGCCAATTTATTATCTTATTTTAGTATATAATTTATATTAGATGTGGTTTTATTATGTCAATTGGATCCTTGTGTGTGAGCTGATAAGAGGGATATGAACAGGAATGAAGGAGTTAATTCAAAGAACAGATGTTTCTAATCGAGATGGTGAACAAAGACTTGCAAGAATTTCTCCAAAATCTCCATTGAATCCAGGGGAGCCAAAAAGGACCAAGACACACCTATATGCCATCTCAGCCAATTTTAATATGACATTTGTGAATTGTAATACAACCTGCTTTTGTTACTGATAAAAACTGTCTGGTCTGTGAACGGGCAGAGATTTCAGAGACTGAAATTGAGAAGTAATATTATCACAGCGCAAGCTTTTATTTTGTAAATAAACAATGATAAACTTTTATTCTTAAAGTTTCTTTAGCTGAAGAAATTAAATTATTACTTTAACAACCAACCTTAACAGTTAACATAATGCAGTCAGGCAGGTAATGTTCTCCCGGCATTCACCAAACCCAAACTCGTTGAAACAGAGAAGCTATGAAACCCTTCAGCTATGGAATCAGCAGAGCGTTAGCAACTTTTACGCACCATGCACCTTGGCAGTCATTGACTCCACTCTGATTTTATGTGGTCTTCTGCTTCATGGCTGTGTTGCTGTTATTCCTATATGTTTTCACTTGCTAATAATAAAACTTAAAGTTGACTGTGGAATATCCAGCAGGGATGAAATTTCGCAAACCGTCTTATTGCAAAGGTGGCAACCTATTACAGTACAATGCTTGAAGTCACTGAGCTCTTCAGAGCGATCCATTTTGTATCACAAATGTTTGCAAATGAAGACTGCATGGCTTGGTGCTTGATTTTATACACCCCTGTTAACGGGTCTGATTGAAACACCTCAATTCAACGATTAACAGGTGTGGCCAAATGCAATTCCAGCTACCTTTGTAGCTGGAATTGATTCAGATCATTGCAGATCCTCACAATGCACCCTTACCTTTTAGGAGCAGACTCTGAGGGGCAAACCTCTAGGCTTGGCAGGGTTCAGTATGAAAAATTTGGTAAGCAAATCGGGTGCGAGGACAACAGTTAGCTTATTGCCATTCCAGAGCAGCAAATCCTGCATGCCTCTCCCACATCTGGAAGAGTCAATGCTTGAGTGGATGACATATTCCTGGAGGCCTTCTAACTCTAATGTGGTAGATGGAACCATCCTGTCTTGGAATCGGGTCCTTCACCACCAGTTTCAGACGGGAGATGTGAAACAACAGGTTGATATGAAATAAATGTGGTAGCTATAGCCTGTACACTACCAGATATATCTTCCTGATGATTGGTATGGACCTATGTACTTAGTCCACAGTTTCAATGAGGGCATTTTTAGAGCGATATGTGTGGAGACACAGTGGCTAGTCATGTCTCCTCCTATCCCAAATAAAATTTGCTTAGCCACCACCATCTTCAGCAGCTGCTGCAGCCTCTATCACAGTCTCGTGGTAAGCCAGTCTGCAGGATAAACCCCAGAGGGGGCATGGGGTGATAGTAGAACCAATGGGTGGAAGCTATGGTTAAGTAGAATGGGGAATCCTGCACCAGTGGACTGTCAGAGGCAAGCCAGTGATGTCTAAGTCTTCTGGTACTGACATCATCACTGTGAATTTGAACTGCCAAAATCTAGTAATACATGTTGACTGCACCTGTTTCACCTTGTTTAAGAGAATTTGCCAGTAACCCCGGCTCAAGTTCAATGTAGATACATAGCAAGAATTCATATTGAGAACTCTCGGCCATAAGAAAATCTTTATACATTTATTCATAAAAACAATAATCCACATTCAGTGAAAACAATTAAAACAATTTATCCAAACAATCCTATAATAATAGACTAAGTAAATGACTGATCCAAAAATCAGATTTCCATTGAGCTATAATATCACATATGGGTGCTGGAATTCTCACAAACCAAATTTCAAACTAATAAGTGATAATTGAAATTGCTTGTTAACAAAACTGTTAAAATTGCAAATAAAATACATTGGTATCGATTTGTATTTTAAATAGTTTATGAATGAACATATATATTCCTTAACTATTATATGTATTACTTTTAGATTGCTGGCATCAACATTAAATTCAAACTGTGTATGTTATCAATGGGGATATTTATTTGTGATACCTTTTGATATTATTATGTATTCATTTATTTTGTATATAATATGCCAGAGTATTATTCTCTCCTTATAAAGATATGATAATAAGTATCCAGTTGTGCACATAACCTTATATTAAGGAGATCACTAGGAACAACAATAAATATGTGTTCCTCCTATATCACAGTACAGTAGGAGTTCAATCTTAGAAAATATTTGTCGAAAGGTCTTCATTTCTTGATCTCTCTATTCACCACTTGGTGATATTTGTCTGGACATCTGTAGTCAATACCCTGGGTGTAATAAATCTATTCCATGTATAACTTAATTCTTCTATTGAATTATGGTATATATTTCTAAATATGATGATCCATCAGCTGGGCCTCTATATGTACTTTTCTGCAAGGCAGAGCAGATGTCTATCCCTAACATCACCCCACATTAGGGGTGCACACAAAAGGTAAGGTAAGTTTCACAGTGTTTTTGCTGTCTCTTCCCACCTCTGTAGCACAGTTTGATTCCTTGTAATACAGAGGAAGCTATAACCTCCAGCCAGTCATACCAATGAAGCCTGATCTGTCTTCTACACCCTTTTTTTAAGCCCCTTGAGATGTCCATGGTCTATGGGGAGTTGGATACCTGCGGAGACACCCTCCCCTAGTATGAGGATTGGATGGCATTATCTTTCAGGGAGTGTCAGTGTGTCTATCTTACACTCATGTATCCCAGGATGCCCTGCTGTTTCTACTACCACTTGTCATGCAAATGAGCAAAAATCATAGAAAATGTCATTAAATTCAGGACTGATCGTGTTGTTACGTATTAATGGCTTTCCCCCAAAAGTGCCGCAGAGTTGCCCGGTGCTTCAAATTGTCTGGCTACTTGTGCCCAAAGTCCTGCAGTCCATACAATTAGTGGTCGGTACCTGTGAAGGGAGATGCACTATGATATACCATAACTATAACAATATGTGATCATGCTCTTTTAACTGACAATCTAACATTACAGTACTGAACACACTTTGCTTCCCACATAACAAAATGTAAGACACTCTTGCAGAAGTATTACTGTCATCCCTGGACAAGGGAGGGTCACCAGCGAGATTCAATTTTATTGTCAGTGCTTGATAGCTTACTCTCATCACACCCTGTTGAAATGTTAGTATTCCATGGGCATCCCTTCTGGTCCAGAATTAGTCTCCACTCTTTGGAGTGGAGAAAAAGAAAGTAATGTTTACATGGAGCACAGAGAAGCACAGTCCTAAAGACAAGTTTATACTTGCACAGGGAATAATAATACTAAAGAGAAGTTAAGGTATAATTGCTCTTCAACCTGGGCTTATTGGTACAAGGGACATACAATTACACTTCCTAGTGAGTAAGATTTCTTTACTCTCCTCTTTAAGTAATAATTGAGATGAGCAGAATTCCAATATATATTTATTTTCTTTATTATTAAATAATTAGAAACAGCCCTTTACTAAGCAAAGCAGAATGCTTAGGGTCTCAATGTCAACTGACCACATATATTTAGTTTTCACATATTTTATAGACAAATGAGAATCATTATGGCCAAGAGCATTAATTGTCATTGCCAAAAACAAGCCCCTGCTTCAAACTGTGCCCAAAGTCCTGCATTCCATACAATTAGTGGTCGGTACTTGTGAAGGGAGATGCACTATGATATACCATAACTATAACAATATGTGACTATGCACTTTTAACTGACAATCTAACATTACAGTACTGAAAACACTTGCTTCCCACATAGCAAAATGTAAGACACACCAGGGTAAGTATTACTGTCATCCCCGGACAAGTGTACTTCGCTCACGGCAAGTCTTAACGAGTAAGTTAGTGACCCTGGTTTTATTTCCTATTTTATTTCTTAAATTTATTTGTGCAACTTATTTTGTATGTTTTGTCATTAATTGTTTTGTAATTAAGCCTTGGAAACATTTTTTGAATTAAATATATTTAATCTGGCATATTCTCTGTGAATTTACAAAGCCAAGCGAGGCTCTTGTTACATGGGTTTATGATTTAAGTGTGAAACATTAATAAGTGGTTTTGGTGGATGCAAGGACGCCATAGTAATTTCTTTGTGATGGAAGAAAGGGTATATTCATTGGTAAATGACTAAGGTGACTCCAGTCACAGCCAGCTGGTCAGATTGTTGTACCTCGGACAGGCTGTGCATTTGTGCAGAAATATTAAACAGTGTCAACGTCAAATAATTGTATGAAAGAAACTATATTGATTAATATTGGTTTACCGTGCGATTGTGATCAGTACTCCACGTGTCATGATGCAATTGCACAATAAATAACGCATGCATACTCTTAGACTTACACATTCACTGGTACATAGTTCATTTTATAATAGTTCCTTGAACGGATGTTATTGAGTTTATAGTTAAATATTATAAGGTTTTATATGTTCTTCAGTGAGATCTAAGATTCAGGTTACAGGAAACATATCATGTTTGGTGTCTTTCTAATCCCCTATTTATCCTTAGTGATCCGGTTCCATCATCTATAAGATCACATTTCATGTATGCTAGTTATGGAATATTGGGAATTAGTGAACAGAATGGTATTGTGTATATAATGTAAATAGACCAGTCTCTTTGACCACAGACTTCAGGACTGAATGACTGTAAACTGGATCCAGCACAGCGTGGTGTATGTATTGGCTGTTCTTTTTATTTAATTGTTATTCTGTTGCTTTGCTAATAAATCGCTTTGTGAGCTGGAACCACACAAATGGCATAGACAATGATTATTGGTAAACAATAAAACAACTTTAATAACAGTTAGATCATGATGCAGTTTAAAGTCAGTCTGTGGGTAAGTAATATATCTTGGTTGAAGTCTAAATAATAGTTCAGTTGGAAAGAGATTGAGTGGAGATTTAGGTGTGATTCTAATATGATGCACTAAAGGAAGTGCCTTATTTTACCCATGCCATTCCTGTTTCTTCTGAAAGCTTAGCTACCTATTTTTAATTACTCCAATGAGATGGGGTGTGAAGTTTTCAATCTATTCCCATCGAATTACACATACTTTGAAACACTTTTCATGTAAAATGACTCTGTGTAAACTATACTTACATTTTTTGCAAAATCTTTTAGCTGTTGGATCTAATCAGTCTTTCAGCAGACTTCAGATACAACTCAGTTTACCAAGCCGAGACCCTCCTATCGACACAAACCAACACATACTGCAACCCCCATATCTTGTTCAATTGAATAAAATCAATAAACTAATTTGTAACCTCTTTAGAGGTTTTATTAGGGAAATGCCTGACCTTAGGTGTCCTACATTGTTCTTGAGACAAACTATACATATACATGTTTCACATTTCACTTAGCCAATGTATTAAATCTTGGGGCATACCAAAAAGATATTACTATCCTAGTCATGTTATCTGCTCCCATGTGTACTAACCCATAAACACTTTCTGCAAGAACTAGTAAAAGCAAAATTTTTTATTTCTATTGGTCTGTTTTCCACATCTACTGAAATTCCATTCTGTGGTTTATGACATTGTTTTATTTTCCATGTATTAATTTAATTTAGTGTAGCTTTTTTCCTTTTATTGTCGCAAAACACATTTAGGACCCTATGACAATGTTATAAAAAAATAGTCAGCTGAGTTTGTGACTCCATATTCTGTCACTAGTGAAACATCATGTGTTTTGTCTATGAGAACTTCCATCAGTGAAGAGAATTATTCTGGATTTTCCAATGGAGTCTCAGAAATATCTGGTTGTACAGAAAAGCTTTGACTCATGCACTTAATTATCAGAATATTTTTCTCTGTTTTCTTATGCATTATAGTTATTCTAGGAGAGCACCCCAATATATTTCTCTGTTTGGGACATACTACTTGTAGATTAGTTGATTCTGGTGTGGAGTGTCCTCCCTTTTTTGTTTAACAAGTGAGGAGATGTATATTGTTGCAGTTTTGTTGAGGGTCTTGTATGTTATTAGAAGCATTTTATTGGATTCGGTGAAGAACAGGCAATCAATGTAGAGACTGACAGAGCGGCTCAGCAGAGGAAGAACGATTCCCAAGTAAAATCAATCTAGCCACTACATGCAAAATATATTGTAAGTGTCAGAGTTTGATTTGGAGAAAGCCAGTAAAAAGGCAATTGCAATAGTCAATGCGGAAGATGATGAGTGCATGGATTAAAGTTTTTGTAGTGTCTTGTGTGAGATATATGCGTAATCTGGAGATATTTTTTAGATGAATGTAACATGATTTAGATATAGATTCGATGTGGGGAACAAAGGATAGTTCTGAGTCAAAGATCACACCTAGGTAGCGGGCTTGCAGGGTGGGATTTGTGAAAGAATGACTTCAGACAGCTAGTGTGAAAAAGCTCATGAGCCTGATTCATTAAGGATCTATACTTAAGAAATTTCTTATTTAAGTCTCCTGGACAAAACCATGTTACAATGCAAAGGAGTGCAAATTAGTATTCTGTTTTGCACATAAGTTAAATACTGACTGTTTTTTTCATGTAGCACACAAATATCAACTTTAAATTTCAGTGTACAAATAAGCTATCAAGTATTTTTGTGCTACATGAAAAAACAGTCAGTATTTAACTTATGTGCAAAACAAAATACTAATTTGCACTCCTTTGCATTGTAACATGGTTTTGTCCAGGAGACTTAAATAAGAAGTTTCTTAAGTTAAGATCCTTAATGAATCAGGCCCTAAATGATTATTTGATTTACTTACCTATTTATTTCTCTTAGATGGTCAGCACAGCAGGAACTGCAGGGGGTTTAAACCATGGCAATCAAAGTTTCAATGGCGACACAAAAACTCTCCTGACGGACCTCACCTGCTTCTCTAGAGGGGCTTGTACTTCAAAGAAGAGAGAGATGGAGAGGGGTGGAATGGCACTGCAAACAACTTTATTTACACTGTCTGTCATTAGACAGACAGTGTGCAGCAGGCAGACCCCACTGACACTGTGGGCAGCAGTGCCGCTGCAGGAACATAAAAATTGTCACGTATGCCACACACATTCAAACAGCCAGCGGACGCCGCACTGCCACACAACAACCGTTGCTACTGCCAGTCAGTGGTGTTCCCCAGGTATGGTGACCTGGGCAGCATCCTAAAGCTGCCTTATGGAAATGCCAGACCTGTGTGCAATGTGGGTTTAGAAGTAGTCTAACCCCGCCTCTTTGTCTGTTTCTAGGTCTGGGGGTGTGGGTGAAATAGAGGCCACCGTGTGAAAAGGGCTATAGGTGAGGCCCTGTATGAATGTGTAAGCCATGTTTCTGTTATTGCCAGAAGTTTGAGGTTGTTTGAGAAGAAGAGGTCATGTATGAAGTTAAGATAGTTACAAACAGAGCGTGCATTCCAAAGGGCACATTTAAAGGACTTTGGAAGAAGACTTGTTGTTTGTTTGAGGTTTGCTGGATTTGTACTAGGTTAAATAAGAATTTGGCCTTAAAACAACACTTGGCAGCATCATTGACGATAAAATTCAAAGAATGTGCACTGTAAGGAACAAACAGCGCTCATGGGTTAACATCTACAATTCTTTGTTGCATGCCTTTTTATTTCCCTTTCACATTGCTTCCATTATCATGTAGGTTTTAAACAGGCAATGATATCTCTTTTAAATGATGAAGGATAATATTTGTTGTGAGGATACCATGTTGTTATAACCAAAGTTCACTAGGTTACCCCACCCCCTTAGGTTCAGGAATTACACGGGGAAGGAGAAGAATGAAAGATACAAAAATATCCTTTACTATTTACATAGTAACACAACAGAAAATAAAAAGGCACACTTGAAACAACAGGTCAGAAGATCAACAGAGACAATATGAGCCCCAGCAAGTTTTTAAACCCAACTTAGCCACTCAGCCAAAAGAGCTGCTGTTCGCAGATGCTTGGCCAACTCTCCACCAGTGTGGTGGGGCTCTGTGCATCAGCCTCCCCACTCCAGTAGGTGTACCAATTTACCCAGAACCTGGCAAGTATGTCCCGATGGAGTGAGGTGATGACACGACCCAAGGCATAGCATAAGCCTGCTTTCCAGGACACAGGACAGCGATAATTGCCAGGTGAGTTGGTAGAGAACAGAAACTCAACACCAGTCAGCCTTGTACATTCCAGGAAACAATCCACAGCACAAACTCCTTATATCCAGTTTCAAATTCCCATGGTATCTTCCCCTCCGCGAACAAACCCCTGGGTCTCTCCTTCTTGAACATTGATGGGTGCTGGACCAGGGGGATGGAGAGGGAGTGGAAATGAAAATATTAAAGATTATAATGTCATCTAGGTAGGCCTGAGCAAACTCCTGACACCCAGCTAAGAGATCATTAACCATCCAATAAAATGTGAAGGAAGCGTTCTTCATCCCAAAGGGCATAGTTGTGCATTCAAGGAAGCCCAGCTAATCTCTCCTGAGCCTCTTTAGTAAGGGGTATTTGCCAATACCCTTTGCTCAGATCCCAACCAGTGCAATAACTTTTGGGTCAGCATCTGTCACTTCATTGAGCTTTATATAGTCTACGCAGAAGAAGGTTGTCCCATTCTTCTTTGGGACCAGCACCAACCCTGCTGCTCAGGCTAACATCTCCTAACATCTCCTCTATCTCTGTCCTGACTGATTGGTTGTGCTTCCCCTGTGTCTACATGGTGAGTAGCCAGCTTGGTACAACGAGGCTTGCCTGTGAAGTGAGCCTTCTCTTCCTCTAACTCCTTTTTCAACTGTTGGTTCTGTCCCTCATCTAGCTGTTCTCCCCTGGTCACTCCCTCTACTGCTCTAGGACTAGTTGCTATCTCTAGCAGATCGGGCAAGGAGTCTAGCTCTGACTTTTCCATAGGAAGGCAACAGACTACGGTGGCAGCTACCTGTCAGTGCACATAACTTTTTAATCATTTAATGTGGAAGGCTCTTAAATTCCTCCCCTCCTTGTCTAAGGCTACCACGTAATTTATAGGACCTGACTGTCTCACCACCATGTATGGCCCATCCCAGTTTACTTGTAGCTTATTTTTATGAACTGGGATGAGTGCTGAAAAATGTAATTTTGTTAAGCTGACACCATCTTGTTGCCATACAGCCATTTTGTCCTTGTACAGCTTAAAAACAGCTTAAATGCAACTAGTTTGTAGAAGTTATTCATTATTATTTTGTTGTTTGCAAGAAGCTGTACCCATGACCTTGGATATGGCAGACAGGAGATAAACCACCAGCCCCCTTAGGAGAATTCCTGTGAGAATGTAGCATGGTCTGTGTAGCGAAAACATGCACAATGAGTGGTTATGACGAAGATAAGACAGTTAGGGGCGTAGTATTCTGAAGTTCATGATTTGTATAACCAGAGTGCTATAAGTATGTGAATTTGTAAACAATAAAGTAGAGCTAATTGCACACACATAACTTGCAGTGTCTTTTATTCTCTCAGGCTGATGAGCTCATAAACTGGTAAACTGATGCTAACAGGTGAACTGACTGATTAGATCCAACAGCATTGGAGGTCCACACCGAGACTGCTGACCTGAGCCAAGGACAGACAACATTGGAGGTCGCCCTGGAAACAGGACTCTGACTATAACCCAGGTGATTAGAGTTTCCTACTCATCAAGCTACTCTGTTTAGAGCTTCATCATATCCATCTAAGGTATTAGGCACGCAGATTTGTAAGTCTCAGATTTATACAGTAATTACTAACTCAATTTGTTTACTGTGATTGTATTGGTAATCAGATTTCTGAAAGATGAGTGAATTTTGAGTGCATGTGTGACACTTTAGACACCATCCCCAGAAAATGTATCAAAGAAGTTCAGATGAATTTTGCAGACCTTTTTCCCCAGATACTGTCAAAAAGGCTATTCAGCACAGGCATCCAGTGTAAGGAGCCCACAGAACAGGACATCCAGTGCAAGGAGTCCACAGAACCAGGCATCCAGTGTTAAGGAGCCCACGGAACGGGACATCCAGTGTAAGGAGCCCAACAGAACTGGTCATCCACTGTAAGGAGGCCAACAGAACTGGGCATCCACTGTGAGGAGGCCAACAAAATCGGACATCCACCACAAGGAGTCCACAGAACGGGACGTCCACTGTTAGGACAACCCACAGAAACTAGATCAGAGTCCCTGTCTGGACTCAACAGTACTGTCAATATGGGGAATATAGACAGTAAACAGATAGATGACAGCAAGTCCCCCACAGAAATGATGCACAGATTTCTAGGATATGGGTGGAGTAGAAGGTCTGCAAATAAATTTTTAAGAAAGCGGGGATTGCCAAAGAATGAATTAATATGTGTTGAGTGGATATGCTAAATGCATCAGAAACTGAGTGACATAATGAATCAAGGTTGTGTACTACAAATGTATGTTTGATGCTGTGCAGCTGAAAGTGTGAAATGTGTCCATCCATTTTCTGTGTAAAAGATTTCAGTGTGTTGAGATAAGAAGGGGGGCTATGGGCAGCGGGTAAGCTGCAAATCTCTCTCCCCCTATTCGTCTAGTGTGAAAGAAATCTTCTAGAATGATTTTGTGATCTGACAATTTATGTAAAATTGATAAGCTCACTCTGTTTGACAAGAGTAACTAAAATGTGTCTGGAGTGGTGAATGGTAAAAATATATATAAGCTGACTTGTATTTAGTTTAATGCTGGGACTTGTAGTTCTACAGCAGTAGGCTGGAAGATATCAGTTAATTTTTCTTCCTGTGTATGTGAGTTTTGTCTCCGTCTTACTGCTTGTGAGGGAGATCTGTGTTTGTCTGTCTTGACCGTTTTACAATGTTCCAAGGTTGGAAAAGTTGTATATTTGTAAATGTAATCCCTGCATTGTTTAATTGTAAACTTTTGAAGAGATGCAAATGAAGTTTTAAAATCTTTGGTCCATCACTGCACGAATCAGTGGACGGACAAAACTGTAAATAATGTACAGATAGTGTCAGGAGAAAACACTGACCTCCAGCTGGCTGGGGTCCAATGAGTTGTTTCTGTAGTTGAACAAAATTATTTTGTCTGTGAATTTGAGGAAAAATAGCTTTCACTTTACGTTAAAAGAGAAAGGTGGTAGTGTTCTTTTACATGCAGATATTACAAGTGGTTTTAATCTGTGCGAAAATGGCGCTGATTAATGTTTTCAGAAATCAGGGGGTTTGTTATGCCCATAAAGAAATGTTACAAGATAAAATGCCATCTGTGTTCGAGACTTGTTCAAGTGAATATATTTGTACTTTTGATACGGAAATCACAGAATCTGAAAATATGTGTGAATATTTGGTAATGGGAGATTCTGTTGAGAAAATGCTGAGTGATTTGTAGACACAATGCGATGTGTCTAACGAGAGTACTCAGATTTATAAGAGGAGCAGTGTTGCTTTCAAAATGGCTGAATGCTGGAACCTTTTGAGAACTAGTTTATTGAATGTTTGAAAACCAGAAAGACACATCAGACTTGCAGTGTCTTTTTTTCTCTCCGGCTGATGAGCTCATAAATTGGTAAACTGACGTTTACTGGTGAACTGACTGATTAGATCCAACAGTGCAATGACCTTTTGTCCTAATGTTAACTCTCTGTCTTGAGCATGGGTGTCTTACCATACCTTCTGTCCGGTCTGAACCCCTTTTAGATGCTCCTGTGTCAAACGCTTCACCCTCCTCATCCTACCTTGCATTTCCTCCACATACCGCAATACCGTGTCACGACTGTTAGTGGGTGTATGACTGGTAGAAGGTACCTGCTGTTGTTGGCGCAACTCAGAGGAAGGCGCGGAGTCTAACGTGCCCCTGGTATTCACCAGGAACCCCCGCAAGGAAGTATGGACTCCGCTGCAGGGACACGCAGGTCGCGGTCCTTCCTAGAGTCCACAGCGAGATACAAGGGGGTATCAGACAGGCTGGTTCAGCAACGTTCAGGTAGAGGAGGTACAAAAGGGAAATCCAGAAGAATGGTGAGGCAAGCCGAGTCGGTAATCTTCAGGGAGCGCGGTACAAAGGCAGAATCCAGATAGGGGTGGTCAAACGGTCTGGGTCAAAAGGGTCACAGGCAGCACGAGGAAGGTCAGGAACAATATAGCAACTGGTACACAGAAACGCTGGAGGCAGGAAGACCTGATACTCTGGCACTGACTAAAGGACAGGAAGGGGTTTAAATAATGAGAGGATCCAATCAGCTTCAGCGCTGAGCGCTGTCATACCTGCCGCCGGGAATACATAGCGTCCCGTTGCCTAGCAACGGGGCGCGTCATACTGCGGGGGAAATGGATGGCAGGGGAATCCGGAAATGACGCGTCTGGTTGCCTAGCAACCAGACGCGCGATCACACAGTCAGGCGGCCGTGCGGACGGCGCCTGACAGTATACCCTCCTCTTCCTCCTCCTGTTTGAAGGAACTTTTTAAGAATTCTCGGAGCGTGAAGGTCCTGCTTGTCCACCCATGATCTCTCCTCTGGGCCAAATCCTCTCCAATGGACCAGAAATTGCTGTTTGCCACGCAGAATGCGAGAGGCCAAGATCCGACTGACTTCGAATTCAGTTCCATAAGAGGTTTGTATTGGTGGGGGACGACCGGGAGGTCGATAGAATTTATTGAGTACCAGTGGTCGTAGTAATGAGACATGAAAAGTATTATGACATCTCAGAGAAGGAGGAAGTTTCAATTTGAAGCATACAGGATTAATGACTTGCATGATGGTGTACGGGCCAATAAATCGAGGCGCCATCTTCATAGAAGGAACCTTTAGTCTTAGGTCCCGGGTGGATAGCCATACCTGGTCTCCCACCTTTAAGAGAGGAGTGGCCCTCCGATGACGATCTGCAAAGATCTTGTGATGCTGAGTAGCCTTGAGTAAAGCCGTCTTAGTCTTAGCCCAAATGAGAGAAAATTCCCGATAAAGAGTATCTACGGCTGGCACCGGTGAAGAGGACACTGGAAAAGGATCCGGAAACACAGGGTGACTTCCGTATACAATAAAGAACGGAGAGAATCCGGTAGACTCATGAATGTGTTGATTATGGGAGAACTCCGCCCAAGGAAGGAATTGAGACCATTTATTCTGGTTGTCGGAGGTAAAACAGCGGAGGAATGTCTCGAGATCCTGATTGATTCGCTCCGTCTGTCCGTTGGTTTGCGGATGGTATCCCGAAGAGAATTTCAATTCTATGTTTACTCTTTTACAAAAGGTTCTCCAAAACTGGGATGTAAATTGGACTCCGCGGTCCGAAATGATCTCCTTCGGGCACCCATGTAGTCTGAATATCTCCTTGATAAAGATATCTGCCAGACGACTGGCCGTGGGCAGTCCAGTTAGAGGAATAAAATGTGCCATCTTCGAAAATCGATCAATAACCACCCAGATAGTGGTAAACCCTGCACTGAGGGGTAGGTCTGTGATAAAATCCATGGCCACACTCTCCCAAGGAGCATCGGGGATAGGAAGTGGACGAAGAAGGCCTGCCGGGACTCTTCTACAAGTCTTGTGTTGAGCACAAGTAGTGCAGGAAGCAATAAATCTCTCAATATCGGCACGTACATTAGGCCACCAGAAGCGTCGGCAAAGCAGCGATGTAGTCTTCTTTATTCCAGCATGGCCGGCAATGCGGGATGAATGAGCCCACTGCAGGGTCTTGAACCGGAGATGGGGTTCCACAAATGACCGGCCTGGAGGAGGAGAGGACGTTTTGGTCCTAGTAAGGGCTACGATATTAGAAGGATCAATAATATGCTGCGGAACCAATGGTCTTAAACGATCGGAATCGTCAAATGAGCGAGATAATGCATCGGCACGTCCATTCTTGGCTCCCGGGCAGAATGTGAGTTTCATGTCAAATCGAGCAAAGAAGGATGCCCAGCGGGCTTGCCGAGGATTAAGGCAACGAGCCTCTTGAATGAACACTAGATTCCGATGGTCGGTAAACACAGTAACAGGAAATATAGCTCCCTCCAACAGATGTCGCCACTCCTCCAGAGCCGCCTTGATGGCCAGTAATTCCTTGTCCCCTATTCCATAATTACATTCGCTTGGAAGAAATCGTCTGGAGAAAAACCCACACGGGTTGTGTGAACCAGCCGGAGACTCTTGAAAAAGCACCGCCCCAATGCCTACTGAGGATGCATCTACCTCTAGGAAGAAAGGTCGTTCTTGATCTGGCTGGGACAGAACTGGGGCTGAAGAGAATGCTTTCTTTAATGTTATGAAGGCAGACATGGCCTCCGAAGACCAGACCCTAGGGTTGGCAGTCTTCCTGGTTAACGCTGTAATGGGGGCTATAATGGTGGAGAATCCCTGAATAAATTGGCGATAATAGTTTGCAAAGCCGATGAACCTTTGAATGGCTTTAAGGCCTTGTGGCTGAGGCCAGTCCAGAATAGCTGACACCTTGGTGGGATCCATACAAAGACCTTGACTCGACACGATGAAACCAAGAAAAGATACCTGGCTAATCTCAAACACACATTTCTCCAGCTTGCAATAGAGGTGGTGTTTCCGAAGTCTACGTAAGACCTCCTTTACTTGTTCCCGATGAGTCTTCAGATCTTTAGAAAATATTAATATATCGTCTAGATATACTACCACAGAAGTGTATAACAGGTCATGAAAGATATCGTTAACGAAGGTTTGGAAAATGGCTGGGGCGTTGCAGAGGCCGAAGGGCATCACCAGGTACTCGAAATGTCCATCTCTGGTGTTAAAGGCCGTTTTCCATTCGTCTCCTTCCTTGATGCGAATTAAATTATAGGCCCCACGGAGATCTAATTTGGAAAAGATTTGAGATCCGCTGAGTTTGTCAAAGAGGTCGGAGATGAGAGGTAGTGGATATCGATTTTTGACAGTGATGCGGTTGAGAGGACGATAATCAATACAAGGCCGAAGAGACCCATCCTTCTTCTTAACAAAAAAAAAACCTGCACCCGCTGGGGAAGTAGATTTGCGGATAAATCCCCGTTTCAGGTTTTCTGAAATATATTGAGACATGGCTGACGTCTCTGGACGAGATAAAGGGTAGGTCCGCCCTTTGGGGATGGGTTGGTCAGGAGATAAAACAATAGCGCAATCCCAGGGACGATGAGGAGGCAAGATCTCCGCTTCCACTTTACTGAATACATCCTGGAATTCCATATAGGCCTCAGGAAGGTGGGTTAGCTCGGACTGAGCCATTACTAGACATTTAGGAGGCAAGACTCTAGACAGACATTCAAAGCGACATCCTTCACCCCATGACATAACTTGAGCGTGGTCCCAATCCATCTGAGGAGAATGTCTTCTCAGCCATGGTAGCCCCAAGATGAGGGGATTAATGGATCTCGGCAACACCAAAAGTTGGATCATTTCGCTGTGAAGTACTCCTACCCTCAACCGAACTGGAGAAGTCACGGAGGAGATGGAGCCGTGAGTGACACGACTTCCGTCGACTGCCGTCAGAGATAACGGTTGGGGCAATGGGTTCAGAGGTATTTGGAGCTGCGAAGCTAGATCCGCCGAAATGAAGTTCCCGGAGGAGCCGGAGTCCACAAAGGCCGTGGTGGAAAAGGTACCCTTGGGGGTGCTCAGGATGACAGCCATCTGAAATTCTGGAGAATTTTCTTTAGCATAGGGAGCAACTGTGGATTCTCCTAAAACGGCCTCCCCGCCACCGTTTAGGAGGAAGAGTTTCCCGGTTTCTTGGGACAAACTCTTAGCAGGTGTCCCGGATCTCCACAATACAGACACAGGCGTTGTTTGAAGCGTCTCTCCCTCTCTTCAAGGGATAATTTAGAGCGTCCTACTTGCATTGGTTCGTCCACTGGCAGGATGGGATTTTGGAACTGGGGTGCTAGCCGTGGTATGAACCGTTTGCCAGGAGAGCGTTCCTGCGTGCGCTCTTGATAACGCAAATCCACCTTGATGCACATGGAGATGAGAGAATCTAACTCAGCCGGGAGTTCTCTGGAAATTAACTCATCCTTAATCCGGTCCACCAGACCTTGCCAAAAGGTTGCCACCAGTGCTTCGTTATTCCATTTTAACTCGGAAGCCAGGGTTCGGAATTGAACTGCGTATTGCCCCACGGACAGGTCACCTTGGCGGAGGTTTAACAAGCTGGTAGCTGCAGAAGCAACTCTTCCGGGATCATCGAAGACTTTCCTGAAAGCTTCAATGAAAGAGTTGGAGTTATGAAGAAGTGGACCCCCTTGTTCCCATAAAGGTGAGGCCCAGGCAAGGGCTTGACCACTGAGGAGGGAGATGAGAAAAGCTACTTTGGTGCGTTCCGAAGAAAAGGCCCCCGGGTTGCACTCAAATTGGATGGCACATTGGTTCAGAAAGCCCCTGCACTTCTTGGGATCACCGTCAAACTTTTCGGGTGTCGGGATACGTATACCGGAGGCCGCTGTAGAGACCGTAACCACACTGGAAGCTGTGGATGCTGCAGAGGTTATGGCTGGTGTAGCGGGTGCAGCATTCTGAAATGTATCGAAGCGGGTAGCAATCCCTTGGACACATTGTAGAAGATGCGCTTGGGCTGCTTCTTGTTGCTCCACTCGTTGGGCCAAATGCAGAAGTAGGTCACGAGCAGACGGTTCACCAGACCCCTCCGTTGTCATGGCCAGAGTATACTGTCACGACTGTTAGTGGGTGTATGACTGGTAGAAGGTACCTGCTGTTGTTGGCGCAACTCAGAGGAAGGCGCGGAGTCTAACGTGCCCCTGGTATTCACCAGGAACCCCCGCAAGGAAGTATGGACTCCGCTGCAGGGACACGCAGGTCGCGGTCCTTCCTAGAGTCCACAGCGAGATACAAGGGGGTATCAGACAGGCTGGTTCAGCAACGTTCAGGTAGAGGAGGTACAAAAGGGAAATCCAGAAGAATGGTGAGGCAAGCCGAGTCGGTAATCTTCAGGGAGCGCGGTACAAAGGCAGAATCCAGATAGGGGTGGTCAAACGGTCTGGGTCAAAAGGGTCACAGGCAGCACGAGGAAGGTCAGGAACAATATAGCAACTGGTACACAGAAACGCTGGAGGCAGGAAGACCTGATACTCTGGCACTGACTAAAGGACAGGAAGGGGTTTAAATAATGAGAGGATCCAATCAGCTTCAGCACTGAGCGCTGTCATACCTGCCGCCGGGAATACATAGCGTCCCGTTGCCTAGCAACGGGGCGCGTCATACTGCGGGGGAAATGGATGGCAGGGGAATCCGGAAATGACGCGTCTGGTTGCCTAGCAACCAGACGCGCGATCACACAGTCAGGCGGCCGTGCGGACGGCGCCTGACATACCGGCTGTTTTTGGGTCTGAAATGTCTCTTCCCAGCTTTCACGTACTTTCCGGCCACAGAGCAGTTTGAATGGGGAGTTTCCACTGGACTCCTGGGGAATCTCCTAATATAGAAACAGGAGTTGCTGCAGGGCCCTTTCCCAATCTCTCCCTTCAGACTGCACATAGACTCTCAGTAGGTGTTTTAAGGCGCCATTAAACATCTCACACAGTCCTTTGGTCTGTGGGTGGTAAGTGGTGGTCTGGAGGGGTCTAATACCCCATTTTTACCACAGGATCTTAACAAGATCCCCTTGAAATTGGTTCCCCTGATCTGTTATTACTTCCTGTGAGTATCCTGCTGAAGATGTCCACCAATGCCTGAGCTACATGTTCTGCTTCTATGGATGATAGCCCTACCATCTCAGCAAAATCCACCAATGTCAGGATAAATTTCTTCTCAGTGTGGCTGTAAATTGCTAACAGACCCACAATATCTCTGGCTACTCGGGCAAAGGGTTCTTTGATGACGGGAAGGGATTGCAATGCAGTTTTCCTAGGGCCTCTTCTATCCTCTGACATGTGTCACAAGAGGCTTTATAGTATTTCACTTCCTGGTAGACTCGGGGCCAGAAGAAGTTTGCCAGAAGTGGCAGCAGAGGCTTTGCAAGTACCTTATGAAAGCAACTGGAACTGAAATGATTGTTGGTCAGGAAATGTTTTGTAATATAATATTTTTTTATTTTTTATAATTTTCTATTACATTTTGTTCTTTTGATGTAATTTTACTGATGCTGGTCTGTTTGTTCTCTTAGATCATTAATGGATAGTGTTTTTGGACAGGTATGTTTGTCTACATGTTTTCAAAACCCCTTTTAAATGTTTGTTTTTGCTTAAACAGATTTCTAAGGGTTTAAGACCTTTGGTAAAAGCCATTAAAAGGCCCTGGGGTTATAAAGGCCCATTTAGGGTATTTTTGGCCCCCATCCTAAGAGTAGACTAATTAGCACTTGCAGCTGTGTGAGGGTGTTAAAAGAACAGTCAGGTTAGACATCCAGGGCATGATTCATTAAAGAAGGTAAAGCAAAAGAAAGAGTAACTTTGCACCTTGGCAGATCAACTTTAAATTTCAGTCTAAAAATAAATCTATCAAAAAACAGCCAGTATTTCATTTATGTGCAAAATAATAAACTAATTTGCACTCTTTGCATTGTAAAATGGTTTGTCCAGGAGAAAATTTACTCATTTTTTGTCTTAATTTACTTAATGAATCAGGCCCCTAGTTTCTCTCTGCAGAGTCTCTAGAGAGAAGACCTGATACTTGCTGTGTGTAGACTATACATGCTGGAACTTCTTGGGCCTAATTCATTAAGGAAAATAAAGCAAAAAAATGAGTACTTTGCACCTTGGAAAAACCATGTTGCATTGGAGAGGGATGTAAATTTAAAATGTGATGGCAGGTTTATAGTTGGGGTAGGGCATGTTCTAGATCAATTTTAAATTACAGTGTACAAATATACTATCAAGTAGTTATGTGCTACACGAAGAAACAGACAGTATGTAACTTATTCTCTAATTGTAAAGATTCAGCACTCAATTTCACATTATCTTCTGTACTGATATTTATAATGTCCTGTTCTGTGAGATAGGAACTGGGTTAATTGGTCAGATGAAAGAAAACTTCTAAATTACTGCCTCAGATAGATGAGCAACTATCTGGTGTACTGTGCTTAAAACATTATTTGACAAATTAATGGTGATCCACAATAATTATACATATATAAATAAAATACATATATAAATAAAGGACTGCAATTGAATCCCAAATCTATTCTGATGTCAATGCATTTCATATCCAAAAGTCCATATAGTCCATAAATGCAGATGATATATATACGCCATTCCAAATAAGATCAAACAGCGCTCAAGTTCCAAGTGTGCTTTGAAGGAGAACAAATTGCCAGATACTTGCGGTTGTTGTAGAGGAGCTCGCTGCTGGTAAGGTAAGAGTAAGCCAGCCTGCGTTCCACTGTGGAACGCACGTAGCTATATCCTGAATGTGACGTGATAGGCCAACGTTGGAACACACGCCAGCTTACTCTTACCTTACCAGCAACGAGCTTAGGATTCACTTCATTGATACCACCACCACAAGTGGACAATCATTGAATTATAGCATCCGTCTCACAGTTCGGATGTAGTTTAGCCCTACACAATGCCTGCTGTGCGCATATCTAATCCCTGATTGAGTATGTAACATATGTACAAAATAATAAGCTAATTTGTACCCCTTGCACTGAATGAATCAGGCTTCATGTGTTTAGAGTCAAACAGCAAAGATGTTTACTGTGAAATTTTCTTTATTTTTCTGTTTAATTAAACTGGCTGAGGCCAGTTGTACCAAACCCTTGGACTTGTGTGACTTCTCTACTGCTTTACATTACCATCTACCCCAGGAGATGGCACCTGTACCCGGTTACAATAATATATAAATTTTATATATATATATATATATATATATATATATATATATATATATATATATATATATATATTATATTGATATATTTATATTAAATGCTATGCATTTTTTTCACTCCATGGAAAAAACATAAAAGCCCTCGGCAACGCCTTTATTTTTTGCAAAGCAATTTAAATGAACTATGCAGCTAAAAATTAAAAATCATAGCTTATAAATTTAAAAATGTTAACTTTTTATTTCTAAGGATACATTTGGACTAAGAAAAAACACTGTCCTCCCTCTAGAATGTACTTCGTGTAAGTGTTTACTTGCTGGGGCATAATTATAGATAATGGCACAAAATAGAGCTATTGTTATTTTTATTATTAATAACAATTACTTATATAGCGCCAGCATGTGCCACAGTGCTTTATGACTGGGGACAGCAAAGTAAAAAAATGAGACTGGGTATTACAGACAGGCAGAGAGGTCCCTGCTCACAAGCTTACAGTCATTAACATTAAAAGGGTCTGTATTTATAGGAATTCTCGGCTACTGAGGCTGGGCAAAAAATATATATATATATAGACCCTGGCCAAAATATAAAATAATCCCACCAATATACATTACTATATTTATACATGGCCTAAACATTTCCAGCCACCTAATATAGGAAATGCTTTCACATTATCCATTGTGTCTGATGATCACCATTTCAATATTATGATCTATATTGCTAACATACACTGGTCAGCATGAAGTTTTACTAACACCAACTGCATAAAGATATTTAAATATAGGTTGCAAGCACGGCTGTAACCAGGGCAGTGCAAGAGGGATGACCGCTCAGGGCACAAAGATGAAGGGGGCGCATGATAATGAATATTTTAGGTTAATTTAATTACAGTTGAAGGCTAGGGGACAACAATTTTTCTCCTTTCCCCAGGCGCTAAAATTTCTAGTTACATCTCTGTTGCAAATTACTACTTAATGCAAGAATATTATGCTGCGTATCACTTAAAACCCCATACCTTATAATATAAAATATAAAAATAATATCTTTTTGAGTGAACTGACAAAGACAATGTGGCCTAATTTTATTTGCTGATATTTTTCAGAAACTACATAAATACAAAATACACACATATATATATATACTGAAAAAATACAGTACCAGCTAATAATCATTTTACATTTTCATTTTTTCCATAATAGTTTATTACTTCACAGCTACCCTACCTCAGTTTTTGCTCCTGGATAAAGCTCCCTAGTTCCTTATTTTTTTTCTAAAAAAAAACAATTTACCGATTATTTGAATTACTTGAATTACCTATTTTTTCCTTTGCTTGGTCAGCACAGCAGGAACTGCAGGGGAACTCAAACCGTGGCTCTCAAAGTGTCCATGGTGACACAAAAACGCTCCTCACGGATCTCAAATTCTTTTCAGGGGGGGTCATTCTTGAAAGTAGGGAGAGATTTGTGCAGCAGACAGACCCCATTGACACTCTCGAGGGTGCCAACGCAAGCACAACACATTTGCACTGTGGGCAGCACTCCCACGCATGACACTAACACAGCGGCTGTTGGAAAGTGTTTGGCGGCCGCCAAACACATTCGATGCCACAGCCAGTCAGTGGTGTCCCATAGGTGGTGGCGCCCTAGGCAACTGCCTAATGGAAGCGCCAGGCCTGAGTGCAATGTGGGGAGCAATGTAGTCCAACCCGACATCTTTGTCTTTCTCCAGTTCTGTAGGTGTTGGTGAAGTGGATTTCATATGAAAGAGCTATAGGAGAGGCAATGTCTGATTGTGTAAGACATATTTCTGTTATTGCCAAAAGTTTGATGTTGTTTGAAAGGAAGAGCTAATACATGAAGTTAATTTTGTTACAAACAGAGCATGAATTCCAAAGGGCACATTTAATAGACTTTGTAAGAGACAGGAGACAGGTGATGTGTTTCACATTTGCTGGATGCTTGTAGTGTTCTGATATATGTGTATGAAAGTGAGGAGGTCTTGGATTAGGTGATATATCACCAGCTAACATAAGCACCATGAAAGAAAGGAAAGATGATTCATAGATGTGTGACCCTTTATTTTCTGGAGACAGGATGAGGATATTCAGTTACTGAATATAAATAGGAAAAAAGTTCATGAGTGTTAACTAGAGGCGAGTGGAGTAAAGTAAGGGCAATGTGGACAAAGACGTGTGTTGCAGGAAGGGTGAAGGATCATATAGTCCTAAAGAAAATGCCATGAAAAAAGAGTGAGAAAAGCAATTTGCTAAACATTGAGGTTTAAAAATAAATGTCAAGAAACTGAGGCAAATAAACAAACAATACCTAGTTGCAACATCTGGTGCAGCAGAGAAGAAGTGCAGTGTCAGGTTGTAGCAGATTTAGTTTTTTTCTGGAAGTCTTCAGATGTTGTTAAATATTTGTTGAACTGTGTTTTCTAAAACTTTGGGCCTTATTCTTCAAGGCACGCATTCTGAGCGCAATGCAAGCTTGTAAAAAAATACACTTAAATAGTCTCTGTGTTCTCCCAAACGATCTGAAGATAGGTCCGCTAATGAATTTGGGTCTAAATCTGCTGCATTCTACTACACAAGACACCGCAGGATACATACAATAGCTATTTTGATTATAAATTTGCATAAGAGCACACAGAAAATAAAAAACATTAAATGAATCACCTGGTAATAATATAGACATTAGCAATAAAACAGCGGAAAAAAATTTGTTTCTGTAATTTTTTCCCCCCCATTAAAAACATTTATTATGATAGTATTGCCTACTGGTCATAAAATAAATTTTTTACAGTTGCTCCTGATTCCAGACACATGTTATTGCATGTATCTGATACTATCACTAGGATTTAGGACTTAGGCTAGCCCTATTGCTGGTGCAAGAGATGCAACAGAAAAACAAGTAACTTTGAGGTGTCCAGAGCTTGATTCGGTAGTGTCTGCATGCGCTGTAGCATGGCGCTCCCTTACAGTCAATTGACTACTGAAAAATACCCCTTCCCAGCTCGTTCACTCCCGAAATCGTAGGCTGTACTAAGTGTCCTTTGTGTACAAAGACGGATTGGACAGGGTATCGCTTGCTGGTGTATTGGGCGGTTCTGGGGTTGCACAAATTGATTTTGCATATGACACGGTAAAAATCGTAAGATACGTGCCTTGATGAATCAGGCCTTTAATGCATAAAACACACGTCTATCCCCCCATGCGTCTGCCCCTCTAGACCGAATGCTATGAATGCTTACATTTGAATAAGGACGTAGATGTGTAAATGTTATGTGGGTGTTTTTTAGATGCAAGTTTCGTTCACATTGCATTCGAAGATAATTCATGCCCAATAACTCTATGTGAAGGTGCTTTGGTGATCATCCCTGTTAGATAGATATGTTTACTGACCCCCGTATTTTGGTTTTGGCTTTGGATCCGTGTTAACTTTGTGTTTTGGTATTGGTTTTGGTTTATGGCAAAACCACTCTCACGTGTTTTTGGTTTTGGTTTTTTTTAAAAAATTGCTAAAATATGCTAGAATCACATAATTTGGCTCTTTTTTTTCTCTACATTATTATTATCCTCAATAACACTAATTTTCAGTCAATTTGACCATCTCACAGGTCACAATATTATTTTCATCCACTTTTGACCAGACAGCAGGGAGCTGACTGGATGCTAAATGACAGAGCAAAGGCACAAACACATGTTTATCGCACATCTAGGAAACATTGCCACACAACAGTGGCAGAAAAGAAAAGTGATGCAAGATGGAATTGTCCTTTTGTTTTCCCAACCACCCTTATGTTGGATATTAAAAAGCATATGTACAGTTTAACAAGCCAAGCACTTCAGCGACAAGGACTGCCACTTTTGTGGCTGAAGTGCTTGATTTGCTTGGGCCCCCCCAAAACAAGTTAACAATGGGCTTAAGGCAGCTAAGATAACAGTGCTGTCAATGAATTGCAACAAGCTGGCTGGTTACAAATCAACAGAGAAACGGCACAAACACACAGCAGTTCATAGCACATCTAGGATACTTTGCCACACAGCATTGGAAGAAAAGTGTTTTAAGATGGAATTGTCCTTGGGCCCTTCCATGTACCTATACAGGTATTCCTCACTTAACAACCTACCCATTTAATGACCACTCGGAGTTACGACCAGGTTCTCCCTGGGTCCTCATTGTTATAATTGCTGCTGTTTGTAGAGCTTTACTGTACACATGTTTATTTTCTGTTATGCAGTGTTATGTAATGTAAAGCAAACTAACAAAATACAGTTTTCTTTAGTCTATTTCTTCATTCAGAATCAATAAAAATGATTACAATACATGTAGGTGCATATAACAGTACTGTACTCACTTAGCGACCAATTCGCTTAACGACCTAGTCGTAGGAACGGAACTCGGTCGTTAAGTGAGGAATACCTGTATGTTAAAAAGTTTTAACAATATTGGTGACATTATCAGAAATCACATATCCTGAAGAGAGTTCAAGAAGGATAAGCCATGTTGCAATGACATCCCTTACTCTTTCTAACAGGTTGTCATCGGTATGACTCTTAGTAAAGCCGCTGATATACAGAATAGCCAGCCTCTGAAACATCTGGCATTGTTTGTTAGATGCTGCTGCTGTTCCTGCTGCTAATGGCGATTCATCAACCCAGTGGGCTGTCACAGTCATAAAATTCTTTAGTTTGCCCAGTTCCACTTGTTCACATATCTGTGGTTAAGTGTTCAGTTGGTAGAATGGCATTTTGTAACCCAATAATTCCATTTTTTCTAACCTTCTGGTACTGGGGAGGAATTGCTTGTCTAGTAAAATGGTGTCAAGATGGAATTTGGTAATGGGAATCAGGGCCTCAATTAACTGTCTAAAACCAGCTGCAATAATTGTGGATATTGGATGCAGATCTAATACTAGCATATTCGCCATGGCGCCTGTGATCCGATTTGCGACTGAGCGACAGGTATCATACTTGCTTCCACTTACAAAGGATTGTTTAACAGTCAATTATTGTAAACTACTAGTAGTATAATTCTTGGTCTGCTTCTGGGATGAAGATCCACCTCCAGCAAGGGCAGCGGGCCTAACGCTCAGGAATTTTTCAGATGAATCCAGGAGAGGGGAGGAGTCATCTAGCTTTAGCAACTTGGATGCAGGACTAACTCTGTTCACTACTGAGGATATTGATGAGGAAGGTGTTGTCGGTGTAGAGTGCAGGTGCTGGGATCTAGCTCAGAGAAGGGAGCTAGCTGATGCTGGACTGCTTTTGTTATTTTTTCAGCATAAGCTTCTGATATTCCCAACACTCTCCCATGAACTCTCTTCAAATGGCATAAGGTGGATTGGGTTCCTACTGTAGATGGTTAAGGTCCTTACAGCTACTGAATGTGGCTTTACAAACGCTACAAATGGCTAAACAATTGTTGTCAGGATTTGGATAAAAATAATTCCACAAATAAGTGGTGTATTTTTTGGTCTTATATCCAGGCATACCAATAGCCATCTTGTTATCACTGGCAAGAAATGCTTCCAGTGGTGCAGGACTTACACAAACAACATCATCATCATCCTCATTAGCACCATCATCAGCTACACAAATATCCCCATCGTCCTGTTGCAAATCCAAAGTGGCATCCTCAGTTTCTATATCACCTCCACCTACACTTGGGCTGCTCATCCACACATTTGCAGAAAAGGTGAAAAGAGGCTTCTTTATGAGTACAGTATCAGAAAGGTCAGGCTTAGACATAGCAATCGTGGATAGACTCTCCTCAGGGATTTGTGTAATTTCTGAACATAAAGTTTCTTCTCCTGCCTCACTGTTTTTTTCCAGCTCGGCTTCTACACATGAAATTTTTCTGCTTGAGCAATGGCACTTTACAATGGTACTGGAGGCTGGAGAGTGACAGGAGCACTGCTATCCTTTCTGTTTCTTTGTGAGCATTGGCATAGAGCAATGTCACTAGAGACTGACAAGAATACTTCCGCCCCTCCTGCTTCTTTGTGAGCAATGGCACAGAACAATATCACTGGAGACTGAAAAGAACACTGCCACCCCTCCTGTTTCTGTGTGAGCAATGGCACTGAAGACTGGAAAGTGACAAGAACACTGCTATCCTTTCTGTTTGTTTGTGAGCATTGGCATAGAGCAATGTCACTAGAGACTGACAAGAACACTGCCGCCCCTCCTGTTTCTTTGTGAGCAGTGGCACAGAGCAATGTCACTGGAGACTGGAAAGAACACTGCCACCCCTCTTGTTTCTGTGTGAGCAATGGCACAGAGCAATGGCAGTGGAGACTGACAAGAATGCTGCCAACTCTCCTTTTTCTGTGTGAGAAATGGTGCTGAGCAATGGCACTGGAGACAGCCAAGAATGCTGCTTCCCCTCCTGTGTCTGTCTGAGAAATGGTGCCAGATCTTCAGGGAGGGTGGTACTTATGGAATCCAAAAATCCAAAATCCGCGAGATCCGACAATGCGACAATTACGTTTTGCCTCGATTTAAGGTCTGAGATTCAGATTCAGGATGTTCGAGTAGGCTCGGTTTTAGGAAAACCGAGCCTGAGCATCCCTACTGTCAGTATGACAACCCCACCCCCTTTACCTTGTGATTTTAGGAGATGGTGTTTGATGATCATTTATGTGTGTTTGCATAGTGGACGCCAGTGTGTGTGTACGAGATTCTCATACCCATTACCTCAAATAGCTTTTAGGCTGCCGGCTTGATAACTAACTTGCAGAACAGATGACAGAGGTCTTCACCTTAAGCAGCCGCCTTTACCGTAGAGCTTTATGTGCTCACAGGTACTCGGATGCCCCCAGGACTTAACTCTTAGCGTAGTGCAAGTTCGTTATACAATACCGCAGCGGCAGGCCAGAGGAGGCTGAGTAGATGGTAGCGGATGGTCAAATGTTAGCCGAGGTCACGGAGACGGCCGGGATGCCAGGCAGCACAACAATAGTATGGTTCCTAACAGTGACAGCAGAAGAAGGTGCTACCTTGTTGAGCAGTGCTCCTCTCAGTGACTATAGAAGGAGTCACTCTGTGATCATGTCTGTGTGTACTACATTATAATCAGCAGCAATTAATTATTATTATTATTATTGTTATTATTATTATTTTATTCCTGCTGGTTTTAGGAACATTTTCAATATCAGGTCTACCAGCAAAATATTCCACATGCTATATAGACATTAGTGGTATTTGAAACAGGGCCTCCAGCAATGCAGTCTCTTCTGATTGTTTTGCAGTCAATGCACTTGAACACAAAGTTACTGTACTCTATAATTTTTTTAAATAAAACATCATAAAATGACAGAGTATTGAAATGCACAAATATTCTCCTACTTTTCCAAAAAGAAAATAAGGAAATAATATCTATATAAAAAGTGAAGGATCATTATCTCATTAACTATTTAATGGGGCAAACTGTTCTTACTATATATTTTATTTTGTCTAATAGATGAAAGTGTTGTTTATGTAAACTTACTTAACCACATTATGAAATGCTACGCTGCTGAACTGTAGGAGGAGCCATAAATAGAGTAGTAGATATATTAACAGCCCAAAAAAATCAATTAACAATTAACAGTTATATTAACAGCCACCAAATTTCAACCCGTGAGGTCGAGACACGTAATCTCCCAGTGTTTCAAAGCAATTGATTCTCTCTAGGAACACAGAGTGGGAAAGACAGGACCAGCTCACTATATACTCTCTACACTGTACACTGCTCAAAGTAAGAAATGCAATCTTTCCACAAAATAACTGACTTTTTTTTCTAGGAAACTGATGTAATTGGAAAACAGACATATTATTTGGCTGTAACATATTAATTTACCTAAGACCAGTTTCTTTGTTAAGAGCTGTGAACATCAAATCGGTCTCTCTCTTAAAGAGACAGTTCATAAGCGGAACCCTGTCTCTCTCGTTCCTGATTCTTCCTCTTCTGATTTCTATAAATATAATAACAATTTTGTAATCATGAAGTTTAGTGTAGAAAACTGTATCTGTGTTATCATTCAGTTTATATCTGCTATGTGATATTAGTCATCCTCCCTCGTCTCCATCTCACTGCGCTGTACAACTTGCCTAATTTCATGTTGTGCACAGCTTTTCTTGTAGGTGAACATAAACTTAAGCATTCCATTTGTGTATACTAAAATATAGTATAAGCTTTACTTACTTAAATGAGCTATTGTAGCTGGTTGTTCATATAATGCTGTAACGCATGATCACTAGTAAATGTCTGCAAACATGTATATATATGATTGCACTGAATATTGTCTTCATTTTTTGTTAATTTCAAACAACTCCTGATTATTCCTTGTTGGTCATTTGAAAGATTGAGATGTATTATAGGGCCTGATTCATTAAGGAACTTAGGCAAGAAATGTCTTACTTAAGACTCCTGGACAAAACCATGTTACAATGCAAGGGGTGCAAATTAGTTGTCTAATTTGCACATAAGTTAAATACTGGCTATTTTTTCATGTTGCACATAAATATCAACTTTAAATTTCAGTGTACAAATAAGCTGTCAAGTATTTGTGTGCTACATGGAAAAACAGACATTCTTTAACTTATGTGTAAAAAGAAAACTAATTTG
This sequence comes from Mixophyes fleayi, assembly GCF_038048845.1. Classification (NCBI taxonomy): domain Eukaryota; kingdom Metazoa; phylum Chordata; class Amphibia; order Anura; family Limnodynastidae; genus Mixophyes; species Mixophyes fleayi. The sequence goes on along the minus strand of NC_134404.1, from coordinate 29,343,266 downwards.
CACCCCTTGCATTTTAACATGGTTTTCTCCAGGAGACTTAAGTAAGAAACGTCATATATAAGGTCCTTAAAGAATCAGGCCCATAGTGATTAAGGGCCTGATTCATTAAGGATCTTAAATGAAGAGGATTCTTATTTCAGTCTCCTGGACAAAACCATGATACATTGCAAGGGGTGCAAATGAGTATTCTGTTTTGCACATAAGTTAAATACTGCCTGTTTTTTCATGTAGCACACAAATACTTGATAGCTTATTTGTACACTAAAATTTACAGTTGATATGTGTGTGCTACATAAAAAAAACAGGCAGTATTTAACTTATGTGCAAAATAGAACACTCATTTGCACCCCTTGCAATGTAACATGGTTTTGTCCAGGAGACTGAAATAAGAATCCTCTTCATTTAAGATCCTTAATGAATCAGGCCCTAAGTCATTAAATATATAGTGCAATAGGTGTTAAAGCTTAAAGGAAATAAAAATATTTTGTTATGATGTTTTTGTGTAGCTATAATTCTTTGACAACCCTTACAGTAAAATTATCAGAATATTAAAAGCCACCAGGAAGTTCTGTGTCCGTCTAAAGGTACAAGGCTGCAGGATTGGGGCTTTTATATAGCTCATAGAATTCTGTCATGAATTTGAGTATATCTGTAATTCTGTACCGTAGGTGGTGTGTTAGTGTTTATAATGCACAAGCTTTCCCAATAAATATTGAAGTGATGACATCAAAATTCATGAATTATAACTAGTGACATCAGAACAAATCTTAAGTACAGATAATATTTAGAGAAGGTTTCATATATATTAGTCATTGTTAATTAGTTACATTGAGAGGATTGTTTTTAAAGGTACCTTAAAATACATAAACTTGAAATAAACAGATAGATGAGGTGAAGGATAATATGGATTTTGGTTCACAAATCTGGCTGCAGGACTGCATAAATCCATCAACAAATGAACATTTAACTAGTTTTTAACTTGATATTCACTGGAATTCTTCTTTTGATATAATAAAATGTAATTATTGATGCACAGTGATGTGTACTGTAGATTACTGTGACACAAGAAGTGCAATGTGGTAAACACTAGTCTGTGCGTAGAAAAGCACTGCAGGTGGGGGAACCTGCTCGTCAGGCTGTTGGTGTCCCGGGGTTTGGAGTGGAAGCCCTGACTCACACTCTTAATCATCTTCTCCTGTCCTGAACCAAGGCTGTATCAAGGAGGTCACCATCTCCTCCCAAGACCCAGCACCATGTTAAATCTTCTGTCTCACAAGTTTTCTCCTATTCTACACTGTCCCAAACCACCACTATGAAACATGTGTGGAAAGAAAAGATGGACAAACGCTAACTGGGGAACATTTGATGTTTGACAACATTGCTAAAGACATTCCTGAGCTGGTGAAGTAGACACAACAGTTCAGGAGGGAAAGGAAAATTATTGCAAGTATTGCCAATTATCCCACAACACGATAGGATCATCCGCACTGGGTCAGGATATACCTCCTACCTATAATCATATTAATATATAGGTGAGGGGTTGTTCTTTACCATTAATCACATGTATAGAAGAAGAACAAGAAGAAAGGCAATGGACTACTCGAGTACTCCTGTCCTGTTGTGGTATTATTAAAAAATATTTATATGTCAAATGACCTTTATTAGATCATATTCAAATAAAACATATCTCTATAACCTCATTCCTTAGAAGTGAAATATATAAAAATACTATAGATGTGAAAAGAAAATAAAGAAGTGTATTAAAAGAAAAAACAACCACGGACTAAGGAGCTAGTAAATGGAATTAAGGATTATGCTAGATGGCACAAAGGAGTTTATGGTGCCATCTAGCATAATCCATCTACTGGCTCCTTAGTCCGTGGTTGTTTTTTCTTTTAATACACTTCTTTATTTTATTTTCACATCTATAGTATTTTTATATATTTCACTTCTAATGAATGAGGTTATGGAGATATGTTTTTATTTCAATATGATCTAATAAAGGTCTTTTGACCCATAAATATTTTTTAATAATACCACAACAGGACAGGAGTACTCGAGTAGTCCATTGCTTTTCTTCTTCTTCTTCTTCTTCTTCTTCTTCTTCTTCTTCTTCTTCTTCTTCTTCTTCTTCTTCTTCTTCTTTTCTTCTTCTTCTATAAGTATTGCCAATTATTTATTACAGGAAAAGAGGATGGAGGGGAGAAGAACAGGGGTAGGAAGTCCAGACAAAAGGGGGATTGTTGTGATATAAAAAATAAGCACAAAGGGGTAGGGAGTGTTAAACTGATATCGTATTGGTTACTATGGGTTACAGTACATTATACTTTGCAGCATGCCATTTACTAATAATGTATTATTGTGACTCCCCCCAAAAAATTTTAGGCACTTCTGTGAGTCCCATTAGTAATTTGTTGCCATTGCATTGCCCATGTCATATGGTTTCTCCATGTGTAATGTTAACATTACACACAAAACCATTTACTTGCAATACCACTGTAAATCACATGGGTCGCAATTAAATAATTGCAAATATATATGGTCACTGAATGACAATTCAAACAATGATAAATAATGACAAACTTAATTTAATTTAAGATTAATGAATTGACAGCATGTGTGCAATAGTGGAGTAATTTACAGTTAATTCCATTTAGGCAGCAAATGCTGCACTCTATTATAGAATTAAAAAAATAAAAAATAGGCAGCATGACCTACCCAATTCCTGAACCAGAAGCAGTATGATTCTGAGCTATTTACTTTGAGAGTTTGAATTTATATAAAATTTATTTATAATGGACCTTTACCTATAGAATGAGGATGTATTTTTGCTAAGTGTCTTGCGACAGTACAATATATCATATATATATTATACATCTGGTGATATACAGATCTACCATGGGAACCTCTTAGCACTCCCTTATAATGAGGCTTCACATAGAAGAGTAAGCTTGTGTAAGGAAAGATATTAAATCCTGTAGAATGATGTACTATAAACTAGCTATATTCTTATGTTGTCTCATCTGCATGGGCCTTGCAGTCTTGCAGCTCCCTCTGTTTCACTCTGATGGCCAGAACCATAGCAGGATAGGAGTGAGATCTTCATTGTCCATGGTTTGTTCTGTACTTCGATTATAAATATTGTGTTTCCTTATAAAATAGAACTATGTTTTGTCTTTCCCCTGTAGATTTCACAGAAGACATGATTACCATCGACCCTGTCACAATTCTTCTGTCTGTTGTTGTCGTCCTATATTTGGCCAATGCTTTTTACAACCAGAAACAAAACTATGGCAAGAATTTCCCCCCTGGACCAACGCCTTTACCGATCATTGGAAATATGCACACCATTGACATGGCAAAACCTCATAATACATTTATAGAGGTAATACAGTATGTCTACTAAATATCGTCAAATCTTATAAATGGGTTTTCCACTAATTTACAAATTTTACAAAATCTTCTCCATTCTCAATATTAGTACTTTGGGTAGAATTCCCACCATTCGCTCTAAATGGTAGAGTCTTATCACTCTCATATAGCCATGATCTCTGCAATTCCCCATTAGTGCTGCTCTGGTCTCCCCATGACTTTGAAGATATGACATGTCAGGCTTTCGAATAGAGTTGAAAGACCCCACTAAATTACTTTAATTGAAAATCCACTTTAAATTTAATGGATATGTGCACTGTTTGATCAATATTAGGCTCATTTACTCAAATTTTATCTAGGTGCAACATTTGTACAAAATACACCAATCAGACACTTACTTTCAATATCTAACTTGAACTAGTTAAAATGTTTTGACATTAAATGCAATGTTCGTAAAAAGCCCTTTGTGTATTTAATTTAAGTTGACTCAAAGGATAATTTTTGACTATGCTGTTCAGAAGTAATCAATGGAAAGTTTTTCCAAACTAAGGTAGGTGTTAAATGCACTATATTACACATTGTATCTAATACATTATAACAACTAAGTAGGGACTACTGAGTGCTGTATTTTACATTTGTCTCACATCCTTTGGGGATGACACTGGAGCAACAATATCATATATATGTGGTGTGAGGTGCTCTGGCACTTTAAATAAATATTTAATGGCATGCTCCTCCCCCTCTATACACCTAGTGGAAAATATCCTCTGTTTAGACTTAATACCTGCAGGAGTTAGCACATCTTCTGGGGCTGCTTAACAGCACTCACAAAGTTTCTTTCATTTTCTACCTTCTCTGTACACAGCATTGCACCAGCGATAGTTGGAGTAGGGAAATAACTGTGATCCCATACCTGGATGACCTTCTGACAAAGTCAAATTCCCTGGCACAACCCTTAAAGCATGTAACTTACCAGGACCCTGGAGGCAAACGGGTAGATAATGAACTTGAAGACGCTCAACCTGGTACCATCACCAAAGATGGTTTTCTTGGGGTTACTCTGAGACACAATCCTACAATGGGTGTTTTTGCTGGAGGAAAGAATCATCTCCCTTCAGGACATGGCAAAGTCCCTCTTGATCAAGAAGTGGGTGTACGTCCACTTTTGCTTGAGAGTCCTAGTCAAAATGGTCTCCTCCTTTAGGCCTGTCCAATTCACCCAGTAAGTGGATCGGTTCCCTCTTACAGCTAACCTCTCAATGCATTGCTTTGTCCCCGAGAGTTGCAAGTTTTTGCTGTGGTGGCTGAAGAGAAGCAGCCTCACCAGCTATTATGTTCTTGCCCTTAGATTTGCCCTCATTCAAGATGGCTGTGATTGCCTCATGAAGTTTCCATCTTGGATCTCTGATATGAACTTGCCCTTACAATAGCCCTTATCCAAGATGGCCAGAACGGTCTCAGGAAGATTCCATCTTGGATCTCATTTCATGTTTGGGCCTAGAAAAGACACTTCCTGTTATGCAGCCTTTGCTCGAGTATTGTGTTTGTGTCTGAACCAGATACTTCCACAGAACCTTGCTCCCTTGTGATTTGGAATACCAATCCTTGATATGTCTACAAGACATTTATCTTGTTGATAGTTTGGACTTGCTTGCTGGACATTTGAGATTTATTTCTATATCAAAATAAATCCTGTTTACTACAGAACTACCTGGCTATTGGGTTCCGTTTGTAATACCAGAAGTGTGACACCAGCGAACGTCAGTTCACCATCTGGAACTGGATTCTTCTCACCATAAATGCCAGCCTTGGTGTTAAGAGGCAGTTGTCCAACAAAAGTATATCAAGGGTTTAATGGGCTCTGGAAGAATCCAAACACCTAATTAATGTCCTTAAGCTGAGGGTAGTACTAGATGCACTGGCCAGGTCCAGGCCCATTCTTTTAGGAAGTGCCTTAAGGATGGGAACGGACATCGCCACTACAGTGTCATCTCTGAACCACCAAGGAGGCACCAGGAGCCCCCAGGCCTTGAGGGAGTCAGTTTGCATCATTCAATAGACTGTAAGTCATCTTCAAGCCATCATGGCCATTTTCAATTCCCAGGGAGGACAATTGGGAGGTGAACTATCTCAGCCACCAAAATGTTCTACCAGGGGAATGATCACTCCACCTGTGTAACGGTAGGAAGACTGACTAGGAGTCCAGTAGCAGTAATGAAGGCAGGCCACAAGAAGATAATAACAAATGGTCAACAAGAGCCGGGTTTGGTACACAGTAAAGCAATAAGTAAAGGGCTCAGGAAGAGGCGTTGTGGAGGACAAGCAGAGGTCGGTACACGAGTAGTCGATAACGGAAGGCAGAATAAAGCAACAGGAATAGGATTTAGATTACAGGCAGAAGCACAATAATCTGGCAAGGAAGACAGAAACAGACAAGCCTTTTATAGGAAGTCAAGGGGAGGAGCCATAACATGCTGGAACATCAGGAGATCAATGAAGCTGAGCTAGAACACAGAGTTACGACAAGAAGCTGTCCAGAATCCAGAATAGCTCAGTCAGAAGAGCAGCAGTCCACAGAAGTAGAAGTCCTGGGTTCGAATCCTGACAACCCAGGGGTGTTTCAACAGCTCGTGGATCAATGGGGACAGTCAACCTGATCTCAGCTGAACCACAAGGTGAACGACTACAGAGCAGGTTCAGATATCATGGGGTGTTGTTCGTAGATGCCATGGTAGTTTCTTGGTACTTCTGCTAGTCTTCCATCTTCCTCTTTTCTCCAGTGGCCATGCCGCTGAGGGTCTTAAAGAAGACAACAAGAGAAGGAGTTCATGCAATCCTCATGGCCTCGGACTGGCCCGTGTGGTACAGTTATTTCATCAGCATGCTGGATGCTCCTCCAGGGAAACCTCTTTTGCATCCAGATCTTTTCTCTCAAGGCCCATCCTGGTATCAACATTTAGCATGACTAGTTTTAACTGGATGGCTATTAAGGACTCTATCCTGGGTCCCAGAAGCCAGACTCATGCAGGAACTACCATAGAATCTGGAAGGCTTACATTTGCTGGTGCAAGCAGAAGGGGTTCCCAACATCGGATTTTAGAATATCTAGTATTCTCTCCTTTTTAAATTTTTTCATCAGGTCTTCGTACTTAAAGGTCCAAGTATCAGCTTTGTCTGTGTTGCTCGCCAATGAACGCAACTGCATGCAATTTATGTCTGAACGCAAAAGACTCTTATGACTTCCTATGACATGAGATGGAATGGAGGAAGAAAGAGGCAGACTAATGTTGCCAATGTAGAGTAAGGGCATTCCAATGAAGATGCAGCTGATTCAAGTAATGGGTTTGATTGATTGGGTTAATGGTTGATTTCAGCTCTATCATTTGCACCTATTAAAGAGCAGGTGTAAACGATGACTGTTAGTTTTCACTGACACGGCATAGCCTTTAAATTAAATAATACACGTATGTGTGCTAATAGCTAGTACAGAACATCTGCATGGAAGCAAGACTATAAAAACACATTGCATATATATATATTATGCATTGCAAGCATCTTTATGTATTTAATGTAAAAAAATGAAAAAAAAATGTATAAATGATAATCCTGCTGTTGTTCTTTTTGTAAGTTTAAAAAAAAAAAAATGATGCGTTCTGATGTGACCTTTCACTGTACATATGCGTATACTGCAGTCTGTTGTGTGTGTGTGTGTGTGTGTGTGTGTATGTACATCACATACTGTTTTGCTACAGTGTACTTACACCCAGATTTAAATCAAAACATATCTTGAATTGTAAAGCGCTATGGAATTTGCTGGCGCTATATAAATAAATGTTGATGATGATGATGATGATGATGATGATGATATGTTTGGTTTTAATATGGTCAGAATTACGTACAATTCTGTGCTCTTTTCTAAAATGCAACTTGCATGCAAGTTGTGTTTGGACTTCAATCAGGGCCTTAGTAACTTTAGTTTTGACCTGCTTCTGATTGGCTACCAGTCAGTGGCCATTTAGTAGTCACTTACGGTCAAAGATAATTTTACACAAAATGATACTTTGGGGAGAAATCATGGTGAGCCTTCTTTATAGTGAACATGGTGAACTGCACAAACTAACCATTGCATTGAATTCCATAGATTTATCATTTTTTTGCTACAGTTGGAGAGGAGGCACATTATTGCATTAAAATGTGATCAGCAGTTACTGTTACAGCTCATACCTGCAACTTCCCCTTACTGTGTGAGCAGATCTCAACAAATATATCCAAAATCTAAGGGACAGCAGGCATAATTAGATCCCCACTCATAATTCCTCCCACACTTTAAAACATATTGGTAGGTTAATTGGTTGCTGACAAAATCAATACTAGTGTGTGTGTGTGTTAGGGAATTTAGACTGTAAGCTCCAATGGGGCAGCGACTGATGTGAATTACAAATATTCTCAATACTGCGCTGCGGAATTGGTGGCGCTATATAAATAATGATGATGAAGCTCATAAAAAGTGGATATTTTTATTAGTATTTATCATCATCATCATCAACAATTATTTATATAGCGCCAGCAAATTCCCTAGCACTTTACAATTGGGAGCAAACATTAATAAAACAATACTGGGTATTACCTACAGACAGAAAGGTAAGAGAACCCTGCTTGCAAGCTTACAATCTTTATTTATATAGTTTCAGCACTTCACAAGTGGAAAACAACACAGTAATAAAACATTATTTAAAAGTAGTAAAAATTGTATTTCCTCAGCTAGTGCAAAAAGACGCGGATGGGGATTTAATAAACAGTAATTGTAAGTAAAGAAGGATAAATTATATTCATTTTATTCATTGTAACAGCAGATATGAGAAATAATATACATTATTTTCCCTATATGTTTAGGGTATAGCTCTTTGTGTCACAATCATATTTTTTTATTCCAGAAGCAAATACGGCCCTCTTCTCCCATAGTTATCAGAAAATGATGCCTCAGAGTTTGGGTTGGGCTGCATTGGGGAACTCCGTAGCTGCCAGTAATAGAACTGATGCTTCTGCTAGTCTAAGAAAGGAAGGAACATAGGAAAAAATTTTTGGGTGTAAATTCCCTTTTCTACAGCAATGGGTTCATCATTTTTTTTTTGGGGCGGACCCCATCTCACTAGGGAATCCAGCTGGCCCGCCTGGGTCTGAGTGTCCTTATGACAGGGGGACCCCCTGCTATAGTGCCAACAGCCCCGGCTGGCAAATCTTGATTGTAGTAATCTCAGGGAGAACCCAAGCTTTTTTTTTTTTTAAATTTATGTCATTTTTCTTTATTACATTTTAAAGATATCAATAACAATTGTACCACGAATACAGACAAAATTGGTAAAACCAACAAAGTAAAATACATCATGGCTTAATCAGGCAATCAAATACAATTTATGAGTTGGTTAGGGATATGAATTTTTTAGAATCCTGGAATTTGAGCCGTGGGTACCAAATGGTGTAGTATTCTGTGAACTTATTGGTCATGGAGAATGTTATTTCTCCACGACCGATAAGTCCCAGAGCTTCTAGTCTCCTGACTATGCTACTACCAGCAGTAGTTTGGGAGCACTAGGGTTAATTTGTTTTAGGGTTAACACGCTATTTTAAAAATGTATTTATTTATTTTTAACATGTATCGCACCGTTGGACCAGCCGGCAATGCTCATGTTAGGTCGGCATTGTGATTATTGACAGCACTATTGTAGACAATCACACTGTCGATATTTTCAGTTTGTCGGTTAACTGTAAATGTCGATATTTACCCTGTCGGCATTTTAATATCGACAGGATAGCTGTCAGGATTTTCAGTGTCCTAAATAGGACTACCCCGTATTTCCTAACATTCCTCAAATAGGCAAATCTGTACTGAACCACAGCAACTAGATTTTGTTTGCCTAGTATAAGACAATCAAAGTAAATATCTGATAGGGTGCAATAGTTTGAGAATTGTAAATATAGAATAGAATTAACCAACAAATTGGCAGGCCATTACATGTATAAACATATGTTTAAATATTTTTTGCATTGTCAACTTACAGCTATCCGTGTCACATGTTTTTTTGTGTACATGTGTTTAAATTTTTCTTCATTTTGGTCCAACAGTAATTTTCATTATTTGTTTCATTAAAACGTCTCCTTTCAACATTATTGTATGAATGTGTCCTGTGCTATTTTTAACAATAACATTCACAAACATTTAAAATATGTATATAACTTTTAAATTATCAATTCATTATCTCAATTCATTCACTAATATTGACCTAAAATAAATAAATAACTATCACTATTAGTAATAATTTCTTCACATACCGGTATAAATTAATTTATGACTATCTCAGTAAGAAATTAACAAGTAATTTGTAAACATTTTTAGGAAGAGATGTTTGTAAATTTCACTTCTCTGCAATCAGCTTATTTGTACTGTCAAGATTCTCTGGGCCTGAGTCATTAAGGAGAGCAAAGCATAAAAAAGGAGTAACCTTGCACGTGGGAAAAACCATGTTGCATTGGAGTGGGAGGTAAATTTACAATGTTGGTACAGGTTAATAGTTGAAATAGGGCATGTTCTAGATCAACTTAAAAAATCAGTGTATTTGTGTGCTAGATAAAAAAAACAGCCAGTATTTAACTTATTTGCAAAATAATAAACTAATTTGCACCCCTTTCATTGCAACATGGCTTGTCCCGGAGAAAATTTACTCCTTCCTTTCCTTAATGAATCAGGCCCTCTGAGTTTTGTGTTGTCTGGTCCCACCCATTTGGGAAGTACCCAACTGGCATGTACGGGTTGACGGAATACTGGAAAAGAATAACTCAAGCCTCACACATGCTAGATGGACCTTTCCACATTGGATGGAGTGAGTCCTCAACATTTGAGAGAAAGAAAGCATGGTGGGCTGATTATGGGAAATGGGAGCCAAGTTCATAGCTTAAATAGTTAATATTTGTTATTTTATTGGTTTATTCTTTACTGTTTTTATAGTTGTCGAAGAAGTACGGCTCAATATTCAGGGTCCAGTTAGGGTTAGAAAAGATGGTCATCCTGTGTGGCTACGACACTGTAAAAGATGCTCTAATCAACTATGCTGAGGAATTTTCTGAAAGACCTGATTCACCACTGTTTGCTGAAGCATCACAGGGATATGGTAATTATTTTGATTGAAAAGTCATTAGAACATAATTCAGAGCTGGATGCATACATTAAAGTACTGCTCTGTGAATGAAACATACCAGTCGCTGCTCACATGCATTTCAAAAGAGGCAACATACAGATGCCACTGACATGAAAACAATTATTTTATATGTGATAATAGGCACAGACATTGTAGCAAAATGTGCCTAAAAATATATAAACATTTTTCAACTAAACGTAAGTCTATTGAGTAAAAATGTTCATCACTGCTCTGATCTTTTGACAGTTGTCTGAACAAGGCCAGTGCAAGGTTTCTAAGAGCCCTAGGCAAACGATCATCCTACCTCCGCCCAATACCCACACCCTCACACACTTGAGTTTTGTAAAATAAATATAATAACTTATCTCCTCATGGCTGGCACGTAAGACTAAGGGCTAGATTTACTAAGCTGCGGTTTTGAGAAAGTGGGGATGTTGCCTATGGCAACCAATCAGATTCTAGCTTTCATTTATTTAGTACCTTCTACAAAATGTCAGCTAGAATCTGATTGGTTGCCATAGGCAACATCCCCACTTTTTCAAACCCGCAGCTTAGTAAATCTAGCCCTAAGACTGCATTCCAAGTGCACTGACACTTGATGCAGGATTTCTAGCGGGTGGCGGGGATCCAAATGTTAGATTTCAAAACAAAGCAAAAAAAAAACCACACTGGTGTAACTACCAAGGTAGCAAGGGTATGAGCTGCTATGGTCTTGGCAGCTGAGGGGGCCCTGTGTAGTTATATCCATGCTGTTCCAGTTCATGTTCCTCTCTACCATCTCCTCCATGCATAATAATATTGCAGATTCCCCTGAAATAACATGTCTACTTCAGACAAGTGGTTTCTATCAAATCTAATAATTACAAGCATACATATTCATCATCGCTGATCATTAGTTTAGAAGTTACAGCACTGTCTGTCTGTCTGTAAAGTTATCATTTTTAAATTTGGTTGCTATGGGTAACAGGCATCTACAGAATGTGAAATGAATAGTTCAATATCAAATTATAAGGGGTACAACCTATTTAAGCTTCTCTGTAAGTGGTATTTCACTTTAAAGGAAGCTGGTTTATGGTGACACATGGGCAAATGTAGTTAAATGCTACTGTAATGCATGGCATGCATGCTAGTAGGTGTTAGTTTCTGCGTAGGAGTGTAACTAGATATTTTGGAGGGCACATGGCAAAATTTTGATGGGCCCTATTAAGTTTCTACTGACGGTCAGCCCTGATCTTACCTCGCCTACCTTGCTTAAAATAGCGGGTCGCCTCCTCTACCTCCACTGCTATTCAATCTGCGCTTCACTTCTCAGTGGAAATGTACACCAGAATTTCCATCTGAGCAGAATTTAACTTTGGAACTTTAGAATGCAGACTCGTGAGCAAGACATCTTAGGGCTTCAAATACCTTGCACTGTAGACAGTCACACAACACGGAATAAATTAGAATCCCTTCTGACTGCACACACCACAAAGGGGAGCAGGACCTGGTGGTGGGTTGGTGGGGAGGGGAAATTGTGGTATTTAGTTATTAGGAGTAAGTGTCATTTTGGTGACATTCATATCTTAGCATAAATATTTTCTTAAAGTGTAACATAGTGACCTGTATTTATTCTATTCAGGTGTTGCATTTGCTCA